>NC_052234.1:3516144-4138123 GCF_013401445.1 Tripterygium wilfordii
ATAAGCTTATGCAACCTCGTGAATAAAACTATCTCTAAGATCATGGCTATTAGGCTAGGTAGGATTCTCCCCTACATTATCTCCAGCAATCAAAGTGCTTTTGTAAAAGGCAGAGATATTTCAGATAATGTTTTATTGGCTCAAGAATTACTTGCTCATTTAAATAAGAAAGTCAGAGGCAACAATGTTCTCATCAAGTTAGATATCGCCAAAGCATATGATAGAGTTTGTTGGCCTTTCCTAACTCAAATGTTGAGAAAATTGGGTTTTAGTGAGGGTTGGATAGACTTAGTTTGGAATCTGATTTCAAATAATTGGTTTTCAATCCTTTTCAATGGCAATTCTTTAGGTTATTTGAAATCAGGAAGAGGTTTGAGGCAAGGAGACCCTTTGTCCCCTGCCGTATTCATCATCATGGCTGAGTCCCTCTCAAGGAATCTCAACAATTTGTATTTGCTCAACCCTGCCTTTTCTTATCAAACAAGAAGAAGAATGGATATTATTTCTCATTTGGCATATGCTGATGATATCCTTCTTTTTTCCAATGGTTCTAGGAAAGCTTTAGAAGGCTTGTTGAAGGTGCTTTCTAGGTATGAGCATTGTTCTGGTCAGCTAATCAATAAAGATAAAAGTTGTATAATTTTCCCAAAAAAAATGATTACTTCTAGGACTTTAAGGCGGATGGAGCTCACTGGCTTTAATAAAAAAAAAAGTTGCCTATCGCTTATCTGGGCTGCCCTTTGTCTATTGAGAGGAAGAGGGTTAATCTTTATGATAACTTAGTTGACAAATTCAAGTCTCAAGTTGCTAACTGGAGTACTTCTCTGCTTTCTGTTGGAGGAAGATTAATCCTTCTAAAACATGTGCTATCCTCTTTTTCCATTTACCTGTTTGCTGTCCTTTCTCCTCCTAAAAAGATTCTTCATGAAATAAATTCAATATGTGCCAACTTCTTTTGGGGGAAGACTGAGTTTGGAAATAGGTTTCATTGGGTGGCTTGGAGGAAGATTACTAGGCCTAAGGCTGAGGGTGGTTTAGACATTAGAGATATTTCAGAAATGGTGGTGGCCCAAAGTTGTAAGTTATGGTGAAAATTTAGACAAAACATGTCTTTATGGGCTTCTTTTATGCATCAAAAATATAGTAGGAGTTGTCATCCCATTCAAGCTCCTGTTACAGGTTCTATAACATGGAAAAGAATGTGTAGTGTTAGACAAGTGATAGAAAAAAACATTAAAGTCATCATTCGTCAAGGTAAAGTTCATATGTGGAGGGATAATTGGTTAAAGGATGGCCCTCTGTCTGCCTTAATTCATATTAATCCAAATTAGCCAACTTCTGTTCTTAGTTTCACTTTAAATCATAAATGGGATGAAAATAAAATTAGATAGCTTATCCCTGATTTCATATTGGAGAAAATCCTCACTGAAATCCCTTCCATCTATGATTGCCCTGATAAGATGATCTGGATGCCTAATCAAAATGGTAACTTCACGATTAAGTCTGCCTGGCATGTCACTAGGCAGAGTAATATTTTCAATCCAGTTTATGACTATATTTGGCATGACCTAATTCCAATCAAGATTTCCATCTTCCTGTGGAAAGTCTTAAATAATAAGCTGCCTGTGGATGAAAATATTAAGAAAAAAGGTATTAGTCTTGTTTCTAAATGTGATTGCTGTACTAATTTTCCTCATGTTGAAATTGTGGAACATGTTCTAGTGGAAGGGTCCATTGCTTGTCAAGTATGGTCCTTCTTCTGTAATTTTTTTGGTCTCAATTTTAGTAGCAATGCTCTTTTATTGAGACTTACAACTTGGTGGCAACACAAAAACATGACGTCAGTCATTGGGGCTTTGGCCTGCATGATTCCTGCTTTTATTTGTTGGAATTTGTGGTATGCTCGCAATAAATGCAGGTTTGAACAAACTCAGCTTACTGGTGGGCACAATATTGATCAAATCAGAGTGCAATTCCAGTGTAAAGCCAAGACTTCGAATATAGAACTCAGAGATTTAAATGTTAGTTAGCTCTTCTATATTCCTATGAGAGCCAGCAGCAAAGGTAAGGTTTCTATTCTTTACTGGAACCCTCCTCCTCACAATGTTACTATAATTAATTGTGATGGTAGTGCCTTGAATAATCCTGGAGATTCAGGGGGTGGAGGTGTTATTAGACGTAGCTTTGGCATTTTTGTGGCTGCTTTCTCTAATTTTTATGGCTCTAATTCCATTACCTTTGCTAAGATGATGGCTATTCATGAGGGTATAAATCTTGTTGCTTCCTTAGGGCTCTCAAACCTGCTTGTTGAATCTGATTCATTAATTGTTATTAACATTCTTTCTGAGAGCATGAGTTGCCCTTGGAATCTGATCTACTTGAAGAGACCTATAGCCAAAAATTCTACGTCACTGGACATTAGCTTCAAACATGCATACAGGGAGCTCAATGGTGCTGCAGATTCCTAGCTTCCAAAGCTTCCAACAGTAAAGTTTCTGTAGCCTATGACAGGTTTTGTAATCTCCCTCCTACTGTTAAAGGTTTGCTCCAGATGGATAGGTTGGGGATCCCAGCTTTTCGTATTAGAAAATAGGCTTCTTGTGGGTTTTATGCTTGTTGTTGTTTGGTTGGTTATGCTTTTGTTGTGTTTTTTCTTCTTGTTGTCGAGGTCAGGTTCATGCCCCCCTCGTTTCTTGTAAGCCATCGAAGAGAGTCTTTTTCTCTTCCTTGATTAATAAAATCCCAGGCTAAGCCCTTGTCTGAAAAAAAAAAAAACATGGACTCTTATTCCTCCCGAACCTACTCATCGTCCTATAGGTTCCAAATAGATCTTTCGAATCAAACGCAACTCAGATGGCACCATCCAAAGCTACAAAGCCTGTCTTGTTGCTCAGGGCTACCTCCAACGTCCAGGCATCGATTATTTAGAGACCTTTAGCCCAGTGGTTAAACCTACCCCCATCCATCTCATCCTCTCCATTGCCACCATGCATCATTGGCCGCTTAAACAATTAGATATTAACGACGTGTTCCTCAATCGATCCCTCACTGAAACAGTAGTAATGAAGCAACCTCTAGGCTTCATTGACAAAAGATAATCCTAAGCACCTCTGCCTTCTTCGCAAGTCTATTTACGGCCTTTACAGGCACCTCGCGCTTGGTTTACTGCCTTACGGAATGCCTTGCATCAACTTGGTTTTACTACATCCCGTGCAGATTGCCCTTTATTTATCTATAAATATTCTTCCGCTGTCATTTATTTGCTGGTTTACGTGGATGATATTATTTTAACAGGTTCCCATGTTTCTCTTCTTTACAGGATCGTCCTTGCTCTTGCCAGAAAATTTTCTCTCAAGGACTTGGGTGATGAACACAAGTTTTGATTGGTTGGGAGATGAACACAAATAATTTTGTCTTCTGATAATTGTGATGTTCCTATTGTCATGGAATTATGTTTTTTTCGAGGGTTTCTTTCTTTGAATGAAGAAGAAAAAGTAAATTCTACTCTTAAACCCAGACTCGGATTCTACAGGAACATCACACTACGTTCATTAATTCAATGAGGGAAGGTGTGACAAAGATATAAAAGAATTTTGAATCAAAATACAAAAAAGAATGCAAGTAGGTCTAGTTGACGGCGCCGCAAATTCTCCTTATTTGACCAGCAAAACCAGGGAGAACACCAATATCTCCCATCTTGATCATGGCAGATGCAAAATCAGACTTGAAAGTGTTGGCGTTCTTGCTATAATCATTGACAATGCTGTCCGTGGATCCGCCACTAAAGAGAACTTGATCAGAATGAAGAAGTCCCTTCCGTTGTTGTAGATTCTTGAAGTAATTGTTGTCAAAATAATTGGGCGTTACCAAATCCATCGGTGCCAAATTACCATTGCCACCACTAGCTGGACAGCCACGCTTGCGAGTGCTCGCAAATCCGACATCAATGTCGCTTGCGTTGTTGCTGTATATCCTATCGCGAAATGTGAAGCATTGAGCTTGTCCTATTGTGTGGGAACCTGACAACGCAACCATGTCCCTTGCATTAAGGCCTTTGTTTCTGAAGGATGTTATAAGTATTGATTGACAATACACTACCAAATGATATCAGAAGAACAACAGATGCTCTCAATTTAAGACCTCACAAGCTGGGTTTTCATTAGGGAACTCCAAAAGGTTTTTCATTCATTTCACTTATCAAAGACACAGACTACAACCTTAAAAACAATTCCAATGTCAACACAAAAAGACCAGAATACCCCATAACTAAAAAGACCACATATGAGAGATAATAAAACAAAATAAACAATGAGACAGACGAGCACAATTCAACCAACAAACTCCCTCTTGAATTGAGCTCTGGGCATCACACCAAGCAGACTCCTCAGCATACAAAATTTATCTCTTGGAAGTGCCTTTGTCATGATATCAGCAACTTGAACTTCAGACCTGCAAAACTCCAATGACACCACCTTCTTAGCAATGACATCTTTTATGTACTGGTATTTGATAGCAATGTGTTTGGTGCGGTTGTGATCCACAGAATTTTTAGCAATTGCAATTGCAATTGCGAACTTGCTGTCACTCTGAATAACAGTTGCCTCCTCTTGATTAACTCCAATGTCACTTAGAATTCTCCTCAGCCAGACAGCATGAGAGGCTGCCTTAGCAGCAGAAATATACTCTGCCTCAGCAGAGGATAGAGCCACACAATTCTGTTTCTTAGAGTTCCAGCTGCAACAACCAGAACCAACACTGAACATGTAACCACTAGTGCTTCTCATGTCATCAGCAGAACCAGCCTAGTCACTGTCACAGAAGCCAGTGAGTTTCACTTCCCTGCCAGCTTTATAAAAAATCTCATAATCAATAGTTCCCTGTAGATATCTCAACACTCTTTTGGCTTATCCAAAATGAGTAACACTAGGCTCTTGCATAAATCTTGAGAGTAAGCCAGCTGCAAACATAAGGTCAAGTCTGGTAGCTGTCAAATATAACAAACTCCCAACCAATTTTCTATAAATATTTGCATCACACCTTCGGGATCCATCATCCTTTACAAGGTTTTCATTAACTATAAGAGGAACTGTCACTGCATTGCACCCATACATATTAAACCTTTCCAATATAGTTTTCACATAGTTGGAGTGGGATATAAAGATTCCCTTAGATGTCTGCTCCACTTCAATACCAAGAAAGTAGCTCATATAGCCAATATCAGTCATCTCATATTTCTTCATCAAATTCTTTTTGAACTCTTTTATCTGAACTTCATTGTTTCCAGAAATGATAATATCATCAACATAGATAGAAATAATCAAGACAAATTTACCTCCAATGAGATTGTAGAGAGTATCCTCACTTCTGCTATTTTGAAGACCCATTTTCTTGAAGAATTGATTTACTTCTGAGTACCAAGTTCTTGGGGACTGCTTGAGTCCATAGAGAGCCTTCCTCAATCTATAGACTTTGTCCTCCTCTCCCTTCACAATGAACCCATCTGGTTGAGCGACATAAACCTCCTCTTCCAGCAAGCCATTAAGAAATGTAGATTTGACGTCTAACTGATGTACTTTCCAATTACATTGAGCTGCAATAGAAATGATAACTCTGATAGTTTCAAGTCTAGCAGTAGGATCAAAGGTCTCGAAATAGTCTACACCAGGTTTTTGAGAGAAACCCTTAGCAACTAGACGAGCCTTGTGTTTTAGAATGCTTCCATCAGGATTGAGCTTGAGTTTAAATAGCCATTTGACACCAACAATGTCCCTGTTTAGGGGTCTATTCACCAAGAACCATGAATCATTTTTTTCAATCATACGTAACTCCTCTTGCATAGCTTTTAGCCAAACAGGATCTGACATAGCTTCGTCCACACTTTCAGGTTCAACAGTAGCAACATTACATGATTCATAAATGTCAGACATGCTTCTCATCTTTCTTGGGGAAGACTCATTCTCACTCCCTTCTTCATCAGCTTTTTTACTTAAATGGGTATTTGTAGCTTGAGTTTGGAAATCAGAATTCCCTTCATTCACAGACTTATAATCATCAGCATCATCATTATAGTTATCAGCATCCACTTCTTGCTCAACCAACAGATCATAGTTGCGATCATAATTTTTGTCTTCAGAATCAACATTCAGCTGCAAGGTTTTAGTCTCATCAAACTCTACATCTCTACTAATGTAAAACTTCATGCTTCGGGATCAAGTATCCTATAGGCCTTGGAGTTGGAGCTGTAACCAACAAATATGCATTTCTTACTCTTTGCATCTTGCTTAGACCTCTTCTCAGAAGGTATGTGAACATAGCATAAGGATCCAAAGACCCTGAGATATCCAACAAAGACTTTTACTCCACTCCAAGCCTCTTTAGGTGTCAAATCTATCAGAGCTTTTTGTGGGGCTAATATTCAGAACATGCACAACAGTGTGAACAGTTTTAGCCCATAGAATAAGAGGAAGCTCCTTTTCAAACAACATAGCCCTTGCCATCTCAACTATAGTCCTGTTCTTCCTCTCACAAACGCCATTTTGTTGGGGACTATATGCAGTAGTTAGATATCTCTTGATCCCTTCATGCTTATAGAAATTGTTAAATTCAGTGGAGTTGAATTCCCCTCCCCTGTCACTTCTAATACTCTTTATCTGTCTACCACTTTCCTTTTCAACTGCAGCTTTGAATTCTTTGAAAAACACAAATGCTTCAAACTTTTCTTTTAGAAAATAAATCCAGACCATTCTAGTAAAGTCATCAATGAATGTAAGAAAATACTTACACTTATTGAAAGACTCAACTTTCTTGGGGCCACAGATATCTGTGTGCACAAGTTGAAGAGGTTCAGATGCTCTCCATGATGATGCTTGAGGAAATGATTTCCTATGTTGCTTATCAAGCATACACCCTTCACACTTTTCAGTCATAGAAGAAAGCTTAGGTAAACCAATAACCCGATGCTTTTCTTGTAAAGACATTAAACCAGTAGAGTGAAGATGACAAAAACGCTGGTGCCACAAGTCTGAAACAGTTTCTTTCTTCTCTATTGCTTGAAAAACATATTCCTCTTGACATGGCAGATCAACTAAAAACTTCCTCTGGTTCTTCATTTTCACCACCATTAACACTTTCTCATGATTTTCTCTATCAAAAACAGTACACTTATCATCTACAAAATCCAGTCTGTATCCATGTTCCATCATTTGTCCCACACTTAGTAAATTTTGACTAAGTGCAGGAACAAATAGAACATTGCTTAGTAAATTGAACAAATAGAACTTACCTTTGAACCAGCAGTCATCAGGAACATGACCAAACCTCTTACAAATATCACAGATGATCCTTTTATCAGATGCATTTGAGTTTCCTTCACGCTAAACTTTTGTATCTCCTTTCCAGTTTACTTGCTTGCCTTTTCTAGCATCCTCCCTCATGGAAACTTTTGCCTGAAAGGCAGACTCCAATGACTGATTTGAATCCCCTTTTTTCTGCTGTTTGTTCTCATGAGACTCAAGTGCATTCACTAATTCTTCTGGTTTCAATATAGAGAGATCTTTTGATTCAAAGACAGCAACCACAATGTCATACCTCTTCGAAAGACTTATCAGCATCTTTTGCACTTTTGATCATTTATATCCTCCCCCAAAATCCTCATCTGATTCACCAGATCAATGAGACGAGAATAGAAGTCCCTAATACACTCACTTTCTTTCTTTTGCACATTTTCAAGCTCCCTTCTGAGATTTTGTAACTTTATAACAGAGGTTTTTTCATCACTTCCAAATTCATTTGCAATAATTTCCCATGCATCTTTTGTATATTCACATCTTATTATTCGAGGAAAGATTTCAGGACTCACCCCATTTTGAAGCCTTGTTAGAGCTTTGGCATTAACCATTCTATCGCTTTCTAATTTTTTCTTCTCGGCAAACTCAAAACTGCTTTCATTTTCAGGTTCCTGGTAGCCGGTAACCACCATGCTCCACAGCCCTTCTGACATCAGGTATGTGCGCATCTTGACCTTCCAAGTATTATAACCAAGACCCTGGAAGACCGGCATGAGAGTGGAAGCTTTCTCAGACGAGTTCGCCATGACTGAAATCTTCAATCCAAGGAACACAACTTGCTCCAATACCACTATTGATTGAAAATACACTACCAAATGATATCAGAAGAACAACATATGCTCTCAGTTTAAGACCTCACAAGCAGGGTTTTCATTAGGGAACTCCAAAAGGTTTTTCGTTCGTTTTACTTCTCAAAGACACAGACTACAGCCTTAAAAACAATTCCAATGTCAACATAAAAAGACCAGAATACCCCAAAACTAAAAAGGCCAAACAAGACAGATAATAAAACAAAAGAAACAATGAGACAGATGAGCACAATTCAACCAACAATAAGTTGTTCAAGGCCGTCTGTAAAAGCAGGAAGGTCTCCACCTTCCACCAAAGTTCTGCTTGCAGTGGTTGAGTCTCTTCTTCCAAGTTTCACTATCCAAGATGGACCACCTACATATTCGGATGCATCTCTGGCGGCCACTATAATGATATCTGCACAAGATACAATGCCAGGACATGCTTTCTCTACTTCGGCTTTGGCATTGTCTATGACTCCATAGCCTCTAACAGAACCATTATTAGGACTGGTAGTCTTCTCACTTTGGATTGAGGAGGTCTCATATAGTAAGATGGATGCATCGCATCCAACAGCGAAGCAATCATGGAAATGGAGGCGAATGAGAGATGCCGCCATTCGACGTTCTTTAGCGATAGCGGATCTAATTGAGGTACGTATGGTAGTGAGTGCATTAGGGCATGTACTCTCATAAATGGTTGAAGAAAGCTGGGATTGGCATGTTTGCTCATGATAAAGAGCATCAACATTGAAGCACCAATATTGGTAGAATGTTGAACAGCTGAAGTAGTCATATTGAAGAAGGAGGAATAGTTGAGACTTGAGAGAGGAAATTATATTAGGAATTGGTGGAGAATGCATGCAAGTTTGCAATAATTTATCGGGGTTGAGAAAGGCTATGCCGGGTGTGTGTGTGATACACTTTAATGTTGTCTGCCAGCATTATATGACTCCCTCTATTTTTATAAACAAACGTGTGCAATAAGATTATTCCATTGATTAAATCAATGAAGTAAACCTGTTGGGCTCTGATGTAATAATTCTCGCAAGTGCACAAGAGTCTACGAATAGTAGAGTGTATGCAAGTACGAGGTCGATCCCACGGAGACTACTTAATCTAATTAATGTACCTAACTTGATGAATGATTAAGATTTGGGGAAAAAGGGAGAATGATTGATGTAAATAAAATATAATAAAAACAAAGAAATAAAATTCAGATTTTGTATCCAATAAGAGAAGAACACTAGGGAAATGATTTCACCTAGTAATCGTATCACAAGCATTCAATTAACAAACACACAATTATGGTTCCGATTCAAGGGTTGATTCTTTCTTAAATATGTTGGTTCGTTCGTTCGCGGTGCCAACAAATATTATTAACAATGGATTAATCCTGTTCGGTTCGCAGTTTTTAACCCAAGGCTAACAACTCATTACGATCTAAAGAACTATAACAACCAATCAATCCCCTAAACCTTGTTCATGGCAGTCGACAATTGATTTCCTTAATTTCAGTTCCACTAAAACACGTGAATTCGGTTCGTTCCTTAATCCTAGCTAGATGAATCTAATTGAGCATTCAATTGGTGGCCAGTCAATCAAACAAACAATAGATTATAAGCATAGAAATTAAAGACAAGAATCATGAACCAACATTATGCATTCAATTAATTGAAGTACTTGCAATAACCATACTAGACTACATCAAGCCCTAGCAAAGAAGTTTAGCTACTCATGTTATAAGAACACAAGGAAACTAAATATGAGAACATCATGAACCAAGAACAAAAACAAAGAGAAAACTAGAGACAAGAACAAGAACAAAAACAAAAGCTAGAGAATGTGGCACTCCAATTCGTGTCCTCTATTGTACTGCCGTGACCTCCTATTTATACACTAAAAACCTTCCTTCAAACTGCATTCCTGATTTTAGTTGGATTTCCTTCAATTGCCCTTCCTTAATACAACCGAATCTCTCCATTCTTTGACTTTGTTTTGCTTGATTTGCTTCCCTTGTATTTTATCCAATCAAAAGCCAAGAGCAAGGCCATCTTTTACCATCACGTGCAACGCCTTTCATTGACTCCAGCCGGGCTCCACTTCTTTTCATTATTGAACTTGAATCCATCCCAAAATAAGTAAGCTTAAGAGTGTGTTTGGATTGAGGGATTTGGGGGGAAGGGAAGAGAAGGGAGGGGAGGGGGAGAGAAGGGAAGGGAGGGGAAGGGGGATTATTTTTCCCTCTCCCATGTTTGGATAGACAAAAAAAAGAAGGAAGGAAAATTTGTTTAATTTACTAATTTATCCTTATTTTTATGTTAAAATATTATGTACAAGGGTAAAATAGATATTTAACTTACAAATGATTTAATTAGTAATCCCTTCCCTCCAAATGACTCCATTTTGGAGAGAAAGAATTTTAACAAAAATTTAATGAAATCTTCCTTCCAAATCCCCTCAAATCCCTCCCCTTAATTTTTAATAAACTATCCAAACAAGGGAATTGGAAGGAAACTCTATTTCCCTTCCTTTCCCTTCCCTCCAAATCCCTCAATCCAAACACACTCTAAATCATGACTTTTCTCATAAATATTCTGAAAATCAAAATAATGAGAAGTTATGTAGAATCCATGCTTAGTTCAATTAAAAGAGACAAAAACAAGTGTAAAGTAAGGTTTAAAAATATATAAAATATAGTACGATCAGGCTCCTATGAACTATCAAATTAATAGGCTACATGTCATTTTCGTATTTCTAGAGAAAAATATGTACGATCCATTGGGAACGAATTATCAATGGAGCGTATATATTTTTTAGTTCCCTTTTTACTCAACACATTGTCTATTTTTCTCAAAATACGTTGTGTACTGTAAAACCACGGGTCCCATAGCTAAACACATGGTATTACATTACTTGTAATTTGCAACCTATTGCATTACGTGTACTGCAACCAACTGGTTGTTGACTCATTCTTATGATCGAAGCTCTAAAAAGAGACAGCTTGGCTGGAATGATACATCGTACAACACCCCCTCAACTCAGCTGGTACTCAAGCAGTAGGACACACGCGGACCTTTTGAAGAAAGGCCCTCAGTTATCCATAGAGGACCCAAGAAACATGATGCTCGGCACCTTATTGTTACTTAGTTTTTTTTTAAAAAAAAACTAAATAAAAAAGTCGTGGAGACAATAAAAGAAACGTAAAGGCAAAGAGAAGCCGAGCCTATTGCCCTCCTCTAACCTCTTCTGAGATGAAGGCAGGAAAAAGTTACACATTTATACGGCCGAACTGATCACCCATGCAAAGGTGTAGGGGGCTTATAATAATACCAAAAATCACTTTGCAATGATATCTCGACATTGACGGATCGAGTTTAACACAAGAGGGGGGGTGAATCGTGTCCCCAAATTCCAATTGGAATCCCTTTTTCAATTTAAACAAATTAATGGCAATTAACAAGTAGCACACAAATTTGGACTCTAATGATTTTCCTAATCAATATTCAATCCAATGCAAGATGTGATACAATATAGTGAATGACCAAATATCAAATAATCAAGAATTGCACAAAACAGATTTTCAAGCAACACATTGCACACAGATTTTTCAACTCAGATTTTACCTATCAAATGATGTCGAAATGCAACGAAATTTTATATGCAATGTCACAACACCTTAATAAACACTATATCAAAATTTCAGATCAAAATTCAAAGTTTAAGGCAGTCTGCTAATCTCGGACAGATTAGGGTTTTGAAAATCCTGCAGTTTGAAACAAGTAGTAAATATAAACAAGTAAACAAAGAAATCAACACAGCGATTTATAGTAGTTCGGAGACCCTTCTCCTACGTCTACTACCTAGATTCACCAACCTAGGATTTTCTTGGTAGCACATGTCTTGAGTGAAAATGTCAAACAAGAATATATCACTAATGATAGAGAGGACAAGGTTTGTCCCACATGTTTGAAAAGAGTTGTATCTCCATGAAGACCACAACCAATAGCCTCAATGTTTTGATTCATTCAACTTGATTAAGTGCCTTAGTGGAAAGTTGGCAAATATAGGATTTTTCATAGTTTCCTAGAGCTTCAAGCTCATTCTTAGAAACAGGACTTCGACCACTCTTGAACATACTGAATTCTGAGCCATATGAGACCACAATGATGATTAACCTACAAGGAAATAGGAGGTATAACTCCCCAATTGCATGTAAGCTCAAAGAGCTTCATATAGAGCGCATAGGTTAATTACATTAGAAAAACAACCCATAAAATTCATATTACTGCATGATAAATCATTTTATATGTATTAGAATGTCCATGTAAAATTTCATAACAATCGGAAATCGTTTGGTCACTCAACCAAGCAATTAGATCACTAATAGTGAAACCGATAAATTCTAAGTGTAAATTCAAAGTCATTTTGCAAACTCAGTGTAAATGACATTTTCTCTTGAACTTTACAAAACAAAATATGTTCATAGTGATGAAACTAAGATGCACACGAAATTTTATTTAAATCGGAGTTCATTTGGTTCACCACGTTCACAAAGAACACATATGCACAAAATTAGGTAAAACCTAGTTTTGACGGAATTTAAGCATATGACCAAATATATATGTGATGCACTTAATTTCTCATGATTATAGTCCTAGAACATATATTAAACCTTCATGTGCATGTGGTTCAAGTTTCAAGTCATTTGGACCTAAGTTGGTTAAGATATGATAATTGGAAAATTGATGCTCTAACTTAGTCCATGTATGTTTGTTTTCAAAACTTAATTTCCAGCACTATCTCAAAAATATATAGTCATTTAAATTCAATTCATATAAATCAAATATTGCTTTAATGTTTCATTATCATTTATAAATGATTTAATATCATCAAAATTAGACATATAGGACCATAGGTCCAACAGACATGTGACACCAAAGTAAGACATGTGGAACCACGTCATCGAGGTGACGAGCCGCAGTTAAGATGCCGAGGTAACAAACATGCTGAGATACCGAGGCGCCTAACAAGTTAAGATGCCAATGTGTCCATAAAGCTAAGATGCCGAGGTGCCAAATACCATATCGCCGAGGTGGCCAACATCTTCTCATCCGAGATTTTGAGTAAGACTGTCGAGGAGCCAAGATGTGTAGAGGTGCCCGAAGTGTTGCCAGATTATATAATCGAAGTAATGCAACTGAGAGAACAACATCTCGACTTGACCGAGATGCCACCTCAGCACAAACAAGTAAAGTCATCCCAGAAACTCCTGGTGACCGAATGCCAAGGGGAACAGAGAGTGTTGAAGGAGACCGACTCCAATTAGAAAATGAATCAGGATGGGATTCGCCGTCTATAAAATCTGCTTAAAAATTAAGAAGGAAGAGATCTTCTCCTACGAATATTAGAATTCTCAAACTGATAAAAAGGGGACCTCCAACTCTAGGTAAACGGGCTCAAACTGAAAAAATCTCTCTTGAACTTATGGACAAAAAGGAAAGAAGACTTGACAAGCAATGAGAAATGTTAAATACATGTAATCACTCTTGAGCAAGTTGCCCAATACATTACAAATGACTTGTTTATATACAGAGGTACCAACGGGCAAAACAAGTAAATAAGGAAATAATAAGTTTTGTTTTGAAAGCCTATATCTCTCATATCTTCTTTCTTTAACGTTTCCTCTTTGTGAGCCTTGCTTTAGTGAACCCTTTGCTATTGCCTTCCATACAATGAGGTAGGTGTCAAACGATCCAAGGGAGATTTTCTCCTTGACTGACTCTGATTCTTCAATGGTAATAGATGATAAGTTTGCTTGATTGTTGGGTTGATGTTTGTGGCTATTGTCAATGACCAACAGTCCAAGAGTTAAACTTGATTGTGCATGATTTCCTCCTTGATTTGTGTGGCTATCTAAGGTGACAAGCGATATATGGGAATTTGCATGATCTCCTCCATGAGTTGCGTGAGTGGTAGGATTGGTAGGGCTATTATCATTAACACCCTTCCTCAAGTGGGAGAGTGGAATGCAATGAACTCCCAACTTGATTTTAAAGTGGTGAAACAGATGTTTGGGGAGTGCTTTAGTGAGAATGTCGGCTGTTTGGCGAGTAGAGGGGATATGACAGGTAACAAGAGCTCCTACAGCCACATTTTCACGAACAAAGTGGAAGTCAATTTCGATGTGTTTGGTACGAGCATGGAACACAGGATTAATGGTCATATGTAGAGCTCCAGGATTGTCACTGAACAACTGAGGTGGACGAGGTAAAAATAATCCAATATCACAAAGTAGATATGTGAGCCAAGTTATTTCAACGGCAATGGAGGCAAGTGCTTGATATTCAGCTTCGGTGCTTGAACGAGCTACAGTGGATTGTTTCTAAGAGGACCAGGAGATACAATTTGCACCAAGGAAGATACAATAACCAAAAGTGTTGCGTCGAGTAAGATGACAACCCGCCCAATCTGCATCACAAAATGCATTTAAAGTTAGACTACTTTGAGTGATAAATCTAATACCTTGATCAATGGTGCCCTTTAAGTAGCATAGTATTCTTTTAACGACTCGAAGATGAAAGAGAGTTGGTTTTTGAAGATGTTGACAAACTCTATTAACTGCATGTGTTTTTATCTGGCCGAGTGAAAGTAAGATATTGTAATGCTCCAACGATGCTGCAGTATTCTGTTTCATTAACAGGCTGACTATCATCCAAGAGTTCAGTAGGTTTAATAGCGATTGGAATGTTGAGTTTGGTGGCCTCAAGCATTTGGGTGCGTTCAAGTAGTTCTCGTGTGTACTTTGTTTGAGATAGAAACAACCCTCCATGGAAATATTTAACCTCAATGCCTAAGAGATTATAACATCATCCACATATACAAGTAATAATATGGTATGGTCATTGCTTTTAAAATGAATAATGAAGAATCAGCCTGCCCACATATAAAACCTAAAGAAAGCAAAAATTGAGATAATTTATCAAACCAAGCTCGTGGAGCTTGTTTTATACCATATAGAGATTTTTGAAGTAAGCAAACATGGTGGGGAAGAGAGGGATTGATAAAACCTGTAGGTTGTTCCATATATATTGTTTCTTTGATAAGTCCATGAAGAAAGGCATTCTTGACATCGAGTTGGCGGATGGTCCACATTGAGGTGACAGCTATTATAAGGATGGTGCGAATAGTTGTGGGTTTGACAACCGGACTAAAGGTCTCATCAAAATCAATCCCAGGAACTTGAGTAAATCCTCTAGTGACAAGACGAGCTTTATAACGTTCTAAGGACCCATCCTCCTTATATTTGATGCGATACACCCATTTGGATCCAACAATGTTTGAGGTTGGAGGTTTAGGAACAAGCTTCCAGGTGTTGTTGGCATGAAGAGCATTTATTTCTTCTTGCATAGCTGCTCTCCAGTAATTGGATTTGAGAGCTGTTTTTAAGGACTTTGGTTCCTCAAACTTCGTGCATTTTACTGCATTCAGAAGAAACATTTTAGACTTTAATTGAGGATTTTGTTTGAGTGTACCTCGTGTGATGACCGGAGTTGGAGAAGATTGCTCTGGCGATGTGGTTGAGAGCGGTGGAAGTTCGACGAATAATTGTTCCGTGAGATCATTGGTAGCATCCTATAATCGTGACATGTCTGTGTTTATATTGTCATCAATGGCACTTGAAGTGGCTACGAATGATACAACTTCTGGGATAAGTTGCTTGATTGAGGGAGTAGTTGATAAGTGTCAAAAATATACACTTTTAATAATAAATTATTAAGACATTTGTCACATAATTAGGGCTTAAAGTGATTATTACACCACTAAAATGCAAATATCATTTTTCACTCACTTTGTATTTATTTTTATATTTTCAGGCCCAATTCATACCAACCAATGTTCAACATTTGCTAGCTCATTTCATGAAGAGCCCATATGCTTGTGTCCATTACCATCTTGATCAATTTCTTGATTATCATTTGAAAGCCCACCATATGATTTGTCAAAATCATTTGACATCATTCCATGCATCACCATCATTATAGTACAAATTGGACATTCAATGGTGGTGACTCCACTTAAATGCAATGATGGTGATTCCACTTAAATGGAATGATGGTGATTGATGGTGATTCCACTTAAATGGAATGATGGTGACTCCACTTATTTTGTCATGGTTGGCCATTCAATGGATGGATAGCTCCTAATTTCCTATAAATAGAGGGCTAAAGGAAAGAAAAGGGAGAAGATTGAAGGAGGAGAGAAAGAGGCAAAAGGAGAAGAAGAATTAGAGAGTGAGTTCTTGAGTTTTTATTTTCTCTTTTACAACAATTCTCTCACATATTCTTTCTAGAATTTTGTGAGATTAATTGTTGGTTTTGTAAACTTAGTATGAGGTAATCTTCTTACTAGGGTGATGATGGATCCACTCTATTGTATCTAAATAAATTTGGTTTGATTAATTATTAGTTTATTTATGCTATGTCAAGTGTTAATTAGCTATTCTTTATTGATAATTAAATCTTGATGCTTAGCTACCATCTAGGTTTGATTACCATGATGCAAATTGAGGCAAATGCCCATGTCCAATTTGAGACAAGCTTCTTGCAATTAATACCGGAGTTACCTAGACATAAATGTCATATGCTAGGATCTTTGTGATCACTACATAAGTTACCATAAATCCTAATGCATTCTTGATTGTCTTAGCCAATCCAAATGCCCATGGTTGGTTGCAATTAAGAATAGGCGTGGTAAGTCAGATGCCCATGACTATTACATAAATTAGGGGACTTGATCTTTGACATGCATGAATGAAATGATAATTGTCGGCTAAATAATTTAAATACAATAGAGTTGGTGAAATCGGATCCCTAGTGTTTGTTTATTTGTGTTAATCCTTATTTATTTTGTTTCCATTGATAATTACAAAGAGTTGGAATTGCAGATATTTTATATTCAGTCCCTGTGGGTACGACACTCGTATTTGCCACTTCTGTACTACAATTGATTCGTGCACTTGCGAGTATAATTTGGGTTTGGAATCGCTATACTTTTAGCGGGTCATAAACCCCACATCAAGTTTTTGGCGCCGTTGCCGGGGATTGATTTAATATATTGTTATCTAACTCTTGTATATATGTATATATTAATATTAGTATACTACACCTCCTTAATGGAAGGTTTTTCAGTTTTATATTTGTGGATGGCTTAACCACCCCATCTAACTATATATTATTGGCTGGTTCTACTGCTACCGCCCATATCTGTTTATAATAACTGTCACTAACACTTACTAACTTACTAACATTTAAATTTCTGCCACTAACAATAACATTTATTTATTTATACAGTATTATTTATATTTGTGGTTGGCTTTACACTGCCCCACCTGTATATATATAAATATATATACTTATATGGTCGGCTAAGCCGCCTACTATAACTTTTTATTTCTGTTAATATTTATGGTTGGCCTCTATGCCCCATTTTTTTTTTATTTATTTTTTTTATATTAATTTATTTATTTTGTGTATACGCACTCTTTTAATTTTGTTAAAAAAAATAAAAAAATAAAAAAATAAAAAATAAAAAATAAAAAATAAAAAATAAAAAAAGGGGTTATTATCACTGACATTTTCTTTTATGCAAGGACGTCGATCTCAAAATCCAAATCTTCTTAAATTCAATCCAGAGATTGAACGAACTCTTGCACAACTGAGAAGAGAAGTAAGAGGAACTATGGCAGAAGGGACTCCTGAGAATGCTCTTGCTAGAATTGCAAATCCACCAGTCAATGCACCTGCTCGGAGGCCAATGAAGAATTCATTCATACCTCAGAATATGGAGCAACCATCCAGCATAGCATTTCAACCCAATGTCCAAGGCAATGCCACATTCTCTCCAGTTCTACTCAATGCAGTCCCACATTTCCGAGGCACAACATTTGATGACCCTTACCTACACATCAGAGAATTCTTTGAACTCTGTAAGACACAATCTGTTCAGGGCTTGACGTCAGAAGAAGTACGACTCATGTTGTTTCCATTTTCTCTCAAAGACAATGCGAAACTGTGGTTCAACTCTTTGACCCCAGGATCGATCACTACATGGGAGCAAATGGCAACAAAATTCTTGAAGAAGTTTTTCCCAGCCCAGAAGACGAAGCAATTAAGAAGGGAAATTCAAACATGGCAGCAAAAAGATGGGGACTTATTTTATGAAGCTTGGGATAACTTTAAACAGTTACTGCTCAAATGTCCACACCATAACTTGTCACAAGATGATCAAGTTCAAGCTTTTTATGAAGGACTCGACGCAACAAACACAAGCATCGTAGACTCAGCTTGTGGAGGCATATTAATGGAGAAAAGCAGTGAAGAAGCTTTTGACTTATTTGAAACTTTAAGTGAAAATTCTCAACAATTTTCATCTAGAGTAAAGCAAGGGGTAAAGCTTCCAAAAGGTGTATATGAAGTCCACACCAGAGTAGAAAACCAACCCCAGTTGCAAGCCATGGAGAAGAAGATTGACATGTTAATGAAAGCAATTTCATCTTCCCAACAAGCAACCCAAGTTGAGATGTGTGCCATTTGTTCTCAATCTAACCACACCACGGAAACATGTCCTATGTCTTCTAACTCTGAACAAGAACATACCAATTATGTGGGACAAGGTGGCTTCCATCCCAACAACAATCCATTTTCAAATACATACAATCCAGGATGGAGAAATCACCCAAATTTCAGTTGGGGAGGACAAGGCCAGAGTAAGCAATACAATCAGAAGATGACACAACAAGTCCCTATTTAACCAAAGAAGCTTTCTTTGGAGGAGCAAATGGCTCTTCTAGCTCTCAACACCAGCAATTTTATTCAGAAAACAACAGAGCAAAACAACAGGTACGACCAACAATTCAGCAACATACATGGATCTATTCAGAAACTTGAAGTTCAAGTTGGTCAAATTGCTGAGCGACTAAGTGAAAGGGAGCTGGGCAGATTGCCGAGTCAACCAGAAGTCAATCCAAAAGGCAAGGAACAAATCAATGCTATTACCACCAGACGCGGAACAACTGTGGGATTTTTAGAGAACGATGGTGAAAAGGCCAAAAAGCCTAATGATGAAATTCAGCCCAAGCCAACTGACTTATCAAAGAATAAAATGAATGAGTCTCATGTGCCTTTCCCTAGCCGGTTGGTGAATGAGAAGAAGACTGACCAGATGCGGCGAATGATGGATATATTTAGAAAAGTTGAGATCAACATTCCGCTTCTTGACGCGATTCAACAAATTCCTCCCTATGCAAAATTTCTCAAAGATGTTTGCACCAGAAAGAAGAAACTGGCACCATATGAGAAGATTATGTTGTCTGAACAATGCAGTGCCGTTCTAAACAAGAAGCTACCACCAAAGCTAAAGGATCCGGGGAGTTTCACTATCCCTTGTACTGTTGGGCAAGTCTCTTTCGAGAGAGCTTTTCTAGACCTGGGTGCTAGCATCAATCTGATGCCATATTCAGTTTTTGTGCAACTTGGTCTCGAAAAGGAATTACAACCAACTTCAATCACTTTGCAATTGGCGGATCGGTCAATAAAATTTTCACGCGGTATCATAGAAGATGTTCTTGTCAAAGTTGATACATTTCTCCTTCCAGCAGATTTTATTATCCTTGATATGGAGGAAGACAGAAACATACCAATTATTCTGGGGAGGCCTTTCTTAGCCACTGCAGGAACTATTGTGGATGTACAAAAGGGTTGTTTGTCCATGACTGTACAAGGACAAACAGTGGAATTTAATCTATTTGAAGCTACTAGACACCCTTCTGATACAGGGGAGTGTTTTAGCATTGAAGCTTTTGATGGCTCAATTTATGATTCATTTTTGGAGCATCAATCTATTGACCATTTGGCAACATGTCTTGCGTTCCCTGAACTGCAAGTTGAAGACGATGGTGAAGTTGCAGAATTTTGTGCATATTTGCAGGCACAACAACCAGTGAATCATAGGTGGATTCGTACATTTGAAACCCTCGGTCCTTCACTTCCGAAAGTGGTTCGTTCTATTGAATCTCCACCAAAGCTAGAGTTGAAGCAACTTCCAGATCATTTGAAATATGCTTATCTTGGTGCTAAAGAAGCATTACCTGTCATTGTCGCTGCTAACCTTACTGATTCAGAGGAAGAAAGTCTCTTGAGGGTGCTACGACAATACAAAAGTGTCATTGGGTGGTCCATTGCTGACATCAAAGGCATAAGTCCCACTATGTGTATGCACCGAATTTTACTGGAAGAAGATTCAAAATCCTCGCGTGAAGCACAAAGACGCCTCAATCCATCGATGAAGGAGGTAGTTCGATCTGAAATATTGAAGTTGTTGGATGTAGGAGTCATCTATCCTATTTCTGATAGCCAATGGGTCAGTCCTGTTCAAGTGGTTCCCAAGAAATCTGGAATCACGGTAATTACTAATGAGAACAATGAGCTCATCCCAACAAGAAAACAGACAGGGTGGCGTGTTTGTATTGATTATCGAAAGTTGAATTCTGCCACAAGAAAGGATCACTTTCCTTTACCATTTCTTGATCAGGTGCTAGAAAGACTGGCAGGCCATTCCCATTATTGTTTTCTTGATGGCTACTCTGGCTATAATCAAATTGTGATCGCACCAGAGGATCAAGAGAAAACAACTTTCACATGTCCTTTTGAGACATTTGCATATAGAAGAATGCCATTTGGGCTTTGCAATGCACCAGCTACTTTTCAACGGTGCATGACAAGTATATTCTCTGACATGGTGGGCCACATCATTGAAGTCTTTATGGATGATTTCTCCGTGTTCGGATCATCTTTTGATACCTGCCTGTGCAATCTTGCCTTGGTTCTGGAGAGATGCCAGAAGACTAATCTGGTGCTTAATTGGGAGAAATGTCATTTTATGGTTCGAGAAGGCATTGTTCTTGGTCATCTTATTTCCGAGAAGGGGATTGCCGTTGACAAAGCAAAAATTGAAGTTATTTCTAGATTGCCACCTCCCACTTCTGTAAAAGGTGTGCGGTCTTTTCTCGGACATGCGGGGTTCTATCGCCGGTTCATCAAAGATTTTTCAAAGATTTCCAGGCCATTGTGCAATTTGCTTTCCAAGGATGCCACTTTCCATTTTAATGACGAGTGTTTGCAAGCATTCAGCAAATTGAAGCAATTACTTACATCTGCACCTATCATGATGACACCAGATTGGAGTTTACCATTTGAGCTCATGTGTGATGCCAGTGACTATGCAATTGGAGCCGTGTTAGGGCAAAGAGTTGACAAGCTACCACATGTCATTTACTATGCAAGTCGTACTCTCAATGATGCCCAACTTAATTACTCAACAACAGAAAAAGAACTGTTGGCTGCAGTTTTTGCATTGGAGAAATTTCGATCATACCTGATTGGATCAAAGGTGATTGTCTATAGTGATCATGCGGCTCTCAAATATTTGTTGTCTAAGAAAGATTCAAAACCGAGATTGATTCGCTGGGTGTTATTACTCCAAGAATTTGATTTAGAGATAAGAGATAAAAAAGGAGCAGAAAATGTTGTAGCAGATCATCTTTCTCGTATTATTCAAGCAAACGGTGGTGAGAAGACGGAGCTTCCATTGAATGAAACGTTTCCTGATGAACAGCTTTTCTCTATACAAACTGAGATACCTTGGTATGCTGATATTGCCAATTACCTTGCAAAAGGTGTTATTCCCAAAAATTGGACTCACCAACAACGGAAGAAATTTTTCTCCACAGCCAAGCATTATTTCTGGGATGAGCCTTACTTATACAAACATTGTGCTGATCAAATCATTCGGAGATGTGTGCCACAGGAAGAACAACAGAGTATTTTACAATTCTGCCATACATTCGCTTGTGGTGGTCATTTTGGTACTCAGAGAACTTCTGCAAAGATTTTACAATCAGGGTTCTATTGGCCAACTCTTCACAAGGATGCCCACATTTTCTGCTCTACCTGTGAAAATTGTCAGAAACTTGGCAACATTTCTCGCAGGAATGAAATGCCACTCAACAATATTTTGGTGGTTGAAATCTTTGATGTTTGGGGAATAGATTTCATGGGACCATTTCCCAAGTCTCATGGGAATGAATATATACTGGTGGCAGTAGACTACGTGTCCAAATGGGTTGAAGCTGTTGCAAGCCCAACCAATAGAAGTGAGGTGGTAATTCGGTTACTTCAGGGTGTAATATTTCCAAGATATGGCACTCCACGTGCTATAATCAGTGATGAAGGGAAGCATTTTCTGAACAAGAGTGTGTCTACACTTCTTGCCAGGTACAATATCACACATAAGATTGCCACTGCTTATCATCCTCAAACTAGTGGACAAGCTGAGATTTCTAACCGAGAAATTAAACGCATCTTGGAGAAGACTGTGAATATCAAAAGAACTGACTGGAGTATAAAATTGAATGATGCTCTTTGGGCATATCGCACTGCATATAAAACTCCAATTGGCATGTCTCCATATCGTTTGATTTTTGGCAAGGCTTGCCATCTTCCTGTGGAGCTCGAGCACAAAGCATTCTGGGCAATAAAAAGGTTGAATTTTGATTATGATGCAGCTGGTGAGAAGAGGAAACTGCAGCTCAATGAACTTGATGAGCTACGTGACGAGGCATACGAAAATGCGAGGATTTACAAGGAAAAGACAAAAAGATACCATGATCAACACATTGCAATGAAAGAATTTTCTCCTGGTCAAAAGGTACTTTTGTTTAACTCTCGTCTCAAACTTTTTCCAGGGAAGTTACGTTCAAGATGGTATGGTCCATTTCAAGTTGTTCGAGTATATTCCCATGGAGCTGTTGACATTAAAAACTTGGAGACGGGAAACGAATTCAAGGTTAATGGCCATCGCCTCAAACCTTATTTGGAAGCTAATCTTGACAGAACTGTCTCCAGCATTACTCTCCAAGATCCAGGTAATTGAGTGTTGGAAACACTCTGTCTTGCCCAGACAATAAATACAGCGCTTATGGGAGGCAACCCATATTTCTTTTTCATCTATTATTTTTTTTTTTTATATTATCTAGTTGAAAAAAAAAAAACCAAAAAAAAAAAAAAAAAAAAAAGAAGTCTTCCTCGAGCGTGTAAATGAGCAGCAATAGCCCGGCTAGAGATGGGGCTACAAACACTAGAGGATGGACAACACAGGCTGGAGCACATGTTGGCTACACTCATGGATATGATACGAAAGTAAAAACATGGCAATCCAACGGCCAAAAATTTTTTGTGTCAGGTTGTATTTCTCTGAACCAGAGCTTTCCATATGTATTTTTCATTTTTTATTTTTTTTATTTTTTTTTTCTTCTTTTCCCATTGAGGACAATGCAAGATTTTAAGTGGGGGAGGAACTGGTTTGATAAAAAAAAAAAAAAAAATTTTGTAGCTAGAGGAGGCAAGTGTTGTGCTACCTTAGGTGCAAGCTTGAAAACACTTGTAGTTGATCTCTTGGAGGGATGCCAACTCAACCAGCTAAGTAATTAGTAGTTTATCCAGGAAACAACCACCGATAAGGTATTTGGGAGTCCTAAGCATGGACTGGACGAAATGTCCATAATTGTAAAGCCCCAAAGTGGAGATACAAAGGACTGTTGACCTTGGCTTGGGTTCCATTGAGCCGACCAGAAACTCTTAGAGAATGACAACCTATTGTAAGGCCTTGTTAGCCTTTTGCCCTTGCTACGGGGTACATCTCTTTAGTTAGGTTGATAGTAACCTAGCATCCAGTCTCAAGGATCCTGGTGTTGAGACAAATTCCGTTTGTTTGCGGTGCTTTGGGAATATTGAGTCTTAGAACCGTTTGTTTGTTAAATATCTATTCTATTTAATGATTGCTAAAAAAAAAATTAAAAAAATAAAATAAAATAAAATAAAATAAAATTTTGATTTGGAAGTCATATTTGTATCATATTTCTGAATTGGTCTGAATATTTCTGAAGTATGGATAACAATTTGAGTTGAAAACCCATAATCACTTGTGGATCAATTGCACAGAATTACATATTTGTGGGGTATGATATTTAAGATTAATTATGAACATTGTGATTTTCTTGAGTTGATTTGGAATTCTTTGAATATTAATATCTTGGGATACATGTATATATTCATATATAAAAAAAAAATAAAAAAACAAAACAAAAAAAACAAAAAAAAAACAATTATAAATAAATGGGAGTGTTTATAAGTTTTTCTGCTGAGTAACCGGGCCTCTTGCCTCAGTAAGCAGTGAGTGTTCGCGTAAAAAGGTAGAAAAATCAAGACATTAACCCATGTGACAAGCGAAGTTTTGTAGCCTTTTTGACTCAAGTTATTAAACCCGTTGGGGTGTCTTTACACCTAATGCCCTGAGCCAACTGGATTGGGAGTCATTGGTTGAACGCTTGTTACAAGGGTCATTTAGAAAGCTTAATGAGACTGAGCATTGCACAAGTCACATAAAAATATTATATAAAAAAAAGAAAAAAAATCAATAAATAAAATCCCTTGATATTAATTATTCATTGAGTCTGATGATTCTTGTGATATTGCAGTGTTTGTGTTAATATTACATTAAAGCCACATATTTATGTTTAATTCGCTACGCACTACACATCACGCTAAGACAGAATGGGTGATATGAGATTTAGTCAGAATGATTTGTTTAAGTGATAGTGGTTGGTGGATTCTTAAAAATATTCATACTAAAGAGATAATTAGATTATTCACATATGTGATATGAATTTTCCGAACGCTTGAATTGCTAGGGGCTAGCAATAAGCTGGTTGGGGGTTGTGATAAGTGTCAAAAATATACACTTTTAATAATAAATTATTAAGACATTTGTCACATAATTAGGGCTTAAAGTGATTATTACACCACTAAAATGCAAATATCATTTTTCACTCACTTTGTATTTATTTTTATATTTTCAGGCCCAATTCATACCAACCAATGTTCAACATTTGCTAGCTCATTTCATGAAGAGCCCATATGCTTGTGTCCATTACCATCTTGATCAATTTCTTGATTATCATTTGAAAGCCCACCATATGATTTGTCAAAATCATTTGACATCATTCCATGCATCACCATCATTATAGTACAAATTGGACATTCAATGGTGGTGACTCCACTTAAATGCAATGATGGTGATTCCACTTAAATGGAATGATGGTGATTGATGGTGATTCCACTTAAATGGAATGATGGTGACTCCACTTATTTTGTCATGGTTGGCCATTCAATGGATGGATAGCTCCTAATTTCCTATAAATAGAGGGCTAAAGGAAAGAAAAGGGAGAAGATTGAAGGAGGAGAGAAAGAGGCAAAAGGAGAAGAAGAATTAGAGAGTGAGTTCTTGAGTTTTTATTTTCTCTTTTACAACAATTCTCTCACATATTCTTTCTAGAATTTTGTGAGATTAATTGTTGGTTTTGTAAACTTAGTATGAGGTAATCTTCTTACTAGGGTGATGATGGATCCACTCTATTGTATCTAAATAAATTTGGTTTGATTAATTATTAGTTTATTTATGCTATGTCAAGTGTTAATTAGCTATTCTTTATTGATAATTAAATCTTGATGCTTAGCTACCATCTAGGTTTGATTACCATGATGCAAATTGAGGCAAATGCCCATGTCCAATTTGAGACAAGCTTCTTGCAATTAATACCGGAGTTACCTAGACATAAATGTCATATGCTAGGATCTTTGTGATCACTACATAAGTTACCATAAATCCTAATGCATTCTTGATTGTCTTAGCCAATCCAAATGCCCATGGTTGGTTGCAATTAAGAATAGGCGTGGTAAGTCAGATGCCCATGACTATTACATAAATTAGGGGACTTGATCTTTGACATGCATGAATGAAATGATAATTGTCGGCTAAATAATTTAAATACAATAGAGTTGGTGAAATCGGATCCCTAGTGTTTGTTTATTTGTGTTAATCCTTATTTATTTTGTTTCCATTGATAATTACAAAGAGTTGGAATTGCAGATATTTTATATTCAGTCCCTGTGGGTACGACACTCGTATTTGCCACTTCTGTACTACAATTGATTCGTGCACTTGCGAGTATAATTTGGGTTTGGAATCGCTATACTTTTAGCGGGTCATAAACCCCACATCAGTAGTTACATGAGATGGTGTTGCTGAGGCAGTTGTGTCGACAAGATTTCTATCTATGAGAGGAGAGTTCCCTTCCTGAATAGGAGTTTACTGTATTTCAGTGGGAGGCGAATTCTCGTCCTGAATGGCATTTGTTGCGACATAATGTTGGTCGGTGTGAGGAGAACTCCCTTCCTGAATGGTAACTGTTTGTATTTTAGTGGGAATAGAATTCTTTTCCATGACAGTGGTTTCAACATCAAGAGCATCAGGGGTGGTGGATTCTGGGGTATGGATACCATCCATGGTATGTTTCGGTTGGAAAGAACAACAGTCAATTTCTAGATTGCTTGATGTTGGAGGAGTTGTTTTGGTAGGTGGTGCTAGTGAATGATTCTTCTCAAACCAATCAAAATCATTGGGATATTCTGTAACTGCAAGATCAGTAGAGATATTAGAAGAATTATGCATATAAGGAAAAACTTTTTCGTCAAAAACCACATGTCTTGAAATATAAAGTTTATTGGTAGAAGGATCCATGCATCTAGAGCCCCTATGAATAGGACTATATCCTAAAAATATACATGGAACAGTTTTCTTAGAAAATTTATTGCTAGAAGAAGTTTTTATGTAAGGAAAGCATTTGTAACCGAAAACACGTAATCCACTATAATTAGCATCTTTTGAAATAACTTCAAAGAAAGGGGTTTTCTTATTTAAAACCAAAGAAGGCAAACGATTGATAAGAAAGATGACAGTTAAGAAAGCATCAACCGAAAAAACATAATGGGACATTAGCATGAAAAAGTAAAGTGAGCCCTATTTCGACAATATGACGATGCTTTCTTTCTGCAATGCCATTTTGCTCCGGTGTGTGTGGACAAGATAAACTTTGAATGACACCGCAAGATGAGAGGTGATTTGTGAATATTGTTGAAGTAAATTCTCCTCCGTTGTCGGCTTGAAATACTTTTATTTTCCTGTCAAACTGATTTTCAACCATTCTTTGAAACTTTAAAAAACAATCAAAAAAGACAGTTTTTTTCTCAAAGGATACAACCATGTGTAACGAGAGAAATCATCAATAAATAAAACATAATATCTAAAATGTTGGATAGAAGAGACCGGAGCCGGCCCCCATAAATCACAATGCACTTTTCTGAAGGAAATTCAGAGATGCTATTAGAAATACCAAATGGTAGTTCGCATTGTTTTCCTACTTGACAACTATTACAAATAGCTTTCTTTTCAATCCATCTAAAAATGTTAATAACTTTGCTTCCTTCTAAGATTTTTAAAGAATTTGAGTGGGGATGTCCCATTTGTTGATGTGACAAGAAAGATGTTTTGGCCCCTCTTATTGCGTGAAAAGCTCTTATTTTGTCTTGTTCTAATGCATAGAGTTGCCCACGTCTATATCCTTTCGCCGGTATCTATTTGTTGTAATCCTTGACAACAAAGCCATTAGAGCCAAATTCAAAACTACATGCAATATCATCCGTTAATTGACTAACCTAAATAAGATTTTTTGTTAAATTGGGCACAACAAGATCATTTAATACTAATTTTCCATGTGGTGTGGGTATATGAATATTACCATTATGAGAGATAGGTAATTTTTCACCATTTCGAACATAGATTACTTCATTTCCTTTATATAATATTAGTGAAGAAATCTTACCAATATCATTTGTCATGCGGGTCGTTGCTCCCGAGTCGGCATAGAAGTTTGGATCACTTTCATCATTGATGTGCATTGCCGCTAAAGCTGTGGGAACTTCATTTTCCTGATAAGCATAATCATATCTATTATAGCATTTTAGAGCTGTACGGTTGTACCTGCCACATATTTGACATGGATTGCCTTGTGCATCATTGTTGGCCTTTTGATTTGTTTCATTTCTAGTCTTGTCTCTTTCGGTTCCACCATTGGAATTTCATCCATGAGGATTTTGGTTTCTATTTTGATTATAGTATCCTCTTCCAGCAGGAGTGAAGCTTAAAGAGAGAGCTACTAGCTTAGAAACAGATGAGAGAGGAGAGCTTATCAACGTGGACCTTTTGTTCACTGATCAACAAAAAGACATGGATGTCAAAGTTTTTTTAGAGGCTTTCGAACTTAGGGAACATATGTCCCAACCAAACCCCATAGCGAGAATCTTTAGTAGGCCAGAGACGGATAAGAGAAATTGAAATATGGGTTTCAAGAGTGTGTGGGTCTAAAAGGAAGGTTATACTCGTAAATGGGATAATAGGGATCTAGAGAATCGACAAAAGAATCAGGAAGAGTAGGAGATAGACCAAAACATTCAGGGCCAAAAATAGATATTGGCATCTGTAAGAAGGGATAGGGGTCGACAAGCATACCTTCTTTCACAATAATCTCTTGTACCTAATGTCCAAGGCTGGCTCACAAGTGGCTAGAGCTAGTATTTTCCATGGCTGAAAGCAGGAGCAGACGTTTGGAAGAAAGTAGAAGGTGAGGAAAGAAACAGAATGGTTAAAAGTTGCCAAAGTTTTTGTGGAGGTTAAATAGTCTACAATAAATGCATTGGCTGACAAAACGTCAATCAAGCTATTGGTTGGTTCAAGAAGCAGGTTTTGCGGGGGGCATTGTTTGTACTATAAATGACCTATAGTCACAAATGGGCACGTGGAAGAGTGGGATCTACCTTCGGACACACTCATCCAATCACCATGTGACATGTGGAGAGGCTTTATGATTAACCGTTTGTTCATTTTGCGAGGATTCTGATTTTGTTTGAGTTGAAATCTAAGAATCTAAAACTAGAGATTAGGATTGTTGAAGGGGCTTTATCCGAAATCGCTAAAATTCAGGAATTCATTGTCAAACCCATTTCTTTCATTTTAAATGGTTTGTTATAAAGTGGGAGATATTTTAGCTAAATAAGCTCATTGAAGTTCAGGAAATCACGAAGTTTAAGGCCCACACGCTTCTAAATGATCTCAGACACGTCTCACGCAATTACACGTTGAACAGAGTCCAAACGTGACTTCCCATTAATAGCAAGCATGAAGCCTACATTACAGGAGAGTGGGACAAGCTATATGTCCTTAGTGCTCCAACAGCCTCCATGAAGAAAGACTACGCCTTGGGTCCATGACCATGATCCACACAATTTGAAGATGTGGTTGTTACAGGAGAATTTTATCCACTAACCCAAGCAGCAAGTGATGGATCGTACTTAACACAAGAGGGGGGTGAATTGTGTCCCCAAATTCCGATAGGAATCCCTTTTTATAATTTAAAAGGAAATCAATGTCAATTAACAAGTAGCACACAACTTTGGACTCTAATGATTATCCTAATCAGTATTCAATCAAATGCAAGATGTGATACAATATGGTGAATGATCAAATATCAAATAATCAAGAATCGCACAAAACAGATTTTTCAAACTATACACTGCGCATAGAATAGTGAGAAGGCCTTGAGTAGTGGCTCAGGAAGAAGCTGGGATTTCAGTAGACAATGGATGCTTGAAAGCTTTGAACAAAGTTCTCTCTTGATTGCAAATGCTTCTCCAAATGTGAGAGGAAGGAGAACCGCTCTTTTGATACAATTATCTCTTACAAGCTCAGCCGTTGGATTGAACTTAATCTTCAAACTCAGCCATTCATTTGATGCTAGCAATCTGGTCCGTTGATGTTACTTGAGAAACAAATCCCACCCTCCATTTAAGTGCCGTTGGGACACCTTCTCAAAGTTGACAACTTTGCTTCTTTGTATAGCAGCCATTGGATACACATGAATCTTCAAATCTGATTCTTTAATCCTTCTTTAATTCTCAGCCATGGATGCACATTGTACTATGTCATCTTGTCCCTTCATTTTGGCTCCAAGAATCAAGTAAGTTCTTCTTTTACTAAGTCTTGTTTGGTTGCAACAAAGGAATCCCCAATAAAGCTCAAGTCTTGAATGAGAGAATGCCAAACAAGAAATATAGGTGATGTGGCCTCTTCTCCTCCAAGCATCTTCCTTATCTCCTTCTTTTCTTGACATTTACGAAAAGGTGCTCCTACACATGTTCCGATCGATCGGACTTGGTCACCGATTGATCGTGAATCAACTCTCTAATAAAAGATGAAGTGTTGCCATCCACGTCCGATCGATCAGGAATCCAAACCGATTGATCGATTTTCTACTCAGGTATAGAATTTTGCACATCTTCATTTCATGCCTTTTTGACTCCAATGACTGCTTGAATACCTTCCATATGACCCCAATGCTTAGCCCTAAGGCTCGTCTTGATCATCACTTCAAGTCCTTAGTGGTAAGTTGGTGAAAATAGGATTTTCCATAGTTTCCTAGGGCACCAAGCTCATTCTTAGAAACAGGACTTCAAATCTCTAGAACTTACTGAGTTCTGAGTTATATGAGACCACATAGATGATTAACCTATAAAGAAATAGGAGGTAGAACTCCCCAATTGTATGTAAGCTCAAAGAGCTTCATATAGAGGGCATAGGTTAATTATATTTGAAAAACAACCCAGAAAATTCACATTACTGCTTGATAAATCATTTTATACATATTATAATGTTCGTATACAATTTCATAACAATGAGAAATCGTTTGGTCACTCAACCAAGCAAATAGGTCACTAATAATGAAAACCGATATATTCTAAGTGTAAATTCAATGCCATTTTGCAAAATCAGTGTAAATTACCTTTTCTCTTGAACTTTCCTAAGTCAACTATGTTCATAGTGATGAAACTAAGGTACACACGAAATTTCATTGAAATTGGAGTTCATTTGGTTCACCACGTTCACAAAAAACACATATGCACAAAATTATGTAAAACCTAGTTTTGACGGAATTTAAGCATATGACCAAATATATATGTGATGCACTTAATTTCTCATGATTATAGTCCTATAACATATATTAGACCTTCATGTGCATGTGGTTCAAGTTTCAAGTCATTTGGACCTAAGTTGATTAAGATATGATAATTGGAGAATTGATATTCTAACTTAGTCCATTCTAGTTCATGTGCAATGAGTAAATGTCAAATTCACATAGTATTAGGCAAAAGCCTCACTTAAAGCATGTGATCATGTAAGATAATCAATAAGATATATTCATTTAAATTCAATTTACCTAAATAAAATATTGCTTTAATGTTTCAATATCATTTACAAATGATTTAGTATCATTAAAATTAGACATATGTAGGACCATAGGTCCAACAACAAGTAAGCAGATAGTTTCACATGATCTTCTCCAACAGGACATGTCAAGATTATGCTCAGGAAACAGGAGATGATGACCACCAGAAAGACTATAAAAAGAAGAAGAAGTAAGATTGGCAAGCACCCCGCGTCAAGCACAGAATCCGTGTCTCTAAACTTTATGCTTTATAATTACCATGGCTCCATTCAACTAATTTAGCCTAGTTATTTCCTTTTCAAACCTCCATGGTTGTAGCCTCTACGGCTATCATGATTATTTTACCTTGTAAAACATATTATTACATACATTCCAGGATGTATTCCCAATAATGAAAATCCTAATACATTCTAACGATGTGTTGTTTTCATTTTGATTAATAGAAGTACTCTCATTCTAGTGTTAGTCTTCTATTTCCTATTTTTCTCACTTGACACTAGCTAAATTTAAGTCCTTTTTAGAAAGGCAACACTCGAACTAGCAAATTTGTGTCCTCAACTACACACAACTCTATTGGTAACATGTCAGATTGGTGCGCAAATCCAATATAAAAAAACCTTGGACTAACATCAACTCCTAGCACGTTCGAAACGCACATCATCACACCACAAACTTGAACACTCCTATTCTCAAAATTCAGAATAGGCCGATCTCTTGTCCAGCGCAGAAAAGAGCCAATAGTAGATAAAGAAGTCAAGAAGACACATTGTAAGGTTGGTAAAAAAATCTAATACTTTATGCTCTATAGATTTTCATTTTCCCATAAATTTAAAAATATGGTGCAAAACAAGAGATATAGAAGAAGCTATTAGTAACAGTGCAAGTACAACCAAATTTAATTAGAGAACGTCCTACGATGTCTTACATCATTTATTTTAATTAGAAAAAATTACAATGAATTCGAAGACGCATAGAAAAACCAATTGAATAATAAAAATTTCTTGGAAACAATCACAGTGACGTAAATGATAGGTGGTAATCGTTTTACTTCTCGCTTGCTAAATATTTTCGACATTAATTTGGCAGGCACTAATTTGAAAATTGGGTCGGGGAAAATTAATTTTGAATAAAAAAATTTTGTTTCAAAATTACTTTAAAGTTTACAAAATTATTAAATATTTATTCGTGTCGATTTAGTATATTTATTGCTAGTTCATTTTTCTGTAGTTTGGATTGAAATAAAGGATTTTTTGGAGGACGTTGCATGGTTTTATATAGTTGAGATTGTTTTAATAATGTCACAGACCCCTTTTGAAATAGGTCGTTACATATTATGTAGGACCGGGTCATTAAACCGTATCTTGAATGTTAAAAAACAATTACGAGAAATCATAAAAATTTGATCTTGATGTCTCATTTGTGTGGTCTCATTTCGATGTGAATGCTCTTGAACATAACGTGTGAGGCTTCCATTCCGTGCAGAGCTGAGGTCATTCTATTCCGCCAGGCTATCGTCCATTTTTTCCAAAACAAACCTGTGGAGAGGCGATTAAGTCTTAAGGAGATAGAGACTATTCTGGGCTTGGCATTGGACAATCTCCTTTTCTGTTCTAGCTATTCATCAATGGTAATGTATTTTCAGATTGATTACTATCGATAATATGGTAAAGTTGTTCCTCTTTCAGATTGATTTTAGTATTACAGTATGTTTCAGTTCTTAGTATACCATAAACACCCACTATTACCCACAACAGATTGGTCTAGATGTTTTACATGGTTTGCTTTATTTGAGAGAAAATTACAATAAATTGAAACACACAAAATAAAAATTATTGTACACAATCACACATATATATGTATGTAGACGATGGTGGAAAGTACATATATATATTAGTTGACAACACTGCATATCCTCCTTATCTCCCCAGATGAACCAGTAAGAACATCATTGTTTCCCATTTTAATCATGGCAGATGCGAAATAGGTGTTAAAGAGAGAAGGATTCTTGCTGTATTCATACACAATTTTGTCGGTGGATCCGCCGCTAAAGAGAACTTGGTCAGAGTGAAGAAGACCCTTCTTTTGTATCAAATTCTTGAAGTAATTGTTATCAAAAGAATTGGGTGTCACCAAATCAAGTGGTGAGAGCTTGTCGCTGCCGCTGTTTTTTGGACAACGCCCCTTACGAGTGTTTGCGAATCCAGCATCAATGTCACTGGTTTTGTTGTATATTCTATTGCGAAATGTAAAGCATTGGGCTTGTCCAATTGTGTGGGAACCTAAATTCATCGAACATATGTAAATGTATATATTGGCATTGTATATGTATATGTATATGTGCATATAGTAAGTTTGGTTACCAGACCTGACAAAGCAACCAAGTCTCTTTTATCAAGTCCTTTACGTGCAAAGAGTGTTATGAGTTGATCAAGGCTGGCTGTAAAACTAGGAAGTTCACCACTTTCAGCTAGAGATCTGCTTGCAGTCGTTGAATCTCTTCGTCCCAGCTTTACCTTCCATGATGGGCCGCCCACCTAATAATTAAATATATTAATACACATTGATCTTAAATTTCATGACTTATATATTACTTGTGGAAGTTTACATGTACATATACATATACTAGTGAGATGTTTTTACTCACATATTCAGATGCGTCTCTGGCTGCCACCGTGACAATATCAGCACAAGATACAACTCCGGGACATATTTTCTCTACGGCAGCTTTGGCATTGTCTATGACTTGATAGCCTCTAACCGAAGCATTGTTGGGGAGTGCAGTTTTTTCGCTCTTGATTGAATGGGCTTCATCAAGCAGAATCGAGGCATCACATCCCTGAGAAAATTAAAAAATATATAGAGATGTAGTTAACATCAACTTGTTGGAATTTGTGAATAATTAGGGGTACATATATACCTGAACAAAGCAGTCATGGAAATGAAGACGAATGAGAGACGCTGCCATACGTCGCTCTTTAGAAATGGCGGTTCTGACGGATTTTCTTATAGTAGTAAGCGCATCTGGACATTTTTTGCGATAAAATTTGGTAGAAAGTTTAGGATGTGTAGCCTCACATGTCATGTTCAAGATTAACATGATCAACATGGTAACACAGGCTGCGTTTAGGTGAGAGATGAAAATCAATTTGCGAGCCATAGACACTGATTTTGTGATATAATTAAGCAAACTCTAATTTAATGAAAACCCAGAGAAATGAAGAATACTGCATTGTGTAGACACATTTATAGGCCATGTTTGGTGACTGTTTTTCTGCGATGGCTATTACACTAATCAATATACAGATTGCTTAGTCGGAAAAATAATATATGAAAAAAAAGTAATATTGATTTAGAGTTAATGGGGCATAGAAAAGAAAATTATCTTTTAATTGTAGAATTGACTTTGTCTTCTTCATTAAATGAATGAAAGCGAATGGTACAACTACGTGTCCAGACGACTCAGCTAGAAATCAAGTAGAATGCGAATCAAATAGACTGCGTATGCGGACGGCATAAGTAATTGTCCGGACGGGTGTTAGAACTGTACTATTTTAATATAAATAGGGGGCTTGTTTATAGGTTTTAACCATAATTTCAATTGTAAGTTTCTCTGGATTTTTGAGAGGCAGCTGAGAGAGAGTAAGGTTGAGAAAAATTTTATGGTTTATCTCTTGGTTTACATCTTAGGTTTAATTGGGTTCAAGGTGAGAGAAAATTGAGCGTATAGTTGGCGAATGCTAATAAATGTCCAAATAATTTCTAGACAGTGACCCACCTGCATGTAATTAATTTCTTTATTTAGAAGTTGATAATGATACTTTGAATAAGTTTTAGAGTGTAACATTCAGCAAATCAAACTCAATAGTCAATTCTACGTGTAATAGTAACATAGTGAATAATATAATCCACAAGTATAAGTGTGACTCATTCTTATGATTATGATTATAGGATAGAGTCACACAACTAACTATAATTATATATTTCAACTATAATACTGTTATGTATTAATGTATGGGTGTGACGTTTTCTACTTGAGTTTCTGTTATATTATGAAGAAGTTCGACTATAATTCATGTGTCAATACTAGATTTGATAGATGCGTCCAAATCAAAGAGAGGAAATACTCACGTTAAAAGATGGGTGTTCATGTGAACCATTCAAGAGGAGACTCTCTGGCGTTTACTAATAAATGATTTAGATGCTGATATAGGGAGACCATTGAACAAGTTTTCGTAACCAATAGAAAAAGTCTCTCTAATTTATTATAAGGCAAATAAATTTTAAAAAAGTAGTCTCACAAACAAGTAGAGTCATCTCGGAAACTCTTGCTAACCGAACGCCAAGGGGATCATAGGGTCTTGAAGGAGATTGACTCCAATTAGAAAATAAATCAGAATGGGATTCACCCTCTATAAAACAAGTTTAAAATTTGGAAGGAAGAGATCTTGTCCTAGCAAAATTAGAATTCTCAAACTAATAAAAAAATGTGACCTCCAACTCTAGGTAAACATGTTTTAAATCATTTATTTTAACTGGGAAAAAATTACAATGAATTGAAAGATGTATAAAAAATAAAACAATTGAATAATAACTGATGTTTTACATGATTTACTTTATTTGAGAGCAAATTACAATAAATTGAAACACACATAAAATAAACAATTGAATAATAACTAATTATTGAACACAATCACCCACATATATATGTATGTAGACGATGGTGGAAAGTATACATATATTAGCGGACAACACTGCATATCCTCCTTATCTCCCGAGATGAATGACTGGACCTCTATTTTGAGGTCCTAATACCATCTAATTAGGGGTGTTAGTGTTTAAAGTAACGCATTTGTGTTTAAATAAAGTAATTTTACCCTTATAGATATTTTCCTTTGGTTTTGCAGGAAATCTGGCTTTAATGATTGAATTGGGGACTCTTGGAGCAGAATGAGGAAGCTGGAATTCATCAAGTGTCCGGACATCTGATGTACCATCCAGACACTTCCTTCATAAATCAAGACAAAGGCTTCATCAACTTGGAGGACGCATGAAGTGTCCGGACACCCTCTTGAAGTGTCCGGAGACTTCCTTTGAAAAATGAAACAGAAGTAGCCAAAGCCAGCTCGAGTGTCCGGACACATCCCTTAAGTTTTCGGACACCTATCACGGATCTGCAATTTTCTACACTGAAATTTGAAGGGCATTTGGGGCAAATTGAATATGTAACCAATGGGGGACGATTTTGTAAGGGTAGTTAGGTATTTTCTACTGTAAAAGGAGGGGAAAACCCTAGGATTTGGGATTCTTTTCTCATTTTTCATTCATTCACTCTTGAACATCTAGCCTCCTTGTCTTTCTCTCTCTAGGGTTTTGCTTAGTTCTTGTGATATTGATTGTAAACATTGATTTTCATCTGTGAAACTGATGTTTATTCTCATTATAATGAGTGGCTAAGTTCCATTTCTAGTTTTTAGTCCCGAGCGGTGGGTAGGGGTGGAAGAAATAGAACCAAATTGTTTCACAAACTGAAAACCGAATCTAAATTTGGGGGTCGGGCCGGTTTTTTGGTGTATGGTTTGGGTTCGGTGTAGGAAATTTAGTTTTTTCGGTGTTCGGTTTTGGTTTAGAAAAATAAATTTCGATCTAAAATCGAAAGACCGAAGTATATATATGAAGTTATTTCACTTATATGTACAGTACTAGCCTAGTTGTTGTTGCCCATGTAAATATGTAACCCAAGCCCTTGAAGCCCATTTGCCATTTAGCCCAGCCCAAGAGAATAGAGATGAGACTTGAGAGACCAAACCAGTGTTGTTGACTTGAGACAGAGACTTCAGACTTGAGAGTGAGATCGAGAGATCATGACTTCGTCATCGTGAGACTGAGACAACCTTAGAGGAGAGGTCAAGTTGCGCCATTGCCCGTTGGGGTTTGGGGGTTGTGGCCGTGCCGTGTGCGTCAACGTCATACTCTCGCAGTTGTTGCAACTAGCCTCACCGACAAGAGGTAAGCCCATCAATCTCCGACCTAAAGCTGTTGTGCAGTAGATCCTTCGATCTCCAACAGTATGTTATTGGGTAATTTGCAGTAGACACTAGACAGTATGTGTGCAATAGACATTATGTGCCTATTCGTATTTCTTTGTCTTTAACTTATTCGTATTTCTTTGCCTATTCGGCATTCTTTACACTGCAATCAAAATATCAAATACTTCTGAGTTTTGTCTCTTTCTTCATTTCATGTTTGACTTTTGCTTAAGCTGTGTAATTGTGTATCACGTGGACGTGGTTTACTTGTTTTATTTGCCTAGTCTATACTACAGTAGACAGTAGCTATTTTACCATGATTATGTTTGGATTTCAATATTTTCTAGATGTCGAGCTCTCAATCGGTCTCTGTCAATAACTCATTTGACCATGAAGATTCAATGGAAGAAGAAGAACTGCCACAGCAAGTGGCAGAAGGTGGGGGTGGTGGTCCTAGTGAAGGACTTGGAGGTGAAGGAAGCTCTATGCCTACACCAATCACCCTAGAAAGTGCGGGGACAATTCAAAAAAAGCGAACAAGAAAAGTATTGAATGAGAGGTCTGATGTGTGGAATGATTTTACTAAGTCCCCAAATCGAGAGACATGTTCTTGCAATCATTGTGGGATTATATACAAGTGCCACTCATCGAGGAATGGAACATCCACACTTAAGCAACACTTGACGCGATGCACGCAAGCCTAGGGCAAGTGGTCAACAAACGGAGTTGGCATTCAATCAAATAGGGAAAGGGGATGTTTCCTCATGGAAGTATTAATCAAAGGTCATTAATGATGAATTAACTTGTATGATAGTTGAATGCGAGTTTCCATTCAAGTTCATTGAGCATCCACGGTTTAAGAGTTTTTATGCGGCATTGTGTCCAAGGTACAATCCTCCTACAAGGCCTACTGTTAGGAAGAAGGTGATTGACAAGTATGATGATATTACCAAAAACTTGAAGAAGATTTTCCAAAACAATGGTTCAAAGGTCTCTTTAACCACAGACACATGGACATCACAGCAAAGGTAGAGTTATATGGTCATCACTGCTCACTTCATTGATAGTGACTGGAATTTGCAGAAAAAGATTATCAACTTTAGGTCAATTACTAGCCACAGAGGTGAGGCTATGGGTAGAGTAATAGAGAACTGCTTAAAAGATTGGGAGATCAAGAAGCTTTTCACTATAATAGTCGATAATGCCAGTTCCAATGATCATCTTGTCAACTACTTGAAGAGGAGATTTGCTAGTATCGCACTAGGTGATTATGTGCATATGAGATATGTTGCACACATAATCAACCTAGTCGTTTCAGAAGGCATGAAAGAAACAATTGATTCTATTAATCGAGTTCGTGATGCAATTAAATTTATTCGAGCTTCATCTGTAAGGATTCATAAGTTCAAAGAATGTGTAGAGATGGAAAGAATTAAAAGTAAGAGCTTGTTGTGCTTAGATGTGTGCACTAGATGGAACTTGACTTTCTTGATGTTAGAAGCTACTCAGAAGTTTGCACATGCATTTGAAAGATTTGAGGAGTTAGAGCCACATATTATGAGTGAGCTATCAGTAGAATGTGGAATGTCAAAGCAAGAAGATTGGAGCAATGTCAGAAGATTGGTGACTTTTCTTCGTTACTTTTATGAGCTTACATTGAAGGTATCTGGCACTTCTTATGTTACTTCTAATAATTTCTTTCATGATTTGAATATACTGTATTATGTGTTACATGAGATGAAGGGTTCTAATGATGCTCAAATGAGCTCGATGGCTAATAGGATGATTGCAAAATGCGAAAAATATTGGGGGGGGGGGGGAGAAATCTGATAAATTAAACATATTGATCTTTATTGTGATTGTGTTCGATCCGAGATACAAGTTGCAATATGTAACTCTGGCATTGAAAGAGATGTATGAAGAATCTATTACAATTGAAGTTGCTGAGAAGGTGAAGTCCACCACGTTCAAGATGTTTAATGAATACAAAAATGAGCATTTGGTGCACAATCCTCCTCCAAGTGAATCTTCTTCTTCATTTGCTGCCATTAGAATTGAGGAACAGTCGGCTGAAAATCGAGCAAAAGTTAGGTTTAGAATGTTGCATTCTGAAGTTGGAGGTGGAGAAAACCTATCTGAGTTGGATAAATATCTAGGAGAAGGCATTGAAAATGTAAAGGATGGAGATAGTTTTAATGTGTTGAATTGGTGGAAGATTAATTCATCTAGGTTTCCTATCCTTTCGGTTATAGCTCGGGACCTCTTGGCAAGTCCAATTTCTACAGCGGCATCCGAATATGCATTTAGTACAGGTGGACGAGTGTTGGATTCATTTAGGAGCTCCCTCACCCCTCATATTGTTGAATCGCTTATTTGTGTGGAGGATTGGATTGGAAGTATACCTTTTCATAAATTAATGGAGGAAGATTTGGGAGAGCAAGAGGCATTTGAACAAGGTAAAATAAAACTAAGAGCATTATTTTTTTATACTTTATATGAATGAATTATCAATTATGAATGTTTATTTGAATCTTTTTTCTTCTTACTATAGAGATGGCTAGGAATAAGAACAATGGTGCAACAACTGCCAACTAAGACTCGATTTTGGGAAAAGGTATGAGAATGTGACTATATAATTTGTATAGTCTTACTTAATTTTTAGGTTTCAACATTACTTATTATTTCTTAATGTGTGATGTTTTAACACTTCATTCTTTATTATTTCTTATAGGTGATGGTGACTGACTGACTGGTCTGGTGATCTTTGGCTGATTGGCTTGGCCTTGCCTCTTTGTTGGCTATTTGCTTTGTGGCTTATGGCCTTATGCCTTATTGAACTAATGTATTTGGTGTTTATTGTATCAGAAGTGGACTTTTGGATTGTTTTGGATAGCCTAGAGTTAGAGTATGATTGATATCTTGTATTTGTCTATTTGAAGTCTTATTTGAACTTTTTCCAGTTTTTGTACCGTAATTTTTGAACTCTGTAAACTGTAATATTTTGAGTGAACTGCCCAGATTTGAGATTTGTATGAAGAATCTGTATTGATCGGTTTAAACCGAATAAACCGAACCGAACTGAATATTTCGATCTGATTTATAACGGTTTACACTTTATCAACGGTTTGGCCCGGTTTGGTTAGAATACAAACCGAATCAATTTGGTTTTTTCGGTTTCAGTTTGAAACCGGACTGAAACCCGATATTTACACCCCTAGCGGTGGGGTGCAAGGTTTTGATTACTCAAGGCATGTTCAAAGGGTCGTAGCTTTGATCCCTCTCTTTTAATTTTGTGATAGTTGTGTGATTGGGTGCAATAGAATGGCATATTGATTTATTCTTAGATTGTCTAGTATAGGGATTTAATTTGATGTGCTTGAGTGAAAAGTGTTAAACTCCAATGCATGATTTCCTTAATTAATTGAGTAATCCATTGCATAGCTATTAATTATGTGTATTGATGATGGGGTTTTGGGTTACTTTAGGAATGTCTATGGGAGAGTTATGGTTAATTTGTCTTTGAGTGTGAAACTAGGGTGTTAGCAAAGCCGAGCCCCAAGGGGGAACATTAATCCATAATATTAGGTGTTTATCCCTTTGCATTCATCGTAGACTAAGAGACCCGATGGCCTCCATGTATGAATAGGAGTCTTATATCTCAATTCTCTTTGCATATGCATGATTGATAGTATCACACAATGCATTGTATATGGTTGTATGTGTTTGCGATGATACCTTGAGTATGAGAACCGAGTAGCCACCGGAACGGATTAGGAACTAGGTTTTTAATTAATTGTTTTAAATCCAATTCGTGCTTACTTTGATTACAAAATCGCTCATGCTACCAAGTTATTTGGCCCATTTCATTTACTTGCTTTTATTTGTTATTCATTGCATTTATTAGTGTTAGCTAGTCATTTGCATATCATTCACCACCAAATTTGCATTGCTTCCTCGTGGATCAATACCAAACTCACCGATTTATTACTTGCCGATATACTACACTTGGGATAAGTACAAACACACACTTTGGTGTCGGTCAAGTTTTTGGCGTCGTTGTAGGGGAAGCGAGTGTCAGAGACGGAACTGGGTGGCTTGGAGATGCTAGCTTTATGCTATTAAACTCCATCAACTAGGAAGGAGCACGGTCACGCTTCAAGGGTAACTTCGTTCCTCCCTTTTACTTGCTTTCAAGTGTAGTTGTTGAAAAGAGAGAAAAAAAATTGTGGGGAGAACTTTGCAGATGGGGCTAACTTAGATTCCTGTGGGCGATGGATGCCACCTTGTTTGCTGCTTGGTAGTGATACGTTGTTCGAAAGACCTTTACGCATTTTTCTTTCTATCACTACTTGCTACATCTTGGTGTGTTATTGTTCCTAAGATTGGTTGTTGTTCTATTCCTATCTCTGCTCTTGTTATTGCTTGATATTGTTCTTGGTTGTTCGTTGATTGAAAAAAAATCTTGTGTTACTTGACTTGGTTGATTGCTACTTTTGTGTGCTACTTGCTATTGTTCCTTGCCATCATGTCTCAACCTAGAGATAATGTTAGTAGCCGTGGGTCTAATAGAGACGGGAGAGGTAGTGACATAAATGCAAGTGATGCAGGGAGTGTATGTGGGAGTGACATGAATCTTGATGCATTGCGTCGTCTTTTGCAACATGTGAATATTGATGAGTTGATGAATTCAATGCATGGGCAAGATGCCCAAATTGGCAATGCCCAAAATGCGCCAAATTCACAAAATTTGTCAAATGTTCAAGTTGAGCATGCTTTGCAAAATGCACCTCAACCACTTCAACAAGACAATACAACGTAATTTGCCCCGCAAAATGTATATCAACCTCCCAATATGCCTCCTGCGTATCATATGCCTCCCCCATATAATTATGTGCATTCCATGTATTACAATATGCCTCGAATGCCACAAGTGCCACAATATGCTCACTTTGGGCAAAACATTCACGCACCTCCTCCTATGGAGTACATTCATGCCCAAGCCCAAGAGCATCGTACTTTGAGAGAGCTTACGCGTCCCGCAAGGCAAATTCAACCTTCTTGCATCGTCATGCCACCGAACCAACAAAATGAGAGCCTCAAACCTTCTATGTTCCAAATGATTCCCAAATTCCATGGAATGGAATCAAAACGACCATACTCCCATGTGTGTGATTTTGAATTGATCCGTGATTTCATTCTTGAGCCAATACTCCACCCGCAAAGACTACAAACGTAATGAAAAATGTGGTAGATGCAATTTATCAAACACTTGATGAGCAACATTAAAGGACACAATCACTAGCTTCTCATTAACCCAGACACCACTCTCTCTCTCTCTCTTTTTTTACAAATCTCTTTGTCTTGGGTATAGATTTGATGGGAGGGATATCGTGGTTGCAATCTCTAGTGGTGTCGGTCTGAATGAAAGTAGTTGGGTAAGCGTTGGCGAAATCAGATCTGGTGATGGGTTTCGGTGGAGGAGGCAACGACGACGACGACAACAATAGTAGGTGCTTTAGCTGGTGCCCGAGTTGAGAAGAACTATGGAGGTTTTGGAGGTAGAAGATGAATAGAGAAGAAGGATGAAAGAGTTTTGGGGGGTTATGTGGTAGGAACAATGGGGTGTTCTAAGATTGTGTATTTTGGTGAGATTTTAGGGTGCATTTAGTAAAACATGGAATGAATATAGTGCTCATCTATCAATATATCATTAATTTCTCGCATGCATAGATGCGGGTCCCACTCCATATATGATAACAAAGTCAGTGACAGGTATACGAAAACCAAGAGTTTTCGAGATGACTCTACTTGTTTGTACCGAGGTGGCATCTCAGTCTTGTCGAGATGCTCTCCTCCCAGTCACATTACTTCGATTATATCGTCTAGCAATGCTTCGGTTACCGTTGCATGTCTTGGCTCCTCGACAGTCTTACTTGAAATCTCGATAAGAAGGTTTGGGCACTTCGGTGAGATGGCATTTGGCACCTCGGCATCTTAACTTGGTAGGCGCCTCAGCATCTTAGCTTCTGCTTGTCACCTTGACGATGTCGAGATATCATTGAAAAGTGATTTTTGGTATTATCATAAGCCCCCTACACCTTTGCATGGGCGATTGGTTCGGCTGTATAAAGTGTGGGATCAATCTAACACCATTCATTTGGTGTAAGTGCGGCCTCCACACGTAATGGGCCCACATGTAAATGGTGTTAGATGAATCTCGTACTTTGATGACACATATTTATGTACATTTTGCATCCCTTATTCCTATACTTTGCACTAGTTTCCTTTGTGAAATTGGTTGTTTTGATGTGTTTTGTGTAAGTTTTGAAGGAATACGTCCCTAACGGTGATTGAGAGCTAAAGAGGCAAAAATATGGTGAAATGAGAAAAGATGAATATGTTCATAATTTTGAAGCCAAGTCAAGTTCCTAAACAGATTCGTCAACTTCACGGAATAAACTGAACGTGCTCAGGAAGAACTGGACAACGAGTGATATACCATTGGAAAGATCTAGAAGTCTAGTTTCCATATAATTTTACAGTTTGTGATTTGGAGTTTTCTAGAGGAAGTTGCATCAGTTTTAGCATCAGTGGTTCAGTGCAGAAATTATATGCGAATTTAGAAGATTTGATACCTCAAGTTACTATTCTTGGTACTCAAGACACGCAGCAAATCTTGGGAGATTACGGGGCACTCGAATCTTGTGTTAGAAGTCAATGACAACTCTCTCAGTCAGTTTAAGTTCAGTTTCCATAAAGAGAAGTGTATTGAAAGTCAAGTTCTATATCAATTAGAAGAAACACTTCCTTATAATAATTGGACTTGATTCCTATATTGTCTAAAAAGTGTCAGTCAGTGGTGCCCTATTGTTGAACTATAAAAGGGATGTAAAAGTCATCAAAGAAGACATGAAAGAACGGAGAGCACGAAGAGAAGGTGAAACCAGAAGCAAGCATCCGAGATCTACTACTTGGTTTTCTCTTTCTATTATGTATTTTAGTCTTCAAAACAGATGATGTGTGGCTAATTTTCCTTCAGTTAGGGGGCTGGCTGAAGCCCGAACATGATTGTACTGATGCTTCGTTAATCTTTAATCTTATTTCTTGAGATTGAATGAAAATATTTTCACTATATTACTTGTTGATGAAATCTTAGATATGTTTCTTTGAGTGCAAGCTTAGATACATGTTTTAGGATTCTATTGCTAGGACGATATGATTGATCACCCATATCTTCATAAAGTCTCAAGTAGTCAATGAATAAGATAGCTCATATTCAGTGAATTGATTTCTAGGTCATGTAAGATGCATGCCACATCTTATGAATTTAGTATGTTTGCTTTCTTTGTGCTTAATGATTCTTGAGTGTTGAATCTATGAACATGTCACTCTAGATTGCATCGTAAGAACTAAGTTAAGGAGTGCATGCCATGCACTTGGCATACCAATTAAGAGAGAGCAATAAGATAAAATCAACACGCCTTGTTTTATCTTAAACATCGTCATTCGTGAATTAAGAAATATATATTAAGGTTGTAGCAGTACATGATTGTTAGTGGTTGATAACTTTCCCTTGACTCTTTCTCTTATAAGAATAAAATACGCTTTTTTTACTTCTTACCGATTATTCTGAGTTAGTCGTTTAGCTCGAGCCACAATACTGTTTAACTCGAGTCACAATTAAATTTAATTTACAATTATATTCCAATCCTCTGCGGGAGATACCCTTGCCTCTCACTATACTCAACAACAATTTTCTTAAGTTGCAAGGATTAAATTGAGTTATTTTTCAGTACTTATATTGGTGTTCAACAATAGTTGAACATACTTTAAACAAAGTTCGGGATCTCCAGCAATTGAGAATAATAGTGACCAAACATGGCCCATAAATCTGCCCACACCCGTTTGAATCATTCACCATTGACAAAGGAGTCCGGCCACCAAGGAGGAACAAATGCTCGCCAATCCATCACCGACTGTTACGAAGATTCGAAAATGATTGATTAATTTAAATTGAGTCATATTGAGAGATGGTTTCAGCTTCTGTATACAGGCACAAATGAAATGAGAAATGCACTTTCTTTCTAATATTACTAGGAGAAGGTTTAGGAATCAAAGCCTCGATATAAGCCTATGATAAGAAGCTCGAATTGTCTTATATACTGTTTGAGAAGAAAACGTCGTTACAACAATATATAGAACCAGTGCTCCTATATTTGTTTGGGCTCCTAATTCTTGACCCATTTCGATTTATAGATGAATACACTCTAAATAGGGTGTTTTGGCGACAATATCTGGGTCTTCGCTTTGTGGGTATTTCATTGAAAATTGAGGGTGAAGGAATTGTCTATGAATACAGTCAAAATCCTTCTCTCTTTAACTCCGACTTCGCTTTCGCCATGATTAAAATGGGAAACATTGACGTTCTTACTGGTTCATCTGGGGAGATAAGGAGGATATGCAGTGTTGTAAACTAATATAACTACTTTCCACCATCATTTACATTAGTGTGATTGTTTTCCAGAATTTGTTATTATTCAATTGTTTTATTTTTTATGCGTCTTTCAATTCATTGTAATTTGTTCCCAGTTAAAATAAATGATTTAAAACACGGTACACAATCTGTAATTAAAGTTGCTTGTACGTAGCACTTTTATTAATAAAATAGCTTGTTCATTTTATTAATCAGAATCGATATTGAGCATAAAGTATTCAATTATTTTACCGACCTTCATCAATCCGTGCAAAATATCTTCCTTATTTCTTTAACTACCTACAAAAAAAATGCTGAGAGTGCCAATAAATTACAAAATTTAAGTTCCTGTGAATATTATTTATAAAATTAGTTTTAAAATATATTAAATAATAAATCATAGTCAAGTTAGCAATATCATATATCATATATATGTTTATAGAGTCTAAATACAATTATCATACATATATGATTACGTCCAAAACTATCTCGGTCGTGGTTATGTATCAGGTTATAGGATTAACGTCAGAAAGTCCTCTTTGAATCTACTGAGGTGATCTGCATAGAAGAAAACGTAAGCTACGGGGGTCTCAAGTTTATTCTCCGAGGGAGTTCCTCGTCGTTCAAATCAGTTTAGGATATTGCTATCAGTGCGAGAGTGCTCACAACTTTCTCTCTCTAAAAAGTAGCAAAAAAAATGTAAGGTTTAACTTGTTTAGCTAGAGTTGGAGGTCCCCTTTTTTTATTAGTTTGAGAATTCTAATTTTGCTAGGAGAAGATCTTTTCCTTCCTAATTTTTAAGCTTATTTTATAGAGGGTGAATCTCATCCTGATTTATTTTCTAGTTGGAGTCAATCTCCTTCAAGACCCTCTATTCCCCTTGGTGTTCGGTTGGCAGGAGTTTCCAAGATGACTCTACTTGTTTAAAATTTATTTGCCTTATAATAAATTAGAGAGACTTTTTCTATTGGTTACGAAAACTTGTTCAATGGTCTCCCTATATCAGCATCTAAATCATTTATTAGTAAACGCCAGAGAGTCTCCTCTTGAACGGTTCACATGAACACTCATCTTTTAACGTGAAAATTTCCTCTCTTTGATTTGGACGTATCTATCATATCTAGTATTGACACATGAGTTATAGTCGAACTTCTTCATAATATAACAGAAACTCAATTAGAAAACGTCACACCCATACATTAATACATAACAGAATTATAGTTAGTTGTGTGACTCTATCTTATAATCATAATCATAAGAATGAGTCACACTTATACTTGTGGATTATATTATTCACTATGTTACTATTACGCGTAGAATTGATTATTGAGTTTGATTTGCTGAATGTTACACTCTAAAACTTGTTCAAAGTATCATTATCAACTTCTAAAGAAAGAAATTAATTACATGCAGGTGGGTCCCTGTCCAGGAATTATGATGAAGACCAATTTGGACATTTATTAGCATTCGCCAACTATACACTCAATTTTCTCTCACCTTGAACCCAATTAAACCTAAGATATAAACCAAGAGATAAACCATAAAATTTTTCCCAACTTTGCTCTCTCTCAACCGCCTCTCAAAAACCCAGAGAAACTTACAATTGAAATTATGATTAAACCTATAAACAAGCCTACTATTTATACTAAAATAGTGCAGCCCTGACACCCATCCGGACGGTTAATCAATGGAATAATTTTATTGCACTATTTTATCCCAAAATTCATTGTCCAAATTTATTGTTTAATATAGATCATTGTTCTTGCACATTCCATTGAAAAAAACATTGAAAAAAATGGAATTAAGATTTACCCAATAAAACTTATTGACAATAAATCTTGTTAGAAAAAAACTTTATGCGTTGATTCCGAATATGTAATTTTTTTTAAAAATCCAACATATATTTTAAGAGTTAAAACGTTTTAAAATTCCGTTTAAAAAACTTAAGCTCCCATGGACTACCACTATATGGGCTACCTAGCACTATTGCTAGAAATATTGACTGACCTCTATCCTAATGTAGTAATGTCATATCACTATAAGGCTCCATTTGGAACTCCGTATGGAATAGTATAATATTACAATCTAATGCATAATTTAATCCTATCCGATGTTTGGAAAGAATATGATATTAGGTTGCTATAGTATAATATAAGATTTGTGATAATATGTATGGATTACCCCAATTAAAGTGAGAGTGAGAGTTTTTTTGTCATTTGATATATTATTTCTTATACTAAGTGCTCCGTATAAAATAAAAATACTGTTGTCATTTGTCTTCTTCGTTTTCATTGTATAAGAACCACTTTTGTATAAGAACCACTTTTGAAGAACACAAATGACAACAGTGTTTTAATATTATAAGGCAGACATTGTATAAGAACCACTTTTGTATAAAGTTATATTATTCCAAATATTTTAAAGGATAATTTTATACTCTATGGAGTATTATCCTATCCTCCAGAGTCATCCATGAATTCTTCAAACTCTAGGTATATTACGTACTGTTGTCAAGTCATGCACGTACACACTCGTTTGTTGATAAAAATAGAGCGAGTCAGATAATGCTGGCATACAACATTAAAGTGTATCACACACGCGGCATAGCCTATCTCAACCCCTATAAATTATTGCATACCTTGCATGCATTCTCCACCAATTCCTAATATCATTTCCTCTCTCAACTCTCTACTACTCCTCCTTCAATATGACAACTTCAGCTATTCAACATTCTACTAATATTGGTGCTTTCATGTTGTTTCTCTTTATCAGCACAACATGCCAAGCCCAGCTTTCTTCAACCTTTTATGACAATACATGCCCTAACGCACTCACTACCATACGTACCTCAATTAGATCCGCTATCGCTAAAGAACGTCGAATGGCGGCATCTCTCATTCGCCTCCATTTCCATGATTGCTTCGTTCTTGGATGCGATGCATCCATCTTACTAGACGAGACCCCCTCAATCCAAAGTGAGAAGACTGCCCGTCCTAATAATGGTTCTGTTAGAGGCTATGAAGTCATAGACAATACAAAAGCCCAAGTAGAGAAAGCATGTCCTGGCGTTGTATCTTGTGCAGATATCGTTACAGTGGCCGCCAGAGATGCATCCGAATATGTAGGTGGTCCATCTTGGACAGTGAAACTTGGAAGAAGAGACTCAACCACCGCAAGCAGAACTTTGGCTGAAGGTGGAGACCTTCCTGCTTTCACAGACGGCCTTGAACAACTTATAACATCATTCAGAAACAAAGGCCTTAATGCAAGGGACATGGTTGCATTGTCAGGTTCCCACACAATAGGACAAGCTCAATGCTTCACTTTTCGCGATAGGATATACAACAACAACGCAAGCGACATTGATGCTGGATTTGCGAGCACTCGCAAGCGTGGCTGTCCAGCAAGTGGTGGCAGTGGCAATTTGGCACCATTGGATTTGGTAACGCCCAATTCTTTTGACAACAATTACTTCAAGAATTTACAACAACGGAAGGGACTTCTTCATTCTGATCAAGTTCTCTTCAGTGGTGGATCCACGGACAGCATTGTCAATGATTATAGCAAGAACCCCAACACTTTCAAGTCTGATTTTGCATCTGCCATGATCAAGATGGGAGATATTGGTGTTCTCACTGGTTCTGCTGGTCAGATAAGGAGAAGTTGCAGCGCCGTCAACTAGACTTACTTGCATTCTTAAAACGTAGTATACAGAAGAAAAAAACCAGGAATCTTTTATGCCTACTAAATCTTTTCGCTCATCAAACTAATATGTTTCACTTGTTTAATCTTCGGTTTGCGTCTTCCGTCTTGTAAAGTTTCTGTGTTGAATCCGAGTCTGGGTTTTGGTATTCATCCTTTGGATATTGTCTAAATCAATCTAATCTACCCAATTATCAAAAGAAAAAATTATTTTGTGTTCATCTCTCAACCAATCAAAATTTCAGGATGATAAAAATATTTTATATTGTAAAATAAAAATTGGAATAGATAAGTAGCTAATTAAATTGTTGATAATTTCTATCAAGTGTAGTGAAGAGTACTTGGTTCAATTGTACTTGATTTAGGAAACAGTTTTAATAGGGGATTTAACCTAAGGGATATTAAAAGGGACTAGTCATTTATAGAAAGCGGAAGCTTTAAAGACACAAAGCCGCAAACATTGACCGAGAAAGAAGAAGCTTTCATTACTTTTGTTTTTTCTGAGTTTTATGGATTCTTCTACTTAGTGTTATTGTATTCTTGTTGTTAGATGCAAAATACAACTATTTTTCTGGGTTTAAAGTTGTTATTTTTCTATGTTGATTAGTGTAAAATACTATCTATATTGGTATTTTTATGAACAGATATTATCGGAAAATAAAGTTGTTACTGGACAAAAATTGTGACCAGTTGCGGCCGCAGAACGCGGGAATCAAACTTGCACGTAATTTTGCTGATGTGGTAAAACAAAGCTGACCAACTTAGGGTTAAATATATATATATATATATATATATATATATATATATATATATATATATATATATTATATATATAAATAGGGTTGCTGCTGTTGAGGAATGGAGACAAAAATTCGGAGAGAGAGTGACGGCAAGAAGGAGAAGAGTAGTATAAAAGCTTGGGCAATTCATCTCCATTGAAAAATCTCAAGTCCTCCATTGATTCGAAACATTTTATTGGGTATTTTTGTGGTTTTTGGCATGTCACATAGATTATCTTTTAGAAATCCTAAATCTTATATTCAATTTCCCGCTTATCCTCATCAAGCTAGCCTTTTGCTTCCTTTTTTTATAACTTTTTTGTACTTCTTTCTTCTCTCTCCAACTTTCTTATTCTCTCTCCTCACCTCTTTTCTTCATTCTTTCTCTTGTGTTTGTGATTGGTGACTTGTAATTTTATACAGTGTCAATTGCACATTGTAATAAATCACTGGACTAAATACACTGTCAATTGCACAATGTAATAACATATTAGGCTTAATACACTACCGATTACAATGTAAGAAGCCACTGGAGAGCTAAAAACACTGTCAATTACACAGTGTAATAAGTCACTGAAAGCTAAATAAGCAAGCAATGACAAGTTTAATCACTAGTGGCATATTACTACTAAAGAACTTGACAAACTCATTTATAATTGTAAATAAAAACCCAATTACCTTGTCTGGCAGCAACAATGTAAATCAAAATGAATGTACACCAAAATCCTAATTACATTACACGTTGAAAGTGTATTTAACTCTGTATATACTCATGACTTGAACCAACACCTTCAAACTAATCAAGCCCTTCAAACAACTTTGAAAGGGTATGAAGAATATGAGCAAACCAGGAGAAATTGCAACCCAAGGGAATAAAAAATCAAATAAAAAAATATCCCAATACAAGCATATCAAACAAGATAACGAGAACATCAAAAAGAAATCTGAAAACCCCCACCAACGAGAATCCACGTAGTCCTTCCATGGCTATGCCCTTCCTTCACGAACTTCGTTCGACATTTTCTCTCTGTAACGAGCTTGCTCTCTCAATAGGCCCTGTTTGTGATGAGTGCACAACATGTTATGTGGGTCTCTATCACACCAAAGAGACTTGAACTCAACTCCCCATCTTGATAATTAAGATTTTTCTGGACTAAATACATCGTCAATTGCACAGCGTAATAACAGAATGGGCTAAATAAACTGTCGGTTTTAGTGTAATAAGCCACCGGAGAGCTAAATATACTGTCAATTACACAGTGTAATAAGCCACTAGAAACGAAATAAGCAAGCAATTACAAGTTTAATCACCAGTGGCTCATTACTACTAAAGAACTTGCAAAACTCATTTATAATTGTAAATAAAAACCTAATTATCTTATCTGGCAGCAACAATGTAAATCAAAATGAATTTACACCAACATCCTTATTACATTGCGCATTGAAAGTGTATTTAACTCTGTATATACCCATGACCTGAACCAACACCTTCAAACTAATCAAGCCCTTCAAACAACTTCGAAAGGTTATGAAGAATATGAGCAAACCCAGAGAAATTGCAACAAAGGAAGAAAAGTCAAATCAAAAAATATCCCAATACAAGCATATCAAACTAGATAAGAGGACATCAAAAAGAAATCCAAAACCCCCCACCAACCATAATCCACGTAGTCCTTCCCATGGCTCTATCCTTTTTCACTGACTTCGTTCGACATCTCTCTCTAATGAGCTTGCTCTCTCAATAGGTTGTGTTTGTGATGAGTGCACAACATATTATGTGGGTCTCTATCACACCAAAGAAACTTGAACTCAGCTCCCCATCTTGATAATTAATATTTTTCTTGACAGTCTAATTAATTTGGGACATTGTAATAACGCACCGGAGCAGACCATCGATGTGGGCTAGGTGCTCCTCACGTAGGTGAGTCCATTGGTGGGTTGGGTTGCCAACCGACATTGGAAATCAATCGGACCTGTGATTTTTGTCCAGTGGATACACATGGCTTCATGATGGATTTTCGACAAAATCAACAATCGGTGACTGCAGGTGGTGGCTGGGCATTACTCCTGGGGGCCGAAAGCTTCTTTTGGTGGCAGCGGCGGTCATATCAGTGGCCGTGCGATAGAGGTCCATTATTGGCCGTGAGAGAATCGCATGAGAGAGAGAAGAGGGAGAGATAGAGGGGAGAGAAAAGTGAAATCTGAGGAGAGATAAAAGTGATTTGTAGGGTTTGATTTTAGATTTTTGACTTTTGAATTTGCCTAATCAGCATATCCAGTCAGCTGCCACATCATTATGGATCTTTTATGTACACAAATCCTATATATGTATATCACTACCGGTAACTAAACTCTTTTTTAGCTAGGGTTTGGTAATTCTTCTACCACAAACCTTATGCATAGATTTGATTGACAATCAGACTAAATTTAATTCTTTGTTCTCTGGATTGATTGCTTATTTCCTATTGTTATGTATGCCTGATCTACATCATAATTCTAGGAACTGTTAGTTGAACATATTCGGCTGACTATGACTCGGTGTTTGACAAAGTAACAAGAACTTGCGTAAGATCCAAGTTTTGGGAACATATGACATAATTGATTGGATAATAGACCATTATCCTAGATTGTGCAATTGTCGATTTCCTGGTGCCTATGCTTGTCTTAGGAAACTCTTAGGATAGACCAACCAAGACTCCTTTGATAAAAAAAGATCTTGCAACTGGACCAAAGTCAGGATCGTTGTTTAGGGAAATCTAATTGAATGCAGCTGGACCGAAGCCTTTAAATTGACATTGTTACACTCTTAAATTACGTGATTGCATATTAATTTGTGCGCATAGGTGGAGGTAGTTGACATGTCAAACCCAAGCTAGTTTTCATCTATTGATATTTAGTTCGATTTTATTGTTAGTTAATTTTTGAAGTATCTGTGATTTATTGTACACTATTGTTAGTAGCCAGTTGGTAATTAATATAGTCTTCGTGGATTCAATCTCATTCACTATTTTCTATCTTTCGGCACGTACACTTGCGAGTCGGTTAAACCCGTTGGTATTGAATTGTAAGTATTTCTTATGATAAAAAGTATCGATCAAGTTTTTGGCGCCATTGCCGGGGACTATTAAGTTCATTATCGATTGTTCTTACGGCAGTAGTGTGTATTTATTTAGTTTTTTTCTACTACTTAAACTTACCTCAATCAATTTCTTTTGCAGATACAAGATTGTCTCTTAAATTGCATGGTCAATACTCGTTCTCAACATAAGCCACCAGAAGATTTTGATCCAAAAATTGAAAGAACAACTAGAGCATTGAGACAAAGAAACATGACGGAAGATCCACTTAATCGAGCAATTCAAGTTGCAGAAGGCGATGGAAATGTAGAGGGTAATGCATGGATAACCATGATGAACAGATATATCCCACAGACTATTGCCAGCCATCATGTATCACATACCAACCTACGGGAGCAGCTAATGCCAACCTATCACCCCAATTACTGAATTCTGTGCCACATTATGAGGGGCGGTTTGATGAGGATCCACATCAACATCTAAAGGATTTTACTAATCTTTGTCGCACCCAGCATATGACAGGGATAACTGCTGACAATCTAAAATTGGTACTCTTCCCATTCACTCTTAGAGGAGGAGCCAAGATGTGGTATAACTCTATTGAAGCAGGTTCCATTGGCACATGGGAGCAGATTGCAACTAAATTTTTGAGACAACTTTTTCCAACTTATAGGACCAAACAACTTTTGCGAGAATTCAAAAATTTTAGGATAAAGGTTGATTAAGCTTGTAATGGAGTGTTGATGCGGAAAAGCCGTGAGAAAGCGATAGAGCTATTCGAAGACTTAAGCGAAGACTCCTAACAATTTTCTGCAAGGTGTAGAAGTTCAACAAGGAAGCAAGGCATGGATGAAGTAAGTGTCGACACTATGGTACAAGATGAGATAGAAAATATCAATCAAAAAGTTGATATGATTGTAGAAGCCATGAAGGGAATGAATGTAAAAGCTCCTTCGTCAACAAAGCCAATCATTATTTGTGCTATTTGTTTGAATAATGATCATATGATTGAAGCTTGTCCATTGACATCTATGTCGGACCAAGAACAAGCCAATTACTTGGGAGAAGGAAATTTCATGAGCAATCAAACTTATCCTTGGCATAATCACCCAAATTTCTCATGGAGGAATGATCAAAACACCTCTGACACAGTAGCCCCAATGCAGTAACCAGCAAAGAGGAGTGACCTGGAGACCACAATGATGCAATTCATGCAACAACAACTCAAGCCATTCAAAAATTAGAGACTCAAGTAGGACAAATGGCTAAGGAGATTAGTGAGAGGAAGAAGGGAGAATAACCTTCACAACCCTTAAACAACCCAGCTGGACAACAAGAGCAACTAAAAGTTGTAACAACTCTCCGGAGTGGCAAACAAATTGACAAGACAGTGCAGAGGCAAACAGAGACTACAAACTGCAATCAAGCTATAGATAGGGTGCAGACAGACCGCAAAACTACACCAGTGGAGACACAGGAATGGGAAAGAGATCCTCCACCTTTCCTACAAAGGTTTGCCAAAAAGAAAACTGATTCTAAAGCACATGATATTTTTGAGAATTTGCGTAAGGTTGAAATTAATATTTCATTGCTTGATATTATTAAACAAATTTCTTCTTACGCTAAATTTCTTAAAGAATGTTGTACTCAAAAAAGAAAATTTGCTGCCCATGAAAAAATTACTTTGAAAGAAGAAGTTAGTGTTATGTTGTTAAATAAACTCCTACCAAAGCTTAAAGATCCTGGTAGTTTTATCATACCATGTAAAGTGGGAAATCAATTTTTTGAAAATGCACTATTAGACTTTGGAGCGAGCATAAATTTATTGCCTTATTGTGTCTATGAAAAACTTGGGTTGGGAGAGCTCCAAGAGACTTCTATAATTTTACAGTTGGCCGACCGTAATGTCAAAAGACCTAAAGGGATTTTAAAAGATGTCTTGGTAACTGTGAATGATTTAATCTTGCGTGCTGATTTTACTGTGTTGGATATGGAGGATAGCCCGAGATCCTCATCTTTACCTATCATTCTTGGACGTCCTTTTATGATTACTGTTGATATGAACATTAATGTGAAAAAGGAGACTGTAACTATGCAGGTGAATGACAAAGAACTGGAATTTCGTGTGTTTGATGCTCTCAAATCTCATGATGATCATAGTGATTGTTTTAATGTTGATACTACACATGATCTTATGAGTGAGGTGCTTTCGGTTACCAGTGTTGATCCAGTTAAAGTAGTGGTGGCGTATGGTTTGAATGAAAAAATAAGTTCTAAGGAGTTTTGGAGAATGATGACCGAATAGAGGAGGTTGTGAAAGCAATCCAGTTGAACCGGCCCTATGGTGGTAAGACTACTTCACCTTTTGAGCAACTGACACCTACTAATGCATCTCTTGTTCCCTCAACAGTTAAAGCACTTAACTTGGAACTGAAGCAGTTACCTAGTCACTTGAAATACATTTATTTGGGTGATAATAACACTTTACCGATGATAGTAACTGTCAATCTAAGTTTAGGGGAGGAAGAAAAGTTTATCGGAATTTTGAGGAAACATAAGACGGCTCTTGGGTGGACCATCATAGACATAAAGGGGATCATCCAAACTAGGTGTATGCACCAGATTTTATTGAAGAATGATGCAAAGCCCATTAGAGAGGTACAAAGGCAATTGAACCCGCATATGAAAGATGTTGTCAAAGTTGAAATTCTGAAGTTACTCGATGTATAGCGAATTGACTTCTTGGGTCCTTTTCATAACTCTTTTGGCTTCCAATATATTTTAGTCGGTGTTGATTATGTGTCCAAATGGGTCGAGATTGTCCCCTCAAGAGCTAATGATCATCGAGTGGTTGTGAAGTTTTTACAGGACAATCTTTTCTCTTGTTTTGGAATCCCACGAGCCATCATTAGTGATGGCGGAAGTCACTTTAATAATTATACGTGTTCTGCCTTGATGAAGAAATATGGGATAACTCACTGTGTGGGCACCCCATATCATCCTCAGACGAGTGGATAAGTGGAGATAAGCAATAGAGAAATCAAGACCACTCTTGAGAAAATAGTGAATCCAAACAGAAAAGATTGGTCTCTTCGTTTGAATGATGCATTGTGGGCATACAGAACTACTTACAAAACACCCATAGGGATGTCTCCATTCCGATTGGTTTATGGAAAAGAATGTCACCTGCTAGTTGAGTTAGAGCATCGCGCTTATTGTGCTATTATAAAGCTAAATTTTGACATGAAGGCAGCTGGAGATAGGCATCGCTTGCAACTAAAGGAGGTTGAAGAATTGCGGCATGAAGCCTATGAGAATGCAAAGTTATATAAGGAGTGGGCCAAGAGGTACCATGACAAAAAGCTCGTGCGAAAGAATTTTTCTGTTGGGCAGAAGGTGTTAGTGTATAACTCTCGTTTGAAACTTTTTTTGGGAAAGCTCAAATCAAAGTGGCATGGCTCTTATGTGATACAAGTTGTGTTCCCTCATGGCGCATTAGAATTAAAACATCAATATTCTGATCAAACATTCAAGGTCAATGGCCATTGAGTAACGCCTTATTGGGAGAATGTACAAGTTATCGTGGATGAAGTGGTATATCTCCTCTCTTTGATCTCTGACAGAGTCTAAGGCTATGTCCGGCTAAAGACAATAAATTTAGCACGTCATGGGAGGTAACCCATGTGGAAGAAGAGCACAATCTTTGACAACTTAAATCAGCTAAGTCTCTATTCTTTTTCATTCACTTAACTTTGTTTTATTTATTTTCGTCATCGCAAATAAATTGGGGGATGTTGTTAGGTGTAAAATACACCTATTTTTCTGGGCTTAAAGTTGTTATTTTTCTATGTTGATTAGTGCAAAATACTACCCATATTGGTGTTTTTATGAATAGGTACTGCTAGATAATAAAGTTGTTACTGGATAGAAATTATAACCTGCTTGTGACCTGTTGCGGCCGTAGAACGTGGGAATCAGACTTGCACGTAAATTTGCTAATGTGGTAAAACACAGCTGGGCCAACTTAGGGTTAAAATATATATATATATATATATAAATAGGGCTGCCGGTACTGAGGAACGGAGACAAAAATTTGGACAGAGAGAGTGATGACATGAAGGAGAAGAGGAGCATAAAAGCTAGGGCAATTCATCTCCATTGAAAAATCTCAAGTCCTCCATTGATTCGAACATTGTTAATGAGTATTTTTGTGGTTTTTATTATGATTATGTGTAACTAAACTCTTTTCTAGCTAGGGTTTGGTAATTCTTCTACCACAAACCATATGCACATATTTGATTGACAATCAGACTGAGTTTAATTTTTTGTTCTCTGGATTGATTCCTTATTTCCTATTGTTATACATGTCTGATCAACATCATAATTCTAGGAATTGTTAGTTGAACATATTCGGCTGACCATGACCTGGTGTTTGACAATGTAACAAGAACTTGCGTAAGATCCAAGTTTTGGGAACATAGGACATAATTGATTGGATAATAGACCATTATCCTAGATTGTGCAATTGTCGATTTCTTGGTGCCTATGCTTGTCTTAGGAAACTCTTTCGATAGACCAACCAACACTCATTTGATAAGAAAAGATCTTGCAACTGGACCAAAGTCAGGATCGTTGTTTAGGGAAATCTAATTGACTGTAGCTGGATCAAAGCCTCTCAATTAACATTGTTAAACTTTTAAATTGTGTGATTGCGTATTAATCTGTGTGCACAGGTGGAGGTAGTAAAACCAACAAATAAATGATATCATCCACTTAAACTAGCAAATAAATGACAGCGGAAGAAGATTTGTAAATAATTAAAGATTAATATGCACGGGAAGTAGTAAAACCAAGTTGATGCAAGGCATTCCGTAAGGCAGTAAACCAGCGCGAGGTGCCTGTAAAGGTCGTAAATAGATTTGCGAAGAAGGCAGAGGTGTTTAGGATGATCTTTGTCAATGAAGCCTAGAGGTTGCTTCATTACTACTGTTTCAGTGAGGGATCCATTGAGGAATGCGTTGTTAATATCTAATTGTTTAAGGGGCCAATGATGTATGGTGGCAATGGAGAGGATGAGACGGATGGTGGTAGGTTTAACCACTAGGCTGAAGGTCTCTGAATAATCGATGCCTGGACTTTGGAGGTAGCCCTGAGCAACAAGACGGGCTTTGTAGCTTTGGATGGTGCCATCTAAGTTGCATTTGATACGAAAGATCTATTTGGAACCTATAGGACGATGAGTAGGTTCGGGAGGAATGAGAGTCCATGTGTTGTGTTGATGCAAGGCCTGAAGTTCAGCTTGCATTGCAGTGGTCCACTTAGGACATTGAATAGCAGATCGAACAGTGTGAGGTTTGGGAGAGAAAGGAGGAAGGTGAAGAGTGGTGTTATAGAGAGTCTTAGGCTTGTAAATATGGTTCATTGATCTTGTGGTCATTGGGTGGACACGAGAAGGGGATGTAAGGGGTCTGGAGAGAGTGTTAGGGAAGTTGGAGTGAGAGAATTTGTAGTAGGAGCTGGAGATATATCACAGTTGGTGGTGGTAGTTGTGTGATAGTTTGACTGATGTCGTGGGAGTGGGGTTCACTGGAAGGGCAGGAGTTGGAGTGGAAGGTAGGGAATCAGGGATGGTGGGACCATGAGAAGATATAGATGAAATCATAGGAACTTGATTGGGATCAGGTAGAGAACCGTGAGGTAAAACAACATCAGGAGAAGTACTATGAATGGACTCTTGAAGTTGTGGTTTTCAAGGTGGGAACACATAGAGTGTGAAAGAGTGAAGTTGTGGTTTTGAGTGTGTAATTTGCAAGAACCTTGATGAGTTATGGCCAAACCTGTGCCATCCCCAATGCAAACTTCATCTATTCCATCGTGCTCAGAGTGGATGGACAAGTTGCCGAGCTCGGATGTCATATGGTGATTGGCTCTGGAGTCCACAAGCCATGGCTTAACACTGCTGAACTAGCTACATAATTTGCACTTGGTGCATATTTAGAAATGAAAGATTTGAGTTTTCGACAGACTCTAGCTGAGTGTTCGGGTTTGTCACAAATTTGGCACAAGACTCGCGATCTCAACTGATTTCCACCATAGTTGGACTGATAGTTCCCCCCTCCATTTGACTGTTGTGATCTATTTCCACCACCATATCCACCATTTTGTCGAGGAGGGAAGGACCTAGAGTTGGAGTTTCTATCATAATGATTTGAGTTGTGAGATTTGTTGTTGTTTGAGGGGTGCCTTTGAGAGTAGTTGGCAGTGGCCACATTGACACTGTTGTTGAGTTCAAGTTTCTTCATATATTCCTTCTGGCAGATTAATTTGTCTCTTAGATCTTTAAAAGTGATAGGATTTTCCCGTCCACGAAGAGCTTCAACAATACCCTTATACCCAGAGCCAGGATCGCAGTAGATAGTCTAGAGCCTAGAAGCTTCATTGCAAAGAGCTGAAGCCACGTTAGGCGCTACAGCCAATCAGCTGTAGAAATACGTCTGGCGTACACTCGTGCATCAATCCTCGAAATCGACGATATGATCTCACCAAAGAAGAAAGCGATAGGAAAGGAGATAAGAGAGAGCTTGAAGAAACGTGGAAACCACGCCTTTCACCCATACAAATACATGAAAAGCTGATACATGCACCTACAGATTGAGCATCCGTGAAGTTTCTACTGTTTTCTTTTGTCTTATTCAAGCTTTTGGTAAAAAAAAAACTGAAGACGACGTCGGTTTGGTTGGATACAAAATGGAAAGGGCACCAAAACGATGTCATTGTGCTCACCAAGGACCCCACCAAAAAACCAACCACTCCCTCGAGTAGATAAAAACTGCCAGACTCGTCGTAGAATCACGCGAAATCTTCGGATTTAAGAGTATATAGTAGATATATATATATAATTATCAATATGATGAGCATTATATGCACCCCAAATCTAACTAAGTACACCACAATCTTAAAACACCCAAGTTAAAAAATAACATTATCGAGTATACCCCATTTTCAGTTTTTCTAAAAACTCAATCTACACCCCCTTTTTCAAACCCTAAATCTACAACTATGCCTCCTCTCTTCTCGTTGAATTTGGGTTCCTCATTCTTCAATTCACACAATTCCTCACTTCAACACCAGCACTACAAACTCACCCAGAAAGATTGGTTGTCACCAAATCAAGTATTGTAAAATGAAAATCCTGGACACCCTCCACGACTCACAATCCGTGATTTCATTCTTGGGCCATTACACCACCCGCAGAGACTACAAACCCAATGAAAAATGTGGAAGATGCAATTTATCAAACACTTGATGAGCAACATTAAAGGACACAATCACTAGCTTCTCATTAACCCAGACAAACCCCACTCTCTCTCTCTCTCTAATTTTTTACAAATCTCTGTCTTGGGTATAGATTTGATGGAAGGGATATTGTGGTTGTGGTCTCTAGTGTTGTCGGCCTGAATGAAAGTAGTTGGGTAAGGGTTGGCGAAATCAAATCTGGTGATGGGTTTCGGTGGAGGTGGCAACAACGACAACAACAACAGTATGTGCCTTAGCTCATGCTCAGGCAAAAAAGAACTATGGAGGTTTTGGAGGTAGAAGATGAATAGAGAAGAAGGATGAAAGAGTTTTCAGGGACTATGTGGTAGGGGATAATGGGGTGTTATAAGATTGTGCATTTTGGTGAGATTAAAGGGTGCACATAGGAAAACATGGAATGAATATAGTGCTCATCTATCAAGGTATCATTAATTTCTAGCATGCATGGATGCGGGTCCCACTCCATATACCATAACAAAGTCAGTGATAGATATACGAAAACTAGGAGTTTTCAAGATGACTCTACTTGGTTGTGCCGAGGTGGCATCTCAGTCTTGTCAAGATGCTCTACTCCTTGCAGTCACATTACTTCGATTGTATCGTCTGGCAATACTTCGGTTACCGTTGCACGTCTTGGCTCCTCGACAGTCTTATTCGAAATCTCGATGAGAAGGTTTGGGCACTTCGGTGAGATGGCATTTGGCACCTCGGCATCTTAGCATGATGGACACCTTGGCATCTTAACTTGCTAGGCTTCTCAGCATCTTAGCTTCGGCTTGTCACCTTGATGATCTCGAGATATCATTGAAAAGTAATTTTTGGTATTATCATACTGTTAATGATAATAGCCCTACCACTCATGCAACTCATGGAGGAGATCAAGCAAATTCCCATATATCTCTTGTCACCTTAGATAGCCACACAAATCAAGGAGGAAATCATGCACAATCAAGTTTAACTATTGGACCGTTGGCCATTGACAATAGCCACAAACATCAACCCAACAATCAAGCAAACATATCATCTATTACCATTGAAGAATCAGAGTCAGTCAAGAAGAAAATCTCTCTTGGACCGTTAGACACCAACCTCATTCTATGCAAGGCAATAGCAAAGGGATTCACTAAAGCAATGCTCGCAAAGAGGAAACGTTAAAGAAAGAAGATATGAGAGATATATGCTTTCAAAACAAAAATTTATTCTTTCCTTATTTACTTGTTTTGCCCGTTGGTATCTTTGTATATAAACAAGTCATTTGTAATGCATTGGGCAACTTGCTCAAGAATGATTACATGTATTAAACATTTCTCATTGCTTGTCAAGTCTTCTTTCTTTTTTGTCCATAAGTTTGAGAGAGATTTTTTCACATACGCCCCCTACACCTTTGCATGGGTGATTGGTTCGGCCGTATAAAGTGCCGGATCAATCTAACACCATTCATTTGATATAAGTACAACCTCCACACGTGATGGGCCCATATGTGAATGGTGTTAGATGGATCTCGTACTTTAAATAAAGTGCGGGATCTCCCGCAACTGAGAATAATAGTGACCAAACATGGCCCATAAATCTGCCTACACAATGGAGTGTTCTTCATTTCTATCGTACGTTTTTCAATAAATTAGAGTTTGCTTAATTATATCTTTGGTCTTCACCTCTGACATAAGCGCAGCCTGTGCTTCCATGTTGATCATGTTAATGCTGTTGCGCATGATATGTGAGGCTACACTTTCTACCAAAAAAAATGCAGAGAGTGCCAATATATTACAAAATTTAAGTTCCTGTAAATATTATTTATAAAATTAGTTTTAAAATATATTAACTAATAAATCATAATCAGGTTAGTAATATCATATATATATATATATGCACATATATATGTTTATAGAGTCTAAATACAATTATCATACATATATGATTACGTCCAAAACGATCTCGGTCGTGGTTATATATCAAGTTATAGGATTAACGTCAGAAAGTCCTCTATGAATCTACTGAGGTGATCTGCAAAGAAGAAAACATAAGCTACGGGGGTCTCAAGTTTATTCTTCGAGGGAGTTCTTCATCGTTCAAGTCACTTTAGGATACTGCTATCAGTGTGAGAGTGCTCGCAACTTTCTCTCTCTAAAAAGTAGCAAAAAAAGTGTAAGGTTTAGCCTGTTTAGCTGGAGTTGGAGGTCCTCTTTTTTTATTAGTTTGAGAATTATAATTTGCTAGGAGAAGATCTCTTCCTTCCTAATTTTTAAGCTTATTTTATTGATGGTGATATTCCCAAAATACCCCCACTAATGGGAGAAAGCCACGTGGCAAAATAAGTTCCAGTGAGGACAATATGGGTGACGTACCGAAGGGTACACTTCGGTTCTTGACCGAAGTGTATACCTCTGCACTATCAGACCGAAGACCGCACTTCGATAACCGTACTACAGAAGCATGTACGCACGAAGTTCAACTGATGAAGAGTCCTCATAGGACGCCAATTCTAGATAGAGTCCTACTCCCCTTTGGAGAGGGATACAGATAGGATTTACCATCCGAGAAACCGTTTGGAAAACCAGTGAGAGAGAGTCCGACTCCTACTACAACTCAAACACTTCAAACTCATATAAAAGGGGAACCTCTACCCTCAGGTAAGCAATCTAACTCCTGCACTCTAAAATACTTACTGAGCAAGAGACAACGCTCGAAGCAACGAGCCATCCTCCCAAGTTTAGTACCGTACTGACTTGAGCGTCGGAGAGGTCCCCCTGAGTACACCCTCGGGGCCTTACCGAAGCTTACGTTCACTTCTTGTGCAGGAAGGAAGGAAGAGATCACGTACCAGCAAAGGAGAAATTAGTTATTCCATCTCAGTCTGACTTGGCTGATTTGTCTGATAGGGTAGACCTGTTTTAGACATCATCAGTTTGGCGCCGTCTGTGGGAAGGAAGTACACTTCCCTAAAGAAACTCACAATGGTCAGATTGAGAAAGAATGTCGCTTCTACTTCAGAAACAAGCCGTCGAGTTGATGACCCTAATGCTCTTGACCGGGGGCAGGGTGAACACCCCCATCATGAGGAGGTAGAACACCAGGAGGATGTTGCTGACCGAACCAACCAGCATAACCAGGACGCTGGACCGTCCCAAGTACCTGCACTCAGGAACAATTCCAACAACTTTCCCAGCAGGTGCAAAGGTTGACTGAACTAATCATGAACCAACAGACACAAGTGAACCAAGAAATCCCGCACGATGAGGAGGTGCGAAGTTCACACTCAGGTAGGTCTAAAGAACCAAGCCGAGGGGTGAATCCCAATGGTACCATTGGAGAAAGTACTAGAAGGGGAACTACCTACAATGAAGACGTCGGTCGACACCTAGATGAGATGAACAAGAAGATTGCAGCACTACAAGGAGTGTCCCCAATGGAGGGAGTGTGGGACAGTACGTTGACCCCTTTAGCTCCTGAAATACTTGAAGCTGAAATGCCGCGTCACCTTATTGTTCCAAAGCTGGAGAAGTATGAAGGGTTAACTGACCCCTGTGATCATATCCAGGGTTTCAAATCAATGATGGAGTGTCGGGGAGCAAATGCCCTGATAATATGCAAGATATTCCCATCAACCCTTTTTGGACCAGCAAGAACTTGGTTCAATCGATTACCGAGACACAGTGTGACTAGTTTTGGGGACTTGTCCGAGAAACTTGCACTTCACTTCTCCGCCGCACGAAGGACGGCAAAGACTAGTTTGGATCTGATGAATCTTGACCATGAGCATGGAGAATCACTTCGATCATTTCTTGCAAGGTTCAATAGAGCATGTTTGGAAATCCCACACGTCCAGGTAGAAGTAGCTATTTCGACCCTGGTAAGGACAGTAAGGGATGAAGCGTATGTACGTTCATTAACGAAAAAACGCCCGAAGAGTATGGGAGAACTCTACGCTAGGGGAGATAAGTTCATGCAGTCAGAAGACATGATGAAAATTTCTCAATTTTCTTCTTCCTCGGCCCCTGCCAAAAAAGGCTCGAGCGCCCCGGGAAAGAGTGAGAAAGACTTGCCCCCTTCAAGCAAGAAGCAAGGAAGAGTAGAAGGAAAGAATGACAAGAAAAAGGATGATCAGTCTGGTAGGAAGACTGACCAGGGTCCAGTCCCTCGGTATAGTTCCTATACTCCTCTTAATAATTCGTTGCATAATATCCTTCTTGAAATAAGTAACAGGGATATACTGAAGTGGCCTAAGAAAATGAGGGCCCCGGCAGAAAAGCGTACTTCAGATAAGTATTGCCTGTTCCATAGGGATCATGGTCATAACACTGAAGAATGTAGGCATCTCAAGGATGAGATTGAAGGCCTCATAAGGCGAGGCTACCTGAAGCAGTTCACTTCAGATAGAGAAGAAAAGAGAAGAGGAACCGATGGTGATGATAGGGATAACGACCGAAGGAGACAAAGAAGAAGGGATAGGTCTCCTCGTCACCAAAGGGGGACTGCTGGGACAATCGGAGTTATTGTAGGAGGTCTGGCCGCATGAGGAGAAAGCTCCTCAGCTAGAAGGGCTTATGCTCGAATAAATGAAGTAAGTAAGGAAAGAAAGAAGCCGAGAAGGGATAAAGAAAAAATTACTTTCTCAGAAAAAGATGCTGAAGGTATCCAGGATCCACATGATGATGCCCTAGTAATAGAAGCAGTCATCGCAAATTTCACAGTGAAAAAGGTTCTGGTGGATAATGGAAGTGCTGCAGATATCTTGTTCTATCACGCCTTCAAAGAGATGAAGATCTCAGAAGAAAAATTGAAGAACTTTTCGGTTCCTTTATATGGGTTCGCAGGGGAATCCATAGTTCCCAAGGGAGTCATATCCCTACCTGTTACTCTGGGAACCTATCCAAGGACGGTTATGCATATGATCGATCTTCTTGTAGTAGATGTTCAATCCCCCTACAATGCCATCATAGGCAGACCATTGCTGCACAAGGTTCGGGCGGTGGTCTCTACTTACCACCTCAAAATGAAGTTTCCAACTTCTAATGGGATAGGAGAAGTGAGTGGGGATCAGAAGTTAGCTCGAATGATGTACTACACGGACTTGAAGGACAAGAAGAAGACCTCCATATCAGTTGGAAGCTTAGATGTTCGGGAAGAAGAGAAGATACTGAAGCCAACACCGGTTGAAGCACTTCTTCCAATAACTGTGGAGAAAGGAACTGAAAAGAAGTTATTTCTAGGGTCTCTGTTAAATAAAAAGTTAGCTGAGGAGGTAACCAAGCTCCTCCTCTCTAACATAAAGAACTTCGCATGAAGTGCACATAAGATGCCAGGAGTTAGTAGGGAAGTCATCTCTCACAGTTTGAGCATCATACCGGGGACTAAACCGGTCAAACAGAAAAAGCGTAACTTCACCCTAGAGAGACAAGCTGCTATCAAGGAAGAAGTGGGGAAGTTACTTGAAGCCGGTTTCATACGAGAGGTGCGGTATCCAGATTGGTTGGCCAATGTGGTCATGGTAAAGAAGGCGAATGGAAAGTGGCGTATGTGCGTTGACTTCACGGATCTAAACAAAGCTTGTCCTAAGGACTGCTATCCTCTTCCTAAGATTGATCAATTAGTGGATGCAACTTCAGGCCACGAACTCCTTAGCTTCTTGGATGCTTATTCGGGGGTACCACCAGATCAAGATGAACCCAAGAGATGAGGAGAGTACCTCATTCATAACTCCAGAAGGGACATATTGCTATAAGGTTATGCCCTTCGGACTTAAGAATGCTGGTGCCACCTATCAAAGGTTGATAAACCATGTCTTTGCTGATCAGATAGGAAAATCAGTAGGAGCATATATAGATGATATGGTCGTGAAGAGTAGAAGGGTGGAAGATCATCCTTCAGATCTTCAAAAAGTGTTTAACACTTTAGATAAGTTTCAAATGAAATTAAACCCAGAAAATGTGCTTTTGGAGTAAGCTCAGGAAAATTCCTAGGCTTCCTTGTCACTAGTAGAGGAATCGAAGCAAACCCAGAGAAGGTTGAAGCCATTCTTCAGATGGAACCTCTGAAGTCTCCGAAAGAGGTTCAGAGATTAACGGGAAGAGCAGCGGCACTTGGGAGATTCCTTGCTAGGTCGGGTGATAAGTGTAGACCCTTCTTCCAGGCCTTAAAAAAGGCCAAGGAATTTCAATGGACTGAAGAGTGTCAGAAGACATTCGAGGGTTTAAAGGAATACCTCGGACATCCTCCCCTACTAACATGTCCAAAAGAAGGAAAGGTATTGTACTTGTACCTTGCTACGACAGATCATGCAGTAAGTGCAGTCCTTATCCGGGAAGAAGAAAAAATTCAGAAGCCAGTGTATTATGTTAGTAAGGTCATGATAGATGCTTAGACTCGTTATACCGAAGCAGAGAAATTTGCTTTAGCATTGGTTACTGCAGCTCGAAAATTAAGACCCTATTTCCAAGCCCATACTGTAGTAGTTCTTACTGACCAACCATTGAAGAACATACTTCAGAAGCCGGACACATCAGGAAGATTGATAAAGTGGTCCATTGAGTTGAGTGAGTTCGACATTCAATGCAAACCAAGACATGCGATTAAGGCTCAAGCCTTAGCAGATTTTGTAGTTGAATATCGTCGCCCAACCTTAGTGACACTGACCGAAGAGGACTACCCAAAATGGAACCTTTACGTTGATGGTTCTTCTAACCAAGAGGGTAGCGGAGCCGGAGTACTCCTCTTCGGTCCGGGGGGCATATGTATTGAACATGCACTTCATTTTCATTTCAAAGCGTCAAATAATGAAGCAGAATACGAAGCGGTACTAGCTGGATTGAGGCTTGCTGTCGAACTTGAAGTTAAGTATTTGTTGATCAACAGTGACTCTCAGCTAGTAACTGAACAAATGAAGGGAGACTATGAGGCGAGAGGCTCAAATATGGTCAAGTACTTAGCTGCGGTCAAGAAATTACTGGCCAAGATTCCCAAGGTAGAGATCAATCGAATACCTAGGGAGGAAAATGCAAAAGCAGATGTCCTTGCTCGATTAGCTTCAGCCTGTTCAGCCAAAGGACCTACTTCGGTCAGAATTGAATTACTTCCTCAACCAAGTATTTCGGCTGAACTAGAAGTGGCTCCGGTTGAAGCTGAACCAAGTTGGAAGGACCCAATCAGAGAATTCCTGCTTGAAGGGAAACTTCCTGAAGATAGGAATGAAGCAAGGAGTCTCCGGAAAAGGGCAGCAAGATACTATCAGATATGTGATAAGTGCCAAAAAGCTTATCAGAGTCAGATGGTGTCAGACGCCAAAAAGCTTGTTCAAAAATGTGATAAGTGCCAAAGGCATTCCAATGTACCCCACCTTCCTCCTAGCCAGAAGGTGCCTATTCAGAGTCCTTGTCCATTTGCTCAGTGGGGTATGGACATTCTTGGACCATTCCCACCAGCATCGGGTCAAAGGACATATCTGATAGTAGCCGTGGACTACTTCACTAAGTGGCTAGAAGTGGAGCCACTTGCAACTATTTCTGAGAATAAGGTAATAGACTTCATCTGGAGAACCGTTGTCTGTAGATATGGGATACCAAGAGCCCTTATTGTTGATAACGGCAGACAATTTGTCGGAGGAAAGATGAAGAAGCTATGTGAAGAGTTGGGGGTTGATCTCAGAGTCACTTCGGTCAGTCACCCACAAGCTAATGGGCAAGCTGAAGTGACAAACCGAGTGATCCTCCAAGGTTTGAAGACAAGACTAAATAGTGCCAAAGGAAGATGGGTGGAAGAACTACCGAGTGTGTTATGGTCCTACCGAACCACAGCACGGACTTCTACTGGAGAAACACCCTTCTCCCTGGCATTTGGCTCCGAAGCCGTGATACCTGTAGAAATTGGAATCCCGTCTACAAGGATCATTAACTTCAATATCCAAGAGAATAATGAAGCACTTCTGAATAATTTAGACTTGGTGGAGGAAGTTAGAGAAGAGGCTCGAATCAGAACTGCTGCGTACAAGCAGAGGACAACCCGGTATTACAACCGAAGGGTCAAAGAAAGAAAGTTCAACCCAGGGGACCTTGTCTTAAGAAAGAAGGAGGCCGCAGGAAAACACCCCGGAAAGTTAGGGGAGACGTGGGATGGACCTTTCAAAATAATTGAAGCATTCAAGGAAGGAACATACCGAATTGAAGACCCAGAAAACCCTGGGAAGAAGATGCGTCCATGGAATGCTGACAATCTACGTAGATATTTTATTTAGTTGAACAATAAAAAGAGTTGTTATTTTTTCATTAGTTTAATAAACTACAGATCAGAAGTTGTCCTAATCATTCCTTCCATAAGACCCTTCGGTCCAAACAGGCCCTTCGGCCCAAAGCTTAGAAAAATTTTCTAAGTATCAAAATTAGGCCACTTCGGCCCTTAGACCCTTCGGTCCAAACAAGACCTTCGGTCCACATAAGACCCTTCGGTCCAAACAGGCCCTTCGGCCCAAAGCTTAGAAAAATTTTCTAAGTATCAAAATTAGGCCACTTCGGCCCTTAGACCCTTCGGTCCAAACAAGACCTTCGTCCACATAAGACCCTTCGGTCCACATAAGACCCTTGGTCCAAACAGGCCCTTCGGCCCAAAGCTTAAAAAATTTTATAAGTCTCAAAATTAGGCCACTTCGGCCCTTAGACCCTTCGGCCGAATCAGGTACTTCGATCTTGAAGTGTATACTTCATCCGAAGCCAACCCTTCGGCCACGACAAGTACTTCACGCTCGAAGTACACTTCAAGCATCCTCAACCGAAGTAAGGTCAGACAATAAAGTATACTTCAAGCATTCACAACAAATTTTGCAAATCAAAGTAGAGCGAACTGAACATGAAAAGAGAGAGATATCATTACCAAATGATACTTAACCGTTCATATAAAAAATAAAAAAATAAAAAAATATTGAAGTTAAATGTCTTCGGTTGAAGGGGGCAGCTCCGTCTCTGAAGGTTCACGCAGGGTAGCTTATGGCATGATCGGTTCAGGAGGATTTGGTCGAGGAATACCCTCTGGCGTAAAGGGACGAACTTCGCCAAGCTCGGCCAAGTGAATGGGAGAATCACCTTCGGTAGGGATGACATGAGGGGGATCTTCATCCGAAGTAACTACGGTAAGATCAACAGTGGAAGGATGTTCATCCCCATCCTCGAAATCTTCTTCAGAATTCTCGTCATCTTCAGCCTGTCGACGAATTTCTTCCTCAGCCCTAGCAAGTCCAACATATATCTCCTCCTTGGACTCCTCCAGTCCGTCCTTTCCAACCAAAACCGGGCAAAGATTATCAAGAACCCTTGGATCTTGCCCAGCCTCAATTAGATCCTTCTTGGCCATTTTGAAGGCACCACGACCACCGAAGTAGCCTTCTTGACGAAGAGTTAACTTGAACTCCTCAGAGGCTTTGAACTCTTGAACCCCCAGGGCCTTGCCTTCGGCAATAGCCTTCACTCGTTCAGCTTCAGCAGCTTGGGAAAGCCTAGTGACTTCAGCCTCCAGCCGGGATTTTTCCTTACGGTATTTGAGCTCCTTGGCGTTAGCAGCATTTAGAGCTTCGGTCCTCTCCGTCAGTTCGGCCCGAAATGTCTCTAGCTCGGCTTCAGCTTTCGCCTTCGCCATGGCAGCTGCTTCGGCCGTTTCAATTGCTGCCGGTTCATTGTGAGCCATGTTCGCTATGCCTCTAGGAAGTGTAGCAAGAACAGAGACAACCTACATAGGCATAATGAACTTCGGTACTTCGGGACCAATTTCATCTGTAAAAATACCAAGTCAAAAAAGGAGAACCGAAGTTAAATAAAATTATTATACCTTCATAGCTGCAACGTTCAGCTCTGACACCTTGTCTGACAAAGCAAGCGCTTCGTATCGACTGAAGTCAGCCGGAGTTGGAGCCTTCGCAACCATCCTACCCGCAATGGTTGGGTTATTGGCAGAATCACTCACCAGAACATCCCAGTTCGGGGTATGAACAGTGAGGTCTTCAATATCCATCCTTCGGGGAGGTTGGGTCACTGGAAGAGGGATGTTGACATAATCTGAAGTCCAAGAGGGGTTTGAGCTCGGTTGAGTCACCCTGACCGAACTGTGAACAGTTGTGGGAGCGTTGAGCACGTTGGCTGCAGCAGAAGTCTCTCCCGTTGTATTCTTCCTTGAACGCTTCGGGTTCGGCTTCCTCCTGTTTCCCTTACCAATGCCGTGCTTCTTGCCCTTCGAAGCCCCAGCGCTGAACATGTTGACGTAGTCCTCCATGCTCGCCATATCTGCACAACGGATGACCGAACATGTTAATAAATAGGTAATATAGACAAATGAATTTCTCGAAGTCTAAAAAGACCAACCGAAGCACACCTCTCTGAAGAAGGACCGAAGAATAGGTGTACGCAGAGTCAATCTTACTAAAAGATAGGTTGACCGAAGGGTTGGGAGGAAGGTATGACTTTAGTCGGTCCAATAAGTCCCTATCTGTCTCATGCCTTAGTTCGCGAGGATTATTGAAATGAAAGACATGGGGAATACCGAACTCAGTTCAAAAAGGGAGGTGTTCTCCAGTTGAAGGGGCGCCTTCACAAAGAAGTAACCCTTCTTCCAATCCCTGATTGAAGCCTGACTACGAGGAGATTCAATGGGTGGCCGAAACTGGAAATAGTATAGACCGGCCTCCCTACCATGGCGACTTAATCTAAGAATGTGTTGAATGATAAAAGAATTGAAGGGTATAGTATATTTGACACAAAGGTTAAGAACGGTATTAAGGAAGAGCCAGGAGTTCGGGGCTAGAAGAGCGGGACAAATATTGAAGATACGGAAAAAACTGGTCAATGCAGGAGGATATGGAATCCTTGCACCGTATTTTATGGAATGGAGCGAGACGGCGAATTCCCCTTCCTTTGGATGAAGGGGGTGTTCGTCTGAAGGTATACGACGGCAGGCCAGGGGATACCGAAGTCCCTCTTGATATTTGACACCCCATGATCATCCAATCCTGAACCGGATAAACAAGTCGGTTCGGAATCAACCTCGTCTACCCCCACTTGTTGATTTGGAGGAAGTTCACTTCGATCAGCAACTTCAGGATAATCTGACCGAAGTACCGAAGCCTCAGTAAGGCCGGGGGTAGGAGAATCGATGATGTTAACTTCAGAGTCAGACACAGTCCGTTCACTCGAAGTAGAGGAAGAAGACGCGTCCCCCGAAGAGGAAGATGAAGTGGAGGAACTTAGGGACATAATAAAAACAAAAACAATAGAAGGAAGTAAAGACTGACCTTATGGTATGGAAACTGAGAGAACTAGAGATTGAAGTATGTTCGGTTTTGCAAAGGAAGGCTTCGGTCGGTCAGTCAGATTAAACGCTCTAAATAGTAAAAATGAGGTGAGTAAAAATTGAAGAGAACTGCAGGCCACCTATTTATATAGGAAGAAAGATATGATCTAACGGTGCGTAGGTTGTGACGCTCTGCATCCTTCGATCTTGTCCGCAAAAATGAACCGTCAAACAAACATTATTACACTCATACCCAGTTCATCGTTAAGATACCTCGGTACGAGTGTGGGGGGCAACTGATATTCCCAAAATACCCCCACTAATGGGAGAAAGCCATGTGGCAGAATAAGTTCCAGTGAGGACAATATGGGTGACGTACCGAAGGGTACACTTCGGTTCTTGACCGAAGTGTATACCTCTGCACTATCAGACCGAAGACCGCACTTCGATAACCGTACTACAGAAGCATGTACGCACGAAGTTCAACTGATGAAGAGTCCTCATAGGACGCCAATTCTAGATAGAGTCCTACTCCCCTTTGGAGAGGGATACAGATAGGATTTACCATCCGAGAAACCCTCTGGAAAACCAATGAGAGAGAGTCCGACTCCTACTACAACTCAAACACTTCAAACTCATATAAAAGGGGAACCTCTGCCCTCAGGTAAGCAATCTAACTCCTGCACTCTAAAATACTTACTGAGCAAGAGACAACGCTCGAAGCAACGAGCCATCCTCCCAAGTTTAGTACCGTACTGACTTGAGCGTCGGAGAGGTCCCCCCGAGTACACCCTCGGGGCCCTACCGAAGCTTACGTTCGCTTCTTGTGCAGGAAGGAAGGAAGAGATCACGTACCAGCAAAGGAGAAATTAGTTATTCCATCTCAGTCTGACTTGGCTGATTTGTCTGATAGGGTAGACCTGTTTTAGACATCATCAGATGGTGAATCCCATCCTGATTTATTTTCTAATTGGAGTCAATCTCCTTCAAGACCCTCTGTTCCCCTTGGCGTTCGGTTAGCAGGAGTTTCCGAGATGACTCTACTTGTTTGTGACACTACTTTTTTAAAATTTATTTGCCTTACAATAAATTAGAGAGACTTTTTCTATTGATTACGAAAACTTGTTCAATGATCTCCCTATATCAACATCTAAATCATTTATTAGTAAATGCCAGTGAGTTTCCTCTTGAACGGTTCACATATATGAACACTCATCTTTTAACGTGAAAATTTCCTCTCTTTGATTTGGACGCAACTATCATATCTAGTATTGGCACATGAGTTGTAGTCGAACTTCTTCATAATATAACAGAAACTCAAGTAGAAAACGTCACACCCATACATTAATACATAACAGTATTATAGTTGAAATATATAATTATAGTTAATTGTTTGACTCTATCTTATTATAATCATAATCATAAGAATGAGTCACACTTATACTTGTGGATTATATTATTCACTATGTTACTAGTACGCGTAGAATTGATTATTGAGTTTGATTTGATGAATGTTATGATGGATCGTACTTAACACAAGAGGGGGGGTGAATTGTGTCCCCAAATTCCGATAGGAATCTCTTTTTTTTTTTTTTTAAAAGGAAATCAATGTCAATTAACAATTAGCACACAAATTTGGACTCTAATGATTATCTTAATCAATATTCATTTCAATGCAAGATGTGATACAATATGGTGAATGATCAATTATCAAATAATCAAGGAATTGCAAAAACAGATTTTTTAAACAACACACTGCGCACAGATTTAACAACTCAAATTTCACCTAGCAAATCAAGTCAGAATTCAATGAAATTTGGTATGCAGTATCACAACACCCTAATGAATACTATATCAAAAATTCAGATTAAAATTCAAAGTTTAGCTATGTGAACAGTGCACGGACAGACTAGTGGTTCAGAAAATTCTGCAATCAAAACACTTAATCAATCAACAAGCAAGCAATGCAATCAAGAAAGTCCACACAGCAATTTATAGTAGTTCGGAGACTCTTCTCCTACATCTACTACCTAGGTTCACCAACCTAGGATTTTTCAAGCTCCACTAAGGATGTGGTTTTCTCAAGAGCCCCACAAAACTCACAAGGGTTTTTAGGTCACCCTTAAAACTGAAGATTTCAAGATAATCTTCAAACTTTACAACCAAGGGTTTCAAGCACTCCCTTAAACTCAACCTCAACAAGGTTTTTGCCCAATGAAGGGACTTTTACAAGTGTTCGGTATAAATAGTTCACTCAAGGTTTGCACTAAGCAAATAGGGTTGAGGAACACTCAAGAATCACAATATAACCTCACGGGTTGGATAGAAAATGAAGAATAATGAGGATTTTCGAATCTGAAAATAAGAAGCCAAATGAGAAGCACTCCCTCTTTGCAAAAGCAAAATAGTGAGGAAGCCTTTAGAGTGGCTTTGGGTAGAAGCTTGGATTCAATGGCACAAACTAGCTTGAAAGCTTTGAGAGCAAGAATTTTTTCAATATAATTTTGGCTTCTCCAAGTTGGAATGAGGAAGAACCCCTCTTTATAATTTACCAAGCTCTTGTGATTTCCACCATTGGATCTTTTTCTATCTTCAAATCTCGACCTTCAATTACATGTGCAAATCTTGGCCATTGAATGAATAGATCATTAAATCTTGACCTTACAATATGTAGCCGTTGCACTTGCATTATTTTCCAAGTCTAGCTTTCCAAGATTTGAGTTGTCATGTGCACTTGCAGCCATCTTTGACAATTTGATCAAACTTGCACCAAATCTTGACCTTGGTATCTCCAACAATTTTGTCATCTTTGACCATTTGATCAAACTTACACTAAATCTTGGCCTTGGTATCTCCAATGATTTCCTACAAAATGTGTAGCAACTTGCAACCATCTTTGACTCCAAAAATCAAGTAAGATCTTCTTTTAAGTCAAAAATTGCAAGCAAGAATATGGTCTTATGCACAACCATTGGATTCACCTTTTAAATGGTCATCTTAACCCTTCAAGTCTTGTTGTAATCTGATCCATTCATAATTCAAAACAATTCAATCTCGGCCATAGATTAGTGTACCGTTGGAGCTTGTAGTCTTCAAGAATATCTTCATAATCTAAGTCTTGTCTAGTTGCAAAATATACTTTCTCATCTCTTACAAATTTCAACCATTGCATTTGTCCTTTAGCTTCATCAATTTTCTTCTCACAAAAATCTTATCATTGACCTCAATAAAGGAAGCATGTGCAAGATCTTGTTTGATGAAGATAAGAGATCCTTCACATGACCAAACATGTCCCTCCAATCTTGACTTCAAACTCTGAATTTGGCAGCACCAATATATCCATATTATACAGCCCTAAGGCTAGTTCCAATCATCAATCAAAATGCCTTAGTGGAAGGTTGATGAACATAGGTTTTTCTTGGTTTTCTAGAGATCCAAGCTCATACTTGAAAACCGGACTTCAATTCACTTGAGCAAACTGAATTCTGAGTGATATAACATCCTCATGATGATTAACCTACAAAGAAATAGGAGGTAGAACTCCCCAATTGCATGTAAGCTCAAAGAGCTTCATATAGAGCGCATAGGTTAATTACATTAGAAAAACAACCCAGAAAATTCGTATTACTGCATGATAAATCATTTTATATATATTAGAATGTCCACATAAAATTTCATAACAATCGGAAATCGTTTGGTCACTCAACCAAGCAAATAAGTCACTAATAGTGAAACCGATAAATTCTAAGTGTAAATTCAATGTTATTTTGCAAACTCAGTGTAAATGACATTTTCTCTTGAACTTTACTAAGTCAAATATGTTCATAGTGATGAAACTAAGATGCACACGAAATTTCATTTAAATCGGAGTTCATTTGGTTCACTACGTTCACAAAGAACACATATGCACAAAATTAGGTAAAACCTAGTTTTGGCGGAATTTAAGCATATGACCAAATATATATGTGATGCACTTAATTTCTCATGATTATAGTCCTAGAACATATATTAAACCTTCATGTGCATGTGGTTCAAGTTTCAAGTAATTTGGACCTAAGTAAGATAAATTATGATCATTAGAAGATTAGTACCCTAACTTAGTCCATGTATATTTATTTTCAAAACTTAATTTCCAGCACTATCTCAAAAATATATAGATACCAAATTCACATAGAGATATGCATAAGCCTTCATTTGTATATGCACAATTAAGATATTAAACAATTAACCAAATAACCATTTAAGCATGTTTTCTAGCATTTTAGGATATGTTCAAGTCAAGCATGCTCACACACATTTTAGTATACAATCATACACAATCATCAAAAACACAATGTTGACTAGACACTAAGTCTTGGTCCAACATGTTACACCCTAAAACTTGTTCAAAGTATCATCATCAACTTCTAAAGAAAGAAATTAATTACATGCAGGTGGGTCTCTGTTCAAGAATTATTTTCTCTCACCTTGAACCCAATTAAACCTTAGAAATAAACCAAGAGATAGACCACAAAGTTTTTCCCAATTCTACTTGATTTCTAGCTGAGCCGTCTGGACGCATAGTAGTACCATTCGCTTTCATTCATTTATTGACAAAGACAAAGTCAAATGTACACTTAAAAGATAATTTTCTTCTATGCCCCATTAACTCTAAATCAATATTACTTTTTTTTCATATATTATTTTTTCGACTAACCAACCTGTATATTGATTAGTGTAATAGCCATCGCAGAAAAACAGTCAGCAAACATGGCCTATAAATGTGCCTACACAATGCAGTATTCTTCATTTCTCTGGGTTTTCATTAAATTAGAGTTCGCTTAATTATATCACAAAATTAGTGTCTATGGCTCGCAAATTGATCTTGACGTCTCACCCACTACAAGAAATTTGGGTTTCCGTGACAAGCTCTGTGTGACGAGCAAAACAAATGTCACCAAAAGGGATGTTTTTGTGACAAATATTTTTTGTTGTCGTTCATAATTTTATTTAGTAACGATAATATTCTGTCGTCACTAGAGAAAACCATTCAGTGACCCCATTTTTCTTAATCATCACTAAATGTTGTAATCAAAATAAAAAATAAATATTTGACAAAAATCAAAGACTAATTCTATGTGACAACAAGAAAACTTGTCAGTAATGGTATATTTTTTGTGACTAATTTAAAATATTGTAACTAAAGTTCTTAGCAAAAAAATTGCCGAAATTTATAGCGCGAAATAAAAGCGTCAATTTATTCCCCTTTACTTACCATGAAAATTTTGTTGTCACATTAAAGTATTAGTGACAAGGTTAAAATGAAATTTCTTGTAACAAAATATTTAATTACTTAGAAAATTATATTAAAATAATAGAAAAGAGTTTAACCTAATTGATTGAGAGACCGACTCCTCAAAAACACCTTCCTTCGTCAGATAGAGTGAGGGAGCCAACATCGAAGTCTTACCATTGAAAGACGCCCGTCATTCATCTTCTAGGTCTTCGTCTGTGGTGCAAGAGAGCTCTCAACCATGGTAATTCTTCCTTCTCTTGATACTCCCAATCTCACATATTAATTTCTAGAATCATGTATTCCATGCTGTGTTGTTGGCATTCTTTTCAATTTGAATTTGAATAGTACGGCGTCGAAGCGATTCAATCTTCTTTCTCTGGATGGTGTGGTAAGGATGTGTGTGAGTAAGCGCCTGATGACAAAAAAGGTTGATCTGGGTGGAGGTCCCCCGGACGCTCCTAGCATGAGTCTTGCTCCAAGGGATTAACTATGATCGAATGTTGGCTGCATGCTACCCCGTGATCGCCAGCGGATCACTACTACTTTAGTGAATTTTTTTGAGATGCTTTTTGCCTAAACATGTCTTGCCTTGTGTGAAGCAAAGTGATAGCCTCCTTCATGGGCTGATCCTCGTATGCATCGCACCAATCCAATCTCTGCATTTCTTCCATTTATTGCATTTATAGCTTTCTCCTTCTGCTTGCTTTCACTATCCAACGATTGGGACATCAATTCATAACCAGAGAGCAAAGATCTAGACCTCTTGCCTTCACCCCTTTCATCATCTTTGAAACTGTCATACCATTATGCGCCTTCCACTTACTAGATCAAAGAGGGTAATTAGTAATGCTTTCTTCCTATCCCTTTCAATTGGTCTGTCATCTCTCCTTTGATTCCCGTTCTTCCTTTCATTCAATAGATCTCTTGCCTTTGTTTTTCTTGGTTAAACATGAATTCTTTTTTCAAAAATCCATTAAGCATATTCAAAGTAATCTTTAATGCACTGAAAGATAGGGAGTCCCCCACCCCAAATTCTGACTATTTGTTTACCTAGTGAAGCTCATTGATTTCTATACGAATTACTTATGGTTTTATCTGAGCTCTTTAATTTAGTTTTATACCAGGATTAGTTGCTTAGCAAATGATTGATGTTCGATCGGTGTATGTATTTATGCTTTTGGTTGGGTATATTACTTTCACCTGCGAACGTTGGAATTGTGTGGATTTATTTTCTATTTGCAAATGATTATTAGTTTATAGCTTTCCTGTGTGGACCAATTTTTTGCTTCCTCATCATTTGTTGCTCTATACTGGAACAATCATTAGTGTATCCTATTCGTGGTAGGAATGAAATATTGAAATTTTACTTTCAATGGCTTGTACAATTATAGTTTGTGTAGTTATGTCGTAGATGATGGACTAATAGTTTGAATAGGCTACTTTACTGATATGATATCCTATCATCCACATTATTACGAAGGAATTACCTATTGGGCCTCCTGGAACCCATCTTGGATATTTTTAATGTTTATGTTTTTTGGATTTTTTTTTTCGAGTTGTAAACTTGTAATGGGTGTGTTATATTATTTTTATCATTGCTTGAAAGGAACTTTCTTACATGTCTGGGTACATTAGCTAGCTGATAGAGAGATGAATTGGTAACTAAGAATGTTACAGGAACTTAAAAGTAGCATAACTTTTTATTGGAGATTGTAACATGAAGTTGCCTGAAAATGCTGGATGTTTTGAAGTTATTTCTTGCAAGCTTTCATAGAAACAAAATCATGGAATGAGATCAATTTCGTTCTTTTGAGATACTTGTAGGGATGCCTGATATTGTACTACATTGACTGCCATTGAAGAAACAAAATCTCCCATAACAAAATCGTGCTTATATCAAAATCACTCAAGGCTCAAGTGGAAACCGTTCTCCACCCAATTAAGTCGCCGTATCTTAGCGCCTCTCCCGCCTAACAAAGTGGAGCAATCCTCTCCCTAAGGTGCGCAATCCCCTCTTCTTCCTTCTCCTCTCTCTCTTGATGCTCTATGTTCTGCTTATGCTTTGACATGATTACCTCCTTGGTTACATTTGATTGAATGCTAGGGCTTAATATATTGGGATTTAGTTTTTAATTTTTATTATGTATTTTTTTTTGAATGGCTTAATGGTATGTATGCTGGAAACAAATTAAGACTTATTGATTAAACTCCGTTTCATCTCCATTTGTGAATCTTTGCTAAATTTTTTGTCAAATTACAGAATACGCCTTGTGGGTGGGTTTTTTTTTTCTGAAGAATGGTGACTGGACATTGTTAGACAGATTACATGTTTCATGGAATTTTGTTCCTCACATACTTTCTAATTGGTAGTGGAATTATAGCTTATCAATGTTAATTTTTCATAACGAAATCGCACTTCAGATATGGCTAGCTTTCTCATTCTTCTATAATAATGGTCTTGTTGACAAAGAATCTTTTGATTGATTATTTGATGTTGCTTCGTTTTTTTAACATTTTAGACTTGATATACTGTATTGTATCAGTATTTTAATATATTACAATAAAAGTTTATGTAACTCCCTCAAGTTTGTTATTTAATTATAAATGTTTTGTTTTTGATATGTTTAACTACAGAGGAACAATGTTGAACAAGGAATGGATAAAAAGTGATAATAGAGTCAGTATTGAGTATAGAGAAGGGATTGATGCATTTATTGGTTTTGTATCTCGTCAGGGAGGAGATAGTGAAAGAATTAGGTGTCCTTGTAATAAATGTAGGAACATTGCATTCAAATCTACAGCTGAAGTAAGGCTGCACTTATTGAGAAATGGATTCAATAAAAGTTATATGACATGGATTCTTCATGGAGAAAAGCTAAATGCCTCAACAGAAGCTTCCAATGTTAATTGTGATGAGAATTTGAATGAGGAAGTCCAAATGGATGATGTTGATGATTTAATTGGGCTAGTTCATGATGCATATGCATTTGAAAATGTGAATACTTCTCAAACTCATGAAGAAATGTTTGGTGAAACCCCGAATGATGAGGCTAGCAAGTTTTATAAGCTACTAAAAGATGCTACTGTGGAACTTTATCCGAGCTCTAAAGTCTCAAAATTATCTTTTATTGTGAAATTCCTAAACCTTAAGACTCTTCACAATTTGATAGGCAATACAGCAAATGCTGTGTTAGAATTTTGCAAAGAGATTCTACCTAGTAATGCTTTGGTTCCAAATTCATATTATGAGGCACGGGCCATCATTCGAGATTTATGTCTTGACTATGAAAAAATTGATGCTTGCAAGAATGATTGTGTACTGTTTTGGGAAGAACATAAAGATGCACAGTGTTGTCCAGTTTGCGGTTTATCTAGATAGAAAGTAGTGAATCGTAAACGTAAAATTCCTCATAAGATTTTGCATTATTTTCCACTTAAAGGTAGATTGCAGAAGTTATATATGTCAAAAAAACTGCAAAGGACATGAGATGGCATGAGCAGGGGCGTGTTGATGATGGGATATTAAGACATCCAGCAGATTCTATTGCTTGGAAATCATTTGATGAGCAACACAAGTCTTTTTCTGAGGATCCAAGGAACATACGACTTGGTTTAGCAAGTGATGGGTTCAATCCTTATGGGAACATGAGCACTTCAAACAGCATTTGGCCAGTCGTGCTAGTTCCATATAACTTACCTCCTTGGTTATGCATGAAGCAACCTTTCTTTATGATGACACTTCTTATTCTAGGACCTAAATGTCAAGAAAATGACATCGATGTCTACTTACAGCCTTTGATCAAAGAGTTATTGGAGCTTTGGGAGGTTGGGGTTCATACATATGATGCATATGCACAACAAAATTTCCAGTTACATGCTGCTGTAATGTGGACCATTAATGATTTTCCGACATATGGTAACTTATCTGGATGGGTGACTAAAGGAAAACTAGCTTGTCCATGTTGCCATAAAGACACTAGCTATCTTTCAATCAGAAGCAAGCTATGTTATTGGGCCACCGTCGTTTCTTGCCAATTGATCATCCTTGGAGACGTAATAAGGGATCATTCAATGGAGAAATTGAGGATCGGCTTGCACCTCAAATGTTGATAGGAGATGGAGTATTAGACCAATTACGTTTCTTTAAAGGTGTTATATTTGGTAAAGGCCGAAAAAGAAAGCGCATTGACTGTGATAATGTCTACAATTGGAAAAAGAAGAGCATTTTCTTTCAACTTCCTTATTGGAAAACCCTTCAATTACGTCATAAACTTGACGTTATGCATATTGAACGTAACGTTTCAGATAATGTTCTTGGAACTTTGATGAACATGGTAGGAAAGACAAAAGACACAATTAAGAGCCGTTATGATTTAGTAGACATGGGCATCAGAGAAACTCTTCATCCTCATGTTGAAGGAAATAAGATAATATTGCTTGCAGCGTGCTATGTCTTACCTCCAAGTGCAAAGATCAAATTTTGTAATTTTTTGGCAAATCTAAGAGTTCCGGATGGTTTCTCGTCAAATATATCAAGATGTGTGAATGTTGGTGAGAAGAAGATTCATGGTTTAAAGTGTCATGACCATCATGTATTTTTTCAACGAATACTTCCACTTTCTATCAGGGGGTTACTTCCAAAAGAGGTGTGTGAGCCTGAGACTTTTAATGTCAATATAGACCTTGATGAATCAGAGGAGTTTATTGATGACAATGTAGATGATGAACTAGACGATGATCACTTTGAGATTGAGTTTGATGACAAGTCGAACTCTAATAATTAGTTTTCTATTAAGCTGATTTTTGAAGAATACTATTATCCTTTATATTTTGTAGTATTTCAATTTTTCCCTAGCTACTTTGGAAAAAATTGTGAATGCTGAATATGTTTCCCTTTGTTTGTTATTGGATTTACTTTGCCCGTCATATATCGTGAAAATCAGTGAATAAATTCTAGTTTATGTTATTACGTTATATTTTAGCCATCACATTTAAGAAACAATTTTTTGGGAGATTTATTCACCTACGATATTTCATATTTACAGGCTAGTGATGGAATGAATGATGCGCCCTCTTTGGCTCTAGCTGATATCGGTATTGCTCTGCGGATACTCAAGTATGTTTTCTCCTAATATCAATTTTCCATTCAATTTTATATAACACCTGCATCCAGGGGTTTTTTTTAATTGGATTGAAGATTATCAGATTTAGTGACTTCCCATTTGGTATAACTTTGCATCTTATACGTTATATGGAAATTGTTTTCTACCATTGTTTGGTTTCCCACCGGGATCCCACCTTGTGAATATTCATTATTTAGAAAGTACAATGTGTAGTTTGTATACACATTTTTTTAAAGGTAGCCTTCCATCTAACTATTGAGGAGTAGATAATGGTACGTACTCGAGGAGCAAGTGTCTTACGAGTTACACGAGGTGAACGTGTAAGACGGTCTCCGAGGAAAATTAATAATATAGACATATCCACAAATGAAAATGAAGGAGTTGGAGAACAAATAGTGCAAGATGAGACAAATCAAAGAGTTACTCGACGTGAACGTGTAAGATGGTCTCCAAGGAGAATTAATAATAGAGATGTATCCACAAATGAAAATGAACGAGCTGGAGATCGAGTAGTGCAAGATGAGACAAATCAAAGAGATGCAATTCAAGTGTAAGATGAGACACTATTTCCCCAAACACAACCTGAGTCATTGACTCCTAGTAGTGCTGGTAATTATCAAATATTCTTGATTTGTTTATGTGCTTATTCAAAGTCATTACTTTTTGAACTCCTTATATGTATGTCTCAATATGCTAATTACTATAATGGATTAATGATCTTTACAGCTTCCACCTCTAATGATGCCATCAAAAAGATTGTACGAGGCAAATATAAATGTTTGAATTTAGATTTGAAAACCAAAGGTGAAAAATTAGAAATTGTTATGCCTGATGACATTCAAAGAGCTGTCGGAAAAAATTCAAGAGATGTTGTCAATTTTTGTGGTTATATTGTTAGAAGCATGGCACCTTTGTTTGTGGAGAAAGAGGGAAAAATGATGAATGCCAAGTGGGAGGACACTGTAGGCACCATAGGGGAACTTATGTGGACCCAAGTGAAGGTAATAATTTGTATCATCTTTAAGTTCATTATATAAATATATTTACTTTAATGTTATAGAGATACAAATATCTCAATGATTTTATTTCCTGTTTCTTTATGTTTGTTATTAGGAGAAGTTTATGGTGGCTGAAGGCAAGCAATACAAATTTCAAGCATTTGTTATAGACACCATACGACGCTTGTATAGAATTTGGAAGCACAGATTACATGAGACTTATAAAAGGTTTGAAACAGATGAAGAAAGGCTGGAAAATGTTCCTAGTGATGTAAAGAGTGAAGATTGGAAGCTTTTGATCGAGTACTTTAGCTCAGAGAAGTTTCAGATAATATCTATTTTTTATACCTTTTGTCTATTCATTTGTGTGTGTTTCTATTATATTTTAAGTAAAATGAGTAAAGTTTTCATGGAATTTTAAAAAAAAAAACTGTCTCAACAGCACAACATGCTTCATGGAATAAAAATACACATATATGCATCACATATGTATCATTGTTTGCAGAAAATTAGCCAAAGAAATGCAGCAAATAGAGCTAAGCTTGTGACTAAACATACTTGTGGTACAAAATCATTCGCCGAAGTTGAGGAGTCAATGGTAACTATGATTTTTTTTCTCTGTTAATTTCTTTAATCATTTTAGCTAGTAAACATTGTAAATGACTTGGGTTGTGGCAGAGAGATCCAATCTCTGGAAAAAATCCACCGCCAGATGAGATTTGGCTTAAACAACATACAAAGAAAAGTAAAGAAGGGGAATTACAGTGGTCTGATCCGATCTCCAAAGAAGTCCATGTACGTGCATTGATATATTTTTATATTACATATGACATGTGAATTTATTTATATATACACTAAGTTTTAGAAATGATTATAAATGATTGTGAAATTTGTGATTCATGTATAGGAAAAACTTCACAATCTTGTCGTTCAACAAGAAGAAACTCCTCCTGAATCTCAACTTACAAATGACGAGATGTTGCTGCAAGTTCTTGGTCAAAAGTCCGGTTATTTTCGAGGTAAAGGTGCTGGAACAAGACCACCAACAAAAAGAACAAGATATCTCGAAAACATGCAAGAAGAAGTACAACGGGCTGTTGACTCGGCTAGGGAATCCATGATTGAAAGTTTGCGGGCTGATGTCAGTAACGAACTCAAAGCTGAAATCAGAAAAACTGTGGAAATGGAGCTGAAGAATGATCTTACGGAGCAAATTCAAAGGCAATTTAATGCTATGTTCCAAGCACGAATGGCTGCCTTTTTAGGCTCTTCATCACAATCAGATACTTCAGTGCCAACAAGACCTGCAAACCGTGGTAAGTATTTAAAATCACATCATTTATGTTTCGATTGATTTTAGGTTAATGTTGGAAGAAAATGGTGTGGAATCTTGCCATAAAAATATATCTTTATTTGAATGATTGAAGTTGTTTTTATCTAGACATTGAGTTTTGTTGAGGATCATGTTTTCTGAATTTGAGTGCTGATATGTTGAGGATCATGTTTGTGGATACTTTTTTGGAGGTTATTGTGTTCAATTGTGTTTTCATTACTTCAAGCATTTGCATCTCTTGCTAGCTTTGATCTGATTAGTACATGTGATCAATTCCTCATTTGCTCTGTTGTTGGTTTCTTTTTGTACCTCCTGTTTTACTTTCCAGGAGATCGAAGATCATTCTTATTTGAATGATTGAAGTTCTTTTTGTGCCTCCTGTTTTGCTTTGATATGATCAGTGCATGTGATCAATTCCTCATTTGATATGCTCTTCCATTTAATTTTCCATTTTAAACTTTTTTTGCTATAATTCTTCCTTGTATTTAATTTGCCCTTGCATTGCTATGCTTATCTGGGTCTTCTTGGGGAGTGATGCTTATTGAGTTGCATTTATAGATTGCAATAGCAAGTTAAAAGCTTATGTTCTTATCAGTGCATAATTGCAATTTCCTTGATTATCATTGACTATTTTATCCTTAATATGGTGGATAGATTCTGTAACTCTTAAGTCGTAATTGTTTTAGTACTGTGCCAGTATTTCAATTAGATTCATAGCTGGTTTTCAAGTTTTTTAATGAGCTCTAGAAGTGAATGGTTGTGTTCTTGAATAATGTTGGGTTATTTTGTGGCAGGTTTAAAAAGATTTAAGTAATTATCTTCCTGTTCTCAACTTTATTATCTTCGCAATTGATAAGTTCATTTTTGGAAAAGAATTACATTATGTCTTTGATGGATGATGGCTATTTCTCGAGTAGATACTCTTTAATTTCACTCCTCTAATAGTTGTCTTGTATTAATTTATGCAGGTTAAAGATTGAGATAGCTAATGAGTTCCAATCACAACAGATTCAGCTATACATTGGGAGCATATGAGAAGTTGTTTTTTGTTGTATATGTTCTAGCTGCTAAACAATATTCGGGAAGTTGCTTTTTGTTCTATATATGTTTTAGCTTCTTAACAGTACTACTTATGTTCTAACTAGCTATTAGGTTAACTATGATTGTAGTTGCTATTGTTTATGACTTATGGATATTAAATATATTTTATGTTTATTTACCACTGATTGATCATTATTAATTTATATACTATTGAGCAATTTTAGAAAATATTGATTTGGATGACTATATACAAATGAATAGTGACCAAATTACTTGTCGCTAAAACTATTCAGGGAAAGTGCGCAAAATCTTATGTTACATAACTTTTTTTTTGACGAGTTTTCCACGTTCAGTGACAATTTTATTTGTCACAGAAACCTGAATTTCTTGTAGTGCCTAAAGGCAGCCTGTGTTACCATGTTGATCATGTTAATCTTGAACATGACATGTGAGGCTACACATCCTAAACTTTCTACCAAATTTTATCGCAAAACCGTCAGAACCGCCATTTCTAAAGAGCGACGTATGGCAGCGTCTCTCATCGTCTTCATTTCCATGACTGCTTTGTTCAGGTATATATGTACCCCTAATTATTCACAAATTCCAAGAAGTTGATGTTAACTATATGTACATATGTATTCAATTAAACTATATTTGTTTTGATTTCCTCAGGGATGTGATGCCTCGATTCTGCTTTGATGAAACCCATTCAATCAAGAGCGAAAAAACTGCACTCCCCAACAATAATTCCGTTAGAGGCTATCAAGTTATAGACAATGCCAAAGCTGCCGTAGAGAAATATGTCCCGGAGTTGTATCTTGTGCTGATATTGTCGCGGTGGCAGCCAGAGATGCATCTAAATATGTGAGTAAAAACATCTCACTAGTTATGTATATAAATCTACCACAAGTAATACATGAGTCATGAAATTTAAGATCAATGTGTATTAATTAATATATTTAATTCTTAGGTGGGCGGCCCATCATGGAAGGTAAAGTTGGGACGAAGAGATTCAACGACCGCAAGCAGATCTCTTGCTGAAAGTGGTGAACTTCCTAGTTTTATAGCCAGCCTTGATCAACTCATAACACTCTTTGCACGTAAAGGACTTGATAAAAGAGACTTGGTTGCTTTGTCAGGTCTGGTAACCAAACTTAGTATATGCACATATACATATACATATACAATGCTAATATATAAATTTACATATGTTCGATGAATTTAGGTTCCCACAAAATTGGACAAGCCCAATGCTTTACATTTCGCAGTAGAATATACAACAAAACCAGTGACATTGATGCTGGATTCGCAAACACTCGTAAGGGGCGTTGTCCAAAAAACAGCGGCAGCGACAAGCTCTCATCACTTGATTTGGTGACACTCATTGGAGGATATGCAGTGTTGTCAACTAATATATATATATATATATATATATACATACTTTCCACCATCGTCTACATACATATATATGTGTGATTGTGTTCAATAATTTGTTATTATTCAATTTTTATTTTATGTGTGTTTAAATTTATTGTAATTTTCGCTCAAATAAAGTAAATCATGTAAAACATCTAGACAATCTGTTGTGGGTAATAGTGGGTGTTTATGGTACACTAAGAACTGAAACATATTGTAATACTAAAATCAATTGGATTTAAAACAATTAAGTAAAAACCTAGTTCCTAATCCGTTCCGGTGGCCACTTGATTCTCATACTCAAGATATCATCGCAAACACACACAACCATACACAATGCATTGTGTGAAACTATCAATCATGCATATGCAAAGAGAATTGGGATATAAGACTTCTATTCATACATGGAGGTCATCGGGTCTCTTAGTCTACGATGAACGCAAATGGATAAGCACCTAATATTATGGATTAATGTTCCCCCTTGGGGTCAGCTTTGCTAACACCCTAGTTTCACACTTAAAGACAAATTAACCGTAACTCTCTCATATACATTCCTAAAGTAACCCAAAACTCCATCATCAATACACATAATTAATAGTTATGCAATGGATTACTCAATTAATTAAGGAAATCATGCATTGGGGTTTAACACTTCTCATTCAAGCGCATCAAATTAAATCCCTAGACTATACAATCTAAGAATAAAATCAATATGTCATTCTATTGCACGCAATCACACAACAATCACGAAATTAAAAGAGAGGGATCAAAGCTACGACCCTTTGAACATATCTTGAGTAATCGAAACCTTGCACCCACCGTTCGGGATTAGAAACTAGAAATGGAACTTAGCCACTCATTATGATGAGAATAAACATCAATTTTATAGATGAAAATCAATGTTTAAAATCAATATCACAAGAACTAAGCAAAACCCTAGCGAGAGAAAGACAATGAGGCTAGATGTTCAAGAGTGAAAGAATGAAAAATGAGAAAAGAATCCCAAATCCTTGGGTTTTCCCCTCTTTTTACAGTAGAAAATACCTAACTACCCTTACAAAATCGTCCCCCATTGGTTACATATTAAATTTTCCCCAAATGCCCTTCAAATTTCAATGCAGAAAATTGTAGATCCAAGATAGGTGTCCGGACACTTAAGGGAAGTGTCCAGACACTCAAGTTGGCTTTGGTTGCTTCTGTTTCATTTTTCAAAGGAAGTGTCTGGACACTTCAAGAGGGTGTCTGAACACTTCATGCGTCCTTCAAGTTGGTGAAGTCTCTGTCTTGATTTGTGTAGGAAGTGTCCGGATGGTACATCAGGTGTCTGGACACTTGATGAATTCCAACTTCCTCATTCAGCTCCAAGAGTCCCCAATTCAGTCATTTAAGCTCGATTTCCTGCAAAACCAAAGTAAAATATCTATAAGGGTAAAATTACTTTATTTAAACACAAATACATTACTTTAAACACTAGAACCCCCTCATTAGATGGTATTAGGACCTCAAAATAGAGGTCCTAATACACATCAATTCAAAATCACACATTTGGAACATAGAAGGTTTGGGGCTCACATTTTGTTGGTTCGGTGGAATGATGATGCAAGAAGGTTGAGTTTGCCTTGCGGGACGCGTAAGCTCTCTCAAAGTGTGATGCTCTTGGGCTTGGGCATCAATGTTCTCCATAGGAGGAGGTGCATGAATGTTTTGCCCAAAGTGAGCATATTGTGGCACTTGTGGCATTTGAGGCATATTGTAATTTATGGGATGCACATAATTATATGGGGGAGGCATATGATACGCAGGAGGCATATTGGGAGGTTGATATACATTTTGCGGGGCAAATTGCGTCGCATTGTCTTGTTGAAATGGTTGAGGTGCATTTTGCAAAGCATGCTCAACTTGAACATTTGGCAAATTTTGGGCATTTGGTGCATTTTGGGCATTGCCAATTTGGGCATGTTGCCGTTGAACCGAATTCATCAACTCATCAATATTCACATGTTGCAAAAGACGACGCAATGCATCAAGATTCATGTCACTCCCACATACACTCCCCGCATCACTTGCATTTATATCACTACCTTTCCAGTCTCTATTAGACCCACGCCCACTAACATTATCTCTAGGTTGAGACATGATGGCAAGGAACAATAGCAAGTAGTACACAAAAGTAGCAATCAACCAAGTCAAGTAACGCAATATTTTTTTTTCAATCAACGAACAACCAAGACCAATATCAAGCAAGAACAAGAGCACCAATATCAAGCAAGAACAAGAGCAGAGATAGGAATAGAGCAACAACCAATCTTAGGAACAATAACACACCAAGATGTAGCAAGTAGTGATAGAAAGAAAAATGCGCAAAGGTCTTTCAAACAACGTATCACTACCAAGCAGCAAACAAGGTGGCATCCATTGCCCACAGGAATCTAAGTTAGCCCCATTTGCAAAGTTCTCCGCACAATTTTTTTCTCTTTTCAGCAACTACACTAGAAAGCAAGTAAAAAGGAGGAACGAAGTTACCCTTGAAGCGTGACCGTGCTCCTTCCTATTTGATGGCGTTTAATAGCATAAAGCTAGCATCTCCAAGCCATCCAACTCCGTCTTTGACACTCAATTCCCCTGCAACGACGCCAAAAACTTTATCGACACCAAAGTGTGTGTGTGTACTTACCCCAAGTGTAGTGTATCAGTAAGTAATAAATCAGTGAGTTTGGTATTGATCCATGAGGAAGCAATGCAAATTTGGTGGTGAATGATATGCAAATGACTAGCTCACACTAATAAACGCAATGAATAACAAATAAAAGCAAGTAAATGAAATGGGCCGAATAACTTGGTAGCATAAGCGATTTTGTAATCAAAGTAAGCACGAATTGGATTTAGAACAATTAATTAAAAACCTAGCTCCTAATCAGTTCCGGTGGCTACTCGATTCTCATACTCAAGGTATCATCGTAAACACACACAACCATACACAATGCACTGTGTGATACTATCAATCATGCATATGCAAAGAGAATTGGGATATAAGACTTCTATTCATACATGGAGGCCATCGGGTCTCTTAGTCTACGATGAACGTAAAGGGATAAACACCTAATATTATGGATTAATGTTCCCCCTTGGGGCTCGGCTTTGCTAATACCCTAGTTTCACACTCAAAGACAAATTAACCATAACTCTCCCATAGACATTCCTAAAGTAACCCAAAACCCCATCATCAATACACATAATTAATAGCTATGCAATGGATTACTCAATTAATTAAGGAAATCATGCATTGGGGTTTAACACTTTTCACTCAAGCACATCAAATTAAATCCCTAGACTAGACAATCTAAGAATAAATCAATATGTCATTCTATTGCACCCAATCACACAACTATCGCAAAATTAAACTAGAGGGATCGAAGCTACAACCCTTTGAACATACCTTAAGTAATCAAAACCTTGCACCCCACCACTAGGGGTGTAAATATCGGGTTTTGGTCCGGTTTCAAACCGAAACTGAAAAAACCGAATTGATTCGATTTGTATTCTAACCAAACCAGACCAAACCATTGATAAAGTGTAAACCGTTATAAACTGGACCAAAATATTCGGTTTCGGTTCGGTTTATTCAGTTTAAACCGATCAATATAGATTCTTCATACAAATCTCAAATCTGGGCAGTTCACTCAAAATATTACAGTTTACAGAGTTCAAAAATTACAGTACAAAAACTGGAAAAAGTTCAAATAAGACTTCAAGTAGACAAATACAAGAAATCAATCATACTCTAACTCTAGGCTAGCCAAAACAATCCAAAAGTCCACTTCTGATACAATAAACACCAAATACATTAGCCAACAAAGCAAATAGCCAACAAAGAGGCAAGGTCAAGCCAATCAGCCAAAGAATGAAGTGTTAAAACATCACACATTAAGAAATAATAAGTAATGTTGAAACTTAAAAATTAAGTAAGACTATATAAATTATATAGTCACATTCTCATACCTTTTGCCAAAATCGAGTCTTAGTTGGCAGTTGTTGCACCATTGTTCTTATTCCTAGCCATCTCTATAGTAAGAAGAAAGAAGATTCAAATAAACATTCATAATTGATAATTCATTCATATAAAGTATAAAGAAAATAATGCTCTTAGTTTTATTTTACCTTGTTCAAATGCCTCTTGCTCTCCCAAATCTTCCTCCATTAATTTCTGAAAAGGTATACTTCCAATCCAATCCTCCACACAAATAAGCGATTCAACAATATGAGGGGTGAGGGAGCTCCTAAATGAATCCAACACTCGTCCACTTGTACTAAATGCAGATTCGGATGCCATTGTAGAAATTGGAATTGCCAAGAGGTCCCGAGCTATAACCGAAAGGATAGGAAACCTAGATGAATTAATCTTCCACCAAGTCAACACATTAAAACTATCACCATCCTTTACATTTTCAATGCCTTCTCCTAGATATTTATCCAACTCAGATAGGTTTTCTCCACCTCCAACTTCAGAATGCAACATTCTAAACCTAACTTTTGTTCAATTTTCAGCCGACTATTGAAGGAGGATTTTGCACCAAATGCTCATTTTTGTATTCATTAAACATCTTGAACGTGGTGGACTTCACCATCTCAACAACTTCAATTGTAATAGATTCTTCATACATCTCTTTCAATGCCAGAGTTACATATTGCAACTTGTATCTTGGATCGAACACAACCACAATAAAGATCAATATGTTTAATTTATCATATTCCCCCCCCCCCCAAATATTTTTCACACTTTGCAATCATCCTATCAGCCATTGAGCTCATTTGAGCATCATTAGAACCCTTCATCTCATGTAACACATAATACAATATATTCAAATCATGAAAGAAATTATTAGAAGTAACATAAGAAGTGCCAGATACCTTCAATGTAAGCTCATAAACGTAACGAAGAAAAGTCACCAATCTTCTTACATTACTACAATCTTCTTGCTTTGGCATTCCACATTCTACTGATAGCTCACTCGTAATATGTGGCTCTAACTCCTCAAATCTTTCAAATGCATATTCAAACTTCTTAGCAGCTTCTAATATCAAGAAAGTCGAGTTCCATCTAGTGCACACATCTAAGCATAACAAGCTCTTACTTTTAATTCTTTCCATCTCTACACATTCTTTGAACTTGTGAATCCTTGTAGATGAAGCTCAAATAAATTTAACTGCAGCACGAACTCGATTAATAGAATCAATTGTTTCTTTCATGCCTTCTGAAATGACTAGGTTTATTTTGTGTGCAACACATCTCATATGCACATAATCACCTAGTGCGATACTAGCAAATCTCCTCTTCAAGAAGTTGACAAGATGATCATTGGAACTGCATTATCGACTGTTATAGTGAAAAGCTTCTTGATCTCCCAATCTTTTAAGCAGTTCTCGATTACTCTACCCATAGCCTCACCTCTGTGGCTAGTAATTAACCTAAAGTTGATAATCTTTTTCTGCAAATTCCAGTCACTATCAATGAAGTGAGCAGTGATGACCATATAACTATGCCTTTGCTATGATGTCCACGTGTATGTGGTTAAAGAGACCTTTGAACCATTGTTTTGGAAAATCTTCTTCAATTTTTTGGTAATATCATCATACTTGTCAATCACCTTCTTCCTAACAGTAGGCATTGTAGGAGGATTATACCTTGGACACAATGCCGCATAAAAACTCTTAAATCGTGGACGCTCAACGAACTTGGATGGCAACTCGCAGTCAACTATCATACAAGTTAATTCATCATTAATGACCTTTGAATCATACTTCCATGTGGAAACATCCCTTCCCTGTTTGATTGAATGCCAACTTCGTTTGTTGACCACTTGCCCTAGGTTTGCATTTGCATCGCGTCAAGTGTTGCTTAAGTGTGGATGTTCCATTCCTCGATGAGTGGCACTTGTATATAATCCCACAATGATTGCAAGAATATGTCTCTTGATTTGGGGACTTAGTAAAATCATTCCACACATCAGACCTCTCATTCAATACTTTTCTTGTTCACTTTTTTTGATTTGTCCCCGCACTTTCTAGGGTGATTGGTGTAGGCATAGAGCTTCCTTCACCTCCAAGTCCTTCACCAGGACCACCACCCCCACTTTCTGCCACTTGCTGTGGCAGTTTTTCTTCTTCCATTGAATCTTCATGGTCAAATGAGTTATTGACAGAGACCGATTGAGAGCTCGACATCTAGAAAATATTGAAATCCAATCATAAACATGGTAAAATAGCTACTGTCTACTGCAGTATAAACTAGGCAAATAAAACAAGTAAACCACGTCCACGTGATGCACAATTACACAGCTTTTGCAAGATATTTCTTAGAGTGGGAACTAGAAAGCTATTAAGCAAAAGTCAAACATGAAATGAAGAAAGAGACAAAACTCAAAAGTATTTGATATTTTGATTGTAGTGCAAAGAACACCGAATAGGCAAAGAAATACGAATAAGTTAAAGACAAAGAAATACAAATAGGCACATAATGTCTACTGCACACATACTGTCTAGTGTCTACTGCAAATTACCCAATAACATACCGTCGGAGATCGAAGGGTCTACCGCACAACAGCTTTAGGTTGGAGATCGAAGGGTTTACCTCTTGTCGGTGAGGCTAGTTGCAACGACTGCGAGAGTACGACGTTGACACACACGGGCACGGCCACAACCCCTAACCCCCAACGGGCAACGGCACAACTCGACCTCTCCTCTAGGGTTGTCTCAGTCTCACGATGACGAAGTCACGATCTATCGATCTCACTCTCCTCATGTCTGAAGTCTCTGTCTCAAGTCAACAACACTGGTCTGGTCTCTCAGGTCTCATCTCTATTCTCTTGGACTGGGCTAAATGGCTAATGGGCTTCAAGGGCTTGGATTACATATTTACATGGGCAACAGCAACTAGGCCAGTACTGTACAAATAAGTGAAATAACTTCATATATATACTTTGGTTTTTCTGTTTTAGACCGAAATTTATTTTTCTAAACCAAACCGAAACCGAACACCGAAAAAAATAAATTTCCTACACCGAACCCAAATCGTACACTGAAAAACCCGCCCGATCCCCAAATTTCTATTCGGTTTTTAGTTTGTGAAACGATTTGGTTCGGTTTCTTCTATCCCTACCCACCGCTCGGAACTAGAAACTAGAAATGAAACTTAGCCACTCATTATAATGAGAATGAACATCAATTTTACAGATGAAAATCAATGTTTACAATCAATATCACAAGAACTAAGCAAAACCCTAGAGAGAGAAAGAGAAGGATGCTAGATGTTCAAGAGTGAATGAATGAAAAATGAGAAAAGAATCCGAAATCCTAGGGTTTTCTCCTCTTTTTACAGTAGAAAATACCTAACTACCCTTACAAAATCGTCCCCCATTTGTTACATATTCAATTTCCCCCAAATGCCCTTGAAATTTCAGTGTAAAAAATTACAGATCCGCGATAGGTGTCCTAAAACTTAAGGGATGTGTCCGGACACTCGAGCTGGCTTTGAATGCTTCTGTTTCATTTTTCAAAGGAAGTGTCCGGACACTTCAAGAGGGGGTCCGGACACTTCATGCGTCCTCCAAGTTGATGAAGCCTCTGTCTTGATTTATGAAGGAAGTGTCTGGATGGTACATCAAATGTCCAGACACTTGATGAATTTCAGCTTCCTCATTCAGCTCCAAGAGTCCCCAATTCAATCATTTAAGCCCGATTTCCTGCAAAACCAAAGTAAAATATCTATCTATAAGGGTAAAATTACTTTATTTAAATACAAATGCGTTACTTTTAACACTAACACCCCTAATTAGATGGTATTAGGACCTCAAAATAGAGGTCCAGTCATTCATCTCGGGAGATAAGGAGGATATGCAGTGTTGTCAACTAATATATATGTACTTTCTGTTGGACCTATGGTCCTATATGTCTAATTTTGATGATATTAAATCATTTATAAATGATAATGAAACATTAAAGCAATATTTGATTTATATGAATTGAATTTAAATGACTATATATTTTTGAGATAGTGCTGGAAATTAAGTTTTGAAAACAAACATACATGAACTAAGTTAGAGCATTAATTTTCCAATTATCATATCTTAACCAACTTAGGTCGAAATGACTTGAAACTTGAACCACATGCACATGAAGGCTTAATATATGTTCTAGGACTATAATCATGAGAAATTAAGTGCATCACATATATATTTGGTCATATGCTTAAATTCCGCCAAAACTAGGTTTTACCTAATTTTGTGCATATGTGTTCTTTGTGAACGTGGTGAACCAAATGAACTCCGATTTAAATGAAATTTCGTGTGCATCTTAGTTTCATCACTATGAACATATTTGATTTAGTAAAGTTCAAGAGAAAAGGCCATTTACACTGAGTTAGCAAAATGACTTTGAATTTACACTTAGAATTTATCGGTTTCACTATTAGTGATCAAATTGCTTGGTTGAGTGACCAAACGATTTCCGATTGTTATGAAATTTTACATGGACATTCTAATACATATAAAATGATTTATCATGCAGTAATATGAATTTTCTGGGTTGTTTTTCTAATATAATTAACCTATGCGCTCTATATGAAGCTCTTTGAGCTTACATGCAATTGGGGAGTTCTACCTCCTATTTCCTTGTAGGTTAATTATCATTGTGGTCTCATATGGCTCAGAATTCAGTATGTTCAAGAGTGGTCGAAGTCCAGTTTCTAAGAATGAGCTTGGAGCTCTAGGAAACTATGAAAAATCCTATATTTGCCAACTTTCCACTAAGGCACTTAATCAAGTTGAATGAATCAAACATTGTTTGAGGCTATTGGTTGTGGTCTTCATGGAGATACAACTCTTTTCAATCATATGAGACAAACCTTGTCCTCTCTATCATTAGTGATATATTCTTGTTTGACATTTTCACTCAAGACATGTGCTACCAAGAAAGTTAGGTTGGTGCAATCAAACAAGATCCTTGACATTTTCACTCAAGACATGTGCTACCAAGAAAGTTATGTTGGTGCAATCAAACAAGATCCTTGACTAAGGGATCACTTTTGAAGTCTTTGATTCAAAATGAAGGGACAAGATGGCATAGTACAATCTACATCCATGGCTGAGAATTAAAGAGAGTTTGAATGGTCAAGATTTGAAGACATACATTGATCAAATGGTTGTGCATAAGACAACTTTCTTGCTTGCAATTTTTGACTTAAAAAAGGGAGCATGTGCAACGTCTATATGCTCTATGGTGGAGATTTGGTTGCTCAAATCATCAATGACCAAGATTCGGAGCTGCAATGGATGGTAGAGATCAACTCTTGAAGTTTGATCCAATGGCTACAAGCATAGGAGAGAATTGCCTTTAAAAGAGGATCTTCCCTTTCATACAACTTGGAGAAGCAAATTGAAAAATTATCCTTGAGAGAAACCTCTTGCTATCAAGTTCATCAATCATCAAGCTTTCTTGCTATTTGCTACAACAATCTTCTCCAATACAAGCCTCTACAATCAAGGACTTCTCACTACTCTTGCTTTTGCAAAAGGGAAGTTCCTATATCCTTTAGGCTTTGTTTACTTATAATCTAAACCTCTCTTGTTCTTAAAATCCTATCTTTGAGAGTGTTGCTGTAATCTTGAGAGTTCCATACCAAATACCTTTGAGGTAACCTGTGAGAACCTTGGCTGAAAATCCCATTGAGAAATTCCCTTTGTTAGGGGAAATTGTAAACATTGAAGTTTGAGGGAGTTCTTAGAAACCCTTGGTGTAAGGAGTTTTGTGGGTCTCTTAAAACCACACCTTAGTGGAGTTGGGAAAATCCTAGGTTGGTGAATCTAGGTAGTAGACGTAGGAGAAGGGTCTCCGAACTACTATAAATCGCTTTGTTGATTTCTTTGTTTACTTGTTTATATTTACTACTTGTTTCAAACTGCAGGATTTTCAAAACCCTAATCTGTCCGAGATTAGCAGACTGCCTTAAACTTTGAATTTTGATCTGAAATTTTGATATAGTGTTTATTAAGGTGTTGTGACATTGCATATAAAATTTCGTTGCATTTTGACATCATTTGATAGGTAAAATCTGAGTTGACAAATCTGTGTGCAGTGTGTTGCTTGAAAATCTGTTTTGTGCAATTCTTGATTATTTGATATTTGGTCATTCACTATATTGTATCACATCTTGCATTGGATTGAATATTGATTAGGAAAATCATTAGAGTCCAAATTTGTGTGCTACTTGTTAATTGCCATTAATTTGTTTAAATTGAAAAAGGGATTCCAATTGGAATTTGGGGACACAATTCACCCCCCCTCTTGTGTTAAACTCGATCCGTCACTTTCCACCATCGTCTACATACATATATATGTGTGTGATTGTGTTCAATAATTTGTTATTATTCAATTGTTTATTTTATGTGTGTTTCAATTTATTGTAATTTGCTGTCAAAGAAAGTAAATCATGTAAAACATCAGTTATTATTCAATTGTTTTAATTATTTTTTATGCATCTTTCAATTCATTGTAATTTTTTCCCAGTTAAAATAAATGATTTAAAACATGTTTACCTAGAGTTGGAGGTCACATTTTTTTATTAGTTTGAGAATTCTAATTTTGCTAGGACAAGAACTCTTCCTTCCAAATTTTAAACTTATTTTATAGAGGGTGAATCCCATTCTGATTTATTTTCTAATTGGAGTCAATCTCCTTCAAGACCCTCCGTTCCCCCTCGCGTTCGATTAGCAAGAGTTTCCGAGATGACTCTACCTGTAATAAATTAGAGTGACTTTTTCTATTAATTACGAAAACTTGTTCAATGGTCTCCCTATATCAGCATCTAAATCATTTATTAGTAAACGCCAGAGAGTCTCCTCTTGAATGGTTCACATGAACGCCCATCTTTTAACGTGAATATTTCCTCTCTTTGATTTGGACGCATCTATCATATCTAGTATTGACACATGAGTTATAGTCGAACTTCTTCATAAAATATCTTATAATCATAATCATAAGAATGAGTCACACTGATACTTGTGGATTATATTATTCACTATGTTACTATTACGCGTAGAATTGATTATTGAGCTTGATTTGCTGAATGTTACACTCTAAAACTTATTCAAAGTATCATTACCAACTTCTAAAGAAAGAAATTAATTACATGCAGGTGGGTCCCTGTCCAAAAATTATTTGGACATTTATTAGCATTCGCCAACTACACGCTCAATTTTCTCTCACCTTGAACCCAATTAAACCTAAGATATAAACCAAGAGATAAACCATAAAAATTTTCTCAACCTTACTCTCTCTCAGCCACCTCTCAAAAATCCAGAGAAACTTACAATTGAAATTATGGTTAAAACCTATAAATACGCAGTCTATTTGATTCGCATTCTACTTGATTTCTGGCTGAGCCGTCTGGACACATAGTTGTACCATTCGCTTTCATTCATTTAATGAAGAAGACAAAGTCAATTCTACACTTAAAAGATAATTGTTTTTTCTATGCCCCATTAACTCTAAATCAATATTACTTTTTTTTCATATATTATTTTTCCGACTAAGCAATCTGTATATTGATTAGTGTAATAGCCATCGCAGAAAAACGGTCAGCAAACATGGCCTATAAATCTGCCTACACAATGCAGTATTCTTCATTTCTCTCGTACGTTTTTCATTAAATTAGAGTTTGCCTAATTATATCACAAAATCAGTGACTATGGCTCGCAAATTGATCTTCACCTCTCACCTAAGCGCAGCCTGTGCTTCCATGTTGATCATGTTAATGCTCTTGAGCTTGACATGTGAGGCTACACTTTCTACCAAATTTTATGACAAAAAATGTCCGGATGCTCTTACTACTATCAGAAAATCCGTCAGAACTGCCATTGCTAAAGAGCGACGTATGGCAGCGTCTCTCATTCGTCTTCATTTCCATGACTGCTTTGTTCAGGTATAAATGTACCCCTAATTTTTCACAAATTCCAACAAGTTGATGTTAACTATATGTACATAACTAAAGTATATTTGTTTTAATTTCTCCAGGGATGTGATGCCTCAATTTTGCTTGATGAAACCCATTCAATCAAGAGCGAAAAAACTGCACTCCCCAACAATGCTTCCGTTAGAGGCTATGAAATCATAGACAATGCCAAAGCAGCCGTAGAGAAAATATGCCCCGGAGTTGTATCTTGTGCTGATATTGTCACGGTGGCAGCCAGAGATTCATCCGAATATGTGAGTAAATACATCTAATTAGTATATGTATATGTATATGTACATGTACATGTAATCTTCCACAAGTAATATATAAGTCATGAAATTTAAGAGCAATGTGTATTAATTTGTTTAATTATTAGGTGGGCGGCCCATCATGGAAGGTAAAGCTGGGACGAAGAGATTCAACGACTGCAAGCAGATCTCTAGCTGAAAGTGGTGAACTTCCTAGTTTTACAGCCAGCCTTGATCAACTCATAACACACTTTGCTCGTAAAGGACTTGATAAAAGAGACTTGGTTGCTCTGTCAGGTCTGGTAACCAAACTTAGTATATGCGCATATACATATACATACACATATAGAATGCTAATATATACATATGTTTGATGAATGTAGGTTCGCACACAATTGGACAAGCGCAATGCTTTACGTTTCGCAATAGGATATACAACAAAACCAGTGACATTGATGCTGGATTCGCAAACACTCGTAAGGGGCGTTGTCCAAAAAACAGCGGCAGCGACAAGCTCTCACCACTTGATTTGGTGACACCCAATTCTTTTGATAACAATTACTTCAAGAATTTGATACAAAAGAAGGGTCTTCTTCACTCTGACCAAGTTCTCTTTAGCGGCGGATCCACCGACAAAATTGTGTATGAATACAGCAAGAATCCTTCTCTCTTTAACTCTGATTTCGCATCTGCCATGATTAAAATGGGAAACATTGACGTTCTTACTGGTTCATCTGGGGAGATAAGGAGGATATGCAGCGCCGTCAACTAATATATATACTTTCCACCATCGTCTACATACATATATATGTGTGATTGTGTTCAATAATTTGTTATTATTCAATTGTTATTTTTTGATACGTCTTTCAATTCGTTGTAATTTTTCTCAATTAAAATAAATGATGTAAAACATCGGTTGTACTTGCACTTTTAGTTTTAATTTTTTTGTAACTATTTTTGGGTTGTAGTTTTCGACATGATGTGCTTCAATTAGCTAACGAAACGAGGCATGATATTGTTGTGGGTACTTTCGATGCTAATGAAGACTCGAGCGGACGGAGTAGCCGCTCGAGCGAAAATGAATGTTTATTGGTACAAGAGAGTTTGCGCTCGAGCAAACGAATTTCCGCCCGAAAGTCATTTTTTGGCTCGATATCATATTAAGTACAGCACAAAAACTGGATTTAATTTCTGTATTATAGAGGCTACGCAAATAAAATAGAGTTTGAGAGAGTAGCAATACAATCTCAATACAAGAATATACGTGAAAAACTCTAAATTCGAAGAAAAAATCACGGGTGTTGTCAAAAGACAACCAAAGAAAATTCATTATGAAGAAAGTTTGTACAACCACTTCTCTTTTCATTGCTCACAATACTCGGCCATTTGTTTCTCTACCATAACACTCATGAATAATGGCAGAGCCAAAAATTCATGTTTGGGGGACTGCTAAAAGTTGATGAGGTCCAGAGGCAGCGACCATGAAATTTTTCTTAGGTTAGTTACATTACACCTATTTAATTGACAGCACATGTTACTGAGACTAGTTGATTAGGCATTTAGGCTTACTGAGAATTGAGAGCCTTGAGACGAACTTACGAAGCAACAAAATTACACACCTGCATCAGCAAATGAGAGTGCGAGTAGCTCTGGCATAAACAATAGACTCCTGTCTTGGTGGAAACGAGTGAGCAAGGAGGAGAGGGAGAGAGAGAGAGAGGAGAGCTTTCCGCACTCAGAACACCTCAACAAAATGGGGTTGCAGAAAGGAGAAACATGACTCTATTGGACATGATAAGGATGCAAATGCATGATATGCCATGCTACCCTTCTTGAATCTTTTTGGGGATATGCCCTGAAACGGTTGTGCACATCTTGAATTTAGTAAAATCTAAGTTAGTATCTAACACACCTAAGGAGATGTGGACTGGACGCAAATCCGATCCTAGGAATCTCAAAGTATGGAGTTGTCTTGCTTATATACTAGAAGACAAGACAACTAAATTTGGACCAAGATCTGTGCTTTGCTATTGGATAGGATTTCTCAAAAGACTCTTGGTGGCTATTTCTACAATTCTGAGTGTCAAAAAGTATTAGTTAGCATGAATGCTAAATTCTTAGAAGAGAAATTTATAAATAGTGGTGAACCATGAAAGGTTGTACTACAAGAACAAGAACATATCGTTACAGTTTACAATCCAACACAAAACAAAGAGAATGAACTGTTGGAGAGTGTGTACTAAAGTCAATCATATGATGATTCTTTAGCACATTATATTATCATGGATATTTTATTAATAAAGTTATTTTTAGTTATTGCAATTATTTATATCTGTGTAGTATGAATTATTGTAATAATGTCCCTAGAATATAATGTATATTCTTAAATGTCCTTAGCCAAATATTATTGTTAACAGGGACAACAATAATGTGTAGAGGCTAATATGTGCTTGATTAATATATGATATTAAGTCAACATGTAGGTACATAAATTGGAGAATTTATGTACTGGATCGACCCACCACGAAATCATTACATGGATCGTGTTATGGATGTCATAAATAATTTCATTGTGATGATGGTGTTTTGTAGTCCTTCGACCTGAGATCACCATTGTTCCCGACATAAGAAATTGTTCATTTTGACACTATCAAACGTTGCCCTTAACAAGGTGGCTATAAAGGTGGTGATCAGGTGTATAATAAATTATGTAGAGGGATGTGAGTGATCAAGATGGAATTTGTCCTTCTCATAACACGAGATTGATGTCTAAGGCCTCTTGATTGAATAGAGTTGATAAATGCATGGCCATGCTCAAATGAGTTGATATAATGATATCAATGTCATTTGTTTCGATTAGCTTATTCGGGAATCAGGAAACATTGATTGAGCTATACGAGGGTGACATACCCATGTCTCGTGTTCAATCTAGATATCGAGGATAAAAGGAATTTACAACACGGTAACATTAGTCGCGGTAAAGGTTGAGTCGAAACATTGACTTTCTCGTAATTTGGGTAGCAGTGATATGTTGCTAGACATCACTCACTACTTGTAATTCTAAAATAGGATTTTATAATTACTACCAACATTACGGGAACCTACAGGGTCGCACACTAAGAATGATAAGCAATACGGAACGTAAAATTCATGAGATGAATTTCATATTTAATGTGAGCATTTTTCGGTCCTAGTTGGACTAGGATATTTTGACTTTGGTATTGATAAATTTCTAGAAACCAAGAGAAGTATTTGAGTAGGACTCAAACATTTTTGGAATTCTATTTGATCTCAATTTCTTTATGTATATATATATAAAGATATATTTATATATATATATATATATATATATATATATATATATATATATACACACACGTTACGGATATATATATAGAGATATATATATCAAAAAAAAAAAAAACAAAAGAAAAGTTTGAACGTTATATATATATATATATATATATATATATATATACATAAACCCATAATCGAATGTAGTTTTTAAACAGATCCTCGGATTAGGAATCGAAAATTTTTATTATTCCGCTGCGTGATCGTTGTTCAATTCCTTTCAAGTGGTATCGGAGCCATGTTTAAAACATATTTGATTATGTTTGGAGGATTTCATGTGTGCTTTGATTGATTCAAATATATACTAGATATATAGGATTTGATTAATTGAATTGGATTATATATTTAATCTGATAGTGCAAAAGTTGCATATGTAAGGATCTGATAAAATCCAATTGGCCATAAAATATTATTTTAAAGGTTAAAATAAATTGATTAGTTTATGCATTTTTGTGTGCTTGGTGAAGCATGATGCATGATTATAGCCCTGATGACCCTTGTGAAGGATTTATTTATTCAATATATTTTTATGGAAAATACGGCTTGCATGTCGTGCCTTACCTCCTATTTCTCATTGTAATTCCTTTTCTGATCTCTTCTTCCCTCGAATGTAACTCGAGGTTTTCTATTACATATGATGTAATTAGAATTAAGATTAAAATAAGATTAAAGCAATGGAGAGTTTCATTGGAGGATGGAGCGTTGGAGGATGGAGCGTTTTCTTAACCATATGAAGAAAAGATGACCGAAAGAAAGGACTTGCGAAATTTTACCTAGGTTGACTTGTCGATTCTCTCATTGGCTTGGGAGGACTGATGTAGTTGGGCTATAATCATGTCACGTTTAAATTTTATTCTTTTATTATTATTATGTGATAATAGATAATGATAGTGCATGCTAATCCATCTAGTTTAAAGGCCAATTAGGTAATATGGACTTAATTTGTTGAGATCAAATTAATTAGAATTAATGAGATTAATTCATGATATGGTGAGATGAAATCCCTCGATAAAATTATTAAGTTGATGCCTTCTAATGATCAACACTTGTCAAGCTCTCGATCGAACATAAGTAGTTTCTGCCAAAGCGGGGTGCTTTATTCTATCTTGTAGAAGGCATAAAGGAAAAGGTAGAGTCTGCCAAAGCAGGATGCCTTGTTCCGCTTGTTAATCATTGGGTTCAACTTAACTGGGACAAGTCCAATAGGATTGGAAGCCTAGAGGCAAAGAGTTGGGTTTTAATCCATAAGATAAGATTAAACAATAATAGTTTACCCAACTGATCCAAGAATTGCATGGAGATGCAATTAGCAAAAGTTGCTTACCTAAATAGCTTAGTCTTGGGTTTTTCAGCCAAAGATGTCTCAAGAGTAAGTGAAATATGGATCTTGGCCCACTAGAAAGTTTAGAACTTTCCGAATTAATGTGAGGGTTATTAATTCGAATTAAATAGGGGAGCATCATTTAATTAAAGTCCTATTAGATGATCTTAAAGCATGATATTTATTTTGCATATTTTCTGTTGTAGATCACTATGGCATCACAAAATCAAAACAATTTATCTCTGCGATCTGTCCTTGAGAAGGACAAGCTGAATGGGACAAACTTCATCGATTGGTACAGAAATTTGAGAATTGTTCTCAAACATGAAAAGAAGTTGTATGTCCTAGAGCGTGTTGTTCCTGAGGAACCTCCAGCTACTGCCCCTAGGGCAGAAAAAGATGTTTATAAGAAGCATCAAGATGATTCCTTGGATGTTGGATGCCTTATGTTGGCTACCATGAACTCTGAGCTTCAAAAGCAACATGAGAACATGGAAGCTTTTGAGATGATCGAGCACCTCAAGAAATTGTTTCAAGAGCAAGCTCGACAGGAGAGGTGTGACATTTCCAAGGCATTGTTTCAGTGCAGAATGGCAGAAGGAAGCTCTGTCAATTCTCATGTGCTCAAGATGATTGGGTACATTGAGGATCTTGAGAGATTGGGCTTCAAGCTAAATAAAGATTTAGCCACTGACTTAGTGCTGCAATCGTTGCCGGACAATTATAGTCAGTTTGTTCTAAACTATAACATGAATAGTTTTGAAAAAACTTTGCCAGAGCTTCTAAATATGCTGAAGACAGCTGAGCCTAGCATGAAGAAGCAGAAGCCCGGGTTCATCATGATGGTCCAAAAGGGCAAAGGCAAAGGCAAGAAAATGGATAAGGGCAAAAAGGAAGATAAAAAGTCCAAATCCAAATTTGCTGCACTGAAACCCAAAGGAGGGGTTGCTAAGGATGCAAAATGCTTCCATTGCAGTGAGACCGGGCATTGGAAGAGGAACTACAAGAAGTACTTGGAAGATCTTAAGAAGAAAAGAAGTGAGACTTCTGCTACAGGTATTTATGTTATTGAGATAAATCTTTCTGCTCCTACATCATGGGTATTAGATACTGCATGTGGTTCTCACATTTGTCAAAATGTGCAGGAACTGAGAAGCAGTAGGATTTTGGGCAAGGGCGAGGTGGACCTACGAGTTGGGAATGGAGCAAAAGTTGCTGCCCTAGCTGTAGGAACTTATTTCTTGTCTTTACCCACTGGGCTTGTTTTAAAACTTAATAATTGTTATTATGTCCCTTCAATTACTAGAAACATTATTTCTATTTCTTGTTTGGACAAGGATGGTTTCTCATTTATAATAAAGAACAAAAGCTGTTCTATTTATTTCAATGAAATGTTTTATGGTAATGCTCAAATGTCGAATGGTTTATATGTTATAGACCTTGACATGCCCATTTATAACATAAATACAAAGAAGGTTAAATCAAAAGATTCAAACCCAACCTACCTTTGGCACTGTCGTTTGGGCCATATAAATGAGAAACGCATTTCCAAGCTTCATAAAGATGGATTTTTGGACTCATTTGATTTTGAATCATATGAGACATGCGAATCTTGTTTATTGGGAAAAATGACTAAAGTCCCATTCACTGGACACAGTGAACGGGCCACTGATTTATTAGGCTTAGTACATAGTGATGTATGTGGGCCGATGAGTGCACAAGCTAGAGGAGGTTATTTGTATTTCATTACATTTACTGATGATTTCAGTAGATATGGGTACGTGTACCTAATGAGGCACAAGTCTGAATCATTTGAAAAATTCAAAGAATTCATAAATGAAGTACAAAACCAACTTGGCAAAAGTATTAAAGTACTTCGATCAGATCGAGGTGGCGAATACTTAAGCAAAGAGTTTCGTGACTTTCTAAAAGAGTGTGGGATAGTCTCACAACTCACTCCACCAGCTACACCACAGTTGAATGGTGTATCTGAAAGGAGGAATCGGACCTTGTTAGACATGGTTCGATCTATGATGAGTCATACAGATCTTCCTATCTCTTTTTGGGGATATGCTCTGGACACAGCTGCTTTTATACTGAACCGAGTTCCATCTAAAGCGGTTCAAAAGACGCCATACGAGTTATGGACTGGGAAACGTCCCAGTATGTCTTTCATCAGAATTTGGGGTTGTGAGGCTTATGTAAAACGTCAAGCCTCCGACAAGCTTGCACCCAAATCTGATAAATGTTTTTTTGTAGGATATCCTAAGCAAACCAAAGGATATTATTTCTACAATCCTTCTGAGGGCAAAGTGTTTGTCGCTAGAACTGGAGCCTTTCTAGAGAAACAATTTGTATCTCATGATAACAGTGGGAGGAGAGTGGAACTTGAAACAGTTCAAGAACCACAAGAAAACAATGAACCGTTGATGGAACCTGAGTTAGCTCCACAAATAGTTGTGGAACCTGAGCCCGCTCCACAAGTAGTTGTGGAACCTGAGCCCGCTCCAAGAGTAGTTGTGGAACAGGAAACTGCTCAAGCTACACAAGGCTCGCGTAGGTCGAGTAGGTCACGTAGGTTGCCTATGAGATATAATTTTCTCATTACGCAACCTGGAGACGTGTTACTCATGGAACAAGATGAGCCTACAACTTACGAACAAGCAATTACAGGCCCGAAGTCTGAGAAATGGCTTGAAGCCATGAAATCCGAAATGGAGTCCATGTACACCAACCAAGTTTGGTTTTTGGTTGACCCACCTGAAGGAGTAAAACCTATTGGGTGCAAGTGGGTTTTCAAAAAGAAAACCGACATGGACGGAAATGTGCAAACCTACAAAGGGCGATTGGTGGCTAAGGGTTTCAAACAAATTCATGGTATAGACTATGACGAAACTTTTTCACCAATCGCGATGCTTAAATCCATTCGGATTTTGCTTGCTATTGCAGCACACCAAGATTATGAAATTTGGCAGATGGATGTCAAAACGGCTTTTCTTAATGGAAAGCTCTTTGAGGATGTGTACATGACACAACCTGAGGGTTTTGTAGCTCCAGATGCTACTAGAAAGGTGTGTAAATTGCAATGATCCATCTATGGATTGAAACAAGCTTCTCGAAGCTGGAATCTTCGTTTTGATGACGCAGTCAAAGAGTTTGGTTTCATCAAGAACGAAGATGAACCTTGTGTATATAAAACGTTCAGTGGGAGTACCATTATATTCCTGGTGTTGTATGTAGATGATATACTGCTCATCGGGAGTACCATTAGGCGAGGCTACTTATATTTTAGGTATCAAGATCTATAGAGATAGATCAAGGAGATTGCTGGGCCTCAGTCAAAGTACATACATTGACAAAGTGTTAAATAGGTTTAACATGCAAGAATCCAAGAGAGGACCTCTCCCTATGTCACATGGCATTACTCTCTCAAATGGCATGTGTCCTAAGACACAAGATGAGAGAGAACGCATGAGTAAGATACCTTATGCGTCAGCTATAGGGTCTATCATGTATGCCATGGTATGTACACGTCCTGATGTCTCGTATGCACTTAGTGTAACGAGTAGGTACCAAGGAAATCCTGGTGAATGTCACTGGATGGCCGTTAAGACAATTCTTAAGTACTTGAGAAGGACTAAGGATATGTTTTTGGTTTATGGAGGTGAAGAAGAGCTCAGGGTAAAGGGTTACACTGATGCCAGCTTCCAGTCCGACAAGGACAACTTCCGATCACAGTCAGGATATGTGTTTTGCCTAAATGGTGGTGCTGTGAGCTGGAAGAGTTCAAAACAAGAGACAGTAGCTGACTCTACAACAGAGTCTGAGTATATAGCAGCTTCCGATGCAGCAAAAGAGGCTGTTTGGATCAAAAAGTTCATAGCTGAACTAGAGGTTGTTCCTAGCATTGCTGATCCGATTGAGCTATATTGTGACAATAATGGAGCAATAGCACAGGCTAAGGAACCCCGATCTCACCAACGATCCAAACATATACTTCGGCGCTTCCATCTTATTCGAGAGATCATTAATCGAGGAGATGTGAAGATATGCAGAGTTTCCACAAACGAAAATATTGCCGACCCACTGACCAAGCCTCTGACACAGCAGAAGCATGATCAACACAACAATTCACTAGGTATTAGATACATGAGTGATTGGCTTTAGTGCAAGTGGCAGTTTGTTGGAGAGTGTGCACTAAAGTCAATCATATGATGATTCTTTAGCACATTATATTATCATGGATATTTTATTAATAAAGTTATTTTTAGTTATTGCAATTATTTATATCTGTGTAGTATGAATTATTGTAATAATGTCCCTAGAATATAATGTATATTCTTAAATGTCCTTAGCCAAATATTATTGTTAACAGGGACGACAATAATGTGTAGAGGCTAATATGTGCTTGATTAATATATGATATTAAGTCAACATGTAGGTACATAAATTGGAGAATTTATGTACTGGATCGACCCACCATGAAATCATTACATGGATCGTGTTATGGATGTCATAAATAATTTCATTGTGATGATGGTGTTTTGTAGTCCTTCGACTTGAGATCACCATTGTTCCCGACATAAGAAATTGTTCATTTTGACACTATCAAACGTTGCCCTTAACAAGGTGGCTATAAAGGTGGTGATCAGGTGTATAATAAATTATGTAGAGGGATGTGAGTGATCAAGATGGAATTTGTCCTTCTCATAACACGAGATTGATATCTAAGGCCTCTTGATTGAATAGAGCTGATAAATGCATGGCCATGCTCAAATGAGTTGATATAATGATATCAATGTCATTTGTTTCGATTAGCTTATTCGGGAATCAGGAAACATTGATTGAGCTATACGAGGGTGACATATCCATGTCTTGTGTTCAATCTAGATATCAAGGATAAAAGGAATTTACAACACGGTAACATTAGTCGCGGTAAAGGTTGAGTCGAAACATTGACTTTCTCGTAATTTGGGTAGCAGTGATATGTTGCTAGACATCACTCACTGCTTGTAATTCTAAAATAGGATTTTATAATTACTACCAACATTACGGGAACCTACAGGGTCGCACACTAAGAATGATAAGCAATACGGAACGTAAAATTCATGAGATGAATTTCATATTTAATGTGAGCATTTTTCGGTCCTAGTTGGACTAGGATATTTTGACTTTGGTATTGATAAATTTCTAGAAACCAAGAGAAGTATTTGAGTAGGACTCAAACATTTTTGGAATTCTATTTGATCTCAATTTCTTTATGTATATATATATAAAGATATATTTATATATATATATATACACACACGTTACGGATATATATATAGAGATATATATATCAAAAAAAAAAAAAAAAAGTTTGAACGTTATATATATATATATATGTTATCCGATATATATATATATATATATATATATATATATATATATATATATATATATAGACATAAACATAACAGGATTTGGAAGATATATATATATATGTATATATAGAAAGATAGTTTTTAAGTAAGGAGACGTTTTGTGAAAATACATAAGTCATACGTGAGTTTTTCAAGAGTAAGGCTGAGAGTCTTTCAAAGGGTGTTCTCCTATTTTGCTCACTATACTGATTCAAGGTGTTGAATCGGATTTGAAGACGACGGGTTCGTTTCGGTCTAGCAACCGGAGGGCTCGTGAGTTTCGTTCGTGGACGTGAGACGTACACGAAGATTGCATCGTTCGTGTGGATACCGTAGAGGCACGATCAGAAAGTTCGTGTTCGATGTATGCTTCGACAGTACGAAAGGCGCGCTCCAAGGGTAACTATTCTAAACCCATAATCGAATGTAGTTTTTAAACAGATCCTCGGATTAGGAATCGAAAATTTTTATTATTCCGCTACGTGATCGTTGTTCGATTCCTTTCATGAACAAATAACCAAACCAATATTGGATGGAACAACTGCTTCTTCGTCGTAGTAGGAAGGTCTCACGACCACCTAACAAGCTCATGCACTTTGGAGAGTCATTCATCGCAGTCTCCGATGAACTTGAGTCAAATCTCACTAGTTACAAAGAAGCAGTTTCCAATGTTGACGTCGATCATTGGCACAAGACAATGGAATCTGAGATAGAGTCCATGTGCTCTAACGAAGTGTGGGACCTTGTAGATCGACACACGTACTGGAATAAAACCTATCGGATTTCTCAAAAGATTCTTGATGGCTATTTCTACAATTCTGAGTGTCAAAAAGTATTAGTTAGCATGAATGCTAAATTCTTAGAAGAGAAATTTATAAGTAGTGGTGAACCATGAAAGGTTGTACTACAAGAACAAGAACATATCGTTACAGTTTACAATCCAACACAAAACAAAGAGAATGAACAAATAACCAAACCAATATTGGATGGAACAACTGCTTCTTCGTCGTAGTAGGAAGGTCTCACGACCACCTAACAAGCTCATGCACTTTGGAGAGTCATTCATCGCAGTCTCCGATGAACTTGAGTCAAATCTCACTAGTTAGAAAGAAGCAGTTTCCAATGTTGACGCCGATCATTGGCACAAGACAATGGAATCTGAGATAGAGTCCATGTGCTCTAACGAAGTGTGGGACCTTGTAGATCGACATACCTACTGGAATAAAACCTATCGGGTGCAAATGGGTCTACGAAAGGAAAATAGAAGTAGATGGAAAGGTTGAAACCTTTAAAGCAAGGTTAGTGATGAATGGCTATACAAAAAGTATAGATTATGAAGAGTTCTTCTCACTTGTTTCCATGCTTAAGTCCATCAGAATACTTATCGTCGTATCAACTCATTTTGATTGTGAGTTATGGTATATGGATGTCAAGACGACTTTCGTCAATGACCATCTATACAAAAGTATCTATATGGTGCAACCCACCAAATCTATTATTGAAGGCCAACAAAATATTATTTGCAAGCTTAAGAAGTTTATTTATGGACTTAAGTATGTATTTAGATTTTGGAACATACGATTCGATGAGGCAATTAAATCCTATGAATTTAATTAGAACCCTGATGAACTGTGTGTATATAAGAGATTGGATGGCAAGAATATTTTGATCTTAATTCTCTACGTGGATGACATATTGCTTATTGAAAACTATGTAGCAACATTATCAGCGGTCAAGATATAGTTATCTGATCAATTTAACAAGAAAGACCTAGGAGAAGCAAGCTACATTCTAAGCATCAAGTTTATGCAAGATCGTGGATCTAGAATGTTGGCTCTTTCTCAAGCTACATACATAGAGAAGATATTAGTCAAGTACGAACTGCATGACTGATTGCAAGAAAGGTCTCTTACCTTTCAAATATGGAGTTTCTCTTTCAAAGGATGATGGTCCTAAGACGAAAGATGGGAAGCGTGTAATGAGTAAGGTGCAATACACTTCGGCCGGTTATAGTATCCTATATCTCATGATATATACTCAATCAAATACCTACTATGCAATAGGCATTGTCAATAGATATCAATCTAACCCTAGAATGCATCGCTGGGCAACAGTCAAGAAAAGAAGAAAGTTTAGGATCTCGTTATTAAAAAGGTTGGTTATCTTCTAAAATATTTCGATTCCATGCTTGTATGCTTTTATGATCTAGATTTAATTTTAGTATAGACATAAACCTAGAAGTATGCTAGGTTTATTTACAAAAGATTAAAACTTGATTTGTATGTTTGTTTGACATGTTAAAAAAGTATTCATAACCAAATAAAATTTTTAGACACGTGCTAAACAAACTAGGCTTGGCCATGGGATGCTATAGGGTTGTTAGGCATCATTTGATAAATTTTTGATTTGTACCTGTGCTATGTCGATCTTAAAATGCTTCCACAAAAGTTTAAGGGTCTGTTTGGTAGACAATCTTGACAGTAACATATATTGTAGCATATAATGTCGTAGTATATATGGTGATAATAAATGATAACATATATGATTCCTGAAATGCTAGTAGGTGTTTAGTTGTATTTTTGTTGGTAGGATATTGGTGTTAAAATTGTTGTGCAAACTACGTGCAGGGGTATTATGCATTTAATGTTTGAACTAATTAAAATAAATATTAAATGAAATTGTAAACTATTTATAAGATTAATAAAAATAGTGTAATAAATATAAAATATAAACATATAACATGCAGATATGTTTTTTTAATTTAAATCCTAATTATCTCTTTAAGGGCAATATAGTCACTTCAATGAATATGTGGGTCAAAAATGGAAAATTGTTGGACAAATGTCTAAGAATTGTCCATTGAACCACAATTTCGAAAATGTAATAATATTGTGGTTAAATTTGTCTAGGATTCCGAACCCAAATATGACTGTTTGGTTGTGCACCACAATATATGCGACAAGTAGCATATATTGTGCACCAAACACACCCTAAAATTGATTTCCGCAACCAACATGCATCTCAATGCTAGACACTACATCTAACTCCATAAGAAATTTTCTCAACCAAATAGCTTCTTTTGTGACTTCTGACTTCCACATATTTGATTATATGGAAATTTTCTCAACCAAATAGCTTCTTTTGTGACTTCTGACTTCCACATATTTGATTTTCATGGTGAAGTCTACGATGCAAGTTTGATCCGGAGATTGGACGAACACTTTGTAGAATTCGAAATGAGAACCAACTGACGAACCAAGAAGTGATAGCTATCAAAGAGGAATCAAAGCCCCTGAGGGATTATGCAATTCCTACTATGAAGACTTCACCTTCGAGCATTCGCCGTCCAACAATTACGGCCAACAATTTCGAGATTAAGCCGACAATCATATCTATGCTCCAATATTCTTCAATCTTTTGTGGGTTGCCGCACGAGTAGCCTAATGGCAAGTTTCTTGAAAATTTGCCACTTTCAAGTATACTAGCATCTCACTGCGCCAGTGGCGCAGTTCAATGCCCCAAGAAATTAGACATCAACATATATTGAGTTACGAATATTTCTGCATTTTTAGGTCAAAATATCTGCAGTTTTCAATCTGACATTTTCAAATTCCTTAACATATTCCACGTTTGCTTATCCGCTCTTGATGTCTCCTCCCCTTCCAATTTTCCATTTACTTTCCTCCCTCTTCAATTTCTAGTTTAACCATCTTCCCTCACTTGTTCTATATTTTTTCCCTCCACTCCTTTCTCTCAACCAACCTTCCCTCCACTCCTTTCTCTCTCCGCTTCTTCCCTCCCCCTTCTAGTCCTTCATATTTTTTCCCTCTCCACTCTCTTTTAATCCAATTTCTGTTTTAACCTAAACTCTCTTGATCCCCCAGGCTCCCTCTCTCCTTCCCATAACTTCTTTGTATCCACTTCTTGCTGTTTCCTTATTTTTTTCCTCTGTCTTTTCCTTCAAATTTTACCTCTCGCTTATGGTTCCTTTATATCTTTCTCTTCCTCTGGATCTTCTAATAAACTTCTGTCTTCCCTTGACTTCTTATTCATCTTGTTCTTACTATTTTTCTCAAACAACATATTTATACGACAAAACCCACATCCTGTAGTCTCCAGGAAAGAAACAACTATAACTATTGATATAATGGAACACAGAGAAAACAAACAACAAAAGATGAGGCCATTAATTGTCAATATTCAACATATGATTCTTCTTAATGCAAGAGGTCAAGTTTGAGAAGTTTGCATTCTTTGTAGTTAGAACAAAACTTAGCTCCTTCAACCACAAATACAATACAAAAATTACCAACAACCCAACTTGATTTAGTGTACGAATATAAATTAGAGGATTAACAAATCATTTAACACACAATTATCAGGATTAAAAAAATGCATAATCATGGAGAATTACCACAATCCGACAAATAGATTCAATGACTTCTGTACTCTATAAGTAGGAAATTCTGCCTATGTCAACAAATTATTGCTTCTCAATCGTGAAACATGAAAAAATTTTGGCCATTATGCATTGATCTCTACAGCTTGATTTTGACTCCAATAAAAAAAATTCTTGAACTTTCATCCCTCTTTAGAACTTTCATCGCAGCTCTTGATCTCCAACTTCCAAACCGAAGGATGAACGACTGAAAAGAATAGGAGAGAGTCGTGTGAAGAGAGAGACGAAGGGTAGGAAGAAGAAGATGAAAAGAATAGTTGAAGAACTGAAGATAAAACCACAATCCAAAAGCTTCGTGAAGATGAAATCATTCCTGAATACCACCAACTTGGACGGGTGTCCGACATGTGTCATCGTATCCTTTCTCTTCTTTGGACAGATGGAAAACATGTGTCCTCACTGCTTGGACAGTTGTCAACGTCACCATACCAAAAACAAAGTGACAAAAACCAAAAATACAATCAAATGAAAACCACATGCGTGAGTACAGAAAATTTCTCACTCGCTCTACTAAGAGAATTGGATAGCTGTCGGCAAACCGGCTTGCCTCGCCCATAGTATAGATTGGGGTTGCTGATGACGGCATTAGATTGAGGTTGTTTCCATTCTCACCAAACTCTATTGCTACATGGGATGACTTGATGAAGAAGTTCTTGTCTAAGTTCTTTCCACTTGCAAAAAGGAATTGAAATCATGTCATCCTCTCAATTTGATTTGGAGTCCTTTTATGAAGCATGGGAGAGATAAAAGGACTTGTTAAGGAAGTGCCCCCATCATGCCTGTAATACCCCGACCCTTAATAGTACCGGAATTTATTATTTCAAGGTGAGTAACGTTGGAATTTGGGCTTGAGAATGGTTTAAATCGGGCTCAAATTAGATCATGAAGTGTATGAAAATTTAATAAACTACAAATTAAGATTGTTGTGGCACAAGAGTAATTGCTGGGAACTTAAAGTTAAAATGGTCATTTGATAAAATTTTAAAAAAATAGAATTAAGAGAAAAACAATGTTGGTTTTTCGTGGAAGCCACTTCCATGTAAGTATCTAGAAAAGCTACGGCTTCAATTCTCTTTTCTTTTCATGAGACGGAGAGATGCCAACTGAAGTGAATGAACAATGATGTGCCAAATATATACATATATTTGTGCATCCTTTGTAGAAAAGGATATTCGGGCAACTTTATTTCTCATTATCACTAAAGGAATATATACAAGAGCTGTCTTGGTGTGAAAAGAAGATTACAATCAATTTACAATCAATCACGTCTCTATAATCTTGGGGTAATAACATATTTACTCTCTATTTGATTACAAGCAAATATATCATTTCCTTATCTGTTTAACACTCCCCCTCAAGTTGGAGAGTGAATGTCAAGAACGCCCAACTTGCGCAACATGACTGAAAAATTTTCTTTTCCCAATGGCTTTGTGAATATGTCTGCGAGCTGTTGTGAAGAGCTAACAAACTGAGTGGCAACTGTCCCGTCAATTATCTTGTCCCGAATAAAATGACAATCAATTTCGATATGTCGAGTCCTTTCATGAAAAACTGGATTTGATGCTATATGGAGCGCGGCCTGATTATCACAATGCATGACGGAAGGAGTAGATTGAGCAAAGTACAAGTCTTTCAAGAAATATCGTAACCAAGTAACCTCACAGTATGTACCGGCCATTGCCCTATACTCGGCTTCGACTGATGATAATGACACAATCTTCTATCTCTTTGTCCGCCAAGATATCAATGAACTTCCCACAAAAACGCAATAGCCGGTCGTTGAACGCCTACTAGTATGGCAACCAGCCCAATCCGAATCACAATAAGCAATCAAATTTAAGTTGTTATTAGCACGGTACAACAGTCCTTGACTCGGAGTGGATTTAAGATATTGAACAACTCTAAGAGCGGCATCCATGTGTTGGAGACGTGGTTGATGCATGAAACGGCTGAGAACATGAACAAAATAAGTAATGTCTGGTCGTGTGATAGTAAGATAAATTAGACGTCCAACAAGCCGTCTATATTTGTCAGGATCCTTCAATAATTCACTACTATCAGAAAGCTTAGTCTCTTCCATCGGGAAGTTGATTGGTCGAGTCCCTAAGAGCCCATGCTCTTTTAGTATCTCAAGTGCATACTTGCGCTGTGATATGTAGATCCCTCGCTTGGTTCGGGAGACCTCTATACCCAAGAAAAATTTCAAATCTCTAAGATCTTTGATGCGAAAGTGACTGTTGAGAAATCTTTGAGAGAATTAATAGCTTCAATATCATTGCCTGTGAGTAGAATATCATCAACATATATTAGTAAAGCCATGAAAGAACTGCCATCCTTACGGGTAAAAAGAGAGTAATCCGCTTTGGACTGAACAAAACCGGCTGCAAGTATGGCCTCTGTGAATTTTGCAAACCATTGTCGCGATGCTTGTTTGAGTCCGTAAAGGGACTTGTGGAGGCGATATACCAAATTCTCCCCTTGTCGCCGGAGCCCAGGAGGGGGGGTCATATAAATTTCTTCTTGTAAGTCACCATGTAGGAAAGCATTGTGAACATTGAGTTGGTGTAGGAACCAATTTTGAGGAGCAGCAATGGCCAAAATACAACGAATGGTGACCATTTTTGCAGTGGGAGAGAAAGTGTCAGGGTAGTCAATACCTACTGTTTGGGTGAAGCCTTTGGTGACAAGACGAGCGTTGTAACACTCAATGGATCCATCAGCCCGATGTTTAATCTTGTAGACCCATTTACATGCAATAGGGGACTTGCCCGATGGTAAAGTAGTGAGGCTCCAAGTGTTGTTGGCAGCAAGAGCATCAAGCTTATATTTCATAGCATCACGCCATTTTGGGTCAGTATTGGCTTCAGCAAAAGATGTAGGTTCCACGGCACTGCTGACGGCATGGACAAAAGAAAGATGGGCAGGTGAATAACGATGGTAAGAAATAAAATTACAGAGAGGATAACGAGTACCTTTTTGAAGACCCGGTGTCGAAAACGAGGAGGGAAGTGGTGGTAAAATAACCTGCGAGCAAGCAAAGTCACAGAGTAACACGGAGGGTTGTTTGGGACGGGTAGATGTGCGAAGAAGTGGTGGTGGTTGTTGGATGTTAGTGGATGAAGGGACTGGTTCAGGTATGTGAGAAATCGGAGGTGGTGATGGGTTGGTTGCAGGAGGTGGTAGTGGTTCTGTTGCAGGAGGTGGTGATGGTGGAGCTTCAGTGGAGGTTGGAGCTGAATGCTCATTATGAGATGGAAATGGAGCTGGTGCGGAAGCTGAAGGTGGGATGTTGGGTTTGGGTTCAAGGAGTGGAAGGGGAGGTCCGGTTGGTGGTACAGGCTGGTTTGTATCTGGTTTAGAAAATGAGGGTGAAATGGAAAGTTATCTTCAAGGAAAAGAACATATCGGCTAGTAAATGTTTTATGGGTGGTGAGGTTGTAGAGTTTGTAGGCCTTTTGGCCAATGGGGTATCCAATAAATATGCACTTATGGGCTCGAGTATCAAATTTGGATTTGGGATTGACATTTGTAGCATATGCAAGGCACCCGAATACTTTCATGTGATGATATGTAGGAGCCTTTTGATAGAGAATTTCATAAGGAGTTTTATACTGATGGAGATGGGTTGGAATTTGGTTGATAATATGTGCGGCAGTGAGAATACAGTCCCCCCAAAATTTAATTGGTAAATGAGATTGGAATCGAAGGGCCCTGGCAATAGTGAGCAAGTGACGGTGTTTGCGCTCTACAACACCATTTTGTTGAGGTGTGCAAACACAAGAATGCTGAAAAATAATTCCATGTTGAAAAAAATAATCACGCATGGATAAAAATTCTCCCCCATTATCAGCCCTTGTTTGTTGAACCTTAGATTGGAATTGATTCTCAACATATGCAAAAAAAAGATTGAAGAATATGTGGGGTTTCATGTTTGTGACACATCAAAAAGATCCAAGTTAAACGAGAGAAATCGTCAACAATTGATAAAAAATAATGAGCCCCAGTAAGAGAGGGATTTTTATTCGGATCCCAATTATCATAATGCAAAAGAGCAAAAGGTCTTTTGGTAGAGATAGTACTAATTCCGAAAGGTTGACGAGTTTGTTTCGCCAATGGACAAACATCACAAACATAATCAGAAGAAAAAGAACGATCTAAGGAACTATTAGCTAAGACCTTCAAAGGAGCAGTTGAGAGATGTCCTAGACAACGATGCCAAAGTTTTGGGGAAATGGAGATAAGGTTGCAGGCCGGTTGATTGATGGTATTGGCTAAAGCAACCAGGTAGTATAAGTCCCCGTGTCTTTTACCCACTCCAATCATCGTCTTCGAAACCAAGTCCTACAAAACAACCCAAGCAGGGAAGAAGGTTACAGAGCATCGTATTCCATCTGTAATTTTACTTACGGATACAAGGTTGACATTAAAACTTGGCACACATATAACATTATGTAATTGATGATTGGAATTGAGGGATATAGTGCCAGTTAATGAAATAGGAGCCTTGTCTCCATTAGGTAAGGAAACGGGTGGCAAGGGAGTGTTAGAAAAACTTGTTGTTATCAAATGGGGAGAACAAGTAAAATGATCTGTGGCCCCACTGTCAAGTATCCATGGGCCATGGGATGAAACAAGTGGTGACAAACCTTGGGTATTAACAGCATGAGCATGTGGTGGCATACTTGGGTTCTCTGAAATGATCGAAAAAATCAGATGGTGTTGTTGGTCGAATAAATTTGGCATGGTAGCTTGAATGTCCTGTAGAGAAGTTATAGAATTGGAGTGGACTTGGTCGGTGGAGGGAGAACCATGAGAACGATTGTAACCTCCTCTGTTATTGTTGTGGCCATGAGTGCGATTGCGGGGTCGATTAGTTTGCTTGGGCTGCTGTCCATGACGTGGATGTCCAGGAGGATATCCGTTGAGTTGCCAACAATTTTCCCTTGTATGATGATCAACATCACAATAAGAACAATGAAGAGGAGGGCGGTCCTGTTTAGATCGGACAACCATTGCAGTAGTGCTTGGAACTCGGGTAAGACCAAGTTCTCTTTGCTTTTCTTCTTGAGAAAGAGAGGAGTATGCCTGGCATGCTGTAGGGAGAGGTTTCATCAGCAGAATTTGGCCGCATATTGCACTATAAGCCTCATTCAGACCCATGAGAAATTGCATAAGTTTTGTTGTTTAATATTGTGCTCCGCATGTGCATGATACCTTCTCACTATGTGATGCCAAGTCATCCCAAAGGCCTTTGAGTTTTGTATAATATTCAGCAATAGAAAGCTGCCCTTGGGTTAGAGACGCAATATCCCATTGAATTTGAAATAGATAAGGGGTGTTACCTTGCGAGAATCATTCATGAAGATCCACCCATATTTCATGGGATGTGGATAGAAAAATAACACTATCAGCAATGTTCGGTTCCAGAGAACCCAAGATCCATGAAACAACCATGTCGTTACACCGCTGCCATGTGTTGTTCTTGTCCGGTGTGGGCTGTTTGAGAGTTCCGTCAATGAGTCCAATCTTGTTCTTGGCATTAAGAGCAATACGCATCGCACGAGACCAATTATTATAGTTGTTGCCATTGAGTTTCTTGGAAACTAAGATCAAACCAGGATGGTCTGAATGATGAAGAGAGAAAGGATCAGGGGTTTCATTTTCACTTGAATTGGCCTTCATGTTTGAAGCCGAAGAATCTAAAGAATTGTCACCGTCAGCCATGAGAGACACAAAGGTGGAAGAAAGCTAGGGTTAACCCTGCTCCGATACCATGTAGAAAAGGATATTCGGGCAACTTAATTTCTCATTATCACTAAAGGAATATATACAAGAGTTGCCTTGGTGTGAAAAGAAGATTACAATCAATCACGTCTCTATAATCTTGGGGTAATCACATATTTACTCCCTATTTGGTTACAAGCAAATATATCATTTCCTTATTTGTTTAACATCCTTTACACATGAGTTCATCCCATTTTGAGTTGATTAAGAGTTGATATTGCCTAAGAAAGCTATATTTGTATATTGTAGGTGCCAAGGCAAGAAGGGGAGGAAAAGAGTACAAAATGAAGATTTAGATTCCAGAACTGATTTCCGATCGATCGGAGCCATTCCCGATCGATCAGACATGCCAAAAACCCAAAAATTCATGGAGACAGATTGCATTTCCGATCGATCAGAAATACTCCGATTGATCGGAGTTACTATTCACAGCACGAGCAGTTTCACGAAAATGTTCTGAATTCACTTGTTTTTGAGCCACAATGACCCCAACTTGTTTTGGAAACGAAATAAGAGTTTGGGGAAGTATAAAAGGGCATAAAATAGGGTTTTGGAGGAGTTCTTGGAGGGGGGTTTCATTCTAGCCACCATTGGAGAGCTTGGAGCCACCATTGAAGCTTGGAGAATAAGAGGGTCTACAAGGGGGTATTCTCTCTCCTTTTCTATCCTAGTTTCTATGGTTGATTCCTTTGTTTAATGATGTATTTTGCTTCCATGAGTGGCTAGATTTCTTTCTAGGGTCTTAATGTAACCAAACCTTGAAGATTCAATAAACTTGGTTTCCTCATTTCTTGATTTCTCTCTCTCTATTGATTGTCTATGGGTGTGATTAATGCTTTTGAATGTTTGACCATCATTCAATTGATTTGTTGCCTAGATTGAGACCGGAAGGAGATATTTAGGGTTTGCCTTAAGTCATAGATGACATAGGGTGCATGAACAGTAGGAATATAGGTTTGTGACTTATGCAATCGTTAAATGATTTTCATAGTTCTTAATGGGTTTTTGATATATTAATCTGATTGTTAGGAATAACAGGGATTTATATTGAAAATACGTTTGATGTATCTAGGAATAGAACATTGAATAGGTTGGAAAATCGATGGTCATTATAGAGAGAGGAATTAGGGATTAAGGGACCAAGAGAATTGAATTGGATAGGTGAGGTGATGTTAAGTACCCTAGTGTTTTCCATCCTTGATTTCATACTTGTGTTTGATTTGTCTTTGTTCTTTTTAATTAGTTTAGTTAAAAATCAAAACAAACCACAAAACCTTTTCCCAGTTTGCATAGTTGTTACTAGTTTGACATTGATCCTAATTGTCAATATATCCTCGTTGGGAACGATAATTTATTCGTCTCTTTATTACTTGTGCGATTTGTGTGCTCGCAATTAAATCCATATCAAACAACATATGTGAAAAGTCCTTCTTTATCTCCTAGACTTCTAAGGGTTCAATACAAGAGCAGCCAACAAGATAACTAGAGAAAGAAACTTGGATCAGGGTTTGGAGGAATGAAGTCCAGAAATTATGTTCCAGGTTTTCACATGGGCAAAGAAGCTAATTGATTTCAAGACCTGGGCAAGGGATTATCCTTTGAAGACTTGGTAAGTATCGGTTCTTTGTTAATCTCTCAATTTCCAGCATTCTTAGGAAGTTCAAGGTCAAGCTTTGGAATTGTGTAAGTGAGTTAAGATCTTAACTTATGGGCTCTTAAGTTACTAGACTTTAGTCTAACTCGGTGTTGTACTTGGCATGTTGGAAATTTGGGCTTGCAAATCCTAATTTTGTGAATGCTTGCTTGAAACATCAAAGGTCCCAGTTCAGCGCTTGGAAAGAAATTGGTGATCTCGAGTTGTTTGGAGAAGTTAGGTCCATCAACAATCCAAGAAAAATACAATCTTACACAGGGTAAGTTCAAGTCTAGTTTTGGAGGAAGTGAGGATGTATGACTTAGAAAAGTATAACAGGAACAAAGTGGAACTTTAAGTTACACACAAAAAATGTTTATTAATATTATGGATGAATTGTAGGGTGGTGGATAGTCTGTTGAGCTTCAAGCTTGCCCGAGAGACTAATTATTAAATTGCACATTAGCGGCGTACCGGATGAGTGGATAATGCCTTAAATAATACATTGTTTGACTCGGTAAATGTTTTGGCAATAAATTTCCTATATCTTGTGAAATTCAATATCCTTGTTAACATCAGTTTTGAAACCCCATGTTATGATAGTAACTCTGTTCAGACATTTGCTTTCGTTATTCTTAAGTCAAGTCAGATATTTGGGCCAAGCATCTGACTTGTATTTTGATTCCTGACGTTGGTTTGTACGCCGTTCTGTAGTTCAGATTTTGTCAATATTCATGGTTTGATGAACCTTTTGTTCAGGTTCAAGTTTGTTAATTCAATATGTGGTGTTCTCGATTATGTATTATTTGGGAATGACAGTATGATAGGATTCTGTATGCTAATGGCAGTAGTTGTTAGTCTGAATGCACCAGTTTATGTATGCTTATGCAGCACTTGTTGCGCTGAGGTTCGATGCGGCACTTGATGCGCTGAGGTTCGGTGCGGCACTTGTGTGCTGAGGTTTGATGTACGACACTTGATGTGCTGAGGTTTGGTGCGGCACTTGATGTGCGGAGGTTTGATTATGCTTGTGAGTCCTCCCATCAATTTTGATTTCCAGGTTATCCATGTTCTATTGGTATGCCATGTTTAAGGCTAATTTAAGGTTTTCAGGTTATTAGGTTGCGTTTTTCGAATAAGATATGGTATGATTCTTATAAGGCATACATGCTGTCAGATGTTCGATCATGATTTTGATCATCAAGTCTTATTTAGTTTCTTAGAGTTCTATCTGATTCTTATGAGCCCGACACTTATTGTGCGAGTGGATTCTCTGACATTTTATATTTTGCTATTCTGTATAAATATATGATATTAGAAGCTTTGACTACAAATAGGATATTTTGGTATGTATGACCAATAGACCCTAACGTTATTTTGGATTTATTGGTATTATGTAAATTATGATTTCCTGTTTGATTTGAATGCTCTGTTATATGCTCTAAGGCTTGCTTGGCCTCAATGGGCTTTGGTGCATTGGAGGGGGTGTCATGCGCCAGTCACGTGCCCTCTCTTTGGGTCATGACAATGCCCTACCTACATGGATGTAAGTTCAGTCGTTTTACAACAGTCTGAACAATGCAACCAAGACAATGATAGATGATGCTGTTGGCGGAGCTTTGATGGGAAAAACCAAAACAGAAACCTGCAATCTGTCGGAAGAGATGGCGTCACACAATTATCAACTGTAGAGTAAGAGAACAATTTCTTAAAAAGCAGGCATTCATGAGATTGACGCAATCTCCTCATTAATTGTGCAAATATCTACCCTTTCTAAATAACTTTGTTTTAAACGTTAATGTTACTAAGAACAATTGTTTGATCAAATGTGAACAAACATAATTCACGACTACTAAATAAAACTAACATGACATTGACTATAGCTTCATGCCTCATGCACGGCTTGGTTGTCTACATAAAATAAAGTTATCGATGGCTCTGCAATTTCATTCCTCCAGAAGAACAATAAACCGCACTAGGAAAAAATAAAAGAAAAAAGAAAACAAGTCATGAGACATTAAGAACAAAAACTCTTCAACATCTTTCCCACCTCCCTCTTTTTGCTGCTGAATGAGTAATGAAGTACGTACCTAACGGTGTAATCCTCATTCCCAAGTAACCAAGACCATAGAATTGGCCAGGTCCGACTCTCCAAAGGTTAACTTACTCTCGTAATCTAGAGATTTAGCACCTGGAATTGCCTGTGTCAGGCGGAATTGTCTTGTGTCACCTTCCCCAAGTTGAGAGTAGCAGAATGACCACAGCAGCTGCATAAAACAAGAATGCCAAGTAACAATCCTTGTGCCAAACTACTGGCCGGAAAGATAATAATTTCTAGCCAAGGATACTTCTCTCTAAAGACAATAGGCCTAGAGGAAATAACATGCTTGATAGTGGACTCAATGCAATTAAGAAGAAAATAAACCTATTCCTATGTCACTCTATAGCGATGGGCAATACAAATGACATGTTTTAGTCTAAAGGAAAGATGGGAAATGCAAGTGTGAACATAATGCCTCGCTCAGTCACTAAACAACTGAGGAAAGCAACCATCAAACTCAAAAAATGTAAAAGGTTTGCAGTTAATTAGCATATACGATAACCAATTATTCCCTCAACAAGTTTACAAAACTTCACACTTTAGCAGAGCATTAAATTAACCCCAACTCCGATGTATTGGCAACAACCATGTATCACATAAAATGGTGGCAATCAACCTCTACCGCTTCAAAAGGTGTCAAAAAAGAAAGACAAAAATGAAATGGCTTGCCTGTATTGGATCAATGCACAGGAAATTTCTCTGAACCCTGTGTCCATCTGGAAGACGAACACCGACTCTACATAAGAGGTTCCTATCACCCTTGGGTTCTTCAGGCAGAGGTGGATAGGCAGGGCTATTTTTTGGACAGGCTTCTTGCACTTTGTCGCTAGTAGTTGCCTCTTTATCACCACTATCTGCATCTTTAACCCTCTCCATTGAGGCAGCTAATGCTCGCTGCAATTCCTCATCTTCATCATGAGTTTCACTTGTGGACACTGGACATTAACTTGGTTTATCTCTTATAGATAAGGGGAACAAATTTATTCAAATGTACTTGCAAATATCACTTAAATGCAATGGTAAACATCCTATTAGACAAGCTCGAAAATATGAACTCACTATAAGCATTTTACATTCAAGCACAACAAAGAAAATTACATCATAAGAGGATAAGGCTCCTCAAAAATAACTTCAATCGAATACCTAACCAGGTAAGTTTCTCCCAGAGCTAGTCAATAATTTAATTGCACCATAGAAACAAAATTAGTGTTGCAATATATTAAAAAAATCTGCATGCGTCAGCAAATGAATGTAGAACTATTCTATTAAACTTCTGCATACGGCATCAAAGCAAAGTTTTATCTGATTGAATAGTGGTTCAATTAAAGAAACCTACCTTTTTTTTGTTCTTCTCTAGATCATTGAATTCTAAAATATTTATCATTTTGTGAAAGTCCAGCTTCTATATGAATTAGCTTTTATATATGTTTACATTTTTCCATTAATACCAACATGCTTTTTTAGTTTCTAATATTCAATACATCTACCGCAATCACTTGGAAGCAGATGTACGTATTCAAAATGAGACTAAGAGATTGTCTGGGGCACCATCAACCATTGATTGGTTCTAGGTTCAAACTTCTCTACTGCACATAATAATCAAACACGGTAGATAAATCATAAGGAAGAAAAATAATAACCTTTGGAATTATGAGGTCGAATAGTAGCACTTCCCCTTGGACGCTTATGGGAAAGAGTTACATGATGATCACTTGGGCCACCATCCATGAAGGGTACAAGATCCTGTAATCAAGGCATGCCTCACATCAGCAAGCTAGCATTTCATGGTAAAAAGGTGAAGTCCAAATACACCACAAACAAAACAAAATTCGTTAGCCTCCTTCATGGAAACATTTTCTAGCTCTATACTCTATAGTACTACACAACTATATACAAGAAAACAAATGAACAAAATACCTCCAGTAAACTCTCCGGTTGAACAATCCCAAGCCATGAACGCATCTTTTGTCCAGTGATTGGGTCAATGACCAGCACAACAGGAATAGAATCCAACCTGTAGTAAGTGTAAACCTTCCTGCCCTCACTTGTATCATCATAAACCTAATTTTACAAAAAGAAATAGACAGTGTTGAATATATGAACAAATTCAATAAATAACGTGAAGGAACAACAATAATATAAAATTCCAAGTCCATGATACATCTATGACCACAAATTCCAAAGAACATTGTCATAGATAGGATCCCATTGCGGAGAGCTTACATCTTTGAACTTTGACATCCTACAATAATCATGTAAGCATTGGCCTCAACAGGAGTCTATGATTTTAACCATCCAAAAAAAAGTCAGTCAATAACTACAATTGTGGTGCCAGAGGACATTAGTTCAAGTTTGCCTAACTAAATTCACAATCATGTAACAGTAACTCCAACAAACGAAATTATATTTTTTTTATTTTTTATTTTGGCGAGTGCAAAAGAAGAATTTTAATATGGCGCACAAAGATAGTGCAACCCAAAAGATGCGGAGTATAAAGAGCAGAAGAAAAGGATAACACTAGCCATGTGATATCAAGGGTAAAAAGTTGCTGCATTGCCTAGATAACAATCGACAACCAGAATAACACCTAATAAGTAACATGTCAACAGTTTTATATGCCAACAGGAATTCAAAGTTTCCCATATTAAATACTTATTTTTATCATCAGAAGCTTGCCATAGATATTGCAATGTTTCATCCTTTTCCTTTAAAAATATGGAAAGGATTGATTAACAGAAAAAATAAATAATTGTGGCCATGATGATTCTAGTTCTGTCCCATGTTGGCTACTCGTCTCAGCACTAACATCAACTGCTGGCATAGACAGCATCCAAGCTTCCTATATAGCTTTGTATCCTAAAGCTTAAAGTCATTGAAGATATCATGACATTTCTCCTTGAAAAAGATTGATGCTTTCTCAAAAGAAGAGCCTCTTGACAGTCCCATAAAAAGAAAATGAGAGAAAAGTAAGGAGAAAAACAAGAAGCCTGAGAAAAGAAAACGACTGCTAAGTGACTATTTTATGATTGAGATAACTAATTAATTCTTGCAGCACATGCGAAACTTATTTACATCAGGTTCTGCTCAAGACCATCCTCAATCATAGGATTGCCATATCTGCTCTTCTACTCACTTTCTAGCAACTATTCCCAAGAATGTCAAAAGTTATCAGTGTTTTCTTTTCTCCCTTTTCTTTTATTAAATATTTTGGCAAAACACTTTCAGGTTTTGGCAGAACTTTTTGGAACCATTGAAACAAATATATAAGACCCAAAGCATCAGCCTTTTGCAAATATCTCAGTATTGTTAAGATATCCACAATATAAACTGAATATATATCCCTTCCACAATGCACAAAAATATATCAATACCAATAGGCCAAAGTAAGTGCTACAGAGCAACTGCCTAGAAAAGATCATATAACAGCTCTATATCAATATAGGAATAGACCAATGCTAGAGACAATAAAACCTTCTATTAGATAGCATCAAAGTTGCAAGATTTGAAATATCTAAACTCAAAAGCACTTGGCAAAAATCAATCAAAAATAAAAATTAGACAAGAAACACATATAAGATGAAGAATGCTATCATAGCAAGGTCATTACCTGCCAGAAGACGAAATTGGTTTTGATGGTTTGAGCAACTGCTTCATTTGCCCATGTATCCCGATTAAGCTTCAAAAAATATCCATGCAAAACACCAAAATTAGGATTGAAATCTAAACATAAAAGCTGTCCAAACCAAGAGTAGATAAAAAAACAATCATACGGTACCATGTGTGAGCTGAACTCTTTTGTGGATTGTAAGTTCACGAGGAGCCATTTTTCCTGCATAGAAGCAGCTGCTTTTGCCTGGAGTTGCAAGTAACTTAATTATCAGTTAAATGGGGTTATATACGATTATATTAAAAAAATGTAGCTAATAATGTACAAATTATGTAGCCTACTTCATTAGAAAACCCTATCTACCTTTTCAAATGACCCCTGGAACATCAAATGGAAAGGAGGACGATATAAAGAAGCCAAATTTTCTCTTGGATTCTCTATCGTAGATGCTGATGCAGCACTTTGATCAGATTCCCAAACACCAGCACGCCTCATTTCCTGGTCAAAATTACGAAATGCAACCAAGGAGCTTGGTTCTTGTGGAAAAACTCCTGCCCTGGATGATCTGAAGGAATCAAACAAATGTAAAGTGAGAGAAAATAAATTTGCTTTTGGAAAACATCACCTAAGAACATGGGAAAAAAGAAAATGAAAAGATAAGCTATAATTTAGTCAGGCAGAAAAGGAAAAGATCAAAACAAATTATCTTAGCTAAAGCTTCAACAAAACTGGCAACTAGGAAACATACCCATACAACATAGCATCATCATAAAGAGTCTCCCTAACAACTGGTAAAGGAGGTCGTACTTCATCTCCACCTTCTTGACTGTGATTGTCACTCACAACATCCCTTGATGTAGTGAGCCAATTAGTTGAAATTGAAAGCAAAAATTTAAGGGCAGAGAAAGTCGAATAAATTAAAATACACCTTTTTTTGATTGAATAGACAACTTAAATATTAAAATCCAAATAAATCTCGGCAGCACCTTGGATTTTGGTTAGCATTTTCAATTGATGAAGCTGATGCAACTACCCCACCATCACCACCCACAAAATAAAGTTGGATAGCTTCATCAAGATTCCAACTTGTAGCCTGCGATAATATTACATTTATGCACACACGATTCAAATGTAACTATTAGGGATCTATGGCTCACATGTTGATAGTAAATCCAGGAGAAAAACAGAGCCCAAAAGTTCGTACAGCCCGTCAATGTAAAAAAAAAAACATTTAGATATTAAATTCAGTCAATTCACTAAATTTCAAAAAGCAGACAATGATACTTGCACTTCCTTGCTAGGTTCAGTACACACCGAAACCACATAAAGGCACAAGCTTCAATATTCTGAAAAAAATATTGCTCCCACTGGCATATAAATACATAAATACATATATACATATGTGGAAAGAGCTTAAGAGCCAGCCACAGAAAACATCTCACATTAACAGCCAACTTTAGGCAGTCATATTCTCCACAGAATCGCAATGCATGGATTAGCGTATCACAAACTAGTAAGACTTCAGACCCACCCATGTTATTGAACTTAGCTTTATTATCACATTGGTACAAGGAACACGCTCAAACCTCCAACTCATCACAGATTAAGGCCAGCCTTTCAACAATTAATTGACCAAATTTTCAACTTTTAGAATACTGGATCCCAAAAAATACTAAAATCTGACACAATTTCAAAGAGCACAATCAGCAAAGACCATCAGAAATTCATACATAATTTAAACACTCATAAACTCCTAATAAATCGAAGATTTGCTTCGTCAGGAGACAAAAATCGAGCTCAGAAAAATTGGCAGAACAAGCAATCGAAAGAAGTACCTGTAAGAACTGTCGGGCAGTATCCGCCGTTTGGCCAACAGCGATTTCCAGAAAGGACGAGACTAGCGTCTGCTGATCACTGTCAGACAACAGTCCTTCCATGGCTTATTCGGTTTCGATTGTTAGAATTCAAAAATCCCTAACTCTCAAGCAGTGATCTTCACTAGCAATTTAAAGCATCTCCAAATCCCAACCCAAGAAGGATATTTTTTTCCTTCCAATTTTCTATCCCCAACCAAGATTTACCCTTTCGTACCACTGTTGAGAGCTCCTGAGATAAAACCATCAGTCGTCCCCCGACTCCTTTAGGAAAGTTAGGCCCATCAAGTGTGGGCGGGCTGAACCTTGGTTAGATGGGCTACTAAGTAACAAGATCATATCAGGGCCCATGAATCCTTGAACAAAATCATTTATATTGGGGCTGTACATCAGGCCGGGTCCCCAGTTATCGGTCCAGGTCAGACCCAACCCGGTGTTTTTTAGGAATGCTTGGACGCGCCTGATACGCTATTATGCGTTACTAGGTAATCGGGTTTTGGGACACCGGGTTACTGAGTTATCAGGTTCGAATCCCGAGTAACCCGATAGCTCTTAACAGATTTTGGAGTTTTCATCAATCTTTATCTTGTCAAGTCACATTAGGAGTTATCGAACGGTGGTGAGGAAGCTTTGTTGACCACCTCGACCCTCTGTCATAAACCTGAAGAAATGAATCTTGAGCAAAGTTTGCACACAGTGAGAGATGGAGCGACGAAGGGAAGAGGAGGAAGAAAGAATAATTAATTTAGAGTTAGTAGTTAATAGCCACGGGTATATGTATGTGTTGAAACATATATTGTTGACTAATAGGCACATGGGTACATGTGTTCAAAATTATTGTAACTAGTCGCGTACCCGCACTTTGCGCGACATATAATTGTATATTTGTTACTTATATTGTATGACCATGAGACCACATCAATTGAATTATTATTTTTTTCCAAAATGGTTGACACGACAAACTATTAGTTTAATAGACAACCACAAATAGTCATTCATAAGTTGCGACAAACACATGGGTCTACAACCCTCCCAAATTGAAAGAAGAATAAAAAGGAATAAGTGATGCCATACAGAGTTAGATTGATGAGTAGAAATTAAATAGAAGTTTTGCAGAACATGCAATATACAAAACTCTTATACCACCTGATACTGAAGTGAACTTCCTCAAAGCAGTATATCCTTAAGGTTAGATGAATTCATTATACTGGAAAAAATTTTGAATCCTTGACAATCTTGCCTACAAGGTAATTTTATAAGCCTATTTTTAATATCGCTATCTACAATGCCAATACTCTTTAGTCATGGTAAGAGAGGGGAGATGTTAGCTGCAACTTATTCATGTTGACACATTGTTATATAGAATCGCATCCTATAGAAATGCAGACGCAATCTTCACATCACATAAATTACTAAGAATATTTATAATTTGCAAAACCCCAATTAGAAATGGAGAAGTAAGGAGCGTTGATATTCTCTCAAGTCTCAACCCCTCAAGTTTCATACAGTTTTCAGCTATATTGGTGCCCTCATCTTTGCTAATTGCAATTTCTCAGATCGATTAACATCGATCTCATTTTGAAACTGCAACATTCTTTTGGAAAGCCTTTGTTCAATAAGATATCTGCATTGCATAGAGAAATAATATTTGATAAAAGAGCTAATAAATGTTTGTGTTATTTAGGCTAACTCCAAGAATTCAACATCTGTGTTGAAATTACAAGTAAGAAAACTCTGGGAACCAACCGACTTAGGGCCAAGAACCCCATTGCAAGTAGGACAACCTCATCTTCCAATAATTTCCTCAGAGCCCTCAGTCTCCTTAAATTGAAACTAATATATTAAGATTTACTCTTGAAGCCACCTTGCTTTTTGAACTTCATGAATTTATAGAAATGCTTGGCAAGTAAGGTTGCCTCCTCTTCATCATTTGAGCTATCCACATCATCCACTTTTAGAGCTATTCCTTTCTTCTTTGGCAGCTTCTCTTCATCCTCACAACTCATCATATCCAATTCATGTGTCATAAGAGAACCGACTAACTCTTCCATCTTCAAGGTTCGGAGGTCCTTAGCTTCTTGTATGGCTGTGACTTTATCCCTCCAAGTTTTAGGCAAACTTCTTAGAACTTTTTGCACTTTTTCTGCATTTGTAAAAACTTTTCCTAGAGATTCAAGATCATTGCAAATAGAAATTAAACGTACAAATATATCACAAACAGGTTCATCATTCTTCATTTTGAAAATTTTGAATTGATGCATAACCATATTTATTTTTGAATCTTTAACCTGATAATTTGTCAAATATATACATACATTTGTGAATCCTTTACGCATAAGTTCATCCCATTTTAAGTTGATTAACAATTGATATTGCCTAACAAAACTATATTTGCATATTTTAGGTGTCAAAGCAAGAAAAGGAGGAAAAGAGTGCAAAATGAAGATTTGGACTGCAGAAGCGATTTTCGATCGATCGGGAATGACTCGGATCAATCGGACCTACCAAAACAACCTTGAATTCATGAAGACAGATTGCATTTCCGATCGATCGAAAAAGTGTCCGATCGAACGGAGTTACTGTTCACATCACGTGTAGTTTCACGAATTCACGAAAAAATTTTGAATTCACATGTTTTTGAGCCAAAACGACCCCAACTCGTTTGGGAAACGACATAAGAGTATAGGGGAAGTATAAAATGGCATAAAATAGGATTTTGGGGTGTTGTTGGAGCTGGGTTTCATTCCTTGGAGGCCACCATTGGAGCTTGGAGAAGAAGACGGTTCACAAGGGGGTTTTCTCTCTCCTCTTTTATTTTAGTTTTTATGGTTGATTTCCATTGCTTGGTGATGTATCTTGACTTTATGAATGACTGGATTTCTTTTTTAGGGTCTTAATGTAACCAAACCTTGAGGATTTAATAAACTTTGTTTCCTTATTTCTTGATTTCTCTCTCTTATTGATTGTGTATGGGTGTGCTTAATGCTTTTGGATATTTGATCACCATCTAAATGCTTTGTTGCCTAGATTGAGACCTGAAGGAGATATCTAGGGTTTGCCTTAAGTCATAGATGACATAGGGTGCATGAACCATAGGAATATAGGTTTGTGACTTATGCAATCGCTAAATGATTTCCATAGTTCTTAATGGGTTTTTGATATATTAATCTGATTGTTAAGAATAACATGGATTTATATTGAAAATACGTTTGATGTATCTAGGAATAAAACATTGAATAGGTTGGGAAATCGATTGTCATTATTGAGAGGTGAATTAGGAAGCAAGGGACGAAGGGAATAGAATTGGATAGGTGAGGTGAAGTTAAGTACCCTAGTACTTTCCATCTTCGATTACATACTTGTGTTTGATTTGTATTTGTTCTTTTTAATTAGTTTAGTTAAAATCAAAAACCAACCACTCATCCTTTTTACCCAATTTGCATAATTGTTGCTTGTTTGACATTGATTTCTATTACCAACACATCCCTAGTGGAAACGATAATTTACTCATCTCTTTATTACTTGTGGGCTTGCAATTAAATCTACATCAAGTTTTCGGCGTCGTTGCCGGGGATTGAGGGAATTGTTTTTTGTGTCAAATTAGGTTTTCAATTGTGCTAATTGATTTTTATTTTTCTGTAGAATTATTTCTCTTGTATGAGCTTGGGAAGACGTTCTCTTAATCCGGAATTAATTGTCATTGATTTGGAGATTGAAAGGACTCTTCTCAATTTTAGACAGGAGCTTATTAATAATCAAATGGAAGGCGTTGGAGACACTCAAGGAAGGGGGAATGTTGGTGAGCGAGGTGGCGGTTTAAATGTTAATGAAGGCAATGATAATGGTGGAGGTGCTAATGGATGAAATGGTGGTGATGAGGTTGAAGGCCCTCCTAGGCAATTTGATCCTCGCTCTCTTAAGGATTATGCTAGGCCTACTTGGGACACAAATCCTTCAAGCATCCGCTATCCTCCTATCAATGCTACTAATTTTAAGATCAAGCCGGCTATTATCAACATTATCTCTAAGTTAGTGAATTTCTATGGTTTTCCTAATGAAGAGCCCAATGTACATCTTCACTCTTTCTTGCATGTGTGCACTATTTTTGGGATTAATGGAGCTTCCAAGGATGCCATCTTGTTGAGGTTATTCCCATTTTCTTTGAGGGACAAGGCTAAAGGATGGTTGATGTCCTTGCCTCCCAATTCTATCATCACTTGGGATGAGATGGCAGAGCAATTCTTGACAAAATTCTTTCCTCCGGGCAAGGCAGTGGGAGACTATTGATGCGGTTGTGGGAGGTTCTTGAATCATTTTATGAGGCTTGGGAGTGCTTTAAAGGAATTATTTGAAGTTGCCTAAATCATGGCCTTCCGGAATGGGTGGTGTATCAAGCTTTATGGGTTGAGCATGCATACTAAGGAGACTACTGATACTGTTGTGGGAGGTTCATTTATGACCAAAAATCAAGAGGAGGATTAGGATTTACTTGATAAAGTGGCCAACAGCACTAACTCTTGGTCGTCGGTGAGGGGGAATCCAAAGAAAGGGGGAAGTTGTAGAGATGATGAAGTTATGTCTACCTTGGCTATTATGGCAAAGAAGACTGAGGCATTGACGCTACATTAAGCTCAAGGAGTGCATGCTATGCAAAGCACACATTCCTATATTTATTGTGATTATTGTTGTGGATGCTATTCTACGGGGGAATGTCTTATTGCTTCTTCTTCTAACTCTAGTAAGCAAGTGAATGCCATTGGGGGAGGCAACTTAAATCAACCCTACAATGATCCTTATTCCAACATCTACAATCCGGGATTTAGGAATCACCCCAACTTCTCTTGGAGCAATACTCAAAGTGTGCAAAATCCTCAACATCTAGTGCAGCCCCAAGAGAAGAAGAGGGATATTGATGAGATGTTCTCAAAGCTAGCCAGAGGCCTAGATACAATTACAACTCATACCTCTCAATTTATGATAAGGACGGAGCAATACATGAGCAAAACCGATGTCACTCTACAAGCTCAAGCAACTTTGATGCAAAACTATGGAACTTCCATCCGGAATCTTGAGGTACAAATGGGGCAAATAACTAATACTTTGTCATATAGAGAAAGAGGTACATTGCCAAGCCAATCGGAGGTGAATCCAAAAGGAAAGGAGAAGGAGTAATGCGTGGAAATTACTCTCCGAACTGGTAAGGTGGTTAAAAATGCTTTTGATCTAGATGTCGAAAAGGAAAAAATTTTGCAAGAAGAGGAGAAGTGCAGAAAAGAAGCTGAAAATTGTCCAGGGGACATTTTCGATCAATCGAACCCCATCCCGATTGATCGGCCCCCATCCCGATCAATCGACCACTTCCAGAAATTGATGAAAAGTCAAAAAAATGGGAGAAATGTGCCTATATAGTATGCGGTTGAGTTGGATTGGCCAAATAGTTCTCTCCCCACACCTCCAGTCAAACCTTATGTGCCTCCAATTCCATTTCCTCAAAGATTGAAGAGCACTAAGAAGAATGATGATCAATTCTCTAAATTTTTGGAGGTATTCAAGAAGCTTCAAGTGAACATCCCATTTGCCAAAACTTTAGAGTAAATTCCTTGCTATGCCAATTTCATGAAGGAGATCTTATCCGAGAAGCGAAGATTAAATGAGCATGAAAAGATACAATTAACTGAAGAGTGTAATGCCATTGTGCAAAGGAAGCTCCCAATTAAGCAAGATGATCTAGAAAGTTTCACAATCCCGTGCACTATAGGTAACACCTTGATTGAGAGATCCTTGTGTGATCTTGGAGCTAGTATCAATTTGATGTCATTGTCGGTTGCAAAGCAAATTGGAGTGAAAGAGATTAGTCCAACCACAGTGTCTTTGCAAACGGCAGATAGATCAATCAAATACCCGCTTGGCATAGTGGAGGATGTCTTAGTGAAGGTGGGTGATCTTATGTTCCTGGTGGATTTTCTTATCTTGGATATGGAGGCCAATCCCACTACTCCCATAATCTTGGGAAGGCCATTCTTGAGCACCGAAAGAGCTTTGATAGATGTTGAAAAAGGGAAGCTTACTTTAAGAGGTGCGGGAGGTGACCAAATCACTTTTAAAGTATTTGGCAATAGAAGGCAAGAGGAGGTTTCTCAACAATGCCTCCAAGTGGAGCATATTGATATGGTCATCCCCAACACTCTTGAGAAGGAAGCTCCATATATTCCAATGGAAGTTTTCTTATGCCAAGATTCAAAAGTTGAACATGAAGTTCTCAAGGCAGCCTCCCAAGTTGAAATTGAAGTTCAAAAGTCTCAAGTTGAACATCTCAAGGAGAAGAAAAAGAAGAGCAAGAAAAAGAAGAAAAGGAAGACCAAGAAAATGAAGAAAAATATCTTTCCTAAGGAAACGGTGGTGATGAAAGCTTATGCTCCTTGAATGACACCTAAGCAATCAAATGTCAATCTCAAGAAGCCATCAAGGGGAGTCTACACCACAACCCTCAAGGATCCCGGTTGAATTCATAAAGGGAAGTCAGGCTGAAGACTTTAAACCAAGCGCTTTTGGGAGGCAACACAGGTTTTATTGTTCTATCTCTATCTTTTTAATTATATTTTTACATATTCCATGCATTGAGGACATTGCATATTTTAAGTGTGGGGGTGAGAATTTAGGTTTTTCTAGTTTTTGCTTGAAATAACAAATTTTGACTTCAAATGCCTTATGCCATGTCATTTTTGAGTGTATTTGGATGAATTTTGTGATCTTTGAAGCATGGATGGATCTTGCTATGGACATTCTTTCAAATTGAGTAGTTCCTATCTTGAAAATTATTTTTTCCATTGTGCTTTGGTGAATATGGAACACTTGATTGTGGGGTATGAAATATGACTTGACTTTGGCATTTGTGGTTGTTTGAGATCAATTTGATTCTAAGTAGCACTACTTAAGCAATGAAAAAGAAAAAAAATACATATGTAAAAGAAAAGAATAGAAAAGAGAAAAAAATTGTGTTTATGAATAAATGGTTTCTTTCGTAAGTTTTCTACTGAGTAATAGGACCTCTTGCCTAGCAAGCAATGAGTTTCGCGTAAAAAGGTAGGAAATGAATGTTAGAGTACCTTGGTAACTAGTTTAACCTCATAGCCTTTTTCACTCGGGTAATTACATCCGTTGGGGTGTCTTAACACCTAGTGCCCTAAGCCAACTGGATTATGAGTCATTGGTCAAAAGCTCATTACATGGGTCACTTAGAAAGCTTAAGGAGGTTGAACATTGCACAAGTCACCTTTGAGAAGAAAAAGAAAGGAAAAAAATGTGAATAAGAATGAAGTTTGAATAAATGCTCATTGTATTTGCTCTTTGATTCTTATTGTTCTTGGAAGACTACATGGCCATTGTTTATGTCACTTTGAAGCCAAATATCAAGTAAATCAATTATGTGCATCAATTCTTGAATTTATAAGCAAAGTGGTTGAGATAAGATTCTTGATGGAATGCTTTTATTGGTTTGAATGCCTTAATGCTTGGTTTGTTAGTGTGGATAAGGTTGCAATTGAGAATCCATTTTATACTCTTGTTGATGACATGAATTTTGGCATTGAAGTTGTTTAATGTTTGTGGGTATCATTCTGGTAAATCCTCAGAAGATAGAACTCCTCCTACTAGGGGCACCGAGGGGTTTAAAGGCTTGTGACACATGCTAAGTGTCATCGTGAGCCCTATGAAAGTGGCATAGATTAGTTGCTTATTTAGAGTTGGTCTTAGTTGTTTTATTTTTCATTTGAACTTAACGGAAAATATTAGTTCCCTCCTTTATTCATTTTCAATTTGCTCGAGGACGAGCGAAGGTTGAGTGTGGGGGTGTTTGATGTGCCAAATATATACATACATTTGTGCATCATTTACACATAAGTTCATCTCATTTTGAGTTGATTAAGAGTTGATATTGCCTAAGAAAACTATAGTTGCATATTATAGGTGCCAAGGTAAGAAAGGGAGGAAAAGAGTGCAAAATAAAGATTTGGACTCCAGAAGCCATTTCCGATCCATCAGACCTACCAAAACAACCTTGAATTCATGGAGACAGATTGCATTTCCGATCAATCGGAACAGTGTCCGATCGATCGGAGTTACTATTCACAGCATGTGTAGTTTCGCGAAAAAGTTCCAAATTCACGTGTTTTGAGCCAAAACGACCCCAACTTGTTTGGGAAGTGACATAAGAGTTTGAGCAAGTATAAAAGGACATAAAATAGGGTTTTGGGGGTGTTGTTGGAGCTGGGTTTCATTTTCTACCTTGGAGGCCACCATTAAAGCTTGGAGAAGAAGAGGGTTCACAAGGGGGTTTTCTCTCTCCTCTTTTATCTTAGTTTTTATGGTTGATTTCCATTGCTTGATGATGTATCTTGACTTTATGAATGACTGGATTTCTTTTTTAGGGTCTTAATGTAACCAAACCTTGAGGATTTAATAAACTTTGTTTTCTTATTTCTTGATTTCTCTCTCTTATTGATTGTGTATGGGTGTGCTTAATGCTTTTGGATGTTTGATCACCATCTAAATGCTTTGTTGCCTAGATTGAGACCTGAAGGAGATATCTAGGGTTTGCCTTAAGTCATAGATGACATAGGGTGCATGAACCATAGGAATATAGGTTTGTGACTTATGCAATCGCTAAATGATTTCCATAGTTCTTAATGGGTTTTTGATATATTAATCTGATTGTTAAGAATAACATGGATTTATATTGAAAATACGTTTGATGTATCTAGGAATAAAACATTGAATAGGTTGGGAAATCGATTGTCATTATTGAGAGGTGAATTAGGAAGCAAGGGACCAAGGGAATTGAATTGGATAGGTGAGGTGAAGTTAAGTACCCTAGTACTTTCCATCTTCGATTACATACTTGTGTTTGATTTGTATTTGTTCTTTTTAATTAGTTTAGTTAAAATCAAAAACCAACCACTCATCCTTTTTACCCAATTTGCATAATTGTTGCTTGTTTGACATTGATTTCTATTGCCAACTCATCCCTAGTGGAAACGATAATTTACTCATCTCTTTAATACTTGTGCGATTTGTGCGCTTACAATTAAATCTACATCACCAGACTTATATACCTTCATGTTTTAACTCAAGCATATTCCAAATTTCTCAAGCATCTTTACAAGTTGATATGTTATTAAACTCAGATCTAGACATAGCACAATGAAGAACATTTATAGCCTTAGCCTTAAGACACACTAGCCTTTTCTCATCACTAGTCCATTCACTCCCATCCTTCTTTACTAATTTTTCACCTTCTTTTTTCATATTACAATGTGGACCATTTTCAATTACATCCCATAAGTCACGACCTAGCGATGCCAAAAAAATTCTCATCCTAGTTTTCCAAAATCCATAGTCTTTATCATTAAAGAATGGGGGATGGTTCATTGAAAGACCCTCAGCCTCACCATGAGATGATATGTAAGCCATCTAAGCTAGTAGATTGTTAATCCTAACATCTAGCTAGTCCTTGCTCCAATACCACTTGTTGGATCTAGGTCACATAAGAAGGGGGTGAATTGTGTCCCCAAATTCCTATTAGGAATCCTCTTCAATAAAATCATCACACAAAACACGGACAAACAAGATTCAGTCTCTAAAAATCCTAATCAGATTCAAACAAGTATTAATATAAGTTTATCTCACATAGAATCACGGAGGTCAAATAGAAGCAAGTATATAAGATCACATAATCACACAAGATTGCAACTCACATTCAGACTGTAACAAGATCATGAATCGGACAATCAATGCATATATTAAGAACATATAAAATAAGAAAATCAATAGAACAAGTACTAATAATGGAAATATGATCAGACATGCAAGTATGATAGAAGTTATCAATCACAACCAGACTTAGCGTACAAAACTTTATATGGTCAGAGTTAATGTTTTAATCAAGTAAGAACACACCAATCAATAAGAAAATCAAAGCAAATATGTAAAACTATAAAATAAAGAGTGAAGGAGAGAAATGCAAATAGTGATTCGGCGACTTCACCAAGCCCTCCTACTCCACTCCCTAAGCACCCTTGCTTAGAAGTTCAATCCACTATGGAAACGGTGATTTTCCGGAGTTCACCACCAAAACTCAAAAGTTTTCACAAGTTAACCCTCATAACTTTTACACACGTGATTTATGACAAACCACAAAAACTTTCTCAACTCACTATGGTTCCCTCACAAGGGTTACATGTTTAAGTACAAAGGTTCCTCTCAAGATAGATTTGAATGAAGTTTAAGAGGTAGGAACTCTCAATGATTTAATGTAGCTCACGGGTAGGATAAAGAAAAAAGTGTATAGGAGCTTTTTAAACAAGAATGAATAAGCTAGTATGTTCTCATGTAGAAGAAGAAAATATTCAGAAAAATAGTACTAGGCTTGCTTGCACGAGAATGAGAGAGATGATGAAAATTGACACAATGGAGTTGCAAGATTTCTTCCTACTCTCTTAATCTTCACGGTTTGTCTTATAGTGCACCAACTAGGATTTTTCTATATTGGTATTGACAAACCCTTGATTGCATCTTCAATTCCTTGATTTAGGTGGTTCCATAATTTTCTCCTTTCTAAAAGTCTTCTCAATCTTCCCATAAGACCAAGAATTTCAATTTGAATGATCTCCATGAAATAGGAAATAGATAAGCTCCCTTGAGTGTAGAGAATATCAGGCACAACCTCCATATGAGCCTTTGAGATCAACTTGTAATAGAGATATAATATTCTTGATTCACCTCTTTATCTTCTTGCCTTTTATAGAAAAGATTAACTCCACTTGAATGCATAAAGTGATCGACTATGACTTCTTTTTAATCTTTGACATCAACTTGACCAAATTAGAAATAAAGCTTCTTCAATATGCCTTCATATGCGTGGGAAAGCTGCTTGAATCATGCAATTGGCTCCGCTTGATCAGCAATGAAAGATATGATATAAATATGGTAGGCAATTTGACTTGTTTGTGAAGAGACCTCCATTGATGCTTATGGAAACAAACTATGGTTCTCTTGGATTTCCTTCTTCAACATTTGACTTCTTATGATTTCTTCATTAAAGAAAGAACCGTCCCTTCTATTCATAGAAACATAATCAGCTAGAGAACTCTTCTCTTCTTCTCCTTGATTTAGCCATCCAATATGATAAGTGTAGTTTCTCTTTTTAATGCTAGAATATCACCAATGTCAACCCTTCAAATAATTCATAGGGTTGGCACTCCTAACAACCTTGAATCTTGGCTTCATATAAGGCAAGTGAACCTTGCATTTGATTCTTGCTCTTTCTTTCACATAAACTTTCTGTCACGCCCCTCTCTCCTAAGTTATACCGAATTGTACCTATATCCATAAGAACGTGACCGGCAGGGGACCCCATCCCTTGAACAAACCCTTAATCCAATATGTAAATTATATAAAATGGTAACAACTCCTGAAACATAATGTGGAAACAGTCTCTCCAAAATACCCCCTATATACACCCACCCAAAACAGACGGAGTATCTATATAACAGCGGAAATAAGAAAACATATCTACCCGATATCAGACTGAGTAAATAAGTAACACATATACAAATACAATACCCAAAATCCTCAAAACTTGCTAAACAAACAGCTCGAGGCTACACACCAGCTCATGCGTCCCGGCGCTGACCATTGTCACCTATATCCAATTCACCTTAAAGGGAAACAAGAAGAGGGGTGAGCCAAGAAGCTCAGTAGGGCATAGAAAGGAAGCACCGATATCCAGAAATAAGAAATCAATGAATATGATGCATAATATGAAGTACAATAAATATGTAACCATCAGTAATCCAACCAAGTAACATGACAGCCGATAAGGCTATATAGTACCGTAACCACAAATACCAGTCTCCGGTAATTCATAATCCATAATCCACCTCTGGACCCACTCTAATCCCTATAGGGTGTCTCCCAGTCCAGGTCCACACTGAAACTGGATGAGGATCGGATATCCCGATAGCATAGCCTACACCAGAGAGCGTCCCCTGTGATGCACCTCACCTCAGACGGTCTACAGGTATGTACCCAGTTTATTGTATAATCCATCATAATCCAATATATTGGGCTCCTATATGGGCCCCATAGTGTACCTCAACCACCTCCAATCACCCCACTCCCAAAAACATACCAACAATGATAATCAACAGAGAATACGTATAAATCATACAAATAGGTCGTATTTCCATCTCCGAAAACCGACAAAACCATAATATTATAAGAGTCCGTGAAACCGGAACTCTAGAATCACAAGCGAGAGACATAGAAAACCCCTACCTGGAAATCGGAATGCAAATACCACACACGCGTCCCCTTCAAACCCCTGAATCCGAAAGTCAACCCGCTCCGAATCTCGACCGGGATCACCGTCTATACCGAAAAACACGATATACGAAAATAAAGTCAAAATACGGTCGGTCAACTATGGTCAACGGTCAAACCAGGTAAAATGAGTCAAAACCGGGTCAAATGGGTTAAACCGGATCAGATCGGTCAACACACCAGTCAACCAAGTCAACTCGGCCTGACTCGGTCGAAACCCACTCAACACCACCGCCGACGATCCGACCACCCAAACCTGCCAAATCTTATATCAAATTGAAGAGCTCAATGAAATGAACTCATAGGTACCTGAATCAAGCCAAACCATCGCCATAATCGGCCGGATCAACCAAAGAAAGTTCACGGTGCCTGGAAATTCAATCTCAGATTTCTCCCAAATTGGAGCTCCGTTCGACGTGATTCAAGTTGGGTTACGCTCGTATCTTCAATACGCTTCTTTTGGTACCAACCACGACCACCACCATCGCCGGAATGACAAGATCACAAGGAGAGAGAAATATGCACGGGAGAGAGAAAAAGAAAGAGAGAGAGAGTCGTGTGAGAGTGAGGGCATTTTTGTAAATTATTTTTATTCTCCCCAAATCCCGATTCACGATCATCGAGGTTCACTCCACCTCGATGAACGTGCCAAAATACCATAAACAGTGTATAATCGGGTCAGGATATTACACTTTCATTCTCTACTTTGCTCTAAATTTAGACGTGTCATATCATCCACACAAATATAGCATACTCAGCCACTTTAATTGCGAATATGACATTTTCCAAATTCACTCCAATTTGCTTCTAGTGGGTTGTCAAGGGTACTTAGGAATTTATTTGCAAGCCCTAAGTCTTCAAAGACCATTTTGGGACCGTCGGATATCTCACATATTCATTGGAATACTTAGACTTAACCTGAAATATTCTAAAAAATGCTTGTAAGCTCGTTTGAGCTTCATGCTTGAAACATAGGCTAGTCATGGTCAAATAATTAACATTTTGTCATGAAACAAAATATCACATATATATGAATATTTATGTAAAATTTCAGTTCAAACAAATATCATATAATTATATGAATATTTGTAATATCATATAATTATATGAATATTTATAATATCATATAATTAAATAATGAGTCACATAAATCAATCGGATCATAACATTGCACAACAATGATTTTGAGCAAGCAAACGTCAAAATTTCTTAATCATGTCTTTATAAAAAATGTTCATTATGATGTAAATAATGTATCTGCAAAATTTCAGCTTAATCCGAATTCATTTGATATAAAAATGATTGTTTAGTTCTCAACTAGGTTTGAAGCACTTTAATGAAAATCAATGTCATGCAACACTCAAATTCATGACATAATACATTTAATCAAATAGCATGGCATGGTTCGATCATCAAAACTAAAATGTAGGACCTTTGGTCCAACACATACACGTCTATAATCTTACCTCTGAACGACGAAAAGGCATCCTTCGACATCCTTGCGACTCGACAGATGAGTCAAAACCGATCAAAGAGAGAGCAAATGAGTGAATGTGAGAGAGAGAGGACGAAGCAAACCCATTGGCTGAGCTCATTATTGAACTCATAGAAAGTAACACGAGCCGTGTTAATGAGAATCTCCTCTACGAAAGGATCGACTCGTCGGAGAACCGTGAGATTAAGCAATTTCGTGTTATGTTGGTCCAAATTCAGCATCGATTTTTGAAAATTTTTTCTTATTCAATAACAAAATACTCCTGCAGCATCATCTAGTTCCACCAAATTAGAGTAAAACTCTTTTACCAAATCACCACACATTGGACTAGTGAGGCGCGTGACGGGTTTCCAAGCCCTTGATTCAATAATACGGGTAAGGTCAGGGTCTCCCATAGTCTAATAGTGAAAGGGTCTCTCGGTATTCAAGGGTCGGTCCTTGAAGAAGGTTTCAAAGATTGAAGTACCTACAATATCTATGAACCTTGATGGGCTCTCTTTAAAGAAAACACAAAATTGTTGATTTTGGTTGTGAAAGCAAATTTATGAAAGCGGTAGAACAATGAATCCATCTTAATAATCCTCTCTACTTGTTGATTACCTCACCTTTAATCCACTCAATCGATGTTGTTGGCGAATCCACTAAGGCGTGAATTACTTATAGTATCTAAGCTAATTCGTTTATCTTAACATGCAATTTGGTTATGGTATTTAACTCAAATATGAACATGCAAGATGTCCTTAAGTGCAAGAATTCATTAACATGCCATGTAAACCCTAGGAGTATGGTATCTACCCTAGGTGTTCCCAATTCCTAATCATAAGAAGCTGGTCCCGAATCCCGTATGGTATCTACGTGAGCTCGCATCAAATTACTTAATTGAAAACTTAGTTGGTGGCCAATCATCCAAGCAATCAAACAAGTATATAGCACAGTGATTAGAAATCCAACATCAAAAGAGCAATCAAAGATAAGAACAACAAACAAACTAGAGAATCATATTAAGATTTCATCACGCCGTAGTAAAAGCGTTTGGTTACACATAGTCATAATGAAAACCGCAAGAAAGGTTGGAGAACACCCTAGAAAAGTCGACTGAATGTCCGAGTGTTGAACCTCTGTGAGAATCTATGAAGTCCTTCGTTTATAACCTCTTCCAAACCCTAATATTTCTCTAAAACAAATTCTAAAACTCCAAGGAAACCTCACGGCAACCCCTGGTTTCGAAAACAATAAACCCAACAAAAAGGAAAGAGGTAGACTTCTTCTTTGATTAGGAAACTAGACTGGTGGATGTCTCAAACTTTTTTCGCATGTTCCGCTATTCAAAAAAATCTCTAAAAGTATTTAAATTGAAGCTTGATGTCTTAGCTTTCCACGGCTATCTCACATGTCTCTAGAAAAAGTCTGTGGAATCTTCTAGACCCACTTCTTCACAGATAGCGCAGTTCTGTTGAGATCATATTTTAGGTCAATTTGTCTTCAAAATCTGGGTCAATCGGCTTCACCGAAAATTCCCAAAATATTCTCCGACATTCATTAATGTATTATCTTCATTCTACAATTGACGGTTCTTCAAAATACTCAAAATCGACAATTATTCATCAAAAACCATCCAAGTACTCGAGAAAACTTAAAATGAGGAAAACAAAGTAATAAATTAATTTTAAAGCCAATCCTCTAACAAAAACCAAGTTTAGAGAGTACTAAAATGAAAGAATATATGAGCTCATCCCATCTACTTTATTAGTGTCATTATGTATTTTGTGCATGAATCACACATGAATGTTTGACTTTCAATTTATCATGACACAAGTATTGTAGTATCACAAGAATCATTGGAACCATCAAGTGAAATACCAAGGCATTTTTTTTTCTTTTTCCCTCTTTTTTTCAGATTTTTTTTTCATTTTTTTCTCGCGACTTATGCAATGCTAAACCTCATTAAGCTTTCTAATTGACCCAACCAGTTGGCTTAGGGCATTAGGTGTAGAGACACCCCTTCGAGTTTAATGACTCGAGTAAAAAACGTTACGAGGCTTCGCTAGTCATGCAATTATTCATCTTGGTCTCTCTATCTTTTTATGCGAAACTCACTACTTACTAGGCAAGAGGCCCGGTTACTTAGTAGAGAAAACCAAAGACAAGCACACAATTATTTTGCATATACTTATTGATTTTTCTTTTCTTTTCTTTTTCTTTCTCCTTTTTTTTTCATGCCTAGGTATCTAATTCACTACTCTTAAAACACTAACAACATTCATGATTAATCTCAAATGGCATAACCCACAAACATGTGTAATGTGCAAGTGTAATTGTTAATTAAAAAGAGTAGATGAAACAAGACTCAGTTTAAAAAAATCTAGATAAGATTGCGTGTTCTTAACTCAAATTCATCTGTGTGATAACAAAACTAAATTACTTCATATCTACTTGCAAAAGAGATGAACAGCATTCTCATTGAAAGCAAGTCAAGAAGTATTATACAAGTTATTTGAACCATGATAGTGTGTATCTCAAGAGCTTGCAATTTTCTAAGAAATATAATACTCATAAATCACAATTTTATAGATTTTCAAAGCTAGTCTTCTTTGAGTAATTTTGAATTTCACAACCCTTTTTTTTATTAAAATTATAAATGACGACTTTCACAATCTATTAAACAATTAGAGACCCTTTTTATTTCAAAAAGGAGATTAGCTATAAGAGTATATCCCATTTTATTTCAAGAGGAGATACCTTTCTTTGACGTAGCCCTTTCCATTTTTGGTTGGAATGAATCTTCTTTTTAAAAGGACTGTTCAATAGATCTATAAAATAGATTTTAAAGTATTAAAGAAGCTCAGATTTCACAATAAGAGATATGTGCAACACAATTTGTCAGATAACTCGATCTTTTTAGAAACCATGATCCAAGACAAGAGTGAGTATTCAATGCAATTAAACACAAGATAGAATGATTACACAAATCATAAACTGATACGTTCTAGCATATGCGTTCTAGATAAAATACTTAAGATATAAGTAATGTTTACTACCCCTAGTGTTTTTCTCAAAAACTCAAATCTTTGCATATCAAGGGGTTTTATAAAAAATGTTCGCCAATTGATTTTCAGTAGAGATGTATTCAAGAGACACAATTTTATATTAAACAAGTTCACGAATGAAGTGATGAAGAATATCTATATGCTTAGCCCTAGAGTGTTGAACAGGATTTTTAGAGATATTAATAGAGCTCACATTGTCACAGAAGAGAGTGAGACGAAGTTCTGTTTCTTGTTGTGCCATGAAACTAGATTGTTCTCAATGTAAAAACATCCGCCTGAAGTACTTTTTCTATCATCACTGCATCTTGCCCGGTCAGTATCAGAGTATCCTACAAGAGATATGTTAGTATCCCTAGAGTAAAAGATTCCAAAGTCAAGTGTTTCATTGATATATTTTAGAATTCTTTTAACTGTAGTCAAGTGAGACTCTCTAGGATTTGTTTGATACCTAGCATATACACAAACACTGAAAGCAATATCAGGTCTATTTGTAGTTAGGTACATAAGACTACCAATCATACTCCTATAATAAGTTTGATCGATAGATTTACTAGTGGAGTCCTTACTTAACTTTGTGTTGTGGCTCATAGGAGTGCGTGTAAGCTTACATGAGGCTACATCAAACTTCTTCACAAGGTTTCGAACATATTTTGACTGAGATATGAATATCCCATCATTGTCCTGTTCAACTTGAAAACCTAGAAAGAAAGTTAGTTCACCCATCATATTTATCTCAAATTCAAACTTCATCAGTTCATCGAAGTCATGAGTGAGAGAAACCGAAGTAGACACAAAGATAATATCATCCACATAGAGATGTGATACAAGAACATGTTTTTGATATCTTTTTATAAAAAGAGTTTTGTCTACAATTTCTCTGTCAAAACCTATACACAAAAAAAAGTGATGAGTCTCTCATATTATGCCCGAGGAGCTTGTTTGAGTCCATACAGCGCTTTGTTTAGTTTATACACATGGGACTCATACTTGGGTTTCTCAAAACCTTGAGGTTACTTGACATACACTTCCTCAATTAGGAGACCATTCAGAAATGCACGCTTCACGTCCATCTGAAACAACTTGAACCTAAGTAAGCAAGCTATAGATAGTAAAATACGTATGGATTCAAGTCTAACAATTGGGGCAAAGATTTCATCAAAATCTATTCCCTCAACTTGAGTGTACCCTTGAGCTACTAGCCTAGCATTGTTTTTGACAATATTCCTAATTTCATCATATTTATTCTTAAAAATCCACTTGGCACCTATGATATTGACATCATCTGACTTAAGAACTAGTGTCCAAACATCATTCCTAACAAACTAATTTACCTTATCATGTATCACATTAACCCAATAATCATCATTTAAGGTTTCATTCATATTTTTTAGTTCTATATGACACACGTAACACATGTGACTTATGTAATACCCCGAACTTTTTTTTTAGAACCTAGGTAGGACCAATGTGTGTTGAGTATATATATAAAACCATGAGAAATAAATACCGCGTGAGTTGAGAGTATACAAGTGGTTTAAAAACTGGAAAATTGGGTTACAGGTGTGATTGTCCGGACAACTTTTTAAATCTATCCGAATAGCCAGAGTAAGATGGTGCAGACCTGCCAAATAGGTAGAGGTGTCCGAACAGCCCTCCAAGGTGTCCGGACACCTCTTTAAAAAAAATAGCCGAGAATGGTTTTAAAACACTCATTTCGCAATTTCTCTTAAAATACCCAACCTAAACAAACCCTAAACCCCATTTTCTTTCAAATTTCCTCCCTCCCATCAATTTAAGATCATCAACCAAGGTACGATTGTCCTCTTTCAAGTTGTTTCAAGTTGGATTCATGACTTCTCTCTCTAGTTTACATATTCTTAAATTCCTCTCTTTGTTCTAATCTTTCAAGGTTTGAACCCAAACTCAAATCCATGAGTTCCTACATCATTTGAGGCCTAAAGGAAGCTTGAAAACCTTCCTTTTACTTATCTCTACAACCTTGGTAAGTTTTCTTAAACCTAAAAGCTAATATCTAGAGATTGGGTGATTTGGGATTCTAGGGTTTTATTGGTGTTTTGTAGATTTAGGGGAAAATCTTTAAATTAGATGAAATTAGTGATTTAATAGGTTGATTTAAACTTGTTTATGGTTCTATTTCTAGATTCTATTGATGATTGGAGTAGCAAGCTTGAGTAGGCGAAATTCAAGAACTTGGAAAATTTTGGGTAAGATAAGGTAATGGTTTCTTGATTTATTGGGTTAATTTGTGTTAGATTTATGAAATTAAAGTGGTTGTATATTGATTGGAAGATGGGCTTACCGAAAAATAGGTTGATTGAGGCCGGAGAATTCAAGGTTGAGTATTGGTTTACATAACTAGTTTTTGAAGTGCGAGGTAGGGAAACTCTACCCTTTGCTATTCTATTTGAATATGTGTTCCTATTAAGAACGTTTATCTTTCTCATTGTTCATTATGTTTCGTTCTCTCCTTCATTACACCTAAGGGAGAGCAACTCCACTTTGTGATTTTTTCATTGTATGATTTTAGTCATATTACATACCCTCCTTGTTCAATCTTCCATTGAGCATGAATTACTCTTGAACATGCATCATGTAGTAGTATACATATGTAGGTTGTATATATATACCCTATTGTATAACCATGTTGGACATGCATTATAGTCGCATGGTAGATGTCGGGTATGGACCTGTATGCCTCCTAGTTGCGATTGATGTGAAATGTGGAATGTCGTTGGGTCGTTCAGGGTTCCTATGAGTACGGGAATGCTGGTGGGCCGAGTCAAGATTACATATGTGCTCGAAGCACCATGCGATGATGCTGTTGGGCTGTTCAGCGTCCCAATATGCATAGGGATGCCAATGGGCCAAGTTAGGATCTCGTATAATGTGGTTATCTACTTGTGTTTGGTGTATATGATGTTAGATATTATATTGTTGCATGTGTGCCTTTCTTTAATATTTCAACCTTATATTATTCACTTACCCTTTATTATTCCCTACTGGGCCTTTCACTCACCCTTTCTTTCTCCTATTCCCTTCTCGCAGGTGAGTCTAGTTCTAGTACCAGGGTTACGGATCAGGAGGAGCGTGCGTGACATGGATAGACCCCTGGAGAGTGATAGGACTAGATGGTTCTAAAATTTGATTATGTTATTACTAATTTGTCGTACCTATTTTCTTGGTTGAGACATATTGTGTGATATCCCTATTCGATGGTGGAATGGACGGTTGGGAGGGTGCTCCGTGTGATCGGGACTCCTGAACCTGGTTTGTGGACTTTGTGTCCTAATGATTTCATATGTTGTAGGATTGCTACTTGCGTTGGTTGTTGATTTTATATGTTGTTGTGTGTGGAGAAATTATCTGTGATTGTTAGGTGGCCTGAGGCCCTACTTAGATTTGAGAATTGATTGATGAAATGATTTGTTAGATGGCCGAAGGACCTGCCTAGGTTGTGAATATATTTGTGATATTGCTGCTCGTTTACTCTAGATTGACATTTTCCGTATTATGGCGAGGTGCTGTCGAAATTTTCAGTGGTTTAATGATTGAATTAATTAGTAGATTGATTAAGATGATACCAAAAGTAACACATTCTGGGTCGGGGCGTTACAACTTACCTCCACTCTCATTTGCTTATATGTTTTCATTGGAGCAGACATCTCTCCTAACACTAAGTCCTTGGGATGATTTTTCTTAACTCTTTGAGAGGGTATGAGTTCTTCTGATGTAGGATCAATAGAGGTGACTTCAACTGCCTTAGAATGATTTTCTAAAGTAGGTTGCTTAATGATTACTCCAGAGTCTCTATTCTTGGCAGAACCTACATTTTCTTCCACATTCATATCAGCTTCATCTTGAAGAATTACTATATAACGATATTCATCTGTCAGTCCATCAGTACTTTCTACTATCTCATCATTCACAACAACATTAGCAGATTCCATTATAGTCATAGTCCTCTATGATTGTAAAATCGATAAACATAACTATGTAAAGAATAGCTAAGAAAAATACCTTCCCCACTATGAGTATCAAACTTACCTAAGCTTTCTCTATCCCACAGAATATAACATTGACTCTCAAACACTCTAAAGTGCTTAACCATAGGTTTCTACCTTCCCACAGTTCATAGCAAGTATAGGTGGTACCTGGTCTGATGTGGACTCGGTTTGACACATAGCATGTTGTATTGATGGCTTAAGCCTAAAACTTTTGAGGTACAGACTTTGCATGCAGCATAGCTCTTGCCATTTCTTGGAGAGTATGATTCTTTCTTTCAACTACTCCATTCTGTTGAGGAGTCTTAGGTGTAGAGTACTAATGCTTTATTCTATGTTCGAACTTAACATTTTCGAATTCAGTACCATGGTCAGACCTAATTTTACACAAGTGGGAATCATTGTCTTTCTTTTCATTCTCCACTCCCAAATATAGTTCATAGAAAGCATCAAAAGTGTCAGATTTTTCACGTAGAAATTTTACCCAAGTGTATCTTGAGAAATCATCAACAACAACATGAATGTATTTCTAACCTCCTAGGCTTTCTACTCTACGTGGTCCCATAAAATCCATATAAAGGAGTTCAAATGGCCTTGTAGTACCAACTGTATTTACCTTTTTGTGAGGAGAGGTAGTTTGCTTTCCCATCTGACAGGGATTACACATCCCATGCTTTAAACCAATTTGAGGAATTCCATGCACAGTTTTCGACTTTGATATCTTCTATAAATCCCAAATATTGAGATGCCCTAATCTTTCATGCCATAATCTTTCAGAAGAAGGAGAAATAGTAGAATTGAATGTAGTTATATGTTTTAACATGTATGGTATAACAATTATCATGTGACCTTCTTCCTTACAAAATACACAGCTTGTTAGTGTCAAACACCCTGTACTAACGCTTAGTAAACATAGCTGTATATTTTGAGTCATATAAGTGACTGATACTAATCAGATTTTCCCTTAATTCTTCAGCAAACAACATATTCTTCAGTTTACGATCACCAAGAGTCTATATGGTGTCTTTACCTTTGATTTCAACTTTACTTCCATCACCAAATATTACTTGACCACCATCATAGTCATTAAAATAAGAAAACAAAGATATGTTACCACACATATGACGAGAACATCCACTGTCTATGTACCACACATCTTTTTTAAGAGTATTCAAGGTAGTGTGTACAAACAAACAATTTAATTCAAAATTTTTGACCCAAAATTGTTTTGCTCGTTTGTTTTCAGAAATAACCCTTTTAGTGGGTAAGACCTTAGGAATTGTAGTTGACTCTTTCAGCAAGGGCTTGAAATCTATTACTCAAAAACTTCATTTGATTTTTAAGTTCCTCGGGTAACCTAGTCACATAGGCTTTAGGCAAACTATATGGTTTATGAAAATTTGGTCTAATGTGCCCTTTAATACCACAATAATGAAAAATAGGAGTAAATCTATGAAACTTGTCAATTTGGTATTGTTGTTTTTCAAAAAATTGTTGTGCAGTCAAACCAAACCTATGAGGAGAATTTTTCCTTTGGTGGAGTTGAGAAGAATTTTTCCTCCTATGCATGAGTTCTAGAACTAGATGGAATGAAGTTGACAAATTGAGAAGGCAACTTTTAAATAAGTCTTCTTCTTTTGTCCCTATCTCAAACTTTTGTTTTCTTCATATCCAAGTCCTGAGTTTTCTTTAAACATTCTCTGCGTGCCAACTATACTTTGGAATTTATTAGAACCAAATTCAAATTTGTCAACATTAGAACATAATTTTTTTTTTAGCATTTTTTTGACGATTTGCCTCTACATCAGTGAAGTAGGCTACACCAGAGGTTGTATTTGGTTGACAACATGCTTCCAGCTTTGAAATCTCATCATTGAGTTTTTTTATTGTGATTCTAGCTTGATCTAAATATTTTGTCAGAGCCTCGTTAGCTTTAATAAGTTCCAATTTTTCCCTCTTGGTTTTGAAGCATTCTTCAAAAAGATTGTTGTATACAGTTTGGAGTTCATTAGCATCATTGTTTGAGTCACTGTCATCAGAACTGTTTTCGACACTAAAGTCATTCAAAGTAACCGGATATGCCACTTGCTCTTCATCTTTCTCATCTTCAGATGCTGATTCCCCATCAGTATCACCAATCCAGGTCATATTTAAGGCTTTCTACTTCTTCTGTTTATTTGCACAATCCTGTCCAAAATATGACCAAAACTTTTACATTCAAAACATTGAATTGAAGATATATCCTTACCTTTCTTGTCATCCCCTTTTACTTCTGAAGAGGATTGTCCATTTTTTTTAGATCTTTGGTCTTCCTATTCTTCATGAAACTTTTGAAATTTTTTGTTAACTACAACTCATCAAGCATAAGAATAAGTTCCTCCGTATAACTGAGAGTTATACTTTTGCTCTTTTTTTGAGTTTATGAACTCTTCAACCTTCATCTCATCAATATTTTTGCTTTCTTCTATTCTGCTACTTTCGTCAAAAATCTTTCTGACAGTGATCTCAAAATTTTCCTCACAATCTTGTTTGGAGGAATTGGTTCTCCAAGTGTGAGGATGTATTAACTATATCACTTAGCTTTGCATAGAAGTCATCGAACTTCTCACTTTCTTCCATTGTGATAGTCTCAAGCGGTGTGGTCAGGCATTGTGTTTAGTCAGCTTGACTATCATAGTTCCTTCATGAGTTATCTCTAATAAATCCTAAATATCTTTGGCAATCTCGCACTAAGATATTCTTTTGAACTCATCAATGGATAGCACAACAAACAAGGAGTTGATTACTTTGTTATTCCATCCAGCACAATCTAAGTCAACTTTAACCCACGTACCAAAAGATTTAGTAACTTTTTTACCATATGTGCCATCAATCATGGAATCTTTGCATCCTTGTACAACCAATACCCACACACGTTCGTCTATTGACTTTAGGTATGCTCTCATACGAGCTTTCCTGTATGAATTGTTCAACCCATTAAAGTGTAGAACTTGATTGTTTCTTTGTTCTACTTAACTTCTTGCTCCGATACCAATTGAAAGTTTATTCTTGTTCAAGAACTGTTAGTCAAATATTATGTAACTTGTGGAATAAGCAAATAACAATCAAACACCCTAGAATAACGAGGAAAACCCAGCACGGAAAAACCTCGAGTCTATTAAGCGACCAACCTCGAAAATAATCTACTATATGAATAAAGATTACAAAGGAGTTAACCCTAAGATACCTTAGTATATCAACTATCCAACGTATGTTCAATAAGTGACACACACCACCAAGAGCATCCATGTTGAGAAGAAACTGTTTGGTACCCTACCAATAAGTGACACACTCCACCAAGAGCTGTCTCACACCAGGGTTCTTCTCCAACAATCAAGAACACAAGAAAATAATAAATTCGAAACATGAAAGAACTTGCTTTGTATTTGTGCACAGACATCGGTAGTCTTGAGAGTCTTGGACAGCAAGTATATATAGTTTTCCAGTAACCCTAATTTTCTTAGACTTCACATTTTCTGAGATTCAAGTTTCCTAAGTAGACATCAATCATTTAACCTAATTTGAAGGAACTTCATTAAAACTGAAACTAAGAAACATACAACCAAGTATTCCTTTAATTAAAACCTAAACAAAGTGTTTCTAATTAAAGACAACTCTATTCTAGTATTTTACAAAGTTGCAATTGCTCATAAATATTCTAATCCATGTCACTACTTAGCTGAAATATTTATCCCGTGTTTGTTATGATCCAGAGCAAGGATGTTATAGCCTACATGAAGTTACTTGAAACTATCTAGTAAGGTAGGCTATCTTAGGATACATTGATGCACAAAGATAAACAAAAAAACACATCATATATATAATAAACAATTAACACATAATGCATGAACACTTAAACTGTCATTCCTATTAGGGGTAAAAACCCCAACAATTTTCCTTTCTGTTGACATTCTGCCTTCATTTATTTTCCACGAAATTAGAAATTTGGATCAATTAGTTCAAACCCCAGAAGACTATGGTTGAGGATCCAAAGAGATCCCACATGAAGATACCAGCGATGGAGATATAAATCAATGCTATTGGAGATGCAAAAAGACCCCAAGCTTCTCATGCAGATCTTTGCAGCTGAACACTAAAGTACCAAGTCCATAATCAAAAATTTAAAATATCATCCTTGCACAAAGATTAAAATGGACCCCACAACAAAGCAAATACATGAGTCTCTCCAAGTGAAATGACTCTTTAAAAAGTGTAGTAATAATCGTAATAATCCAAGCAAATGCATGAATCTCTCCGGTGCATGCACTGATTTGAAAGAAGCGACACTTCAACATCTCACCGACTCATCATAAGCTCAAGTAATGGTCGAGTTTTAGACTTTTAGTTTAACTTTATGTGATTAAAAGCAAATTAAATTTAGGAAAAATTAAGGATAAGTCTCTCATTGAAAAGTTTTGTTTCAATAAGAACACTCTTAAAAGTCTTATTCCATACAGTCCATATAGTTTGAACTAATATTCCAAGAAAGACAAAAAGTCAAAATATATGGTTTTATTGTCTAAAATACACTTATCTTCATCCTCAAACATGGCATATGCCTCCTACACATGATTCATCTTGTATCTCCGCCGGAAGCTTTGTCTACGCTGCCAGAAGCTTTGTTTCCGCCCCTCGTGGCTTATTTGAGAGTTCTATGATATTTTTTTAGTGATTTTTCAACCGGATTTTTGTTGTGTTCGAACTAGATCTACTCATACTCACCACGAGACTTGTAGATCTTGTTGTTTTCCTTTGATCTGTCATCACATCATTATTTTCAGCAGTTTCTGTGGTAATTTTCATGGTTTTTTGTTCTGATGTGAGATCTACAGACTGCAGATGATATGTTATCTGTTTCAATTAATTTGATATCTATCATAATGTTATCTGTTTTGTTAAAATGTTATCTGTCCTTAATGAAATGTTATCTGTTTGAAGTTTCAAAAGTACCAAAATCGAAAACATATCATAACAGATCCAAAATAGATATAATATCTGCATATTCATATTCGATTTAGAAGAATATTGACAGATACGAAACATATATAATATCATATACGAAACAGATATAATATCATATACGAAACAGATATAATATCTTCAGATTTAGATCCAATTTCAGATGAAAAAAAAAGTTCAAAAAAGCAATAAAACCTCAAAGGTGATGCGCCTTAGTCTGTGGAGTTGATTGGAGGTGTTGATGGTCGCCAGCGCTGGCCTTATTGGCAGGATCTAGTTCTTTTTCAAATGGTGACCATGATTTCACGAAGCTTTTTCGACGACTCAAGTGATTTTCTACTATTGGTGATGACTGGGCTTTGATCGGGCTAACCAAGAGCTTCATTTCGGTAGTTCGTTCATCGAAAATGATGGTCGGACGATCAACTTCCGATATAGTGGCGCAAGGAAGAAGAAAGAAGAATAAGAAGAAAGGAGGAGGAAGAAGAAGGCGGAGGGGTATTTTGGTAAGTTGTTAGACTTTATCCTTTTTTCTAAAGGTTTTTTAGATTGTCCTTGTTGGAATACAAATTTTAAGGATTGTCCTTATGGATAAAAACCCCTTAAATTTAAGAAATTCCATGTGGCCATTTTATGTCATCCACAGAAATCTGATGTGGCACTACCTAAACAAAGTATAACCTTCTCTCACTTTTCGTTTTTTATATCACTAGTCGAAATCTCACGCGATGCGTGGTTTTTTGTTTGACTCATATTTTTTAGATGTTGCATTTCATATTTTATGTTTTGTTTCAATTTCTTTACTCAAGTTTTTTTTATAGGAGAGAGTAATTATTTTGATTGTCGATTTGATTTTTAGTAATTATTTATGAGAAATTGTATCAAATATAATTGAAGTTACCCAGTCGCCCGTTACAGACTGTACTATTTTTTTTAATTAAATTCTCTTTGAGTTTTTGATATTTTTAATCACATTTCATTGTCATTTTTTCGTCTTTAGTTGGCTGAAAGTTATAGCATTTCAATATATCACTCTTGGTTTTTATTAATTGTATTATATTTTACATTTTTATTGTTGTTCTATAAAGAGGCTAGTGTTGATTCCATTTATATTAAAGTAAAATGTTAAAAGTATTCACACCAAAATTGTTATTCTTTTTTTAAATGAGATTAAAAAATATATTTTTAAAATTTATAATACACATATCTATAAAATTATATAAATATAACTTTACATATTTCATATTTATAGTGTAATTAAAGAGAAATTTATATTATTGGTTATAAACGGTTTTGTAATTGAATGTGCAAATAAATCTTTTTTTAAAAAATTCAATTTCAATATGACAATTAATGTATAGAGAGTTTTTTTGAAAGACGAGAAATAGAGAATTCGTATGAATCCACGTGACAACTAATCTTACAAATAAGTTGTCCAAATGTCAAATAAAGAGAGCAATTTGTTATAGTCTCTGCTTTTATATATAGTATAGATATAGATGTATAGATAGTAGATAACTAATAAGTTGAAAAAATATTGATATAAAAAAAATGCTTTAAATGGTTATAACTAGACTACGTTGTTTTGTTATAAACCACACTTTGACTAACACAATCTTCTTCAATACACCATATCAGCACCTCCTTCGATCAAACCTACATATATTATCTTTCCTTTTCTCCTTTTTTATTCCTTGATCACTTTAATCAGTTTGTCAAGACCTCATTCTGCTTCCCAACTCTTTCCCTCTCATGCAAAAAAGCAGTGGTAGAACGAAGAAACCAGGAAGATGATGTTGAGGGACGCCTAATCGGCAAATCGAGCGGCGTGAGAAAGACTCACATAAAAATCAAGTAAAGTTGAAGGACGAAGAGAAGTCACGAGATCCAGACATGAGACCTCCCAGCAATCAAATAAAGAGAGGTGATAGTATACTACAACATTGTAAATTTGCGAGATCAATAAGTTAGAAGAGAGGAGAAGGAGATCCAAAAGTTAGCAAAGAAGAGAAGGAGATCCAGAAGTTTGAAGAAGTGATATATTTGTTATTTTAATTTTTTTTAACCGGGTTATCGGGTCCTAGAAAATCACAAAAATTGAACTTGGGGCTCGATTCGACAAAATAAGTTTCTGACCAGGTCAGGCCCGGCTCGATAAAATAATGATCGGACCAACCCGATAAACATCGGTCGGTCTGGGTCACCGGATCGGGTTGCGTTTTTGGGCCTCAAGTACGCCCCTAATTTATATTGCTCTCACAAGGGCCTTTGACATTTTTTATAAGTGACTAAATTTAAAAAGTTCTTGAAATCAAGAACTTGGATTATCATTGCTTCCAAAGTTCCAAACACAATAAATTCGTGTTCAAATATTTACGACAATTTAATGAAGCCTAAATTTAGGCACGTACCAAATTCATGTTCTTTCTTTTGTCTTTTTCCTTACTTGTGCCTATAATCTGAACACTGTGATTGATGTTTGGAAAATGTGTCGTTCAGCATCACGAGTCTATCTTTTTTGTGATTCTGTGTTTACAATCTGAATAGTGTGATTGATGTTTGGAGGTTCTGATGACAATCCCACATCAGAAGATAGTGGATTTAAAAATCCTATTGTCAATATGGATTTTCAATAGAGAGTTAGGTCTGTGACGCTAAATTTGGACCTCCATCTCGTATGATGAATATTCATCAAGTTCCAAACAGACTCACATCTAAAGATTACGCGACTATTTTTTTGTGAAATCTTTTTCAGTTTTTTCTCTACTAATTTTGTTGTTGATTGTCAAAAACGTTGTTTAATGTATGCCTCTAGTAATATCTGGAGATAGAGAATATATTATACCCATTATTTGATTACAAATGAAAGTTTTTGAGTAGACTACAATCACATAGCTTTTACTCTCTACATCAAAAAAGTTTTCCACGTTAAAATTCTGGTGTTTTTCTCTTATGTTTATTGGTAATATCTGAATTTTCTAGACAACTTGGTATTGGTGTTTTCGGTGTTGCTATATACTTGTCGTTTTGCTCTATTAGATTGTTTCTTAAAAGTTTTAAACAAAAAGGAAGAACCGTTCCATTTGTTGTTACCACCCAAGATCTAGTTCATCTTGTCAAGTAAGATAACCAATTTATTTATTTTCTGACAATCCTTTGGATACAATAATATGCTTTTTCATATTCACATATAGAAAGTATACTGATGTGGATTTCTGTAAGTGCGCGAAATCGCATAAGTAACAAAGTGAGAGAAAAGTCATGTTAAACTCATAGGGATTAAGTATTCGTTAAATATTCAAAATTAGAATAATTTTAGTTATGTTTGAACGAAACAAATTGATTTGAGTTTTATGTAAAAAAGAAAAGCAACTAGTCAAAAACAAGTAACGCAAAAGTATCCAATCAATCGAACAGTTAAGGCATTCAATTCACCCAACTATAGAATCCAAATTAGCTGTTAGCATGTCAATTAAGGTTGGGTTGAATAACTTGTAGGCCTTGGAGTGTTCACTAACTCCAAGAAAGACACTTTTCATCCTTATCATCTAGCTTCTCTCTCTTTTCATTTGGTATGTGTGCATATGCTATGCACCCAAACACTTTGAGGTGATCCACTACTGGTTTTCGTCCACTCAAAGCTTCCTCAGGGTCATGTTTTTAACAGAAAAGGTAGGACATCTATTCAAAACATGAATGGACCACAAAACTGCGAGTTACCTTCAAATGCCTTCTCATCACAGAAAGCTTCAAACTTTTGAGCAATACTCACCACCACGATTAGTTCGAATGGTTTTGATCCTTCTTCCACTTTCATTTTCAACAAGTGCCTTAAAGCTTTTAAATGCATTAAAAGCCTATTATTTTTCCTGCAAGAAATACACCAATGCCTTTCTACTAAGTCATCAATAAAAGAGACAAAATATTTCTTTTTACCATTTGACATTGGATTGATTGGGCTACATATATCTGAATGCACCAAATCCAGTAGGTTTTGAGCTCTCCATGCATTTCCTTTGCAAAATTGATCACAGTGTTGTTTGCTGACAATGCACTATTCACAGATTTTTGATGGAGGTGTGATCATAGGAAGGGCAGTCATCATTTGCTTCTGGTAAAGTGTCCTCAAACCATTAAAATTCAAGTGGCCATATCGAAAGTGCCATAGCCGCGAAGAATCATCTTCCTTAGCCATCAAACAAGTCTGGGCAGTACCTTTCTGAAGAGTTATTATATAACCCTTTTTCTTGCAATTGTCCAACACTCAACAAATTAGTTTTCAAACTAGGCACATAAAACACATTCGAAATTGTTTCAAAAAAATCATTCTTAGTTCTAATTTGAATATCACCCTTTCCCATCACATCAACACTTGACCAATCCCCAAAACTCACTGTAGTTCTAAAATCTTCATTTAAAGATGAAAAAGATGACTTACTGCAACTCGTATGATTGCTGCAACCTGTATGTACATACCATACTTCTGAATCGATCTCCTCCTTGACGTGGAAAGCCATCAGAAGTGTCTCATCATCCTTCCTTTCAACAAAGGTAGTCTTCTCTCCCTTTCCTGTCTTTTGGCAGCATGGTATAACATTCATTGTGGTAATTACCATAGTTGTGGCAATGGTAACACTCAATGTTTGACTTGTCGAAGTGTTGATCACGAATTCACAACCTTTGTTTCTTCCTTGAGAACCTAATAAATAATAATCTTCATGCTTGAAACTTGGTTGCTGCGTTCCTCTATCTTAATTACCACGACCTCCTCTTCCTCTACCTCTACCTTGGCCTCTTCCTCTTGAGCTTGAGGATTCAGTGAAGGTAGAAGCTTTCAAAGCTTGTTATTTAGTGTTGCTTAGTTTTGTGGTACCACAATTATGCTGCTGCTCATGGAGTACCAAGGTGCTTCGAACTCATCAATTGACATCTCCTCAGTGTTATTGGACTCCTCAATAATCTTTGGACCTTAGGAAATTCTCCATCAACATGCTCCAATGATATTAATGAACATCAAAGCGTGGAATGGCTGGTTGAACAAAGTTCTCAACTGGTTCGTCAGTCGCCATGGATGCTTGTTATTGCAAGAACAAAAGCTGCTGCTTCTTGGTAGGATTTTAGACTTAGAAGCAGTAGGGGTTCCAATACAAGATGTTGGGTACACTTGAAATAAAAAAACTTAAACTTGTTGTTGAACAAGATGGCTAGGAAGCTATGTATTTCTTATTGACTCAAAACTGAATACCAGTAGAACTTAAAGAGAGAATTAATTTGGGATACAAATAGCACAACCAGCACTATGCAGATTTTGTGAAACCATATCCCATGACACAACAACTTGAAATAACCTAACCATGACTCTTACAATTTAGGCATTCTCCCATAGACTAGGTTTGACTACATACCACTAAGATAATTGAAAAATAAACAACATAATTAAAAAACATAACTCTTAACAGTGACAACGTAGGACCCACAAGTGGCTATGATCATCCAATCACCAGGGGACACATGGCAGAGGCAAATAAGATTTTAAACAAATGTTTGTTTATTTTACAGATATTCTGGTATTATTTAAGCTGAAATCCAGGAGGTAGTTGCTGGAAATCAAGACTATCTAAAGAACTATGTCCGAAAAGACAGAATCAAAGGATTTATTGTCATAATTGTTTTATCCTGTTTTAAAACAATTCGTTAGATGAAAATTGAGAATTCAGTTTGATAAGCACACAGAAGGCTGAGGAGATTTCGGGTTTGCAACCCACACATTCTTAAAATATCTCATACATGTTTTCAATAATTGCATGACAATAAGAGATCAAAACCACGTTTGTTCTGCACTTTGAACAAGAAGAAACTTTCTCACATTCAAACAAACAGAAGTAGTAACAAAATGGCAACTACCAACATATTTCCCTCAACACCCAACATAAGGCATATGGAGAAAGCTCATGTTCCTAGTGATCCCATATCCATCTAAAGAAGGGACATGACTTGGGACTTTCACCATGATTCCCATTACTTTAAAAATGTTGCAGTTATGAAGAGATTGGACCTAAGAACTCAAGCAACAAGCAAGAAGATGATTTCCAACTATTCACCACAATAGAACATGTCAAAATCATGCCAAGGAAACAAAAGATGATGGTCACCACTGAAGACCATGAAGACAATAAGAAGAAGGAGGAGAAAAATTCACAACCACCCTGCGTCAAACATAGACTCCAAGTTTACAGACTTTATTACTTTCTTAGCATGACTCCGGTCAATTATCTTTAGCCCATTTATTTATTTTAAAGCCTCTGTGGCTGTAGCCTCCACGGTTATATTTTGTTTTAGCTTGTAAAGCATGCCCCTTAATACACTCCAAAATGTATTCTCATTAAAAGATTTCAATGTGTTCCAGAGATGTATTGTTTCTTTTCGTTTCATTAATAGAAGTGCGTTCATTCTGGTGAGTCTTCTATGTCCTACTTTTCTCATTTGACATAAATTAAATTTTAAGTCATTTTTTTGGAATGCAACCTTGAACCATCAATTTTGTGTTCTCATACTGCGCACACCTCATTTAATGGCAGGTTAAATTTGGTGTAATCCTATATTAGAATTTTTGAACTGACAAGAAGTTCTAACACACCTGAACACATGGGCAGAACCACCCATGCCCAAGGGGGGGCGGCCCCTAAAAAAATTTATTAGTAAAGTTTTTTAGTAGTAATATATATAGATAAATTAAGTAAGTTATTCAACAAATGTCCCCTCTGAACCCAATAAAAGGTAACATAATATGGGTCTAGGATAATACATTAATATAAAACATTAATAAAATGGAGACCCAATTGAATAAGTAAGCCTAAAAGATGATCCAACTTGATGATGATACATGTCTACATTAGCCCAATAAAAGATTAATCATAAAGAGAGTCATTTGATAAGGTAGAAAAAAATTTTAAAAAATTTTTAAAAAATTAGCGATGCATTTATAGGATTCCATGAGATTGGGTCTTGTAGAGAAAATGGCAATTGTGACAAGGAATAACTTGGTGTATAGACTAATAACACTTGCATTGACTTTTATCTAAATGTTGACAAGTGATATATATATGTATAGAACCCAAACAAAAATTTCGGGGGCGCTATCCCCGAACCCCCGCACAAAGTTTTGCAACCCAAATATCAGATGTTGGTTCCGCCTCTGCTTGAACAAACACATCATCAACATCCCAAACACTTCTATCCCTAGCGACCAAAAGTGTGAGATCTCCTACCCAGCGCAAAATAGACCAAGCATATTTTTGGCACACCTAGTCGGACAACTTTTGTTAAGCATTTGCAGTCATAACAAAGATAATAGGAAAAGCAACGATGAGTGAACCAGTAGTTGGAGATCCAACCCCACTTCTTTCGCGAAGGGAAGCACATAATGTTCTTCAACCACCTCGTTCTGGCAAAGGTGAGGTAAAAAGAAATGTAAGTCACATCCTTGTCAAAATTTTAAGCCGAGAAATCCCCTCAGTAAATAACAGTTTGATGGAGATTATGAAGTAAATAGCAAAGAATATGCAATAGGTATATCAACAGACTCTCTTACAAAATCAAGAAGCTCTTCAACTAATATTCCCAATAATTCCAACAAGTTCTTCAATTAATCCAAGGCTCACAACAAGTTGTGCATTTAGCTCTAGCTCTACAGCAGTTTGTCCAAACCTTTTAGCAACCAGCTCCACCATAATTTTCATAAAAAATTCTAAAGGAGCTAGCTACCATATTGAAGGTCATCAATCGACATCAAATCTTAGTATTAACAATAGCCACTATGTTGTGAACAATTAAGTTTCAATTCCTGCAATCATTTCTTTACCTTCTGTGCAAACCATTTAGAGTTTTGAAGTAAAAGAAATAGGTTTTTAGGCGACATCTTATGGCTTTACCTCTTTACCTCCACTAACAGATACTCCTGTCATTAGAAGTACAACTGTTCCTTTTAAACAAGATTGATTGAGCAGAGAGAAGTGAAAAATGTCAACCAGAGGCTTCCTCAAGTTATACCTCTTACAGAATAATGGTGAGAACCATATATCCAAGCACAACAGTAACATTACCAGTCTTATCCTCACAACAAGCTTGAGAGGTAGGGTCAGCACAAGTGGTTCAACATCAACCTCAACAGATGGTGGGTTCAAGTTGAAAGGTTGCTAACAAAATACATAGCATAAATTTTAAATTTTTATTCACAGGCAACCAAGAGGATCGATTAATGTTTCATGCATATAAAGTATTATCCTTTAACAGGTGCTACTAGTTTAGAAAGTACCAACCTTTTGGACGATCTCGATCTTCCTCTCTGGCTCTACACGTCCATTAAGCTTGCTTCAAGTTCCTTCAACGTATAGTTCACAAACGGATCGCTAAGTTACTCTAATGGTATAACCTCTAATCGGACCACAAAAACAATGTGCAAAAGAACCTCTTTCGTGATCAACACTTGATCTACAAGATCAAGAGCTTGGATTGAGGTATCCTTGCTAGTGAATACTCTCAATACCCTGTAGTTAATCTGCAATAAATTTCTTCTATCATGGTATATCCCAACTAGTCTTACCAGAAATGAAAATGTGTCAAGTCCTAATCCTAATCTTACGTGTCTGAACCAATTCATATAACCACAAGTAAACCAAGAAAACCTTTTTCTTATTTAGTACTTACACTCTGGCCAAAAATTTTAGAATTATAAAATTGTTAGGTCACATAGGTATCGTCTCTCATTTTATCGAGAGTGATAGATTCCTTATTGTGCATTCACATGCCTCTATACGTGAAACACTAGAACCGACCATACGTGCATGGAACCCGTGACTAGGGTAAACAACACATTGCGCAATGAAGATAATAATATCTCATGTACAAGACAACCATGATGTCTAAGGTCTCAGGAATATATGCACAACATAACCGTTGAGAACTTTACTTGACGTGTAGTACATACTCCATGTAAAGTTCTCAGGATGGTTACGCATAGTTTACTTGTTCTATAACAAGAACCTAGAAGTTTCCTTTGGTGTCTTCACATCAATGGTTGAAAACTCAACATTGTGTCATCTATCAACAAATAAGCATAACATGTACTAGCCTATCTGAATCATCATTGTCCAATTAATAATTCTAAGGTTAGAAACATTAATGATCATAATACTAAATGAATCTTGATTATTCAATCTCAATCATTAAGATCAAGGTTCACTTAACTTATGATCAATCGACATTTATCAAAACACATATATAAACACATGTATATATATTTGGTAAATGAGTGAATTGATAAATATAATGCCTTGTATTTATTAATAACTAATAATAAATGCATTGTTTGTAATAGTTAATTTTGAACGACAATCTAGAGATGACATCGACAAGGGTAGTAAGAACCTAGATATAAATGATGACTATTGTGAAATCTAAAGAGTTTGTGGTTTATTTAAATAATTTGTAAAGTAGATTCATACATTCTCACCATGTGGTAGTTTTAAACCATTGCGTCTACTCACAGCCTCACAAAGCATCTTACCATCAGCTGTAGAATCCTCCCAACCAAGAAAAACATAGATAAAATTCATATCGGCTCCACATACAACAAGGACATTGGTCACAATTTCATCTTTATAATTACAGTACCTAGCTTTCTCCTCTAACAATACTCTTACTTTGATATATGTTTCATCTAAAGCTCTCAAAAAATTTTACAAAGCAAACAAAAATGTATAAATTCCCTTAAATATTCAAATAAAAATTAATGACTAAACATAAAATTGCTTATCATTTTAAATTACCTTAAACTTTATCCATTTCTCGTCTATTGAGTTTGGTGGCACGAGTACAGTTTTTTTTAATTGCGCATAGACAAATCATAGTATCCAAAATCCTCTTAAAATACTTACTAATCGTCTCACTAATCTCTTAAATCTAAATTTGATAACCTTGTTCTTTACATGGTGAGAAAGAATGTGCAAAAAAATTACAATTTATTCATCTACCAACATGTTTTTTTGTTAGTTGTAGACCTCGTATATTCTTTAACATAGAAAATAGATTTGAAAAAATGTGCATATTCATTCTTAGTTGTGCAATGCATGTATTGTCACTTGTATACACTAAATTCTAAGTTGTGCCCTTTGAAATGCAAAATTCAATACATAAGACCTACCTCTTTGTCTTACAGTATGGAGTGATTTTGCAACAAAAAAATATCAAATTAGATCAATTGAAGAAAGAATTTGATTCCAACGGACAATGCAAGACCGAAGTTCTTCTTTTGTATTATACGAGCCATCACTATATTATCATGCATGTAAGTATATATAAAAAAAGACTTCACACTAGCAAAAAATACCAAGAACCAATGTTTTCCCAAAAAATATACGGAAACAAAAAATTATAACAAAAGACAAGGGCATCAAATCCAAAATAGAAGCATATAAAAAGTACTAGAACCACATAATGTGAAAGCAATGGTACTTTAAATTGATCATGGTAGTGACAAAGATGTAATGAAGAAATGTCATGTGACAGAAAATAATAACGAGTGTCGCAACCGGGGTCACGACGCGGACCGGCGATGAAAGGATGAAAAATGATTTAGAGTCGCCACCAATTGATTTAAGTGCAATTGGACACTAAAAATGGTCTACGAACCAGAGAATAGGTAAGGGGGTCTATTGAGTGTGGGGAAAAGGCTACCTAGATTGATCTATGTGCTTTTTCTTGAAAAATTGTTTGTCCAATATAGATGATATTTTCATTTGAAAAGATAACACAATTAAAGCATAGGCAGGAGCTGAATGTCATCAAGTCCTCCTCCTAATTAACTTCAATTTAGTTACCATTATGTTTTCGAGTACAAATGATACCTTAATTTGAAGAGATAGCATAATTAAAGCCTAGGCAGGAGCTGAATGTCATCAAGTGCTCCTCCTAATGAACTTTAATTTAGGTATCTAGTAAATTAATTTATCATTGTGTTTAGAAATATAAATGACACTTTAATTTGAAAAGATAACATAATTAAAGCCTAGGCAGGAGCTGAATGTCATCAAGTCCTCCTCCTAATGAACTTTAATTTAGGTATCTAGTAAATTAAATTACCATTTACATTTGTTTAAATAAGGATAACACAATTAAAGTCTAGGCGGGAGCTGAATGTCATCAAGTCATCCTCCTAATTGACTTTAATGTAGTATCCATTAATTTGTTTTTGTGAAAAGTTGGTAAAGACGTGGTTGTTGAATTGACGGATTTGCGGAAAATGATCTATGGATACAATTCTAATATACATTCTAAACATGCATCCTAAACTAATAACCCTTAACATGCATACTAATCAATTTAAATAAATGAAACTAAACTACACTACTCTATACTACTTTTTATTATTTTCACTACCCTATTACAAGGCTTACACTTTACAATCATGTACAAAAGACAAATATAAAATGTGAAATGCAAATATTCTACAACAATTGGAATATTGCCCATGGGGCCCATTGCTCAAATCGGTCCAAATCTTCTAAGTATATCCTCCAGCCCGAATGGTCTCAAGCCCGGTCCAAGCCCAACAAACAAACACAAAATGGGTCAAATGGGTGTCCAAACAATATCAAGTTAAATCCATATTTAAAAATTGACATTCCTGTATAAACATATATACAATACACAATCATATCATGTATACATTCGCAAATATACGCATATAAACATATATAAAAAATATACACCTCCGAACCAATACTTGTGCACAAACACATATAAATATACATACCACGATATACACCTATATATACATATAACATATACACATCGATCCGAACCAAAAACCTGTATACAAACACATATAGATATATACCACAATATACACCCATACATACATATGACATAAACATATCCGAGCCAAAACCTGTACACAAACACACAGATATATACCATAGTATACACATATACACATACACCATTCATAAACAAAAACAGAGTAATACCGGACTTGTAATACCAGATTTGAAGTAGAACAGTAAAGATGAAATACCGGACTTGTAATACAGAGCAATACCCAGTAATACCAAGTAATAACAGACTTGTAATTCAGATATAGAGTCTGAATAAAATCAGACTTGAAACAGGGATGTATGACCGAAATGAAATTAGAGAAATACAGAGTTTGGAGCAAATCATGACAGAAAAACACATCACAATATACGTATTCTTCAACCAAGCAAACGGGAATATGTGGAAGTAATACCATGGGAACAACAGAGAAATAGAACCATGCAAGATTACCTTCCTAAAGCGAATAAGCGACTCGGTTTCCTTGCTTTCCTTTCTGTTTCCCGGTTCCTTTTCTTTCCCGATTTCCTTCCTTGATTTCTTTGTGTTTTTCTTCTGTGCAATGATTGTTCTTTCTCTATTTTCCTTCCCCCTTTTCTCTCTTTTTGTTCTCTCTGGCCCGATTGCTCTTTTTTCTCCTTTTTCCGGCGGCTCCCACTTCCTTCTCTTGTGTTGTGCGGCTGCTCCCTTTTTCCTTGTTGTCCGGCTTCCTCTCTCCCACAATCTTTCTTTCTTTTATACCATATCCGTATAAAACCCTATTTCATCCTTTTACCAAAATGTCCCCCCAAACCCTATTTATTTTCTCCTAAAAAACTAATATTTTAGTATTTTCCAATGTTTTTTGCAAAAACCTTAAAGGTGTCACCTTTCCTTTTTAAAGGTTTTATTTATTATTTTATTTAATTCTCCTATTTTTTAGATATTTTCTAGGGTTTTGTTGTATTGGGTTTGGGTTTGAATTTTTATGGGCTTATGATCCAAGAAATGGGCTTTAGGATTTTTGCATGTTTGTGGGTTCAAGAAATAGGCTTTGATTTTTTTGTAAGTTTACGGGCTCCAGAACGGGCTTTTGAATTATTATTATTATTATATTTTAGTTTTTTCTATTTTTCTATATATTATTGTTTTTTTTTGGGTTGGACGAAAACCGGGTACTACAACGAGGAAAATTAAATTTTCAATATACATTGTTCGTAACCTTATCCATTTGAGGACATCCAATATAATTGTTTAGAAATAAAATGACACATGCCAGGTCAGCATGACACGTGGGATGGAGAAAGAGAAATGTACGTCCAACTTCCAAGGAGCATCATACTAGGCAAGAGGTTGGGAGAGGATCTCTCTCACTCCCAAGAATAAAAATCTCTAGCTAACATTCAAACGTGAAAAATATCAGGGATCGAGAGGGATTTGATCCTACCTGTCATGACACTCCATATCCTACATACCATGATAGGTGGCATATAAAGGAATGACTTCTCAGAGACAATCTAGAGAAGAGTAAAACTAGGAATGTAACGACCCATCTCCAAGCTGGGCCCATGGGCCGCTACCCCCAACCCCTCTCCTTTTCCCCAGGTGGGTTGTTGATGGTGAGACTCGACCCCCCGATCTCACACACCCTTTAACATACGGCCAAAGGCACCATATGCTACCAACTAAGCCATGGGCCCAGCTTGGAGATGGGCCGTTGCAAGGAAGTTAACCCAAGGAAAGAGGAACATGAGAATCCCAACAATAACATACCACTAGCTTATGAACCATGCATGATCTAGGGAAGTACCTAGACTTAACACAAAGAGGGAAACTTCCTAATACAACCTAGGGACCATGAAGAGTCCTCATATCACAATCTCAACGTCAAGATCTCAAACCCGCTCCATGGTCAACCCTACTCTAGATGGTTAGCGTCAGTACATTGGTGTCCTGTTCTATATGGTTGAACATGCACCACTAAAGAGGATGCCACATTCCAAAAAAAAAAGAAAAATAAAGAGAAAAAGGCAAAGAAAGACAAGCAAGCCAAAGAAAGGCAATGAAAGGAAATAATGAAGAAGATAGTCTTTCAGCCCGACTATAACATAAAGACAACCTACTCAGGACATAGGACGAATGCTAGGAAGCAACAAACTCAGCCTTCATCTATCAGTTTGTGACATATCAAAATATGCACACTTCTCGAAAAAACAAGGATTGATTATGATTTTGGATGCAGAAGAGCAAGTCAAAGTACCCAAAGAAATGACAATAGAGATGGATAAAAAAAGGCATGTAGTTTGATTCAATTATCTCCTGCAGATGCATTGCCTAAGGAGGTCGACGAAATAGCGAAGAGGTTATGCGACAAGCTAGAACACTTCTATATGACGATTTCTTTTGCCTCCATCCCATCTTGAATCTACCATGTTACACTTATTCTTGTATCTTTCATTATTGTTTTGTCTTGTCTTTCCATCGATTTGCTGCTTCCATCTTATTTCCATTAAATCCGACATACCTTTAACGCCAAACCAAAGCTTTTCGGCTCCAGAATCTCTTGGGCCCCACTATGTCTTTTAACGTCATTTAATTTCTTTTAGCTTTCTTAGAATTAAGAACACCACAATCTCTCAGGCTCCACCATGCCTTTTAGCACCATTTAATTTCTTTTAGCTCCTTTACAGTCAAGAACACCAAAATCTCTTCAGCTCCACCATGCCTTTTAGCGTCATTTAATTTCTTTTAGCTCCTTTACAGTCAAGAACACCAAATCTCTCAAATTCCTGCTAAGAACAATGTCCTAATACACTTGTCATGATTCTTTTATTACTTCACTTAACTTCCAAATAAATTCAATAGTATGGCAACGCTTGTACTACACGAAATTTCTGAAGGCAAGATATATAAGCAATAAAATCGTGAAGAACACAAGCAATGAATAAGGAATTTGGAAATGAACTGAATAACCTCAGAGAGTTTTATTTAGAATAGATAGATAACAGGAGAGACTGATCAAGTATATATATGATTCAAGAGGGTTAGAAATAAAGAAAATAGTAGAAATTTTTACAGGATATGAGATAACTTTGATACCGCACAAAACTGCCCTAGTTTTGTGTGCCCCCATTTTGCAATTATTGAATCTGACTACTTCCATATGAAGCTTCTCCGTCATAGACTCATCATGCATACCCCTAAACATAACCAATTCACCTTTGTACAGCCTCGCTATCTATCATTCATTGCATTTCCTTATATTCATCTCAAATCCTTGAAAGGCCTTTGCCACCTTCCCCTTAGTTGTTTTCACCACACCTTTCTGATCTCAATATTATTTGAAGCTCCCAGGAAGGGTTTTCACTTTAGTAGAGACTTTTATATTTTCCCTAATTTTTGCCTGAAGCGCCCACGAGGGGTTTTCACTCCAGCGGGATTTTTATGGCTCTAATTTTTGCCTAGACCGCCCTTTCGGGTTTTCAATCTAGCGAGCTTTTTAACTCTAATTTTTGCCTAGATCGCCCTTTCGGGTTTTCAATCTAGTGAGTTTTTTTCTTTTTTTTTAACTCTAATTTTTGCCTAGACCACCCTTTCGGATTTTCAATCTAGCGAGTTTTTTTTTATTATTTTTTTAACTCTAATTTTTGCCTAGACTGCCCTTTCGGGTTTTCAATCTAGCGAGTTTTTTTTTTTTTTGCTATGGGTAATACTTTTTGATGGCGTCTGCATTCACCGGATTAGGCAATTCTTCTCCATCCATTCTTGTCAAAATTAATGCCCCTCCTTCAAAGGCTTTCTTCACCACATATGGTCCCTCATAATTCGGTGTCCACTTCCCTCGGTGATCCTTTTGAGGCGGCAAGATCATCTTCAACACTAAATCTCCTTCCCTGAAACTGCGAGGTCGAACTTTCTTATTATGTGCTTTCATCAATCTTCTTTGATACAATTGCCCTTTACAAATTGCTCTTAGTCTTCGTTCTTCAATCGAATTCAACTGCTCATAACGCATTCGAGTCCATTCTGATTCTTCCAATCCTGCCTCCAGAACTACTCGGAGGGATGGAATCTCCACTTCAATAGGCAAAACCGCTTCCATACCATACACTAAGGAGAAAGGCGTCTCCCCGGTAGATGTCCGTATTGAGGTTCGATAACCATATAGAGCAAAAGGGATCTTCTCATGCCAATCTTTGTAATTCTCTGTCATCTTCCCAATGATCTTCTTGATATTCTTATTCGCCGCTTCGACAGCCCCATTCATCTTCGGACGGTAAGGAGTCGAATTATGGTGATAAATTTTAAATTGGTCACAAAAATCCTTCACCATTTTACTGTTGAAATTCGTGCCATTATCAGTGATAATTCTTTCTGGGACTCCATATCGACAAACAATATCTTTCCTCAAAAACCGAACAACCACGCTACTTGTCACATTAGAATACGAAGTAGCCTCCACCCATTTGGTAAAATAATCAATAGCAACCAGAATAAACCGATGCCCATTAGAAGCCTTCGGCTCAATTGGACTGATGACATCTAATCCCCACATCGAGAAAGGCCATGGTGACGTCAACACATGTAATGGATTGACGGAAACATGTGTCCTGTCTGCATAAATCTGGCACTTATGGCATCGGTTTGCATAACTTATGCAATCCCTCTCCCTGGTTAACCAATAATACCCTGCACGTATAATCTTCTGTGCCATTGCATATCCACTGGAATGAGTCCCACATATTCCTTCATGAATTTCCTCCATAATTAGTTTAGCCTCCGCCATATCAACACAACGCAAGAAAACTACCCCATCATTCCTTTTATAAAGCACATTTCCATTCAAGAAGAAAGATCCCGCCAATCTCCTGATGGCGCGCTTATCATTCTCTGATGCCCCTGATGGATATTCTTTCTTTTCAATGTACTGTTGAATATCATGATACCATGGTTTACCATCAGGCTCTCCCTCTAAATTTAAACAGTAACCTCGAACTTCTCGTTTCTCAATTTTAATTAGCTGCACTTCCCCTTTTGGGTCTACATCAAACATTGCCGCCAAAGTTGCCAAAGCATCTGCTATTTGATTTTCTTCCCTGGGGATGTGATCAAACTCAATCCAATCAAAAAACTTGACTAACTTTTTGATATGTTGGTAATATGGAATGAGCTTATCATCTTTAGTTTCCCACTCATCATTCAATTGCCTAATCACCAACTGTGAGTCACCATAGACTTGTAGCCTCCTAATCCTCATATCGATAGCAGCTTGAATTCCCATCGTACATGCTTCATACTCAGCCACATTGTTAGTACATTCGAAATACAACTTAGCTGTAAACGGGATAATATTCTCATCAGGTGATATTAACACTGCACCAATTCCACATCCCATGATATTAGAAGCCCCATCGAACAACATAGTCCATTTTGCCAAATCTTTCTGATTCCCCTCTTCTATCGACACAGTCATGACATCAATATCTGGAAACTTCAAATCCATAGACTGAGTATCATCAATTGCTCCATCTGCCAAATAATCTGCTATTGCACTCCCTTTGATTGCCTTCTGTGTAACATACAAAATATCATATTCTGATAACAACATCTGCCATTTTGCTATTCTCCCTGAAAGAGAAGGTTTCTCAAAAATGTATTTAATAGGATCCATCCTAGAAATCAACCATGTAGTATGATAAAACATATATTGTCTAAGCCGATGTGCAGCCCAAACCAAAGAACAACAAGTTTTCTCCAACATCGAATAATTTGCTTCATAACTAGTAAACTTCTTGCTTAAGTAATAAATGGCATGCTCTATCCTTCCCGATGAATCATGCTGTCCAAGCACACATCCCATCGAACTATCCGAGAACAGTCAAATAGGGAATAAGCGGCCTGCCAGCTACAGGAGGCGTCAACACTGGAGGACTTTTCAAGTATTGCTTGATCTTTTCGAATGCAATCTGACAATCTTCGTTCCACTCAGTAGAATTACTCTTACGCAACAATTTAAAGATAGGTTCACAAGTAGCTGTCAACTGTGAAATGAATCTGGCAATGTAATTTAACCTTCCCAAGAAACCCCTAACTTCCTTTTCTGTCCGAGGGGGTGACATCTCCAAGATCGCCTTCACTTTATCAGGATCTACCTCAATTCCTTTCCTGCTTACAATAAAACCTAACAAATTCCCCGAGGTCGCCCCAAATGTGCACTTAGCTGGATTCAACTTCAATTGATGCTTCCTTAATCGATCAAACAACTTCTGGAGATTCACAATATGATCTTCACCTTCTTTGGATTTTGCTATCATATCATCGACATATACTTCAACTTCTCTATGCATCATGTCATGAAACAAAGTGACCATGGCTCGTTGATAAGTAGCACCGGCATTCTTCAGACCAAACGGCATGACTTTATAGCAAAAGGTTCCCCATAGGGTAATAAAAGTTGTTTTCTCACGATCCTCTGGTGCCATCTTGATCTGATTGTAACCCGAAAATCCATCTATGAAAGAGAAAGTTGAATGTCTAGCCGTATTATCCACCAAAACATCGATATGGGGAAGAGGAAAATTATCCTTCGGGCTTGCACGATTGAGATCTCTGTAATCGACACACATCCGAACCTTACCATCCTTCTTGGGAACAGGTACAATATTTGCCACCCATTCAGGGTATCTAGCCACTGCTAAAAAACCAGCGTCAAACTGCTTCTTCACTTCATCTCTTATTTTCAAAAGCATATCTGCCTTTAATCTCCTCAACTTTTGTTTCACTGGAGTACATTCTGGAATTAATGGCAACTTGTGAACAACAATACTTGTATCAAGACCGGGCATATCCTGATAAGACCATGCAAAGACATCCTGGTAACTACGCAACAAATCTATCAATTTCCTCTTATTCTCTCCTTCGAAGGCAGCTCCTACCTTAACCTCCTTTTTCTCCGTTTCAGTTCCCAAATTAACAACTTCTGTTACCTCTTGATGAGGCTTTATTAGTTTCTCTTCCTGATTGACTTGTCTTAACATTTCAGGTAAAATCTCAATTTCTTCCTCTATTTCATAGTCAGATTCAACATTGCTAATGGGTGCATCAAAATCTGGTTCATTAAGTTCGTCATCTTCGTTATCATCATTTCCAATCCTGTGAAAGAAATGAATAAAAATGGTTTTGAGAATGGAGAACAAAACTTAAATGGAAATGGAGAAACATGAATATGGATGACTGTCAAAAGACTTTCATTTCATGGAAAAGGGAATATGTACAATGATTGAACATGCAATCGCCATACTATAAGATTTATTGAAAGCAAAGTAAAGCATGCTCATTACAAAAGACCCAAACGAAGGCCGTGAGCTGGGCCCACGATGGTAGTGCACTCGAGATTACTCTTGCAGGTTCTTGAGAGATACTGGGAGCTCCAGACTGGTCCAGTTGCCCAATTTGAAATTTGAAGGACGCGAGATGACAAAGCAAGGTCTAGCAGCTGAACTCTGTTCCTCTTCCACCACAGCAACTTGGAACTCCTCAAACTGATCACATATATTTGTCAAAATTGCCCCAGTTACATCAGTCGAGTTTTCAACTGGCAGTTTTCCAAAAACTGCCCCAGTATCAGCCAAACTTATCTTGTTCTGCATCCCTCCATACACAAAACTGTCATAAAGCCAAGGAATCGATTTCTTTTCGACTTCCAGCTCCTTTCCTTCCAGACGAGCAAACCTCTTTGCCTGCTTTTCTGCTTGTGCACGATTCCTGTCAGCTCTAGTTGTCTTATAACCCAAACCCCAACGTTCTGGATGTTTCACCATTTCTACTGGCTTCTTAATTCCTTGTTGATTCTTACCAAGTCATTCTCCCGGACGAAACCCCTTTTTCAACATAAATTTCGCTACATTCTTCGTAACCTTGGATACTTGTGGCTTTAAAGGAGAAAGTCCTTCCTTCACATAGCTAGCACTAGCAATTTCAAAAGATTGGAATGAACTCTCAATCCCTTCTGTCGGAGCATCAATAGGAGAATTATTAGACAAACTAGCAACCATCCATTCTGACTGGCCCTCTACTATATAAACCCTTCCATCATGAACAAACTTGAGCATCTGACGCAATGATGAGGGAACGGCTCCTGCAGTGTGAATCCAAGGTCGTCCCAACAGGCAACTATAGGTTGGTGAGATATCCACTACCAAAAATGGTACATTGAAAGTTACGCTTGCAACCTGTAAAGGTATTTCAATTTCTCCCATAATCTCTCTACGTGTTCTGTCGAATGCCCTTACCACCATCGGCACTGGTCTTAAATAAGATCTGTCAATCGGTAACTTTTCAAAAGTCTCCTTTGGTAAAATATTGAGCGATGACCCATTATCCACCAAAATGCTTGCTAATTTCTTTCCACGGCACATGGCTGAAATATGCAAAGCTTTGTTATGCCCCATCCCTTCAGGCGGAATATCATCCTCAGTAAAGGACAACAAATGAGACGCCAACACATTTCCCACAATGCCATTAAAAGAATCTGTAGGAATCTTGTCTGTTACGTATGCCTGATTTAACATTCTCATCAAGACTTGTCGATGCGGTTCATAACTCATTATCAACTCCAAGATCGAAATTTTTGCAGGGGTTTTCTTCAATTGATCCACTATCATGTACTCACTCTGTCGAATAATTTTCAGGAACTCCTGGACTTCCACATCAGTTACAACTTTCTTTTTCTCCTCTGGGCGTACAAAAAGACCTTCTTCCGGAATAGAACCAAATCCTTCAACTTCAGGTATTGCTTTCCCTTTTCTTTTGCGTTCAGCTTCAAGATCCACTACCATATTCCCTTCTGGCTCATTTCTCGTGTAACATCTCCCACTCCAGGTAACTCCACTAACACCAGAAATATTATCTACCATTTCTCCTTGCTTTCCTCTAACTTCAGCCTCATAATTCCATGGCACATCCTTGTCATTCTTGTACAAAGGATCTATCTTTGGTTTGAGTGGCCCAACTGGTGGCGCATCTTCCACATAATACTGCAAGACAAATTGCGGAGCACGGTTCGGCCTAGGCCCTTGATAATATCCTCCTATAACACTGACTTCATTTGATTGGCCTTTCACCTCAAACTTTATTATCTTCAAATCCATCAACTCTTGTACCTTCTCCTGAAAGCCACAACAATCCTCAATAGCATGTCCCCTTTGTCCTCTATGGAACTCACAAGTCTTCATGTCATCAAAAAGTCCACGTTGAACGGGCACATCCACTGCCACTTCCTCGACTAATCCTTCTTTCCTCAACACCATAAACAACTGGCCCAACCGCATTGCAATCTCTGATACCCATCTTTTTGTAGCACAAAATTCTTCAATGGCATTCACCCCCTCTTTCTCATGATTAGGCAATGGATTGTTGTTGACATTTGGTTTATTGATTGCACTAAGATCCAACCATTTCGCTTCAATCATCCCCTGGACTATCATTTTGAATTGTAAACATCCTTCAGTTGAGTGCCCGGGTGTACCTCCATGATATAAGCATGTAGCATTAGGATCATACCAATGGGGATATGGAGGTTGGTGGACCCGTCCCGGAACAGGAGCCATTGCTCCTTGCGCTTTAAGTTTCGTAAAGCATTCAGCATAAGTTATGGGCAAAGGATCGAAATGCTCAACAGGCCTTCTGGGTCTTTGGTTTTGGAAATTTGGACGAGGGTTTTGGTAAGTGTTTGGGTTTTGAAAATTTTGGTAAGTGTTTGGGTTTTGGAAGTTTTGGTAAGTGTTTGGGTTTTGGAAGTTTTGATTGGGTGATGGTGTATTGAATCGGGGTGGATAAGGATTTTGGGTGTGGGTATGATTATAGTAGGCTCCTAGGCTTGACATCCTTGGGGCATTGCTTCTAGGGCGATAATCTGAAGTAGGCACACCATAAACAGCTGGATTTGAATCAAAATTCACAAAATGCACTTCCGCCTTCTTGCCTTTACTTGCTTTAGCTGGGTCTGATTTATCAAGGGTGGGATAATACAGAGTACCTCTCTTCATGCATCGTTCAACTCGTTCGCCTGCTTGTATCATATCAGCTAAGTTACTATGACCGCCTCCCGCCAGATTGGAAGTATAAGGCTCCTGGAGAGCATCAATGAAAGCGTTCAACAAATCCTTTTCTGAAAGGGGTGAAATTATCTGGGCTGCTAAATCCCTCCATCGATGGGTAAATTCCCTAAAGCTTTCCCCACTTTTCATTGCTGTGTTCTGTAGATCGTAAATGGTAGGGATCTTTTCTTCGTTATGCTTATACTGCTTCATAAACATTTCAGCCAAATCCTCCCACGAAGCTACTGACGAAGGATTAAGGGTACTGAACCACCTTTGAGCTGCCCCAGTCAGACTATCTTGGAAATAATGCATCAACACTTTCTCATTGCTTGCATATGGCTGCATGCGCCGACAATACATCGTTAAATGATCCAAAGGGACTCCAGTGCCATCAAACAAACTGAATTTTGGTAGTACAAAGTCATGTGGAACATTCAAATTCTTCACCAAGCACAAATTGGCTGGGTTCAGCATCCCTACAGCATTGAAACCCTCCATGGCTCTTAATCTCTTCTCCAACTTCTTGATAGCATCCATTGAGCTACTTTCTTCATTCTGAACTCCCTCAGTTACTACCCCGCCAATAAAAGTTCCCGCGGTATCAGCACCGACTGGGAAGGGATTCTCATGCCCAGGAGGATCAACTTGATGAATGTAAGCTGGGTTCTGAGTCGTTGCCTATTGAGAAACATATTGATGCTGGTGTAAACCAGGCAAAGATTGGTTACGGACAGGAGTGAACCCGGGTGGGTAAACTGGTACTTCTTGGTGCAAATGATTCTCAGGAACCTCTGGTGTTTCAGAATTTTCAACTATTCCCTTTCCTTTCATCAGCAACGCCATATTCTTCATTAATAGGGCCATTTGCTCTTTCAGTTCAGCTATGTCCTGATTCTGACTATGCTCACCCATTTCCTGCTCCATATTCTGAATAATTCTTGATTGTAGGCGAGTCTGATAGGGGTGTCGATGGTGCTTCTTGGGCGTGTTGGGTCTAAATTAACCTTACTAGCAAGTGTACTAGTCGGCGACTACAGCACAATGATAAGCAAGGGTCGAATCCACAGGGACGGTGTTATGTTTAATCCAAATGTATATTTGTATGTATATATGGACAATGCAAACAAAAGTAAAGTTCAACTCAAGATTGTTTGGGTTGGGTAATTAAACTAAAACAAGCTAATAGTAAAGTATTTTTGGTATTTTCTTTGAATAAGGATGTAACTAATGCAAATGAGATAAACACCAAGGCTTTGGAATCCCCCTTGGGAAATAACTTGCGATGACACAAATTCACACACACATTTGCTAATTCGGGCATAACGAATCCGTACCTAAGTCGGTTTTAGCGCACCTAAGCCAAATCTCCCTAAAATCGATTACTAGCCATCTTATTGGTCTAGGTCGGATATTCCTAAGTACATTCTAGCCATCTTATTGGTCTAAACATGCATAGGAATTCGTGGAGTTCTATGGAGATTAGGATTCATACAAATTGTCACCTAATTAAAGGGAGACACATTCATAATCAAGTGTTTCAAGAAGCATAATCTACTTGACATATTATTGTCTAAGCAAATTCTCCAAACAATTTCATCCAAAAACCTAAAGTGTTGGCCAAACACCACAAGCATGAATAAATTGCAATCAAACATAGAAACACAAGATTTATACCCAAATCAACTCATATGTATGTAAATCAAGTCATAAACAAAGTCATCAAACCCAAGGCTTCAACCTAGCCTTGGCACAAGAGATTTAGTTACACATAATGAGAGAAAAACACAAAAGGAGAGATGAGAAAATCATGAATAAACCCAATTAGTTGAGTAGATCCAAGTTGAGCTGAAGAATCTCTCCTCCTAGCTCCAAGAATCGCCTTCCCCCTCTGGTTTCCTCCCCAGAAAATCAGTTCTAGGTTAAAAAGTCCCCCGTAGCTCGGACAAATCGCGACTTAAAACACCTCAGAAAATTGCTTTTCACGCCTAGGCGCGTTGTTTTCACGCCTAGGCGTGCACAACTTAAAATTCAAGTCCAACTCTCTGGACTGGGCGTGCAGGAGTGATCCTGGGCGTGCACAATTTGTGCGCCTAGGCGCGCCACGCCTAGGCGCGTTACCCCTAGGCACATGATTCAAATGACCATAACTTCTCCATATGACCTCCGATTTGCATGATTTTAGATTCTACGGAAAGCTTGAGATGTCTAGTTTCCAATGCCTTTTGTTGCGCTCAATTCCAATAACGTGACAGAAAGTTATGACTATTTGAACACACGAAGGTCGGTGGACATTTTCTTCAATTCAGCCCTTTTTCCGTCGCTTTTCATCCAAACCGCAATCAACCTATCAAAATACAAATCAACACATAAATACACTCATTATTTATCAAAAGAAAGCTTAAGAGGGGATATTTCTACCAAAAATAATAGGTATTATCATACCTATCAGGGCGCTATGATTATTTATGATTTTTCTGTGCATTATGAAAACAACAACATTAGTTCCCATTTATTTTAATTTAAAGATGCGCATGCATGTGATTATTATTTATGCAAGTCCTAAGAAATCTTTGCAATCCAAAAAAAGATAATAATGGCAAAATATCATTCCATTCAAAATATTGTAGCTCCAATTGTTTACATCTTTACTCATCATCGATCTCAATAACATCAGAATTAGCTGACTGCGTTTGAAATATCTTCTCCCTAAGTACATACAAGTCTTTGTGTAAATCTGTCAAAAACAAGGAAACTCCAGCCAACTCTGGCGCCTTAAATGCCCGATTTACTTTCAGATCTTGTACACGTTTTTCATAGCTGTGAGCCCATTCTGATAATTGCAATGCGCGACTCATAATTAACTTGATCTTGTCCTCTGTGCCTTATTGCTTCTGTTGAAATTCATTCAATTCATCATGTAAGAAATCATTCTGTTGATTCAATTCTTCTACCTCTGCCTCTTTTTGCTGAATGAAATCTTCGTCTGCCTCATACAACTTCTGGAATTTTTGACTTTCTGACAAGACATACTCCATTTGTTCTTTCAGAGAATTGATCTCCACCTTATTCCTCTTTAACTTATCAACTTTGTCAACTATCTCCTTCTTAGCATTGTAGCTTAACTTCTCCAATGTCACAATTGTTCCCCTCATTTGAGTAATTTCCTTTCGTGCCTCTTAAAGTTCTCCTTTCATACTTCTCATTTGCTCCTTCATCTTGGTATACTCTTCCTGAAGATTTCCCCTTTCTTTTTCCATTTGCAAATCTTCTTGCAGCTTCATTTTCTTGCTCTTGACAAACTCAGCTTTCATCCTTCTAAACTTTCCTTTATACTTTTTATATTTCTCAGTCATAGTTTGCAGCATTTTCCACATTATCCTCGCCTCTTTGTCAGGATATCCAGATGGTCCTCTAACCATTTCATCATCACTTGATGTGTCCTCCATCTGTAAATCTCCATCCATTTCCTGAATTTCTTCTTCCATCATTACTTCTACACCTCTGTCTGGGACAAAATCTGGATAAGTAACCCTTCCATCTTCATCTTCTTCCTCAATGACCTCCTTGAGTATGGCTTCATTTTCCTGAGAATGCTTTTCTTCCCCATTATCTCTTCCACCTAACTTCCCTTTTCCTTTCCTTCTTCCCTCATCAGACATATCATAATCTGTATAAGATTTTCCTCTTTTTGCGTGCCATGCCTTGTACTGAACAGTTCCATAAATATTTCGTGGACCTTTTCTTACTCCTTGAGGGGTACTCTAGGCCTCCACTATCTTTCGTACTAACGCCTTTGCTTTTTCCTCTTCAAGGGAGAATTCAAACTCCTTCAACTGAAAAGTGACTGGTCTACATGGATTCCCACCTATTTGTTGGAGAAACATGGCCGGTGCCTGACTTGTAATTCCCCAAGGGCCTATAAGTGGAACCCAATCGAAATCACCACACCTATAAATCAATCCGTCTGTTTTATGCCATGGGGCTCTCATGTATACCTTCTTTTCATCCAAACTAGACAAAAAACAACTCCACTTCTCCATTGAAGGCTTTAAAGGCTGCAATCTTGCCTTTTCGAAATCACTAATAGGATCTCTCAACTGACAATCATCCTTTTGGAACTGCACAAAAGGAGCCCCAACTGTCTTGTCATACTTTAGGTGACTAATAAGCCAGATCCCAACCAACTAAGCACACCCAATAAACCTCCTTTCCGTAGAAACACGACAGTGATTAAGGGACCGGAAAGTCTCACATAATATGGCAGGCACTGGAGTCGCTTGATGCTTAACATGATTAACCATCTTAATCACACCTCTATCTATATTTCCACCAGCACATGGAAAAATCACGGTACCATATATGACAATTGCAAAAGCAAATCGTCCTTCTTCCTTGTGGAAATTCTCTTTAGCAAAATTCATCAATATTTCTTCTGGAAAAGTCCACCTTGCACCCTTTGTACTTCCCATTTCTTTGATCTTCTTCACTGGTAAACCCAAAAGCTTAGAGATAACTGCTTCTGCGAAAGTTTTTTCTCCTGGATTATAGATTTTATTAGCGTGCAAGGTGTACCCCAATAATTCGGCATACTCTTCCATCAATGGTGATAAATCTATTGACCCAAAAGTGAAGCAACAGTATGCTGGATCCCAATACTGCATAGCCGCCTTCAGGAGAGTTACTGGCGTCTGAATAGTCAACAGATGATCAATTCTCCCAAACATACTCCTAAACGCTTTCTTTGTATTCATATCCTGCTTCTGCCAAAACTCAGACAAAGCTTCCGGTGCTCGAGTCTGGAATGAAACCTTCTTCACTGGTCTCAACGACTGATCTTCTTTCAAACTATCTCCCAACTCTTCTTGTAGCTTGTCTAACTTGTCTCTGATTTCTACTGGATCACCCAACTCCACCGTGCTTGTTTCTATGGGCTTGATCATTCTGCCAATATTATCTAGTTAGATTGCAAAGATGTGCTCTAACGTGTATGCATGATCAATGATAAAGAAAGAAAAAGAAAAAGAAAAACAATCATGGATATTAACCTGCACAGGTTAGGTTAGGATACAAGCAAAACAATATACAAGAGGGAATAAGTTATACCAAAAATAATGAGCATGATTAAGGCATATAACAAGGAATATAACATGCGAAATAAATAGTTAGGGATAGAGACGCCCCCTTTATTCCTAAGATGGGTAATACCACCTAAAAATTTCTGAAGGTCTAGAACCATGACTACGGTTTATCTATGGTGCATATGGGTGGTTTAACTAACTAATCACGAGGTCTCTGGATCAGGTGGCTTTTGCTCCATTGGATCACAAAAGCCCATCCCTTAATGTCATAAGAGGACGTCAATCCAGGAAGGTGTCTTCCCCCACCCATACAGGGAAGTGAATCCCATGAAAGTGGTAGGTCAACCTTCACTAATCACTAAGTAATCCGGGTATAGGGTTATGTGTGTGCAGTGATAAGTGAATGTGTGTGCGGGGGCATACAAACCAATATCCCTAACATTTAAATCTCACAAGGCCCATATCTGATGAAGAAATCTACAACATTGAACAAATCCATCAAATTCTTCAAATTTAATATACAAATACAAATAGGAACTAACATAAAAACTATACAAGAAAAGCATAAAAATCAATCATATAGGCTCAACCCCTTTGGTATGAAAACCAATGTCCCCAGCAAAGTCACCAGTTGTCGCAACCAGGGTCACGACGCGGACCGGCGATGAAAGGATGAAAAATGATTTAGAGTCGCCACCAATTGATTTAAGTGCAATTGGACACTAAAAATGGTCTACGAACCAGAGAATAGGTAAGGGGGTCTATTGAGTGTGGGGAAGGTGTTAGGCACCCCACAACTCCCTAAAAGGTTACCTAGATTGATCTATGTTCTTTTTCTTGAAAAATTGTTTGTCCAATATAGATGATATTTTGATTCGAAAAGATAACACAATTAAAGCATAGGCAGGAGCTGAATGTCATCAAGTCCTCCTCCTAATTAACTTCAATTTAGTTACCATTATGTTTTCGAGTACAAATGATACCTTAATTTGAAGAGATAACATAATTAAAGCCTAGGCAGGAGCTGAATGTCATCAAGTCCTCCTCCTAATGAACTTTAATTTAGGTATCTAGTAAATTAATTTATCATTGTGTTTAGAAATATAAATGACACTTTAATTTGAAAAGATAACATAATTAAAGCCTAGGCAGGAGCTGAATGTCATCAAGTCCTCCTCCTAATGAACTTTAATTTAGGTATCTAGTAAATTAAATTACCATTTACATTTGTTTAAATAAGGATAACACAATTAAAGTCTAGGAAGGAGCTGAATGTCATCAAGTCCTCCTCCTAATTGACTTTAATGTAGTATCCATTAATTTGTTTTTGTGAAAAGTTGGTAAAGACGTGGTTGTTGAATTGACGGATTTGCGGAAAATGATCTATGCATACAATTCTATTATGCATTCTAAACATGCATCCTAAACTAATAACCCCTAACATGCATACTAATCAATTTAAATAAATGAAACTAAACTACACTACTCTATACTACTTTTTATTATTTTCACTACCCTATTACAAGGCTTACACTTTACAATCATGTACAAAAGACAAATATAAAATGTGAAATGCAAATATTCTACAACAATTGGAATATTGCCCATGGGGCCCATTGCTCAAATCGGTCCAAATCTTCTAAGTATATCCTCCGGCCCGAATGGTCCCAAGCCCGGTCCAAGCCCAACAAACAAACACAAAATGGGTCAAATGGGTGTCCAAACAATATCAAGTTAAATCCATATTTAGAAATTCACATACCTGTATAAACATATATACAATACACAATCATATCATGTATACATTCGCAAATATACGCATATAAACATATATAAAAAATATACACCTCCGAACCAATACTTGTGCACAAACACATATAAATATACATACCACGATATACACCTATATATACGTATAACATATACACATCGATCCGAACCAAAAACCTGTATACAAACACATATAGATATATACCACAATATACACCTATACATACATATGACATAAACATATCCGAGCCAAAACCTGTACACAAACACACAAATATATACCATAGTATACACATATACACATACACCATTCATAAACAAAAACAGAGTAATACCGGACTTGTAATACCAGATTTGAAGTAGAACAGTAAAGATAAAATACCGGACTTGTAATACAGAGCAATACCCAGTAATACCAAGTAATAACAGACTTGTAATTCAGATATAGAGTCTGAATAAAATCAGACTTGAAACAGGGATGTATGTCCGAAATGAAATTAGAGAAATACAGAGTTTGGAGCAAATCATTACAGAAAAACACATCACAATATACGTATTCTTCAACCAAGCAAACGGGAATATGTGGAAGTAATACCAAGGAACAACAGAGAAATAGAACCATGCAAGATTACCTTCCTAAAGCGAATAAGCGACTCGGTTTCCTTGCTTTCCTTTCTGTTTCCCGGTTCCTTTTCTTTCCCGATTTCCTCCCTTGATTTCCTTGTGTTTTTCTTCTGTGCAGTGATTGTTCTTTCTCTATTTTCCTTCCCCCTTTTTTCTCTTTTTGTTCTCTCTGGCCCGATTGCTCTCTTTTCTCCTTTTTCCGGCGGCTCCCACTTCCTTCTCTTGTGTTGTGCGGCTGCTCCCTTTTTCCTTGTTGTCCGGCTTCCTCTCTCCCACAATCTCTCTTTCTTTTATACCATATCCCTATAAAACCCTATTTCATCCTTTTACCAAAATGTCCCCCCAAACCCTATTTATTTTCTCCTAAAAAACTAATATTTTGGTATTTTCCAATGTTTTTTGCAAAAACCTTAAAGGTGTCACCTTTCCTTTTTAAAGGTTTTATTTATTATTTTATTTAATTCTCCTATTTTTTTAGATATTTTCTAGGGTTTTGTTGTATTGGGTTTGGGTTTGAATTTTTATGGGCTTATGACCCAAGAAATGGGCTTTAGGATTTTTGCATGTTTGTGGGTCCAGGAATTATCTTTGATTTTTTTGTAAGTTTACGGGCTCCAGAACGGGCTTTTGAATTATTATTATTATTATATTTTAGTTTTTTCTATTTTTCTATATATTATTGTTTTTTTTTGGGCCGGACGAAAACTGGGTACTACAACGAGGAAAATTAAATTTTCAATATACATTGTTCGTAACCTTATCCATTTGAGGACATCCAATATAATTGTTTAGAAATAAAATGACACATGCCAGGTCAGCATGACACGTGGGATGGAGAAAGAGAAATGTACGTCCAACTTCCAAGAAGCATCATACTAGGGAAGAGGTTGGGAGAGGATCTCTCTCACTCCCAAGAATAAAAATCTCAAGCTAACATTCAAACGTGAAGAAGATCATGGATCGAGAGGGATTTGATCCTACCTGTCATGACACTCCATATCCTACATACCATGATAGGTGGCATACAAAGGAATGACTTCTCAGAGACAATCTAGAGAAGAGTAAAACTAGGAATGTAACGGCCCATCTCCAAGCCGGGCCCATGGGCCGCTACCCCCAACCCCTCTCCTTTTCCCCAGGTGGCTTGTTGATGGTGAGACTCGACCCCCCGATCTCACACACCCTTTAACATACGGTCAAAGGCACCATATGCTACCAACTAAGCCATGGGCCCAGCTTGGAGATGGGCCGTTGCAAGGAAGTTAACCCAAGGAAAGAGGAACATGAGAATCCCAACAATAACATAACACTAGCTTATGAACCATGCATGATCTAGGGAAGTACCTAGACTTAACACAAAGAGGGAAACTTCCTAATACAACCTAGGGACCATGAAGAGTCCTCATATCACAATCTCAACGTCAATATCTCAAACCCGCTCCATGGTCAACCCTACTCTAGATGGTTAGCGTCAGTACATTGGTGTCCTGTTCTATATGGTTGAACATGCACCACTAAAGAGGATGCCACATTCCAAAAATAAAGAAAAATAAAGAGAAAAAGGCAAAGAAAGACAAGCAAGCCAAAGAAAGGCAATGAAAGGAAATAATGAAGAAGATAGTCTCTCAGCCCGACTATAACATAAAGACAACCTACTCAGGACATAGGACGATTGCTAGGAAACAACAAACTCAGCCTTCATCTATCAGTTTGTGGCATATCAAAATATGCACACTTCTTGAAAAAACAAGGATTGATTATGATTTTGGATGCAGAAGAGCAAGTCCAAGTACCCAAAGAAATGACAATAGAGATGGATAAAAAAAGGCATGTAGTTTGATTCAATTATCTCCTGCAGATGCATTGCCTAAGGAGGTCGACGAAATAGCGAAGAGGTTATGCGACAAGCTAGAACACTTCTATATGACGATGTCTTTCATAAACCAATTGTATCTGACGCAATAGTTGTATAACCTCAAGATGGACGCATGTATGTCAATACAAGAATACCTTGATAATTTTAATCGAATTATCATAGATTAGAATAACGACGTTGACATCAAGGTTGACGAGAAGGTTCAAGCTCTTATTCTTTCGTGTTAGCTATTGGTCTCATATGATTCTTTTGTTAGTTCCATGTTATATAGACGGAGTTCAAACTCCTTCGTTGATATCAAGGCATATTTGAACTCGAAAGAGCTAAGGACCTAGTTGAATGGCTAGGGTAGTGGTGATTAGGTAGTTGGTTTATTTGTTAAAGGCAAGAGCGGTTCTTAGAAAGACCATGGTAAATCAAAGCAGAGTGTTCAACGTTATTATTATCATCAGTTTGGGCATTTTAAGCCAGGGTTTTCAAAGCTCAAAGGTTGTGGGAAGCAAGGGACAAAACTAGAGGCGAATATTGGCTCATATGAAGATTTAACTTTTTCCCTTCCTACTACAATTTCACAGGTTCACTCCAAAGGGGAGTCGATTTTACATTTGGGTTGCTCCTATCATGTCCCTCCATATAGGGATGCTTTTACTACCTATGACTCAGTCAAAGCTTGCACAATCTTGGCCAACAATGGCATTTCCTGCAAGATTGTTGGAATAGGCTCAATTTGAATCCGGTTGTAAGTTGGGAACTCTTAGGACTTTGATAGGTGTCTATTATGTAACAGCTTTACGAAAGAATCTTGTGTCTTCGTGTAGTCTTGATTCCAAAGGCTACAATTGCTCCGCAAAAGTGAAGTTTTTAGGGTTAGCAAGGGATCAGTGAAAGTGATGACATGGAAGAAGATTGGTGATCTATATTCTTCAAGGTGGTACATTTTGTACTATAGGTGTTTTAGGGTCTCAAAGTTGGAGGAGCTTCAGATGAGAAAGTCAGGTGGAGTGGTAATTGTAACGTCACGACCCGAAATGTGTTACTTTTGATACCATCTTAAATAACTACTATTATTTAGTTAATTGTCAAATCATCAGAAAATCGGGCAACACCTTCCCATATTTTGGAGAATGTCATCCTGGAGTCAATGCGCAACAAGTATCACATAATACATACTCAAATCTCGGCAGGGCCTCAGGCCACCTAACAATGTATATCATCACATATAAATCCTCCACACACAATAACATGTATAGTAAAGCAGCCAACGCAAGGGGGCAACCCTGCAAACATAATCAAACTCAAGACACGAAGTCCATAAACCCGATCTGGGAGTCTCAATCACACGGAGCACCCTCCCAACCGTCCAATCAACCATCAAATTGATGTATCAATTAGCAAGTCTCAACCAAGGAAAAACAAATACGATAAAATACTAATAACATAATCAAGTACTAGAACCATTTAGTCCTATGACTCCCCAAGGGCCTATCCATGTCACGCACGCTCTTCCTGATTCGCAACCCTAGTACCGTAACTAGACTCAACTACGAGGAGGAAATAAGAAAGAAAAGGGTGAACGAGAGCCCAGTAGGGCATAATAAGAATGAATAATCAACATTAAGGCTGAAATATTAAAGAAAGGCACAAATGCAACAATATGATAGCTAACATCATGTACACCAAAACATAAGTAGATAACAACACCATGCGGGATCCTAACTTGGCCCACCGGCATCCCTATACGCATCGGAACCCTGAACAACCCAATGACATCATCGCATGGTACTTCAAGCCCATATGGAATCCTAATTCGGCCCATCGACGTTCCTATACTTATCGACACCCTGAATAGCCCAACGACATTCCACATATGGAATCCTGATCTGGCGCACCGGCATTCCTAGAGTCATTAGAACCTTGAACAGCCCAACGGCAATCCATAAGGCATTCAAGCACATTTAACATCAAACAAACCTAGGAGATGTACGGGTCCATACCCGACATCTACCATGCAACTACAATGCATGTCCAACATGGCTATGCAATAAGGTATACATACAACCCACATATATATACTACTATATGATGCATGTTCAAGAATAATTCATGCTCAATAGAAGATTGAACAAGTAGGCTATGCAATATAACTCAAGTCATACAGCAAAGAAATCACAAAGTGGGGTTGCTCTCCCTTAGATGTAATTAAGGCGAGAACGAAATTATAATGAACAATGGGAAAAGATAAACATTCTTAATAGGAGGACATATTCAAAGGAAATAGCAAAAGGGTGAAATTTCCCTACCTCGCACTCCAAAAATTAGCTATATAAACAAATACTCAACCTTGAATTTTTCGGCTTCAATCAACCTATTATTCTATAAGGCCATCCCCAAATCAATATACAAACAATTTTAATTTCACATATCTAAGACAAATTAACCCAATAAATCAAGAAGCCATTACCTTCTCTTACCCAAAACTTTCCAAGTTCTTGAACTTCACCTACTCAAGCTTGCTACTCCAATCAATAATAGAATATAGAAATACATTTATAAACAAGTCTAAATCAACCTATTAAATCACTAATTTCATCTAATTTAAAGATTATCCCCCAAATCTACAAAACCCATACAACTCTAGAATCCCAAATCACCCAAATTTCTAAATACTAGATTTTAGGTTTAAAGAGACTTACCAAGGTTGTAGAAACAAGTAAAAGGAAGGGATTCAAGCTTCCTTTAGGCCTCAAACGATGTAGGAACACATGGATTTCAGTTTGGGTTTGAACCATGAAAGATTATGACAAAGAGAGGAATTTAAGAACATGTAATCTAGAGAGAGAAGTCATGAATCCAACTTGAAACAACTTGAAAGAGGACAATCTTACCTTGGTTGATGATCTTGGATTGATGGGAGGGAGGAAATTTGAGAGAAAATTGAGTTGGAGTTTTAGGTCGGTTCTACTCGGTATATTTAAGAAAAATCACGAAATGGGTATTTTAAGAACTCAATCTTACGTGTATTGGGATTGTCTGATCGATCGAGCTTGCTCTCTATCTATCGGAATTGGATTTTGCCAATTCTTCCCAAGCTGAGTTCCGATCAATCGGACCTTAGCTCCGATTGATCGGAGCTAGACACCTGTATTGAATTTCACAACTGTCTAAACGGGTATACTGTTACCCATATACTCAGCTTAAAAATCCTCCGTACAATCCCGATTCACTCAGTATTAATTTGTAATGATTTTTACCCTTAAATTTTACTTTAAACATGTCTACCCAACTCAAATAAATATATATTCGACACGTGTCATTCATATAAGGACTCTAAGGTACGGGGTATTACAGTACTCCAATTCAGTCAGTGGCCGAGTATTCTCAGATAAGACATGTTGGTCATTCTTAAATGAGAAGCACAGTTTTGAAAGCACTTACTAAGGTAGAGAATTATTGGAGTTCCAAGTTCCAGAGTTGTTAAAACAAGTGACACTGGTCAATAGACTTCTAATACATCTATTGAGTTTAAGAGCCAGAGACAGGTTGACAATGTGAGAGTCTGAGATAAAAGGATTTGGTCGTTAGTTCTTGAGTTTAAGAGCTCATCTCTTTTGTAAAACTTTTCATATTATTAGAATTCTTCTTTATTCTTCACCCAAGAACGTAGGCAAGGTGTGTTGAATCTCATTAAATCTTATGTCATTACAACACATAGAAACGGGTATGGAGTCGCCACCAGCTGATATTTATAGACACAACTAGATGTGTGACGATCAAGGCACAAACTGTATACATTATCAGAAATCACCAAGGGGTCGGGCATTTTGATTACTCGAAGGGAAGGTATTAGACGTGTGGGAAGGTATTAGGCACCCCACGACATATATCCGACTTGAATAGTTACCACCTGAGAGATAGGGAGTTTTAAATCCTACCAAGGTTGTTGAAAACTATATGTGTATGCACAATATGACTACACATAGATTTAGAGAGCGGGGATCGATCAGACCGACGTTCCACTCGCAGCCTACACGACCCTATATAGAGGGTATGTGTGGCTTATAAGCAACGGTATGGAGCCTCATTGTTGAAGAGGTGATATTTTATACTGTATAAATGCATGCAAACATATGATGCACGAGAGACGTGATACTATGCCTATTTTTAAAAAGATGATAGAGGACATGTTCATGCATACATGCTACACCTAGAACAATGCGACATACAAGGGACGTGAGAAACAATGCATGGTTTGACGTACGAGGTAGAGGACACAGATGAATGTGACTCGTGAAACTTTGCCTACCATGATACTCCTACCTATGTGACATAACTGAGTATGACATGATACATCCATATTGAGTAGATATCTGATATATGTGACAAAGATGATTATGCGTATCGTCTAACACCTATGGATTAAAATGATAGGGAAAAAGGAGACCAAATGGAAACATTCACCTTATGACATAAAAATTATGGAAAATCCTATATCTTAGCCAAAAGGAGAGGTATTTTGTAAAGGGCGACATGGACCACCCGCTTTTATGGTTATATCTAGCGTTTATCGAAGCACCCTTTTTCCTTTTTCATTCAATGCCTACATCTATATGGGTTCGAAAGGATATACCTGAATGCTCACGTGAATGGTGTGGTAGACTTCCTCATTCTTTTTTTCTCTTCCTTGATATATCATTTGAGCCCTCTTCCCGTGCTTTTCCCCTTTTTTTTCTGCCAGCTATCTCCTATTTTCCCGTCTCCTAGGATCTAATGCCTAACAAGTATGAGCCTCACCATATTCATTTTGCTCCCCATCATCGTACTCTTTGTTAGATGGCCACACGCCTTAGGTCACTACCCATTTTTTAGGTTGTCTTTTCTATCTGGCGTGATTAGTCAGGTGGTCTAGTTCCCTTCTAGGAATTGGTGGGAATTTTCGTTCCATGTTGGAGGGATAATGGAAGGTGTTTGGGCTTGACCACCAATGGGCCGTGTTTGGATTTGTTTTAAGGCTGCAGTGGTAGAGCATTATTTGTGTATATTCTGGCATTACTCTAGGACATCAAAATAGCATGTCTACTTGTGCGATTGCTATTTGGCCTAGACCAGAACGGGGTACTACAGATTCTTATGAATAGACTCCATCTTATCATTCATGAATGTCGTCCATTACTCACAATTCTTATCATCCATTGTCTCCTAGAATGAAAATAACTCATCACTATCTATGGTTAGTGTATAGGCTACCACATTCTCAAATCCATAGCACGTGTGTCTTCAATTTCTTTTCGGGTCTATCAACTGCTAAAAACTATTGTTGTTGCGTTGCCCCTTTTCATTTTTTAAAGAAAGCTCCACATTCATCTTACTTCATGACGCTATAGGACTATCCACTTCACCTAAATCATATCAGTTGCGTCTATCTTAACTCCAATAGAACTCGTCTACTTCCTATATTTGGTGCATATCAGACTCATCAAAGATTACATCTTTGTTTATCAAAAGCTTAACATACTCTTAGCACCAACATATGTACCCCTCGATGCCACCTACAAAGCCAAAGAAGATTGTCCTCTTTGTCCTTCTATTATTCTTACTCTCAATGACATGGTAGCAAGCATAACATCCAAAGATCCTTAGTAAACTATAATCTGCAGGCTTGCCTGACCACATCTCTATCAAAATCTTGGATTCTATTTGATCGATACTTTTTATCACAAGAAATACTTACAATTCAATACCGATGGCTTTAACCCACTCGCAAGTGTACGTGCCAAAAGACAGTAAAATAGTGAATGGGGTCGAATCCACGAAGACTGTATTAATTACTAACTAATTACTAACAATAGTGTAAATTAAATCTTAGATAATTCTAATATTAACTAACAAAATAAAATTGAAGAAAACTAGCTTGGGTTTGGCTAGCCAACTATCTCCACCTGTGCACACAAATTAATACGCAATCACACAATTTAAAAGTTTGACAATGTCAATTGAAAGGCCTTGGTCCAGCTGTAGTCAATTAGATTTCCCTAAACAACGATCATGACTTTGGTCCAGTTGCAAGATCTTTTCTTATCAAAGGAGTCTTGGTTGGTCTATATTAAGAGTTTCCTAAGACAAGCATAAGCACTAGGAAATCGACAATTGCACAATTTAGGATAATGGTCTATTACCCAATCAATTATGTCTTATGTTCCCAAAACTTGGATCTTACGGAAGTTCTTGTTACTTCATCAAACCCCTGGTCATGGTCAGCCGAATATGTTTAACTAACAATTCCTATAATTATGATGTTGATCAGGCATGCATAACAATAGGAAATAAGCAATCAATCCAGAGAACAAAGAATTAAACTTAGTCTGATTGTCAATCAAATCTGTGCACATGATTTATGGTCGAAGAATTATCAAACCCTAACTAGAAAAGAGTTTAGCTACACATAGTCATAATTAAAACCATATAATTACTCATTAACAATGTTCAAATCAATGGAAGAATTGAAATTTGCCGAAGGATTGGACTGCCAAGCTTGATGTGCCTCCTCTCCTCCTTCTTGCCGTCACTCTTTATCCAAATTAGGTTTCTGTTTTTCTCCAGCAGCTGCTGTGTAAAAGTCCCCTTTGTCTCAGCATAACATTGCTTACATAGTCTTTAACTAGCCCTAAGATGGCCCAACTATCTTTGCCACATCAGCAACTCAAACGTGCAAACCTGATTCCCGCATTCTGCGGCCGCAACAGCTTGCAAAATAGGTTACAAATTCTGTCCAATGCCAGCTTTACTCTCTAGCAGTACCTGTTCATAAAAATACCAATATGAGCAGTATTTTGTACTAAACAACATAGAAAAATAATAACTTTAACCCAGAAAAATAGGTGTATTTTACACCTAACACTATTGCTATTGACGGAGATGTGTTAACCAGGTAAGACATTATATTTGTGGCCTCAACCTAAATTATCTGTCCAATCCTGCATTTTACACTATTCTATGGTGGTGTTTGTAAAATCGTGAAGTGTCTAGCAATCCCATGCTCATCACAAAAAGTCATAGAATAGACCACTGGTGTACTCATCCCAATTATCAATTCTCAACCACTTATATTTTCTTCCAATCTATTTCTGAACTAACGACTTTCACTTCTTAAAATTTTTCAACACCTCATTATAGTGCCCCATTTTCGTCCGGCCTAAGTGACCACCCTACGAGCGCAAACCTAAATAAGGTCACAGAGTCCAACTTTGTATGAGTAAAACTCTACCCCTCAACGATCAAAAACCAACAATTTATACACAAATTCGTAGCGCAGATTAAAAGAGAAATAGAATGGAAATTGTAATTTTATTGAATAAAGTTACAATTACAAAAATCTTCTATAAAACTGATTACAAGAAAACACTTAGTTGATCGTTACTTCCCTTCCTAGGCGGAAGGGTTGGATGATTCGTTTACCATGACTTCACCCTGGCAAATTCCTTCCACCCTCCTTTCTAGAGTAAATTTCCTGATTGAGCTCCAAGGAAGAGAAGCTATGGCCGCTGGCTTAGCTAGGGTGTCCTGACTCTGCCACTAGATTACTAGGGATGGATCTTCATGCGAGGAAGGTTAGTAGGACTAGATTATTGCTAGATGAGGACTAGGAAAGCGCCAATGATTTCATGCAGTCGAGACTCGCTTCCTCGCCGCCAAGAGCCTATAGCCTTTCGAGAGATCCGACCTCTCTCAAATCTTGACTATGCCCCTAGAGGAAGCAAAAGCCTGCAAATGCTTCCTAGATCTCTTCATATTCCTGGATGTAGAGAACTCAATGAATAACTAGAGCCCAAGCCGTCCTCATTTATAGGCAGAGTTGTAGTTAATGTGCTTGTGAAAATTAAGCATCGTCATCAGTATGCCCAAGCCGCATGGGAAATAGCAATGTGTAGTTTGACATGTTGTCTCACTCCCTTCACGCCTTGATTAGAACAAAGCTTATAAATGGGTTTGTCCTTTTACTAGGCGCCTTGACCTACTGTGGTTGGTTTAGGGACCAAACCAATGGGGATCCTTTCCTTTAGAGTAAAGAAAAGTCTCCTGCCAAAACAAAGAAGGTACACATTCACGTAGTCAACCAGGTTGGGTAGATGCGTGATCTGACAAAGGCATGGGGAGAGAAAAGGGAACAGACATCCCCGAAAAAAGGTGAAGGGAAAGGAAAAGAAAGATAAAAAGGACTTACAAGGGTAATTGAAAGGGGATTGATAGTCCAAAGAAAAAAGAGAGGGCAAAGAGACAAGAGATATCCAAAGAGAAGAAGACAAAAAGAAGGAAGAAGAGGTAAAACTCAGACCCACATTCAATCACCTCTGGGGGTAGGTATACTATAAACTTATAAATAACATATAGACTAGTTGCATAAAAAAGAAATACTATTATGGTAACCATCGAGCATTACCATTAAGATAAAAATCAAACGGTATCCTAAAATCATGTATTCTAAGGTTTATCGTGACAAAATAGTATCTCAAAACATTTTAAATATATTCGTCGGAACATTGTCCCAAAACTGCATATTTTACGAACATCCATCATCCACCCATATCCTACACACACTAGCATCATGATAGGCGGTACCTAGTAGGCATTACATACATCCATGTCCCCTATTTCTCCACTCGAAAATAGGTGGCATTTGGCATTCTTTCATGGTTTATCTATCATCCAGGTGTCGTGCATCCATATCATCCTCATCTCATTAGCTCACCACTGGATATTTCATTATTCCCCCGACAGTAAGGCCCTACACCACCACTCATAAGTCACGTGCACTCTTTCCATAAGATTATACATACTGCGAGTGAAACATCGGTCCGACCAATCCCCAACCCCTTTTCTTTTATGCATTTTTTTTTGCATATGTGTGTATATATTGTCTCCTGCAGCAATGGCAGCACTCAAAACTCCCTAGAGCTCATATGGTAACTGTCTAGTTTGGATGGATTTTTGGGTTGTTTAACACCTTATCCACACATAATCAGACCCCGAACTCCCATGGTTCTCTAGTGTACACGCAAACCAGGCCTTGATTATTAGACGTCCAATTGCATTTATAAATATCAATTGATGGCGACTTCATAGTGCTCAGTGGGTTGTAATGACACATACGAGCATGTCGAAATTCTGGTTACAATACTCATCTTTTATCTCCATCATGTAAATCCATAATACCTAGAGTAATTATCAACGAAGAAAACAAAATATCCTACTCTACCATTTGATGGAACTTTTGAAGTACCCCACACATTCGAGTGAACATAGTCTATGTTGGACCTATGGTCCTATATGTCTAATTTTGATGATATTAAATCATTTATAAATGATAATGAAACATTAAAGCAATATTTGATTTATATGAATTGAATTTAAATGACTATATATTTTTGAGATAGTGCTGGAAATTAAGTTTTGAAAACAAACATACATGGACTAAGTTAGAGCATCAATTTTCCAATTACCATATCTTAACCAACTTAGGTCCAAATGACTTGAAACTTGAATCACATGCACATGAAGGTTTAATATATGTTCTAGGACTATAATCATGAGAAGTTAAGTGCATCACATATATATTTGGTCATATGCTTAAATTCCGCCAAAACTAGGTTTTACCTAATTTTGTGCATATGTGTTCTTTGTGAACGTGGTGAACCAAATGAACTCCGATTTAAATGAAATTTCGTGTGCATCTTAGTTTCATCACTATGAACATATTTGATTTAGTAAAGTTCAAGAGAAAAGGTCATTTACACTGAGTTAGCAAAATGACTTTGAATTTACACTTAGAATTTATCGGTTTCACTATTAGTGATCAAATTGCTTGGTTGAGTGACCAAACAATTTCCGATTGTTATGAAATTTTACATGGGCATTCTAATACATATAAAATGATTTATCATGCAGTAATATGAATTTTCTGGGTTGTTTTTCTAATATAATTAACCTATGCGCTCTATATGAAGCTCTTTGAGCTTACATGCAATTGGGGAGTTCTACCTCTTATTTCCTTGTAGGTTAATCATCATTGTGGTCTCATATGGCTCAGAATTCAGTATGTTCAAGAGTGGTCGAAGTCCAGTTTCTAAGAATGAGCTTGGAGCTCTAGGAAACTATGAAAAATCCTATATTTGCCAACTTTCCACTAAGGCACTTTATCAAGTTGAATGAATCAAACATTGAGGCTATTGGTTGTGGTCTTCATGGAGATACAACTCTTTTCAATCATATGAGACAAACCTTGTCCTCTCTATCATTAGTGATATATTCTTGTTTGACATTTTCACTCAAGACATGTGCTACCAAGAAAGTTAGGTTGGTGCAATCAAACAAGATCCTTGACATTTTCACTCAAGACATGTGCTATCAAGAAAGTTATGTTGGTGCAATCAAACAAGATCCTTGACTAAGGGATCACTTTTGAAGTCTTTGATTCAAAATGAAGGGACAAGATGGCATAGTACAATCTACATCCATGGCTGAGAATTAAAGAGAGTTTGAATGGTCAAGATTTGAAGACATACATTGATCAAATGGTTGTGCATAAGACAACTTTCTTGCTTGCAATTTTTGACTTAAAAAAGGGAGCATGTGCAACGTCTATATGCTCTATGGTGGAGATTTGTTTGCTCAAATCATCAATGATCAAGATTAGGAGCTGCAATGGATGGTAGAGATCAACTCTTGAAATTTGATCCAATGGCTGCAAGCATAGGAGAGAATTGCCTTTAAAAGAAGATCTTCCCTTTCATACAACTTGGAGAAGCATTTGCAATCAAGAGAGAACTTTGTTCAAAGCTTTCAAACATTCAAGCATCCATTGTCTACTAAAATCCCAGCTTCTTCTTGAGCCACTACTCAAGGCCTTCTCACCATTTTGCTGCTGCAAAGAGAGGGTGCTTTCACTTGAGCTCAAGGTGTTATTTCTCCCAAAATCACCTCACCTTACCTACTTGAAAATCCTACCCGTGAGTGTGTGATTGTTGTTATTGAAAGTTCTTCACTTAAAGTCCCTTTGTCAGGGCATATTACAAACATTGAAGTTTGAGGGAGTTCTTAGAAACCCTTGGTTGTAAAGTTTGAAGATTGTCTTGAAATCTTTAGTTTCAAGGGTGACCTAAAAACCCTTGTGAGTTTTGTGGAGCTCTTGAGAAAACCACATCCTTAGTGGAGGTTGAAAATCCTAGGTTGGTGAATCTAGGTAGTAGACGTAGGAGAAGGGTCTCCGAACTACTATAAATCGCTGTGTTGATTTCTTTGTTTACTTGTTTATATTTACTACTTGTTTCAAACTGCAGGTTTTTCAAAACCCTAATCTGTCCGAGATTAGCAGACTGCCTTAAACTTTGAATTTTGATCTGAAATTTTGATATAGTGTTTATTAAGGTGTTGTGACATTGCATATAAAATTTCGTTGCATTTTGACATCATTTGATAGGTAAAATCTGAGTTGAAAAATCTGTGTGCAGTGTGTTGCTTGAAAATCTGTTTTGTGCAATTCTTGATTATTTGATATTTGGTCATTCACTATATTGTATCACATCTTGCATTGGATTGAATATTGATTAGGAAAATCATTAGAGTCCAAATTTGTGTGCTACTTGTTAATTGCCATTAATTTGTTTAAATTGAAAAAGGGATTCCAATTGGAATTTGGGGACACAATTCACCCCCCCTCTTGTGTTAAAACTCGATCCGTCAATTGGTATCGGAGCCAGGTTAGCTAAAACTAGGAGTTATATCCTATTTGGCATATTTATGGCAAATATAAATTCTTATGGTGAGGCCGAAGGCCTATCCATGAATAGACCACCATTTTTCAATGGCTTGCAATACGGTTTTTGGAAAAATAGGATGAAAATATTTATAAATTCCATTGATTATGATTTGTGGGAAGTTGTAGAGAATGGTCCTTATGTTCCTAGGAAACTTTTGGGTGATGAGATGGTAGATAAGGAAAAGAGTGAGTTTACTAAGGAAGATAAGAGATTACTTAGCCTAAATAATAAGGCAATCAACACTTTGCACATTGCACTTATTAGGAGTGAATTTGATTACATAGCTCAATGTAAGAGTGCAAAGGAGATTTGGGATATGTTAGAGTTGAAGCATGAAGGAACAAGTCAAGTGAAGGACTCTAAGATAAACATGCTAGTCACCGAGTTTGAGACCTTTAGAATGAAGAAGGGTGAGAGCATTAGGGAGATGTTTTCTAGACTTACTTGCATATGTAATGAATTAGAAGCTTTGAACAAACCATATGAGGAAGTTGATAAGGTTCAAAAGATCCTTAGGAGTTTACCTAGGATTTGGAAAGATAAGGTAGTAGCCATTAAAGAGGCTAAAGATCTTAGGAAGCTTAAGATAGAGGAATTAATAGGAAGTCTAATGACACATGAGTTGGAGATGTCAAGATTAGATGAGGAAGATGCACCACCTAAGAAAAATGGCTTAGCTCTTAGGATCAATAGTGACACTAGTTCGGATTCTAGTGATGATGATAGTGAAATAGGGGCAGCCCTATTAGCTAAGCATTTCAAGAAGTTCTTGAAGATGAACAAACGTGGAGGATTCAAGAATAGAAAGGCTTTTAAAGAGAAGAGAGAGGAGAAAGAGAAAGAAAAGAGTACTTGCTTTAAGTGTGGCAAAGTAGGTCACTTTATGGCCGATTGCCCTAAGCTTCAAAAGAAGAAGCATAAGGAATATAGAGAGAAAGAGAAGAAGAAGGACAAAGGGAAGAAGGAGAAGAAGGCATTCAAGGCCACTTGGGATGATTCTTCATCATCATCTTCAAGTGATAGTGAAGAGGAACTCCAAGCCAACTTGTGTCTCATGGCAAATGAGGAAGAGGAAGTGTCCTCATCAAATTCGGATGAGATGGTAACATCTTCTAAACCTTCTTATGATGAGCTCTCTTGTGTTTATGATGAACTATATATTGCTTATGAGAAATTAATGCATAAACACAAGCATACTAAGAAAGAAGTTAGTAGACTTTCTAAAGTAGAAAAAATGCATCTAAATGAGTGTTGTGATTTGAAATCTAAATATGATGATGTATGTTTTTCACTTGATGCATTAGTTCAAGAAAATGAGGATTTAAAAGATCAATTGAAAACATGTGTTAATTCTAGTGACATTGCATCATCTAGCAATTCACATGACTTAGATGCTTTGCATGCTAGGATTCATGAGCTAGAAGGTGAGTTGGATACATGGGATGATCATGAGTGCATTATTATGCCTAACTCTTCTTCTCTACAAAAAGAGCTTGATATGGCCAACGAGAAATACAATATGCTTGAAAAACAATTTTCAAAATTTTCTATGAGTTCTTCTAAATTGGATGAACTTCTTGCATCTCAAAGACATTATCTTGACAAGAGTGGATTAGGATATGATCCTATGAAACTTAAGGACACCCTAGAGGCTAAGAAGGCCACGGTCAATGTGAACAAAAATGGTACCTACCCCAAGGGTAAGGCTAATGTTCCTAAGGGAACTACACCTAGGAAGAGAAAAGTTTATGTGAAGAAGGTTTGGGTGCCTAAAGGGTTGAATGACTTTGAAAAGAAAGCATATGTGATGAGAACTTTCAAAATTGATGCATATGCCTTTATTGCTACTAACCCCAAAGGATCCAAAGTTTGGATACCTAAGGTATATTAAACATGTGTTTATCTAGGTGTGCTTAAAATCCAAATCCGAATCATGCAAATGGTATTTGGATAGTGGTTGTTCTAGACACATGACGGGAGATGCTTCATTATTCACATCCTTTGAAGCAAAGAAGAATGGAGGATTTGTGACCTTTGGAGACAAGGTCAAAGGTAAGATCCTAGGCTTGGGATCCATAGGTAACTCTTCTTTCTCCCTTAGTGAAGTAAGATTGGTTGAAAATTTATCTTTTAATTTATTGAGTGTTAGTCATTTAGCCGATAAAGGCTTTGATATTCTTTTCAAAAATGATAAATGTTATGTGTTTGATGTTTATGGTAATGTTGTGAAATTAGGAAGTAGAAGTGGTGATATGTATGTAATGCATTTTGATGCTATAAAAAATTCTAAAATATCTTGCTTGCTTGCTAAGAATGATGATGCTTTGCATTGGCATAGAAGATTAGATCATATCGGAATGTCTACATTGAAAAAGTTGTGTGCCAATGAACTTATTAGAGGATTGCCTAAGTTAAATTTCAATATTGAACATGTTTGTGATGTTTGTGTTAGGGGTAAACAAACTAAAGAGTCTTTTAAGCCTAAACTTGATATTAGTACTTCTAGGCCTCTAGAATTGTTACATATGGATTTATTTGGTCCTAGTAGAGTTAGGAGTCTAGGTGGAAAATACTATGCATTTGTTATTGTGGATGATTATACTAGATTTACATGGTGTTTGTTTCTTGTGCATAAAAGTGATGCATTGCATGCTTTTGAAAACTTACTTAGGAGATTGCAAAATGAGCATAAATTAAAAGTTTCAAAAATTAGAAGTGACCATGGAGGTGAATTTGAAAATGCTAATTTTGATTCTTTGTGTGCTTCTTTTGGTATTAAACACGAGTTTAGTGCTCCTAGGACACCTCAGCAAAATGGGGTTGTAGAAAGGAAGCATAGAACTTTACAAGAACTAGGAAGAACCATGCTTCTAGAATATAATCTTGCTAAATATTTTTGGGCCGAAGCTACTAGTAATGCATGTTATGTGAGTAATAGACTTAGCATTAGAAAAGGATTAAAGAAAACTCCTTATGAACTCTTGTATGGCAAGAAACTTAAAGTAGATTACTTTAAGGTTTTTGGTGCTAAATGTTTTATTTTAAATACCAAAGACAATTTGGATAAATTTGATGCAAAGAGTGACATTGGAATATTTTTAGGATATTCATCATCATCTAAAGCATATAGAGTATTTAACTCTAGAACTAAAATTGTGGAAGAAAGTGTAAATGTTAAATTCGATGATATGACCACACTTGCTCCAAATGTGCGTGTAGAAAATAAATTTTCAGATTTGGAACATCCTTTGAAGCACAAAAATGAAGGTACACATGGAGTACAATTGCTAGAAGAAGATGAAGATGATGTCCCTTTGGTGGAGAACTTAAGGGAGATGAATATCTCAAATGAAGAAACACCACCAAATGAAGAAAGTAAAGGTGAACCCGAGGGAAATGAAGAACAAAATGAAGCTGAAAATGCTATGGAACAACCGGGTGTTCACAAATACAAGGTGATGAAGTCTCATCCAAAAAAACTAATTATTGGAGACTTGCATCAAGGAAGGCAACTAAGAGCCAAAAGGGACTCTACGGTCAATTCTAATCCTTTAAACTCTTTTGCCATGCTTTCTTTAGTAGAGCCTAAAAATGTATGTGATGCTTTGCATTATTATGATTGGGTGTATGCCATGCAAGAGGAGTTAGAACAATTTGAGAGAAGTAAGGTTTGGACTCTTTGTCCTAAACCTAAAGACCACACCATTATAGGAACAAAATGGGTCTATAGGAATAAGATGGATGAAAATGGTAATGTAACTAGGAACAAAGCTAGATTAGTGGCCCAAGGATATTGCCAAGAAGAGGGTATTGACTTTGATGAAACCTTTGCACCGGTTGCAAGGTTAGAGGCTACTAGATTATTGCTTGCATTTGCATGTTACAAAAATATCAAACTTTTTCAAATGGATGTGAAAAGTGCATTTTTAAATGGTGTGATAAATGAGGAAGTTTATGTTAAACAACCTCCCGGATTTGAAAGTAAGAAATTTCCAAACCATGTTTACAAACTAGACAAGGCTTTATATGGTTTAAAACAAGCTCCTAGAGCTTGGTATGAAAGATTGTCTAAGTTCTTGCTTGAAAATGGTTTTCAATGTGGTAGTATTGATGATACTTTGTTTATTAAATACAAAGGTCTTGATATGCTAATTGTGCAAATATATGTTGATGATATTGTGTTTGGTGCTACATTAGAATCTATGTGTGAAGATTTTGCATTATGCATGAAGAATGAATTTGAAATGAGTATGATGGGTGAGTTGACTTACTTTCTAGGTTTACAAATTAAACAAACCCCACTTGGCACTCACATTAGTCAAACTAAGTATACAAATGAGATATTAAAAAGGTTTGGCATGGATATTTCTAAAGGTTCATCCACACCTATGGGAGTGGGAACCAAATTAGAACCCGACCTAGATGGTAATGATGTTGATCAAAAGAGATATAGGTCAATGATTGGTAGTTTACTTTACTTGACCGCATCTAGGCCCGATATTATGTTTAGTGTTTGCATGTGTGCAAGATTTCAATCTAATCCTAAGCAAACACATCTCATGGCCATAAAGAAGATTCTTAGGTACTTAAAAGACACACCTTCCCTAGGGTTGTGGTATGATAAGAAATCTTCATTTGACTTGCATTCATTTGTAGATGCCGACTTTGCGGGTTGCAAAATAAATAGGAAAAGTACTAGTGGTACTTGTCAATACCTAGGAAATATGCTCATATCTTGGTTCTCCAAGAAGCAAACATGTGTTGCTTTGAGCACTACCGAAGCTGAATATATGGCTATTGGTAGTTGTACTTGCCAATTGCTTTGGATTAAACAACAAATGCTTGATTTTAATATGGAATTTTCAAACATTCCAATTCTTTGTGATAACATAAGTGCCATACATTTGTCTAAGAATCCTAGATATCATGGTAAAGCTAAGCATATAGACATTAGACATCATTTCATTAGAGATCATGTTGCTAAAAAGAACATTGTGCTTGAACATGTAGAAGGGGAACATAATATTGCCGATTTGTTCACTAAGCCTTTAGCTAAGGATAGATTCATAAAACTAAGAAATGCATTGGGTTTGTGTGAAGCACCTTGAGTGCATATTACTTGAATGCTTATTATATTTTCTTGGTGATATGTGCTTATAAGCTAAATATATAAATTGGTATGCATGATTGAAGGGGGAGTAACCTAGTGTCATTAGGAGGCCATGGGTCACTTAGTGTGATAGGCTCCAAATTGGGTCACTTAGGTTCTATTAGTTCAATTGGTCTGTTGCCATTTGTTGATGAGAACTAGTTTTGATATTATTTGAAGCATGTTTATGGTCTTAAATCACTTTTGTGATAAAATCTCAAAAATGCTTATAAATCTTTTACAAAACTTGCATCAACCCTTTAGTTCTCCACTTTTTGATTTATTACAAAAAGGGGGAGAGACATGATGATAAATTGCATTAAAATCATTTGCCAAAATGCATATATAGGCATAACTTAAGGGGGAGTGTATATGCCATGATTGGGAGAGAATAGATGTTAAAGTAAGGGGGAGCTAAGCTTACTTAACTAAAGTTGTATATGAGTTTCAAAATTGTTTTAAATTGATATCATTAAACTTTTTAATGCACTTTGAATTGATATTAAATTCAATTACAATCAAATAGACATTTATATCATGCATGTTTTGTAATCATCAAAAAGGGGGAGATTGTTGGACCTATGGTCCTATATGTCTAATTTTGATGATATTAAATCATTTATAAATGATAATGAAACATTAAAGCAATATTTGATTTATATGAATTGAATTTAAATGACTATATATTTTTGAGATAGTGCTGGAAATTAAGTTTTGAAAACAAACATACATGGACTAAGTTAGAGCATCAATTTTCCAATTACCATATCTTAACCAACTTAGGTCCAAATGACTTGAAACTTGAATCACATGCACATGAAGGTTTAATATATGTTCTAGGACTATAATCATGAGAAGTTAAGTGCATCACATATATATTTGGTCATATGCTTAAATTCCGCCAAAACTAGGTTTTACCTAATTTTGTGCATATGTGTTCTTTGTGAACGTGGTGAACCAAATGAACTCCGATTTAAATGAAATTTCGTGTGCATCTTAGTTTCATCACTATGAACATATTTGATTTAGTAAAGTTCAAGAGAAAAGGTCATTTACACTGAGTTAGCAAAATGACTTTGAATTTACACTTAGAATTTATCGGTTTCACCATTAGTGATCAAATTGCTTGGTTGAGTGACCAAACGATTTCCGATTGTTATGAAATTTTACATGGACATTCTAATACATATAAAATGATTTATCATGCAGTAATATGAATTTTCTGGGTTGTTTTTCTAATATAATTAACCTATGCGCTCTATATGAAGCTCTTTGAGCTTACATGCAATTGGGGAGTTCTACCTCCTATTTCCTTGTAGGTTAATCATCATTGTGGTCTCATATGGCTCAGAATTCAGTATGTTCAAGAGTGGTCGAAGTCCAGTTTCTAAGAATGAGCTTGGAGCTCTAGGAAACTATGAAAAATCCTATATTTGCCAACTTTCCACTAAGGCACTTTATCAAGTTGAATGAATCAAACATTGAGGCTATTGGTTGTGGTCTTCATGGAGATACAACTCTTTTCAATCATATGAGACAAACCTTGTCCTCTCTATCATTAGTGATATATTCTTGTTTGACATTTTCACTCAAGACATGTGCTACCAAGAAAGTTAGGTTGGTGCAATCAAACAAGATCCTTGACATTTTCACTCAAGACATGTGCTATCAAGAAAGTTATGTTGGTGCAATCAAACAAGATCCTTGACTAAGGGATCACTTTTGAAGTCTTTGATTCAAAATGAAGGGACAAGATGGCATAGTACAATCTACATCCATGGCTGAGAATTAAAGAGAGTTTGAATGGTCAAGATTTGAAGACATACATTGATCAAATGGTTGTGCATAAGACAACTTTCTTGCTTGCAATTTTTGACTTAAAAAAGGGAGCATGTGCAACGTCTATATGCTCTATGGTGGAGATTTGTTTGCTCAAATCATCAATGATCAAGATTAGGAGCTGCAATGGATGGTAGAGATCAACTCTTGAAATTTGATCCAATGGCTGCAAGCATAGGAGAGAATTGCCTTTAAAAGAAGATCTTCCCTTTCATACAACTTGGAGAAGCATTTGCAATCAAGAGAGAACTTTGTTCAAAGCTTTCAAACATTCAAGCATCCATTGTCTACTAAAATCCCAGCTTCTTCTTGAGCCACTACTCAAGGCCTTCTCTCCATTTTGCTGCTGCAAAGAGAGGGTGCTTTCACTTGAGCTCAAGGTGTTATTTCTCCCAAAATCACCTCACCTTACCTACTTGAAAATCCTACCCGTGAGTGTGTGATTGTTGTTATTGAAAGTTCTTCACTTAAAGTCCCTTTGTCAGGGCATATTACAAACATTGAAGTTTGAGGGAGTTCTTAGAAACCCTTGGTTGTAAAGTTTGAAGATTGTCTTGAAATCTTTAGTTTCAAGGGTGACCTAAAAACCCTTGTGAGTTTTGTGGAGCTCTTGAGAAAACCACATCCTTAGTGGAGGTTGAAAATCCTAGGTTGGTGAATCTAGGTAGTAGACGTAGGAGAAGGGTCTCCGAACTACTATAAATCGCTGTGTTGATTTCTTTGTTTACTTGTTTATATTTACTACTTGTTTCAAACTGCAGGTTTTTCAAAACCCTAATCTGTCCGAGATTAGCAGACTGCCTTAAACTTTGAATTTTGATCTGAAATTTTGATATAGTGTTTATTAAGGTGTTGTGACATTGCATATAAAATTTCGTTGCATTTTGACATCATTTGATAGGTAAAATCTGAGTTGAAAAATCTGTGTGCAGTGTGTTGCTTGAAAATCTGTTTTGTGCAATTCTTGATTATTTGATATTTGGTCATTCACTATATTGTATCACATCTTGCATTGGATTGAATATTGATTAGGAAAATCATTAGAGTCCAAATTTGTGTGCTACTTGTTAATTGCCATTAATTTGTTTAAATTGAAAAAGGGATTCCAATTGGAATTTGGGGACACAATTCACCCCCCCTCTTGTGTTAAAACTCGATCCGTCAGTCTAGAGGTGCCCTTGGTCTTATGAACGGTTGTGTTGAACTGCACCCAACACTATTTTCCAATGACAATGCTCAGAAAAATCAATATTCCCAGCCTTCACCCTTTTACGATAGACCTGTTTGCACAACTCTGACATGCCCCTTACACTCATTTGCCCAAGACGCATGTGTACTCTGAAATAGACATTGTCTCCCCACATATCATGGTACTAGTAGAGAGAATGTATAAATTACCACTCTTTTGACCATCATCATGATCAAAGGACCACACACCACCTTTACAACTTCATCCTCAACCGTAAACTTATATTCATTCGAGTATGAAGAGCCAAAGAAAATGAAATTATTTCTCACATTTGTAACGTGACGTACCGAAAGACAACTTGTTCCACTTAGTTAATTGACCACTCAGGATCCTTAGTTTCTTTCCCTACCCATAAATAGTTGACTTTGATGAGGTTAGTATGATCAAGAGCACCATCCACATCCACTTTTTCCAGTGGAGTTGGACTCAAAAAGAAAAAGTGTGAGAAAAACCATTCACCATATAAAATATTAAAATTGCATGAATCCGTGTTTGGTTAATCCTACAACCATAATAAAAATGGGCCAACAAATATTTATTTTAAATTTTGTGCAAGGTTACTTGTTATTTTATGTAGACAAGTGAACAAACACCCACCACTAAATGATACCTATACTTTATAATAACTTAATTATTCTAATTTTGTACCTTTATCCATTATTACTTTAAATTTCTTTTTTTTTAAAAAAAAAATTGGTGGCGTGCGATTGCACGATTGTATGGCTTGTCGCATTCAATATATTTTGATTAATTGCAAGAAAATGTAGGTCACACTCATGCGTGACGTCTTTGGCACGTGTCAAAGAGAAACCCTAATCGTGGATAGAGCTTAGTTAAAGGACAATGGCTTCCACTATGGTTATAATGGGGAGGTGTCTATTTTCTTAAATTTCTGGTCTTTTAATTAGAGACAATGATGTTTCTTGTATAATTGATGACCTAACTTTCCTTATGTGTATTATATGAACTTTTGATTAGACGGCCTTCCGAATTGATTTTCTAGTGATGATATATATTTGGCTTGATCGTCTCATTTGAGAATGTTGATCAAGTCCTCTTCCAACATTGGTGGAATTTTGTCTTGGGGGCAAAAAAATATTATTCATTTCGATGTATTAAGAATATATGGTCTTTCTTTAAAAGTATTTTCTCTAATTTTCATCAACTTTTAATCTACAAAGGAAAAAAGAGTGAAGTCTATGTAGTTGATTTCATCGACTTTTAACTATTATATTTGTAGAATTTTTCTATGTTTCTCGTCTTATTTCCTTTTGAAACTGGGAGGGGGAATTTAAACTTTGGTCACCAAGATGATACATGTCACCTTCACTACTCCAACTAATAGCTCGGGTGTATTTTTCTCATCTTTAAATATGGAAATATGACTTTGTGTAAAATTTCAAACTTTGATGTTTATTAGACTAAAAACTTAAAGTTATACTTTAATATTTTAATTAATTAAAATATGATTGATATGCACTTGAAATAACATCATTTATCATTTGTGTGTTTAACTTGTTTTAAAATAAAAAAGATAGTTCGAAAAGATATTTATACATGCATTTTAAAATAATATTAAATCAATTTAATCCAAAATATCATTAGTAATCAAGATATTGGTTTCTATGTTAAGTATATTATTGTTTTCATATGAATTAATTTGTTTTACAAGGCATGAAAAAAAATTAAATGTGAAGGGTCAAGCCCTAGTGCAACTATTAGTTTATATAAAATTTTCTTCTTCGGCTTCAATTTTCCTTTGTCTTTTTGTGGCTATCTTTAGCCTGGTTGTTGCTGTTCAGGAATAAATAAATATAAATGGCAAGCAAACTTTCCAACAAAGTAAGCATGCGTTATGTGTGGCACTTTAGCAAGAAAAAATACATGGTTAATATACTAATTTATGTCCTAGTGGTCTTGGGGTCCCCAAGGAAGACTATTTTGCAAAAACAAATCAAATTTACATATCGTTAATTACTTTTAACGCTAGGTTGATGATGGATGCATGCGTGCCAACACCTATCTGTTTGACAATTGGTATGGCTATCTATCTGATTGTGATGTATTTTGATGGTTTTGAAAAATATTAAGGGCTAAATCATTCTTTCTGAAACCTACACCGCTTTCTCATTTATTTCCTTAAAGTTTAAATTTCTCGATTCTATCCTTAATGTTCTAAAAAAACCACTCAATTATGTCTCAATTTCCACTTTCAAAAGACTAAATATCGGAATATGCAAAGAGCTGGGCATCAGAATGACAACATAGCATTCGTGGTGCTGGGCAAGCAACTTAATGGCAATACGGTTAAGTCTTTTGTCCCATATTGCCCAGGAAAATATATGAAGTACAAAATATAATAGGCAAAACTTTCTAACTAGTAAGAAATATTTTTCATGGGTTCAAACTAGTATGGGTTGGTACTGGACTTAAGAAGACAAATTCGTGAGGACAAGCAGAAAAACATATAGAAAAACCATGGTTTAAAGCATTTCCCGAACTTGCATATGCGCTGCTTATGAAAGGGTCGCAAAAGCTTTACGTGCAGTTCAGGCGGTCACGGGTAAAAAAAGTTGTGTACATGCACATCACTAGTTCAAATTCTTTTCAAGAACAACGTACTCTTGGCTTGTTGATGAGTTGGCTATTTCAATGATGTGGATTCTTTTCTTACTAAAGATGACACGTGTATTCCATGCTGTCATTTTGATAGTCAGCTGAACAAATTCTGGCTCTCAATCGTCGTCGAAAAGTATAAATTGGGGCATATTGGGTGGCTTTTTATAATGTTAAGGACAAAATCGATAAATTTTAAACTTTAAGGATAGGAATGGTGCAAGTTAAGGACATAACAAAATGGTTTAGCCAAAAATTAAGGGTAAAATGAAACGACAATCCTTGAGTTTTAATGATCTTGCCAATTGATCCTTTTGATGGTCAAAACACTTTAACAAGAGTTGATTTCAAACTAAAAGGAATCATAAACCCAACACAATAATATAATATAGTACGCTTTTGAATGACATGATTAGGTTAAAAGGGAGTTCAAAGTTTCATATATACATATGTCGTCTATGCTATCAGATTTTGAACAATCACACTGTTAGGATTGGTCTATTCGTTTGGGTGTGAATCATGCCACTCTTCTCAATTAGATTATATATTAATTTACAAATTAGGATACGGCTGAATTAATGCAATTGATAAACTCTAATGATTTGAAAAAAGAGAGTACTATGTAGATGTAACTACATATATTGGAGGTATGTTTTGAAATTCAATAGTTGGAAATATAAATAGGAAATCCAACATTCTAATAAATTTATAGGAAAAAAGTTGTGCTCAAGTTTCTCAAATTGATAATATCAAAAAAACATTGCACTCAACGAAGGGCACGTAGCAGTCAAAAAAGGCACCGACGAGAGGTGGTTCGGTTGGCAATCGGCTGGGTTAGGCATATGTGTTCTCAAAGTTTGATTCCAATGAAAATCATATTTCTCAACAGCATTTAAAAAAAATCGAAGGACGCGTAGCGGTGAAAAAGACACCAAACTTATCTGAAGAGATACCCTAGATACAGTTGGACATTTTGGAACACCACCTCGGTATATTACATACAAAGATCACCTCAGCCAAACCTGAGAAGAATAATTCATATCTCGATAACATCCAGATACCTCGGTTCATGTACCTCGGAATATCCAGCATAGCGATCTCAAATAAACTCGGAAGATCACACTGAGTCTAAAAAGGAGTAAAACTCACTTGGAGGAATCATTCTCCAATTGAAAGATCAAGAGAAGTTGTTTCCTAATAAAGCTTGAGCTTTCTTGAAACAAGGATCACACTCCACAATGGAGTACATGATTATTCAACCACTATAAAAAGGAATTTCCAACAAGTATAATTTACACATGACTGCTTCTCCTACGTACTTGAGAACCCTGATTTACAAGTTATTAATATATTGTTTCCTCACATTCTACTTTAATATATTGGGTCCTTTTAACTTACGTTTGTTTACCATGCAGAGAAGCAATGTTTAGCACCAACAGTATCCAAAGGAGCCTAGTTCGACCATCATGATATGTCAATAAACCGAGAAAGATTTGCACGTTACCACACTAGCTGTATCTCAATTATTTGTACACCAAAAATCCATAATGTTATTTCATACTCTTTAATGGTATTATGTGGATTCTTTCTTATGGTAATGTCAAGATATATATAGTGAGTAATTCTCCTTTGCGCACCTAGTTTGTGCACTTAAAATATGCACTTATGTTTTCGTCCTTGATTTGAAACATGTGGATCCCAAAGTAGTGTGTCCCACTTGTTATTTCACTCATTCACACTCTTAAAAAGTGATGCGTATTTTAAGTGCGCATTGGAGAATTCATATATATATATATATATATATATATATGCGCGAAGAGTGAAACTTTAACACCCCACCATACAATGATAAAATAAAATAGCTATTAATGAAAAGGGAGGATCATATAAGTAATTGAGAGCCTGATTAAGCCTATTTGGAAAACGTTAATCCACTTGATTTAGGCATTAAATATACCATATACATATATGTATGTGTGGCGGCATGTGAATTTTATAGGCCATGGGGGACCATTTCTTAATTGGTGGCCTTCGCTTGTTGATGAGTCGCTAATCTTTTGACATGTCAAAAGCTCATATTGGTAGCACTTTATTAAAAGTACTCAAGTCATGTGTTACATTAATACTTTCCATTACATTGCCAAAATGAATAATGAGGGTTTTGCCGATACCTAGTCAATCATTCTTTGATATCTATTACTTTATTATATAGGTTAACATCAAATTTTCCGACTTGAAGTTCGCGAATTATTACACGACTTCGTGAGTTTGTTCAATACACACCAGAAAAATAGTCGTTACAGGTACTTTTATACGTAAAAAAAATTTCAAAAAACCCATAGAGACTCTCTTTTCACTTGCCAATCTCCATTATACCACAGTTTATGTTGTAATTATAGTGGCCTAGAAACTAACCAAAAAGGTCTCAGGTCTCTGGTCCAACCACAAGTCACCCTACGGTCGGACCGGTTTAACTCTCAAAAAGAAAAAAATATATTTTTTATATATATAGTTAATAATGTGGTTAATTAGAATAAAAACATTGATTTAACCTAGTGGTTGAGAACTTATCTACCTAAGTTCGAACCTCATGCATGTCCTTCACTTTGTTCAAAATAAAATGAGAATTTTAGCTGACTCAGCCGAGGTAATCTTGTTGACCATCCCCCGTTGTCTGGTTCGTGCTAGACTCATCCATTCTTACACAAAAATAGGAAATATCTAGTTTTGGGTAACACCCGTACCAGACTTCACCCCAGGCAACAGTCCAATCGGCCGGACCCCCTGGGGCATTTTGAGATTCAAAATATTGGTATTTTGTATACATAAGTTTTGAAATATTTGTAATAGTACTTTATTTAGCGTACAAGAATGGAAGTCGCATGTAAGCAAAGGCATTTGTTGAATAAATGGGAAATGTGTGGAGCGACTAATAAGTGGGTTTTTGATTTTCAAAAATTACGTACCTAAATTTTTAGAGTATGATATCTCCGTTGTGAGCACACAAATTTTTAAGCGGTATTTGAGCAGCCTGTCAAAATGGAAGCACACTCTATGAATCGAATTCCACCCTTCGATGACACCAACTATTCTTACTAGAAAGCACATATTCGAGCATATTTGAAATTCATTGACGAACGTGTTTGGTTATCAGTTGTCCAAGGATACTCAAATCCAACCACTGCTAGAACTGAAGGTGCAGGTGTTCTTAAACTTTTGAGTGAATGGGTGAAAGCTGACTTTGAAAAAGCATGTTGAAATAGCAAAGCAGTCAATGCCTTATTTAATGCTTTATCCATTAATGAATTTTGAAGAATATCACATTGCAGGATTGCCAAAAATGCATAGGATCTTTTATATGCTACACATGAGGGAACTTCAACAATCAAACGTGCTAAATTAAAACTTATGTCTACTGTCTTCGAATATCTAAGAATGGATGACAATGAGTCATTTGATGAATTTTATGCTAAAAAGAGTGACTTTGTTAATTGATCTTTCAATCTTGGAGAGCTCATTATTCCATCAACAAGGTTGTAAGGAAGATTTTGAGATCTGTTTCATGACATTTCTTGATGAAGGTGGCAGCCAATGAAGAAAGAAAAAATGTAGATTATATAAAAATTGAAGAACCAGTAGGTTCACTCCAAACCTATGAGATAAATTTTCTAAAACAACCAAAGAACAAAGGTATTACTCTCAACTCTACTGATAAATCTACTAATGATCTTGACGAGCTTATGCTACTAACAAGAAATTTCAGAAAGTTCATGAAAAATCGTAGATCCAGTGATCTCAATAAGCATGTGTCATCCTCATTTGAGAAGAAAAAAATATGACTAGAAAGGTAAGAACATCAAATATAATCAATGTTGTGAGTGTCATAGTTTTGGTCATATGGTGCAGGAATGTGCAAATAAGAAGAAACCAAAAGCATTTAAAACAACTTGGAATGACAACACAGAAACAGAATCATAAGCTAACTCTAATGAATTCAATGAGGAAAAAATAGAAGTATTGTCGCATTTTCAGTCACTTTAAATGACATCTTGACAAAATCCATCACTGATGAAAGTTAATCAGAAAGTGATATATGCGAACTTCAGGAGGCCTACAATCTTTTGTTTGAAGAATGTGCAAAGACTAAGAAAGAAAAGAAGAGCTACTAAATGAGAACCTATGCTAAAAGAGAACCTATGCTGAATAAGTATGTTCAAATGCTAAAGAGTTTTAATAGGTTCTCAAAAATTTTAGAATTATTTTTGATGTAGAAAGGATGGCCAACATTATCTCTAGAATCGATATTCAATAAATCAATGCACAAGAACACTCAAACATTAAAATTTCTTCCAAAGTTTCCGAACTTTGTACGTGCTACATCTAGAACACTAAAACGAAAAGAGAAGAACATGAGGCTAAGTGTCGAATTGGTCGATCTACTTGTCTATTTTTTGAAACAAACTTTATTAAAAAACAATTTTAAACATATTAATTGTGGTTGATCTGTTTATGCTTTGAGGTGTCTAGACAGCAAGTGTCCGGACATTTGAGCTCGCTTTAGATTTGGTTGAGGCTTTGACTTCATTTTTGCTTATAGGGTTCTGGACAGCTGTGTTGGGTGTCCAAAAACTTGAACCTCTTGAACTCTGGTGAAGCCTTTGTCTTGATTTGTGAAGGAAGTGCTTGGATGGCACCATGAGGTGTCCACACACTTGATAATTTGTCTGTCTTTTCTTCAGTTTCAAGAGTCTCCAATTCAGTCATTTTAGCCTGATTATCCACAGAACCAATGAGAAACAGCTATGAACCATGTATATATCATACCTAGTACAAAGTTCACTTGTTATGAACTTTGAAGAGATAAGAAACCCACCGTGAAATATTTTAGAGTATTTGGGAGTCAATATTGCTACATTCAGAAAGACCGTGGGAACATTAAAAAATTTGACTCTCGAAACAATGAAAGAATATTTTTGGGGTATTTAGTGAATAATTGTGCCTTTTGTGTTTTCAATAAAAAAATCATGATGGAATCTACAAATGTTGTTATTAATGATGATATATCTAACAATGATGATGCCTAGGAAGAATGAAACATTTTCGCATCCATCATGGACGACTCACCTGAGGATCAAGAAGAAGAGAATCAATCCACAAGCAAGAATGCATATGAAGCAACCTCAGTGTCATCACCTTCAAAGGACGTTTTGCACCCAACAAGCATTCTGGAAGATCATATTGAAAAAGAAGCTTCCAGGCAACCTACTTTAGAAGCTGTTGAGCCATCTCATAGAGTAAAGATAAGTCATCCAAAAGATCTTGTTATGGATGAAGCGACAGCTCTAATGAAAACACGCAAGTAGATAAAAAAAAATGAGGTAAGTCATTTATGCTACGTGTCTCACTTTGAACCACAGAACGTAAAAGAGTCTTTTAAGATGATTTTTGATAAATGTCATGCATGATGAGTTGAATTATTTTACTAGATATTGTGTGTGGGCACTTGTGCCTAGACTTGATAATGTTAACATTATTAGCACCAAGTGGGATATGTGTTGTGCATCATCTATCTATGATTTATATTGATAAAAGGTGTCATTCTTTATTGATACATTTTGGGACTTAGATAATCTTTCTTGATGTTATTCATTATACATTCTTTGAGTGTGTTCGTCAATAGATTTAATACATTAAATTTGATTACCAAGAAGGGTGACTTTTAACATTTATCTCTTGCTTGTGAACTTAGAATTTAAGGTTCACTAGGAGAGAGATTTTGAACCTAGTGTATTTATTTGTGAGTGATTATATATTTTGAGCCTATATGCTAAATTCTTTGAAACTATTTGCAAATTTTGTTTGCGTCACTTTCTTGTAATTTTCTCACCTTTTGTCACAAGGTTGAGTAAATGGTTGAAAATGATTTGGCGTTGGTGTTACTTATGCATGTTATGAAAAGGGCAAAGTTATGATGTATGTGTGACGAAAACAAAAAGAAACAAAAAAATGTAACAAAAATTATGTCAGTAGTATTGCTGTCCAGACAGCTCCATTTTGCTGTCCGGACAGTTGAATAATTCAGTACAAAAATGACAGAGCTGCAGAGAAAAAAGGGGAAGAAAATAATATGATCATAATGAAGCTTAGTCCTAGCATATTCAAAGTGGGAGAAGTAGCATGTATATGTGGGGTACAACGAAGCGTGGTAACAAAATGAGAATCAAGCTCAAGTTAGAGTTTAATATTGTGACTTGTTACCTAGATCTAAATTCTTCCTTGTCCCATAGCCACATTACAACCCATTACAACTGAATTTGATTCATTGTAAGCAAGTGAGTTGGCGAATATTTAAGTTGTATTCTATGTGATTTCTTTCTGCAAAGGTATTTCCATCCTAAATTGTCTTCCATGAGCTTGTGCGTTTTATTCATTTGTATAAGTTATTCACTTAATTAGCACAATATTTTCATGTTTATGGTTGCAATATGGGGTTGGAATTTATGAACACAAAAGGGTCCCCAACAAGGTTGTGCTTGTGTGAATTTGCCAAGTCGACTTGTTTGATTGCACTTATATTTTTCTTGCTATAAAATGTTTTTGATCTTCTTTGAGGGGGTTAAAATTAGTCGTCCAACGATTTTTCATGTGTTGGATAGTACGGAATTGGGGGATTAACTTCATCTATTGCATATAAGAACTCAAGAATCTTTAGTTGTACTTTCAAAACAAGTATGGATCCCTTGGCAAGTGTATACGGGTACCGCTATGATAAACCCTCACGAGAGTATAAATCGTCCGCTAGGACAACTTAGGGGTTTAAAAGCTTGTTGCATGCTCTAAATGTAACAATGATGCTTACAAATGTAAGTTAGGATTTTATTAGTTTTGGTTTTTATTTGTTTAGGTTATATTTGCATTGTTAGGAATTAGTAACGTTTAAGTTAGTGGATGTGATTGACCTTTAAATTGATATTCTCATATCCTTTATTCTAGTGTTTAGTTAATGTAATTATATTTGTTATAGTATAGTTTTTCTCATTGGCTTTACAGGAAACATGATCAAACTGGTCAATTTGGAGACTTTTTTGTAGTTGGAGGAGCTCCTTTGACCGGCAATCCCCAATGTTAAGGTTCTTTCGATTGTCTCTTACTTACGTCTCTTGTAAATTACTAATAGCCCGCCTTGATTTTTCTTTGATCGTAAATCGAGCACATACATGTAGGCTTTTCTTAATACATATATCATAATCTAATATCTTGACATTCAATGTTGTTGGATAGCATTTGGCTTTAGGTTCTCTAATGAGAAACCAACATGCACTTGCAAACAGAGACTTGTACTCGCATGCATGGACATTAAAAGAAATAGAAGAATATGCTCAAATTTTATATGTTTTACTCTTTTTATGATAAAACAAAATCAATTTGGTTTTTACTAGAATTGGCTAAGGACAAAAGTGTAGGATCCATGGGAGCATAATTAGTGACATGTTCTCTAAATTCTGGCAAAAATTGCCGTTATATTGGCGTTACCCTAGTGACTGTATGCGATTGCTTCCAAACTTAACCAAACAGTCCTACACTTGCAAAGTATTGCCGGTATTTTTAATTCATTGGATCTAAAGAAATTAGATTAAATATTTTTAATAAAACTTTTTTCTAATATAGTGGTGGCTTATTTCTAATAAAATAACTTGCAAGAGATGTAAGATTTGATACTCCATTCTTCAAAAAATTAATTGCATAACCTCATAACTTAAAACATTTTCCCAGTATAAGAGAATTCTTATATATGAGAAATTCTCCTATGAGGTCGTAAAATGAGATCTTGACTTTTAGGATTCAAAAATTTTTTGAAAAAATTTTGAAAAAATATAATTGTATTTTGATTGGTCATACGAATCCAACAACATATATTTTTTTGGTTGAAACAAAAATAAATTCAACATAAAAAGTACATGATAATTTTGGATTGTTAGATATAAATCAAAAAAATATTTCTTATACTTTTCTTGTGCATTTGATTCTTTTTTCGAATAAAAAATATTGTTACGTTCATAAAACCAATCAAAATATAAATATATTTTTTTAAAAAAATATTTGAACCCTAAAAGTGAATCTAAAAGTTAGGACCGCATTATTTTAGAAGTTAGGAAGTTATAAGAGAATTCATATATATATATATTACTCTTCTTAATTGAATTAAAGCTACACGGTATGACAAAAAATTAAGAATATAATCTCATAACTTATTTGTGAAAAAATGGGTGTGCAACTTTTAAGTTCCCTCAAATATTTTATAATAATAAAAAAATTAATAGAATTTTTTAATAAAAAAAGAAAATGAAAATGTTTCCCGTACGGCTGTACATAAGAAAAAACATGGCACAAGCAAGTGGTATATAGACTTGCCTTAAAAAAAAAAATGGTATATAGACTATACGGACTCCAACAACCCTACAAACCTAAACTTGTCATTACCAAACTTTATAAATAGCAACACCAAGCTAAAAACTCTTCATGGCCCATCCCCAATTATAATAATTGCCCCACGAACCTTAGTGGGAAAAACTCAGGTTGCATATTTTATTGTCTCCCCGACCTACTGTTGATATATATATATATATAACCTATATACGTAAGTCACCACCAACGGATATGTGATCAATCCCCTTTAAATTCCCACTGGCACCAACAGATCGAAAGAAAATAAGAGAAAGATAGAGAGAGGTTCCAAATATGGCACAAGAATGCACTGAGAGCTCTTCCTCTACACCACAAAATTGGTGGGATCTTCATCATGCTGCTACAGCAAGCTCTCTTTCTTCATGGACTAACAACACCAATTCTACTCCCTTCTGGCACCAACAAAACCCTAATTCGAACTCTTCCTGCGATGAGGAGACGTCGTTTACTAATGCTTCCAATCACTCCGGACTCACCGTGGAGTCCGCTCGCCGGATGGCTGAGCCTGCTGTGGCGTCTTCTAATGATCATTTGATTGGTGAACATGGTCCGGATAATCATCTTTGGAGCCATGTTTTATTGTAAGTTTAGTAATTTGTTTAATTAATTATTCCACTATATATGAAATAAAAAGTTGAGCGATAAAGATAAACTTCATTGATACTACATCTTCTTAAAATTATGGTATGTGGAATTGCTTAAATTGAGTGGAAAGAAGAATCTTTGTAGCAAAACCAACAAAAGTGTTAGGTGCACTAGAGAAAGTGCTAGCTATAGGTTGGTTGGTACCTTCAAGTTTTATTTGCTCCTTTTTTTTTGTTTCATGTATTTCTCTTGCTTCACACCAACACTTAAGTTGCTGAAAGCTGTATATAAGCATAATAGTTGCCTAATTGTTATCCCATATTGCTCTTATATAACTATAGATTCTAAAAAACATTAAGAAAAATAAGAAATAAAGAAAGAGATAATCTTTCATTTTCTTTGTTGTTCAGCAATGGAGATTTACAAAGTAGCCAAGATGTTGGAGAGAACTTACTAGAAGCTCTATCATCCAAGAACATGTCGTCATCGGCCGCGATGTTTGAACCTGCCTGTGACTACTTGAAGAAGATGGACAACAACATTTGGGACTACACAAACTCCCCATCATCCTTCAGCAACTTTGAGAAGCACTTGAATGGATTTAGTCATGAGACCTTAAGTAACATTGAAGGTGAAAGACTCACTAAGCTTTCCAACTTGGTTAGCAACTGGTCTCTAGCTCCACCAGACCCAGAAGTGAAGTTTGATACACAAACATGTAACATCTCCTTAAGTCCTTCAATCAACCACTACAATTCACAACAAGGACAAGGAAATTTAGGGTTTTTGCCATGTTATGGTAATGAAATGAAGTTGGAGAATGAGATTGAAGCCCCGGGGACCTTTCTTCGAAGGCCGATTATTGGCAACGGAATTAGGTACCAGATGGGTCTAAACAGCTTAGGAGATAACGACAAATACTACTATGGAATGAATGGTACTTCTCCATGCGCAGATAGTGCGAGAAATTTTGCTGATGTTGTTAGTTTCAATAGTAGGTTTGGTAAGCCATTGATGGATATTCAAGTGCCAAAACACTGCTTTAAATCTCTCACTATGCCTCACCCCAAGAAGCAGCTACAAGTACAAACTTCTAATCCGCCGGTACGTTTAGTCCTGATTCTACTTATTTGTTTACAACATGTGATTTTTATTATTCATGAAAATTTGTTTGAACTAAATCAAATTAGTTTTTGCATATATATTTGTAGACAAGAACCAGTGGAAGAAGTCAGGGAGCTGCAACTGAAGGAAAGAAGAAAAGATCTGATGAAGAAACTTCAGAGACAACCCTGAAGAAACCTAAGCTGGAGAACTCCTCAGGTGCTTCTGTCAAGGTATATAAATACATACATATAACTACAACATTAATAATCTTAGATGTTAGTGATCAAATCATAAATAAATTTTGTACAAATTAATATTAATGTTTTTATCTTTGGTTTTATCTTGTAGATGCATGCACCTAAAGTCAAGCTTGGAGATAGAATCACAGCCCTTCAACAAATTGTCTCACCATTTGGAAAGGTATACAATAGGACAAGACCCACTAAGATTAATTTGTTATAAATTCATTCATGAAAGTATTTTTATTATTATTTTTTTTTTTGTTTTGGTGGATTTTCAGACTGATACAGCCTCAGTGTTATATGAAGCAATCCAATACATAAAGTTTCTACAGGAGCAAGTGCAGGTTAATATGTACTTTGCCCTAAAAGCATCCCCTTTGGATTATCATTTCTTTACCTTTCTGAACTTTTTGTTGCACTACTGTTGATGTCTTTATAATTCTAAGAATTATTATCATAATTGGCACAAACAACAAAGATGATAGTGACTAAAATGATGACATTGACTACTAAGCATAGTGACTAGTCCATCTTTTTCCTACTATTGCTCATATATATAATGAAAAAGAGAAAAAGTGGTAGATACAAATTCAAGTCATGGTCATATGAAAAACAAAATTGAAAAGGAGTAGAAAAAATGAATTACTTTTTTTTTCTGCAGTCATGGTGACAGCATCAATCATCTAAATCAATTGTGTTTTTTATTTTTTATTTTTTTTTGAAAAAATTAATATATATTTGTGGTAGTTAGTAATATATGGTCACTACTTTTTTTTTTTCTACAGCTACTTAGTAATCCCTACACGAAGACCAACTCACACAAGGTAAGCAAAAGTGCTAAATGCACTTCATTATTTTATGTTATCGGTTCCTTTACCGACTGCCCTATAATTTTATGGGGTCTGAAATTTCAAATCATATCAAATACATATACATTTCAATATCCAATCGAGAATATACTTATATTAGAGCATCCATAGTGGATGCTATATTTTACATTGTTAGTAACACTTTTTAGATTTGAATTCTAGACTTTAAAAATTATGGAGTCTCCAAGTCCAACCGAAATGCCTGTTCCGAGATTTTCCAAATTCGAAAAATTCTGACTAATAGAGAAGTCACTATTCCACTATGGCAATGGATGATTTATTTTTTTATTTTATCTTATTTGACGTACGTATACTCGAGGGATTTGGAAGTTTAAAAATATGGGTTTAATTTGTTGATTATGGATTTCAGGATCCATGGTTTGGCATGGAGAGGAAAGAAAAGGGAGATTTGAAGATGGAGTTAAGGAGTAGAGGTCTTTGTTTAGTTCCAATTTCATGCACCCCTCAAGTGTATCGTGACAACACAGGATCAGACTTCTGGACACCAACATATAGAGGATTTTGTATAGATAAAAACTATTGAAGAAACTTGTACGTGATGCATGTAATAATATTAAACATCTCTAACTAGCTAGCAGTACTGCAGGTGACAGTGACTATATATATTACCGGAAAGCTGGCTTCAAATAATATTGGTACTGCATATACACTTATAAGCAGAAACTTGATTATTCTTGGATTGTCAAGCATATATGATTTATAACATGCATGGGACATGCAATTAGTGGCAACTGAAAATTAAATAAGAAAGAAATAATTTTAGGGAAATTAATGTTGAAGCCATGTGTATAATGATTTGGATTTTATGTGTAAAAAGAATAAAAGAAAAAAACAAGTGTAATTAAACACATATATGTGAATGGATATCGATCGAACCTAAAACCTTAGGGTTAAGATTATATGTTCTTGGGAGAAGTGTTTGCGAGTGTTCGAAAGAAGATGATTTGCAAGAGTTTGATATAGGCATTTTTGTGTTTCTTGTATAATCATCTTCTTAACTATCTCTAACCCTTTCTCGTACTTATAAGTTATAATAACCAACATAAAACTCTAAAAACATGCATATAATAGTTGTTAAATAATGGTTCACATTAGAGTAATTTACTTTACACCTTTTAGCTATAGGAGGGGAAAGTTTTGCAGGAGGCGAGCGTAACGTGCTAGCCGAGAGTCCCCCATGATATGGTATGGTATTATGAGTATTGATTATTTTTAGTATACGGGTATAATTGTATTTTTAGGTATCCAGATAGCCGTGTATATAAAAGGAGAAAACCCTATCTTAATTGTACTATTGGAATTCTCGTAGTGAAAATAGTCATAAACTCCATAGACGTAGACACTCTTGTCGAACCATGTAAACCTTGTGTTCCTCTTCTTCCTCTTTATCGTTTCGATTGCTCTATTTTTTAATTGCTTTATTATATGTTGTTTTCGATGGACCTGTACTACAACAATAATTTCATGTTCAATCAATCAGATTCCACATTAATAAATACTCTCTAATCATAATAAACCTTAACCTAAACAAGTAAACATCGTATCCAAATTGACAAACAACGTAAATGCGATGATCGAAGTATATATCTAGCATGTTTCAAAAGTTAGGTGCAATAGTCGTTTAGTTTCTTTAAATTACTTCCATTAATTTCGTCTTTTTCAAGAATGATAAGCAAGTATATATATGATCGGTGAAAAGAAAAAGCTGCAGCATGATTCATGGTAAAACTCTTAATTTAAAACTTTTTTTCTCGTCAATATTTTCCTTCCATCATTTCCCATCCCATGTCTACTAACAAATTTAATTAAAACGCCACTAGATAACGATTAAATGTATTTATTTTTAAAAATGTAGTGGTGGAACCATTTTATCAATCCATTTTGTTAAAAAATGGCGGTGGGAACCCTTTGGATTTGTCGCTAGCAGTGCACGCGAAAGTGTGTAGATATACATATACATATATATATATAGGTCGACAAGACTTGTATCCGAGATGGACACAGTCCACAGATTTGGCAATCCACACAACTTGCTCTATGCTGTTTCACAACTTGAGTTCATACTTCATAGTTCATACATTGAACTGAACTGCTCATCATATGAATCAATTGTTTTACATATGTTTCTCTTTTAACAGACTGATATATATGATGATGATAACCAACTTGTTGAATGGAAGCATAAATGCTTTCCAAAGTAGGCATCCATATTGTTTTGTCTCACAATTTAATAAGAGTACAAATGTGTGGATGGGTAAAACTTCCTATGCTGAGTCAGTAGGACACGTGGAAAGGCATGAACTGCAAGAGAGTTTCTTTACGTGAGGATAGCTATAGAGAAGCTTCCTCACGTCAATCCATGAAAATTCGGATTTAAATTCAAACCACGAGATCAAGAGGAATCTTGGACCGCACTTATCTTGAGATGTTTTCAGCAAGATCGACCTCGAACAATCGTTCTAGAACCTTTTTCCTTGAATTTCTTCCAATCGATATCAGATTTATAACGTGACACATGGATTAATCATATAGCATAAGATGAAACTTTATAGCAACAGTACCAACATTCCCTACTCGCTCTCACAGTAATGTTTCTAGAAGGGAAGAGATTGAACATGAGAGCAAGAGTAAGAGAAAGATGAGATGGTGGATGCACTTCAAATTGTCTGTTTGTTGGTCGTTTGTCTAATGAGAGCCCAAGCGACTCTTAGGGAGATCTAGTTGAGAAACCCATGATGGGATTTTTCAGTGGTTGAGAGGAATGTATGTAGGGCTTTCAGGTTTGACCACTCTCTTTTGATTGAAAAGAACAAGAGCAGCTCTTGCAAAATTCTACAATTTGCCCAATGTACGAACTAGGTAATGTTTTTTCTGGATAACTAGAAGTACGGTATTGGAATAGACATCACTAATTAATTACCCAATGTACGAACTACGAACTACCACTACATTTTTTTTAATTTATTAATACCTACAATAGTAGGTTATCATCTACTATTGTAGCCATCCAAACACTAAAAATTTATGTGGTTCTAAACACATATTGGTTTTCTCAATAATTCCAAAAAAAGGTTGATGACTCTTAATTATAAGGCTAAGACCTTCCACCTGTTTGGTACAGTGGAATCGAAGCAGTTCCGTTGATGGCATCATTGTGCGGTTCCGTTGATGGCACCGTTGTGCGATTCCGCTGCAGTTTGGTGCAGCCGAACCGTTGCAATTTGAGAAGCTCCGTGTGGGAGCTTCTCTAGGCGGATCTGCTCTGCACATTTTTTAAATTTTTTTTTTTTAATTATGGGGTCACATAATCATTAGCTTTTTATCTTTTACAATAATTATTGTGGGTCCCATAATTTTAATAATATATATTTAATAAAATAGTTATTGTCACTATGTTAGTTAAACTTATATACTGTTAGTTAAATTTATATTTTATTTTTCTACTTAATATTATAAATTAATATTTTTGGAAAGAATTATAAAATTAAATTTAATATTTATAAAAAGTTAAAAATACACATTAAATTTAATAAAAGCGCATATAAAATAAAATAAAATGATAAAAATTTAATTTAATTTTAAATTTGATATTTATTTATGCTTAAAATTAATCTAATAATAAATTAATTTATTAATACTTACAATTTATTTTTTTAGTTTATTTCTTTTACTAATTAACATTCTTAGTTTTGATATAAAAAATTCTAATATACTTAAATTAATTTTAATAATAAATTATATTTATCAAATTAACTTTAATAATAAAATGATTAAAAATTTATGAAAACTTATTATTAAATTCAAGATAATACTTTTAGTCAACAGATTTTCCGCTAGCGTCAACTATTAATTCACCAAACACCTCAAATCATATTTCACAGCTTTAAGCTCAGCTTTTCCGTTAGTATTGAAAATCAATTAAACCGCTCTACCAAACGGACCCCTTATTCCTAAATAAGAGGCATTGGTATCTCTTAAGAAATTCTCTATTTTATCTACAAAATACCACTTTTCGACAATTCTCAGATTCTGTATCCAACAATAATTACAACATTATCTCTATTCTAAATCTTTACAGGATTAAAATATTAGTTTCTTCTTATTTTATATCATTTTTTTATGTTACAGTATTGGTTCAAGTGCGCTAGAGTTATTACATGTGCAATTGATGTCTATATTATATCTATTCCGAACAGATACCGATGCGGGTCATGTTTTGGTGAGATCTGCCTGGGTGAAGCTGTATGTTGTCTACAGATTTTGTTACAGTAACCAATGCTAATGCTCTAACACGTTAAGGTTAGGACTTAAAGAGTAATGGCTTGAAGTTAATGTTAACTACTATTGTTTTTTAATGCTAACATGGGTTTGACTCATAACTTTTGGTGTTAGCGGGCCAAAATAATTTGGACGCGAAATTGAACCAAGTCATAGGATTGCCGGGATCTGTTGTAGTTCAAATACAGTAGACCAGGTTCTAGTTTAACTATAGTCCATAATTTAATTCTTTTAAGAAAAATTATGTGTTGTGCGGTAACAATTCAAGTCGTTCAAGATCAAAGTGAAAATAAAGAAATTGAAAAAATAAATCAAAATCAATCACACACAAGAATTCGTTCACCTCTTTTAATACAGTAGACCTTGCCTACGTTACGGACGGTGATGATAAATTTTATTAATAAACTCTCTCTGTCTCTCACATAAATTCTCTCAGAACTCAAGGATTCATTCACCTTTTTTTAAAGGATTTTCACAATAAGAATATTTATAGGGAGTTTAGGGTTTATGGATAATAACTAGAATATCCTTAAAAGTTAGGGGCATTTATGATCGATACTTTTTTATCACAATATAAACTTGCAATTCCATATCGACGGGTTTATCCTACTCGCAAGTGTATGTGCCGAAAGACAGTAAAATGGTGAACGGGGTCGAATCCACGAAGACTGTATTAATTACCAACTAACTACTAACAATAGTGTAAAATAAATTTCAGATACTTCTAATATTAACTAGCAATAATGGTCTATTACCCAATCAATTACCCAATCTTAAGAGTTTCCTAAGACGAGCATAGGCACCAGGAAATTGACAATTGCACAATCTAGAATAATGGTCTATTACCCAATCAATTATGTCCTATGTACCCAAAGCTTAGATCTGACACAAGTTCTTGTTACTTTTTCAAACATTGGGTCATGGTTAGCCGAATATATTTAACTAACAATTCCTAGAATTATGATGTTGATCAGGCATGCGTAACAATATGAAATAAGCAATCAATCCAGAGAACAAAGAATTAAACTTAGTCTGAATGTCAATAAAATCTGTGCTCAAGGTTTTTGGTAGAAGAATTACCAAACCCTAGCATGGAGTTTAGTTACACATAATCATAATAAAAACCACAAAAATACTCATTAACAATGTTCGAATCAATGGGAGAATTGAGATTTTGTCGAAGGATTTGGACTACCAAGCTTGATGTGCCTCCTCCTTCTTGCTGTCTCTCTCTATTCAATTTTTAGTCTTCAACCGTGCAGCCAAAGTCTCCCCTTCTCCAGCATAACACTGCTTATATATTTCTTTAACAAACCCTAAGATGGCCCAGCTGTATTTGCCACATCAACAACTTAAACATGCAAGTCTGATTCCCATATTCTGCGGCCGCAACAAGTTGCAAAATAGGTTACAAATTCTGTCCAATGACAGATTTATTCTCCAGTAGTATCTGTTCATAAAAACACTAATATGGACAGTATTTTGCACTAAACAATATAGAAAAATAACAACTTTAAAGCCAGAAAAATAAGTGTATTTTACACCTAACAAAATCCCCCAAACTTAAACCGTGCTTGAAAAACCACATTAAGTACCATTTGAAAACTTCAATTAAAAAAAATCGGGATCACAAGTACTTTCTCATTATTTCAATGCAACATCAATGTCCGATAGAGAATTGCATAACCTTAACACTGCTCACAACTACTCCAGTTTACAAATTTATTTTCACACCCTCACAAAGGTGCACACATAATATATAGAAGAAAATTTTCACTCAAGTGTTTAAGGGTAGTGTTGACTCTCTTATGAACCTATAACCTGCAGCCATATGCTCGCATGTGCACCAACCTTGCTGCATGCTAAAATTCTCATTCAATGAATCAAAAGGACTTTATTGGGAGCAATAAAATTGCCTAAGAAAGGCTCAAGAACTCATAAGATCAATATAAATTGGATTCAAACTAAAGTCATCATAGTCCAATCACAATTAAGTTCAATGCAACAAGGATAAGCTTCAAGAAATAACATAAGCTAGATAAAGGTACGGTTCAAACAAAACATGAGATGATCATGCCATGTATCACAAAGTCTGAAAAATAGGCATCCATCATAAGACTAATCCTAACTCCATCTAACCGAACCAACGTAATAGAATAACAAGTGCTTTCATTCCTCCAAAATAACAAGTCAGAGTATCACTAATCCTAGTCATAATATCAACACATCAACCAAATAAAATCAAGGTAAGGTCCAGTCACGAATCAGATCAAACATCTCCTTCTGTTGAGCTTCAAATCTCTACTGAGCCTCCTTCATCTCATGCAGATGCATTCCAATACTCATCTGAAGAGATTCAATAGTAGACTCAAGATGCTCCAGCCGGGTTACCACCTGCCCCTATAGAATACTAACTTGCTCAACCTCAACACCCAAATCAACCACTCTCTCCTCAACATCTTCCAATCTCTCTTCCAAGCTACCACGACCTGCACCATCATTCCTTTCTTTAGTGTTATGAACCCGAGATTCTTTAGTTCTACCAGAAGTTTTCTATTGCTGTCTAATGAGCTACACCTCACTTCTCTCAAACCAGAATCTGTTAAGAGGTGCCTTCCTTCTCTCATGCACATCACCTAACTCCTTTTCCACATTTTCAGCAAGACATAAAGTGGTAATCAGCACCCCAAATGGCAACACCTGACCAGGTTTGTTGTCCAACTTTACCTTGACAATGTGATCATAAATAGTATTGGCCATACAAAAATCCATATCACAGACTACTGCATACATCAAATAGCAAGATTTTGCATTGATAGTGGAGAGATGAGTCACAAGTATCACATTCCTGGTCACAATCTGGGATAACAGTCTATAAGGCTACATTAAATCAACATATAAAATAACATTCTTATTCGGTTCATCACTAACATTCCCAGTCAGAGTTGCCACCACAATTCTTTAGTCAGGCCACACAATACTAGCATTTGAGGTTCTAAAATCCCTAAATTTGAAACTAGGTTTCTTCAATGGTTCGGGTAAGCTTAATACAGATGAAACCCTTCTTGGGTTGAAAATGAATTGCTTACCACGAACATATGCTACACAATGGTTATCATTGACTATCAAATTTGCATAAAATTCATATACCAATTGTCGAATAGTCACACCTGGAACACTGGGATGCCGAGCCATCCCCTCTCCTTCAACTTGTAATACCAATTAACTCGTTGGAAATGTTCTACCACGACATGGCGTTCCACAGGCAAAGCCCTCTTTGACCACACTTCCTCACACTCAGTCTGAACTTCAGGGGATATGAAGCGGTCAAAGCCTTCTTCTTCTTCAGTAGGGATATCCGAACTCCAACCTCATTTCCCTTTTTTCTGCTTGCTAACTCCTTCTTCCTCTTTGCACTCCTAGTAGCCATGGATGAACTCTGTGTTGTTGCAAGAGTCAAGAGAAACAACCCAAGTCCAATTTCTCAAGAAATTGGACTTTATCCTTTCTTTGGGTGAAAAAGGTGAGGGAATTGACTTTTGCGACTGTAAAAAGGGGGTTACCAAACCCTACCCCGTAAATAGACATTTATGTATACACTTTTTTTTTGACCTACAGATGTGGGTCACTGCTTTTTGTGTGAGCTTCAGGTTGCACTAATGTCACAAACAGGTTGCAAATTTCTCAGAAATTTATTATACACATCTCCCGATGTCCAGAAATGCCTTCCTTCCAACACCACACTTAAACTCCTTCTCACCTTATCAATCACATTCCCAACACCTCAAACAATAGCCTCATGATGGAATTCTATTTTTATGACTTATGAAACATGGATAACACATCACAAAGATGTGAAGGTTTATCGCAAGAGAAGAATATTTAATCAAAGGAATAGGAGCAAAGGCAAGGTTCAAGGCAGGCCAAATTTTACGAAGAGTGCCTTCATCACTTTCATAGAATAAAAATATAGCATTTGCTTCAGATGGTCTAATGCAAGTTCTAGCTATACAAAGTCATGAAATTCATAGCACACTAAATTTTCTGAAGGCTCCTCACAAGCTAATTGGTGTTGTAAATACTGTGTAAACTAAGGAGACATTCATTGCAAAAGATCATGCAAATAATCACACCATCAATCTCAAAAGCACTTCATAACAATTAAGCACAAGTACGCCAATTCTCTTCTCAAAGCAATCTCAAAAATTTTCGACAAAAGCAAATTCCCTCTCTCCCAAACTTGAAATCGACATTGTCCTCAATGTTCAAAAAGAAAGAACAAAAAGAAAATTTGCGAAGATGAAAATAAATAACAAAATTAAGTGAATGAAAAGGAAGAGAGACTTAGTTGATTGAAGTTGTCAAAGATTGTGCTCCTCTTCCACATGGGTTACCTCCCATGAAGTTCTAAATTTAATGTCTTCAGTCGGACATAGCCTCAGACTCTATCAGAGATCAATAGAGTGGAGATATACCACTTCTTCCACGGTAACTTGTACATTCTCCCATTAAGGCTTCACTCGATGGCCATTAACCTTGAATGTTTGATCGAAATCTTGACGTTTTAACTCTAAAACACCATGAGGGAACACAACTTGTATCACATACGGGACATGCCATTTTGATTTGAGCTTTCCCAGAAAAAGTTTCAAACGGGAGTTGTACACTAACACCTTCTGCCCAACAGAAAAAAATTTCCGCACCAGCTTTTTGTCATGGTACCTCTTGGCTCGTTCCTTATATAACTTTGCATTCTCATAGGCTTCATGCCGCAATTCTTCGAGCTCGTTTAATTGCAAGCGACGCCTATCTCCAACTTCTTTCATGTCAAAATTTCGCTTTTTAATAGCCTAATAAGCACTATGCTTTAACTCAACTGGCAGGTGACACTCTTTCCCATAAATCAATCGGAACGAAGACATTCCTATAGGTGTTTTGTAAGCAGTTCTGTATGCCCACAATGCATTAGTCAAACAAAGAGACCAATCTTTTCTGTTTGGATTCACCGTCTTTTCAAGAATGGTCTTGATTTCTCTATTGCTTATCTCCACTTGCCCACTCATCTGAGGATGATATGGGCTGCCCACACGGTGAGTTATCCCATATTTCTTCTTCAAGGTGGAACATGCATAATTATTAAAGTGACTTCCGCCGTCACTAATGATGGCTCGTGACTTCCCAAAACGAAAGAAAATATTGTCCTGCAAAAACTTCACAACCACTCGAAGATCATTAGTTCTTGAGGGGACAACCTCGACCCATTTGGACACATAATCAACACTAACTAAAATATATTCAAATCCAAAAGAGTTAGGAAAAGGGCCCATGAAGTCAATTCCCTATACATCGAAAAGTTCAATGACTTGAATATTTGTTAAAGGCATTTGATTTCTAGCAACTATGTTATCGGTCCTTTGGCATCTGCCACAACTCTTACAAAAAATCCAAGCATCTTTAAAAATAGTAGGCCAATAAAATCCAGCTTGAAATACCTTAAGTGCAGTCTTTTTCTGCCCAAAATGGCCTTCACATGAGTAGACATGACAATGCTTCAAAATTTCTTGTTGTTCAGACTGTGGAATACACCGACGAATAATTTGGTCCAGGCATATCTTGAAAAGGTAAGGATCATCCCATATATAGTCTCTTGCCCGTGACATTACTCTCTTCCTATCCTGATAAGACAAATCAGATGAAAAAGATTTAGTAACAAGATAATTTATAATGTCAGCATACCAGGGCAGTGTGGTGATGGATAAGAGCTGGTCATCCGGAAAAGATTCGCCCAAAGGAAGTTCTTCATGCTCACTTTTAGGTAGCAGCCGAGAAAGATGATCTGCAACGACATTTTCAACTCCCTTTTTGTCTTTAATTTCCAAGTCAAACTCTTGCAACAAGAGTATCCAATGTATTAACCGTGGCTTTGCATCCTTTTTAGTCATAAAATACTTCAAAGTAGCATGATCTGTGTACATGGTAAACTTTGAGCCAACGAGGTAAGACCTGAATTTTTCTGATGTAAAAATCACAGCCAATAATTCTTTCTCCATTGTTGAATAATCCAGCTGAGCATCATTCATGGTGCGAGAGGCATAATAGATGGCATATGACACTTTATCTTTTCGCTGACCCAAAACAGGCCCCAAAGAATAATCGCTTGCATCACACATTAATTCAAATGGAAGCTCCCAATCAGGTAATTGCATAATAAAGGTTGAAGTGAGTGCTTCCTTTAACTTGTCAAAAGCTGCCCGGTACTCATCTGTCCATACAACTTCAGCATCCTTAGTCTGCAATACACACAAAGGTCTAGAAATATTGGAAAAGTCTTTTATAAATCTCTGGTAGAACCCTGCATGACCAAGAAAGCTCCACACACCCTTCACTGTTGTTGGATGAGGCAACTTTGATATGACTTCGATTTTGGCTTTGCCTACTTCAATTCCACAATTGGAAATCAAATGACCCAACACAATTCCTTCTTGCACCATGAAGTGCCATTTTTCCCAATTTAAAACAAGATTGGTTTCTTCACACCTCTCTAAAACCAACCTAAGATGCTCAAGACATTCATCAAAACCAGCTCCAAATACACTAAAATCATCCATGCACCTTTGGAATGTAGCTGGTGCGTTGCATAGCCCAAACGACATCCTTCGATATGTAAAAGTGCCATATGAACACGTGAACGTGGTCTTCTCCAGGTCTTCAGGTGCTATGGCAATCTAATTGTATCCATTATAGCCGTCAAGAAAGCAATAATGACAATGCCTAGCTAGTCTCTCCAACATTTGATCAATGAATGGTAATGGAAAGTGGTTTTTCTGTGTTTCATTGCTCAACTTCTTATAATCAATACACACCCTCCATCCCATAGTCATTCTAGTAGGTATCAACTCATTGTTTTCATTTTTCACCACGATGATGCCACTTTTCTTCGGGGCTACATGAATTGGACTGACCCACTTGCTGTCTGAAATCGGGAAAATTACCCTCACATCTAGTAGCTTAAGAACTTCAGCTTTGACAACATCCTTCATATGTGGGTTCAACCTCCTTTGTGCTTCTCAGGTGGGCTTTGCATTATTTTCCAGAAAAATTTGATGCATACATCTTGCTTGGTTGATTCCCTTTATGTCAGCAATGGTCCAACCCAGAGTTGTTTTATGCTTCGTCAAAATCCAAATCAACTTTTCTTCCTTCTCCAAACTCCAGATTTGAAGCCACTATTACAAGTAAAGTGTTGTTCTCACCCAAATAGATTTATTTCAAGTGACGAGGCAAATGCTTCAGCTCCAAATTAGGTGCTTTAACTGTTGAGGGAACAAGAGATGCATTAGTAGGCATCAGTTGTTCAAAAGGAGGAGTATTCTTACCACCATAGGGACGGTCCAACTGGAATGCTTGGATAGCCTCCTCTATTCGGTCATCCTCCAAATCTCCTTTGGAAATTAGCTTGTCAGTCAAGTCATGCGCCACCACTGCTTCAACTGGATCAACACTTGTAACCTGAAACACCCCACTCACAAGATCATGTGTAGTATCAATATTAAAACAATCACTATGATCATCATGAGATTTGAGAGCATCAAACACATGAAATTCTAATTCCTGGTCATTTACCTACATAGTGATGGTCCCCTTTTTCACATTAATGTTAATATCAACAGTAATCATAAAAGGACATCCAAGAATGATAGGTAAAGATGAGGATCTAGGGCTATCCTCCATATCCAACACAACAAAATCAGTAGGTAAAATTAATGCTTGCCCTTAAGTCTAACAATGTCTTTTCAAAAAATTGATTTCCCACTTTACAAGGTATGGTAAAACTACCAGGATCTTTAAGCTTTGGTGGGAGTTTATTTAATAACACAACACTAACTTGTTCTTTCAAAAGAATTTTTTCATGGGCAACAAATTTTCTTCTGAGTACAACACTCTTTAAGAAATTTAGCGTAAGAAGGAATTTGTTTAATAGCATCAAGCAATGGAATATTAATTTCAACCTTACGCCAATTCTCAAAAATATCAAGTGCTTTAGAATCAGTTTTCTTTTTGGCAAACCTTTGCGGGAAAGGTGGAGGATCTCTTTCCCATTCTTGTGTATCCACTAGTGCAGTTTTGCGGCCTATTTGTACCCTGCTATAGCTTGACTGTAGTTTGTAGTCTCTGTTTGTAGCTGCTCTGTCTTGTTAATTTGCTTGCCACTTCGAAAAGTTGTTACAGTTTTCAATTGCTCTTGGTGCCCAGCTGGGTTATTCAAGGGTTGTGAAGGTAATTCTCCCTTTTTTCTTTTACTCATTTCTTTAGCCATTTGCCCCACTTGGGTTTCCAATTTTTGAATGGCTTGAGTTGTTTGTTGCATGAATTGCATCATTGTGGTCTCCACGTCACTCCTCTTTGTTGGTTGCTGTGCAGGAGTGGCTGTTTCAGCTGCATTTTGTTCATTCCTCCATGAGAAATTTGGATGATTATGCCAAGGGTAAGTTTGATTTCCCATGAAATTTCCTTGTCCCAAGTAATTGGCTTGCACTTGATCCGACATAGATGTCAACGGATAAGCTTCAGTCACATGATCATTATTTGAACAAATAGCACACACACTGACTGGTTTTTGTGGCACAAGAGCTTTCACATTCATTCCCTTTATAGCTTCAACAATCATGTCAATTTTTCGATATATATTTCCCATCTCAACTTGTTCCATAGTGTCGGTACTTACTTCGTACATGCCTTGCTTCCTTGTTGAACTTCTACCCCTTGTAGAATATTGTTGCGAATCTTCGCTCAACTCTTCGAATAGCTCCATCACTTCCTCACTACTTTTTCGCATCAACACTCCATTACAAGCTGAATCAACCTTCATTCGATTAACCTCATTCAAACCTTCATAGAAGTGAAGTACAACATCATCCTTATGTAAATTATGAGTTGGGCAACGAGTCAAATGACTTTTGAAATCTTTCTAAGCCTCATAGAATAAATCTCCATCTTTTTGCTGAAAATTTTGAATTTCTCGCACAAGTTGTTTGGTCCTATAAGTTGGAAAAAATTCTCTCAAAAATTTAGTTGTCATTTGCTCCCATGTGCCAATGGTACCTGCTTCAATATAATTATACCATATCTTGGCTCCTCCTCTAATAGTGAATGGAAAGAGTACCAATTTCAGATTATCAGCAGATATCCCTATCATATGCTGGGTGCGACAAAGATCAGTAAAATCCTTCAGATGTTGATGTGGATCTTCATCAAACCACCCCTCATAATGCGGCACAGAATTCAGCAATTGGGGTGATAGGCTGACTATTATCTACTCCCGTAAGTTGGTATGTGATACATAATGGCTGGGCAACATTCTATGGGATATATCTGTTCATCATGGAATCCATGCATTACCCTCTGCATTCCCATCACCTCCTACAGCTTGAATTGCCTGATTACGGTGATCTTCAGCCATGTTTCTTTGTCTCAATGCTCTAGCTGTTATTTCAATTTCCGGATCAAAATCTTCTAATGGCTTATGTTGAGAACAAGTATTGAGCCTGCAATTTAAGAAACAATCTTGTATCTGCAAAAGAAATTCATTGAGGTAAGTTTAAGTAATAAAAATAAACTAATTAAATAAATACACACTACTGCCATAAGAACAACCGGTAATGAACTTAATAGTCCCCGGCAACAGCGTCAAAAACTTGATCGATACTTTTCATCACAAGATAAACTTGCAATTCAATATCGACAGGTTTATCCCACTCACAAGTGTACGTGTCGAAAGACAGTAAAATGGTGAATGGTGTCGAATCCACGAAGACTGTATTAATTACCAACTAACTACTAACAATAGTGTAAAATAAATTTCAGATACTTCAAATATTAACTAGCAAAATAAAATTTGATGAAAAATCAATGGACGAAAACTAGCTTGGGTTTGGCGTGTCAACTACCTCCACCTATGCATACAGATTGATACGCAATCACACAATTTAAAAGTTTAACAATGTCAATTGAAAGGCTTTGGTCCAACTGCAGTCAATTAGATTTCCCTAAACAACGATCCTGACTTTGGTCCAGTTGCAAGATCTTTTCTTATGAAAGGAGTCTTGGTTGGTCTTTCCTAAGAGTTTCCTAAGACAAGCATAGGCACCAGGAAATCGACGATTGCACAATCTAGGATAATGGTCTATTACCCAATCAATTATGTCGTATGTTCCCAAAACTTGGATCTTACGCAAGTTCTTATTACTTTGTCAAACACCGGGTCATGGTCAGCCAAATATGTTCAACTAACCATTCCTAGAATTATGATGTTGATCAGGCATGCATAACAATAGGAAATAAGCAATCAATCCAAAGAACAAAGAATTAAACTTAATTTGAATGTCAATCAAATGTGTGCTCTAGATTTTTGGTAGAAGAATTATCAAACCCTAGCTAGAAAAGAGTTTAGTTACACATAATCATAATAAAAATCACAAAGATACTCATTAACAATGTTTGAATCAATGAGAGAATTGAGATTTTGCCGAAGGATTTGGACTGCCAAGCTTGATGTGCCTCCTCCTTCTTGCCGTCTCTCTCTGTTTAGTTTTCAATCTTCAACTGTGCAACCAAAGTCTCCCCTTCTCCAGCATAACACTGCTTATATATTTCTTTAACAAACCCTAAGATGGCCCAGCTGTATTTGCCACATCAGCAACTTAAACCTGCAAGTTTGATTCCTTCATTCTACGGTTGCAACAAGTTGCAAAACAGGTTACAAATTCTGTCCAGTGACAGATTTATTCTCCAACAATATCTGTTCATAAAAACACCAATATGGGTAGTATTTTACACTAAACAATATAGAAAAATTACAACTTTAAGGCCAGAAAAATAAGTGTATTTTACACCTAACAATTTACAACATTCTCCACTTGACATTAAGCTTCCCTAAACAAAAACTTTATCATCAACAATCTCATACCACCGTTGCCATCAGCAACTTGAAGTGCTCACACTTGTAAAACTTTGATGAAGTTCAAGCAAATGGGTAAACTTGACCGACAATACCGCCTTTGTCATTATATCAGCTGGATTGTCCTTCGTATCCACTTTCTTCATAGATAAATCTCACCCTCATCATTTATCATGCACAAAATGAAACTTGATGTTAATTTGTTTTGTGCAAGCATGATGAACATTGTTCTTTGCCAAGTGAATCGTACTCTAACTATCATAGTAGACATCGATGATCTCCGGTGATATCTCCAGGTAACAAATCAAGCCCTGGACCCATAATGTTTACTTAGTCATTTTTATCACTGTCATATACTATGGTTCTGTGGTAGACAAAACCACTGTGGCCTATAACATCGACCTTTAACTAACTAGATCGCCTGATAATGTGAACACATATCCCGTCATGCATAGTCTCGTTTCTAAATCCCATGTATAATCAGAATCCATATATCCACACAATTGATAGTCTCTATCTCTACGGAATCTAAATCCTATATTCAAGGTACCTCGCATGTACCTCATAATCCACTTCATTGTCTACTAATGTCATGTGTCGATTTCCACAGGGAAATGGAGTGCGAGGAAATGACAAAAATACCCCAGGATCAAAAGACAGACGTGGCGCAACTTTGCATAGCAACGGCACAAACCTGTCGAATCAATCCCAAATATGAAAAATGCTTAAAAGTGGCCCTAAAATTTTTTCATAAAAGTATAATTAAGAAAAATACAAACCATACAACCAGTATAATCCATGAATAACACGCATCCAGATTCCATATATAGAAATATCACATCCGGTGTCTAAACACCCTGATGAGAATCCCACATCGAAAGATGGTGAATTTGGAGTCTAGCCTATAATAGAGGGCAAACCTCCTATTGTCAACCTAGATTTTCAATAGAGAGTAAGACCCAAACTTGTGATGCTAGACTTGGACCCCCATTTCGTATGGCGGGTATTCATCATTGGTACTTTCATCGAGAGTACACGTGCATATGGGCATGCTCGTGGCTGATACTATCATAGGTGGGCCTACCCTAGAGCCCATCTCTTGTCGAGTTAGGTTAACAGACAGTAGGTCAAATCCATTATGGGTAGGTTGGAAAAGAGAAGAAGGTCATTAAAAAAAGGCCATTCAAGTAACTTGGAAAGCGCGCCCTAATTCATTGGATTGGCAAGGCTATGTGATCCTCACTCACAGGTCTAGGGTGGTAAGTGGGCCGATGGTCGAAATGGTCCAACCCTATCCATGCGCAAGGATGTCCATATTCCCATAGGAGAGGATTGATGAGAATCTCATATCAGAATATGGTGGATTTGGAGTCTAGCTTATAAGGGAGGGCAAACCTCCTATTTTCAACCTGGGTTTGCAACAGAGAGTTAGGCCCAAACTTGTGATGCTAGAGTTGGACCCCTATCTCATGTGGCGGGTATTCATCACACCCAAATAACATATAACATAATCCAAAGACATGTCCACCATACCAAACATTAGAATATGTTTAGCAATGGAATTAACCAACATCCTAGTAAACAAGGTAGTTCTACTGGATATTCAGAGTGTAATGGAATAAAATAGACTATGCCTGTATCAAGCACTTGACAACTGCTCATATACATGCTCACCAAAAAACAACGGTAAATAATAACAAGATAAGAGAGTAGGGTGCGCCAAATGCCCAATAGACTATAGAAAGCTAATGACTCGTGTCGAAAGGATAATACAAGTAGAATTCGAATACGACAGGGATAAACTGGATATGCTGATCCATATGCAATACCCATGCAACAAAATGATATAATATCTCATAAAAAGGTATGCTCAAATCCAATGTAATTATTAAATAAAACAAATACATTCCAACCATAGCTAGTCTTTAAGGATAATAGTAACAACCTCGACTGTCGACCATTCTTCTAGCTCTACCATGATCCTTTATCGGTTTTTCACCAAAAACCGATCACCAATTATTGCTAAACTAGGTTATAAGTACACCTAATAGGACATCCGAAGCCATAGTTTAGGTGTGTATAATTTTTACAACCTACGCGGGACAATCATCGATCCTCGTTTCCAATACAAATCTCATTAAAATCCATGATGCATAAAACATTTCCACCTCAACCTTCCCTTATCCTCCCATTTGTCTAAATATCCAAAATTTAAGAAAATCAAGTAATATATAGATATAAAATCATAGTTTCATTCAATGCAAATATTAGAAACCCATACCATTTCAAAACCATGAATGCATGTATCCCTTTCTTTCATACAAGAAATCAAGAATATACATCAAGCGGGATATAACAATTTCCAAGAGAGACACCGAAGACATAATGTAAGGAGGGTCCAAGAATATCAAAATCAAGAATATGGCAAGGGGTATGAATGTAATTAATGGAAAGAGTCCAATAATATCAATTATCAAAATACACTAAGGATTAGGAATTAAATAAATTAGAAGTCCAAGAAAAATACACCAAAGCTCATATAATGGTTAAGCGCAATTGATTCAAGGAATACCTATGGTCATGCAAAAAGTGGTTTCCACAAGGATTACCACCTCAAGAATAAGCAACAAAAATGATATTGAAGCCTAAGAGCCCAAAAATAACAAATTTCCTACCTCTTCTCCTTCGTGTTTTTATCGAATTCCACAAATCAACTCACGTTCGCACCAAATGCTTCCTGAGTACTTTTCATTGAGCAATATAAACAACACAATTTATCATTAACAACCTAAAATAATTGATTCAAACTAAAAATTTCGAAATACCTATGAATCCTAAAATTCTAAATCACCCAAATCCCCAACTACAAGCTTTTAGGGTTTAAGAGACTTATCAAGGGTGTAGAAACAAGTAAAAGGAAGGGATTCAAGCTTCCTTTAGGCTTCCGAAGATCCAAAAACTAAAGGATTGGAGTTTCCTTGAGTTTTGGTTCAAATCTTGAAAATACACAAAAGAGAGAGAAAAAAATGAAATCATGTAATTTAGAGAGAGAATTCATAATGCTTATCATTTATCGCCTCCCTGAATAAAGATTGCTCATCACCATCTATGATTAGTGCATAGGCTAACATATATTTGAACCCATAGTGCACGGGTGCTTTTACTATCCTTTTCGGTCTACCAATCGCTAAAGACTACTGTTGGAGTTTGCCATTATGGTTCCTCCTCTTCAGATATCTCCAAAGAAACTCCTTATCACTCTTGTTCGATGATTTTACATTACTATCTGCTCTATCTCAATCTGATCATATGTGATTATTTCTCCTCCAGTAGAACTCGTCTTCTTCTTATGCCTGTACATAGAAAATTCAACAAATGTCACATCTCTACAGATCACAAGCTTACCTTGCTCTATGAACCACTGTCTATACCTGTTGATGCCATATACATTACCTAAGAAGATTGCCTTCTTTGCCCTTGGATCAATCTTGCTCTCCCTATCTTGGTAATAAGCAAGACATCAAAAGACTCTCAGTAAACTATAATTTGCAGGCTCATTTGACCATATCTCTATCGGAGTCTTGCACTCTGTTGCTGTTGAAATGATTTGTTAACCAAGTAACACATTGTATTCATAGCCTCAACAAAAAATTCTCTAGCTAATTCTACATTTGACTACATACATCATTCCCTTTCCAAAAAAGTTATGTTTATTTGTTCTGTTACTCCATTTTGTTATGGTGTATATCCTACTGTGAAATGCCTGGTAATTCTATGCTCTTCCCAAAGCTCTTGAAATGGACCACTCGTATACCCACCGATAGGTATGATAATACCTATTATTTTTGGTAGAAAGTTCCCCCTCTTAAGCTTCCTTTTGTTAAATAATGAGTGTATTTATGTGTTGATTTATATTTTGATAGGTTAATTGCGGATTAGAACAAAAAGTGGTAAAAAGCGCTGAAATAAGCAAGTCAAAAGAAAGACCAAGTGTTCAAGTTGTTCTGGGCCGATTTTATTCACGCCCAGGCCTCATCATTTGCGCCCAGTCCAGGAGGAAGAGATTTTTGGGTGAAGAAGTAGGCCTAGGCGCACCATTTATGCATGCCCAGAATAATTCCATCCACCCAGTCCAGGGAGTACTGATTTGAAGAGGACCGAAAATATGAGCTTGTGCCTAGGTGTGAGTTCAACACGCCTGGGCGCAGAAAACAGCTTTTGGGTAAGCTTTAATTCGCGATTTTCCCTAGCCACAGGGGACTTTGGACACTTCGAACAGATTTTCTGGAGAGCGAGAATAGAGGGGAAAGGTGATTCTTGGAGCTAGGAGGAGAGATTCTTCAGCCCAACTTGGATCTTCTCAGCTCATTGGGTTTATTCATGCTTTTCTCATCTATCTTATTGTGTTTTTCTCTCCCTATGTGTAACTAAAATACTTGTACCAAGGCTAGGATGAAGCCTTGGGTTGAATGATTTGTATTTGACTCTGATTCACATATATAATAGTTGATTAATGGGTATAAATCTTGTGTTTCTGTGCTGGATTGCAGGTTCTTCATACTCCTTGTGTTTGATCACCACTTAGGGTTTGAATGAAATTGTTTGTTGAATCTACTTATTTGGTAAAATGTCAAATAGGTTATGCTTCTTGAAACCCATGATTATGAATGTGTCTCCCTTTAATTAGGTGACAATTTCTATGAATCCTTATCTCCATGGAACTTCATTAATTCTTATGCATGTTTAGACCAATAGGATGGCTAAAATGTGTTAGTAACATCCAACCTAGACCAATGAGATGGTTAGTAATTGATTTTAGGGAGATTTGACCTAGGTGCGCTAGTACCGACCTAGGTACGGGTTCGTTATTCTCGGATTGCTATTTGTGTGTGTGAATCGGTTTTGTTTGCAAATCAGCGACCTTTGGTTGATTCCAAAGCCTTGGTGCTTCTTTCTCATCTTGAGTCTCATTCCATTTCATCTAGCTTGTTTAGTTATAAATTGCAATAGCGTAATTTGCATCCTTATTCAAAGAAAATACCAAAAACACTTTACTATTTGCTTGTCTTTAGTTTAATTACTAAACCAAACAATCTTGAGTGGAACTTTGCTTTTGTTTGCATTGCCCATACATATATATAAGCATATATTTGGATTAGACATAACTCCGTCCCTGTGGACTCGACCCTTGCTTATCATTGTGTTGTAGTCGTCGACTAGTACACTTGCTAGTAAGGTTAATTTAGAACCAACACCCACTCCTATTATCGGTTTTCAACTGCTTAACTATCCTTATAGTTTGTTTCTCAAGCTGTCATACACTTCTTAAACTTTTTCAACACCTCATCTTTACTTTTCATCTTGTAAATCTACATATGCTTAGAGTAATTATCAATTAAGAAAATGAAATACCTTGTTCCATCCTTTGATGGAACATTTGAAGTAGCCTACACATTTGAGTGAACATTGTCTAGAGTGCCTTTGGTCTTATAAATGACTGTATTGAATTTTACCCTGCACTCTATTTTTCAAACATACAATGCTCACAAAAATCAACATTTCCAACCGTCACCCTTTTCAACATACCATGCTTGTACAAACTCTGACATACCCCTTTCACTCATGTACCCAAGACTCATGAGTCACAACTGTGTAGAAGATTTTCCAAGGTCCTTTGAAGTAGACATTGTTGCCCCACTTTTTACTATATTATTAGAGAGAATGTACAGATTAACAACTCTTTTGGCCTTCATCATGACAAAAGGACCACACATCACCTTTAGAAACCATAAATTTGTACCCAATTGAGTCTAAAGTCCCAAGAAAAATTAGAATTTTCTCAAACCTGGAATACGACGCACCCCTTTCAATATTCTCATTATCTTATCATGCTTCTTAATTCTAATCAAACCTCTACCATCTATTTTACAAGTCATATTTTTCCCATCAAAATAGTTTTCCCATCAACCTCCTCATAGGAAGTAAACCACTTTCTATTAGGACAAATATGGTAAAAGCAAGCATAATCAAATATCCCTGTATCATGATAAATTTTTTTTGAAACAACTAATAAGGTCATCCCATCATCATCAAAAATTTTCTCTGCTACACTAGTCTCATCTACAACTCCCTTGCCCTTATCTTTTGCTCCATCTTTTTTATCCTTTTGGAGTTAGAAAAAAATTTTCTTTTAATGTTCTTCGTTTCATGGCATTTAAAACATTCAATTTCTCTCTTTCTGAACTTATATTTAGACTTTGATTTACCCCTTCCAGATTTTATCTCTTCCACTCCCCCTCTTACAAGAAACGCTTTGCGTGCGAGTCATTATTTGAAGTATTCTTTCTCCACTGATTTTAAAAAAACACAGTAGAAACAGAGTCCATTTTAATAGTATCTTTTTCATAGAGGAAAGTAATGACTAGAAGCTCAAAGGAATCAATGAGAGAAAATAATAATAATATGGTTTTATCCTCATCTTCTACCTTCTCGCCAACATTCAATAGTTTTGAAATTAATCTATTGAATCATTAAGGTGGTTGTTCAAAGATATTCCTTCAACCATCTGCATGTGTAGTTGCTCACTGAGATATGGACGACTCATAAGATATTTCATCATGTATAAATCCTCTGGTTTTGTCCATTGTCATGCCACCGAGTTGTACATTTTCTCTTTCGCCAAACACAGATAAATTGTGCTATACGCCTAGTGATCATATTCCTTCCCATCATCATCAGACATGTTGAAAGATATGGTAGAAGTCGTAGCTCACTTTGGTCATAGCACAAGAAAGTCGAAGTATATATTTTATTCGATACAAAAGTTTTTTAAGGATCTAGTATAATATTGAGAAAGATTTGTGCGTATACGCATATTTGTGCATATACGTACAAATCGGTCGATAATATTCGAATCCAACAAATCAGCCCGGGTCTTTTTACTAATGCAATGTCCTAATATGTTGCAAACTCTCATTTTTATCAATTATCCAATTAAAAAAAATAATTAGAACTATTGTAGAATGCATTGTCGCTCTACGCTCCGACTTATGTCATAAAAACATGTCTCTTCTTTTCCTTCAAAGTATATTCTAGGCTTTTTTTTTTTTGGAAAAGGTTAAATGACCTGAGGAGATTCAAATACCCAAACTGGGCAAATGAAATGGAGGCCTATTTCTAAGCAGATGATGAGTAGAACACAACATCTAGCTGAAACTAAAAATAAAACAATTGCCTTATTTATAGTAGCCAGCACACGTCACAAAATAATGAAATACACTTAACAATCCTCCCATCCGCAGTTCACTTTTTCCTTCTCCACTATAGACAACACACATTCTGGGCTATCCTCAATCCAAATGCTCCATTGTTGGTCCAGGACAACAAACTTAGCCAAGCAATGAGTTGCATAATTGGACTTCCTATGAACATGATGTACCGACCAACTGACAAAATAGGATAGCAACCGATGAATCTCCATGACTACCGCTCCCCAAGTTGATAACCTCATCTCTTCCCCTCTAATTGCCTCTACCACAAGACTAGAATCTCCTTCAAGGATAATAAGAAGAAATCCCAACTCAAAAGCCATCTGAACTGCATAAAGTGCCCCCATCGCCTCTGCATGGGTGGGATCAAGAGTAGTCTTCCTCACTAAAGAACTATTGACCATTAAATCTCCATACATGTCTCTATATATGACTCCCAGGCTAGTATAATTATCATGATTTTCAATTGCAGCATCCCAATTTATTTTTATATAATTTCTTCGAGGACCCTTTCCTCTTTCATTACAAACCACTCCTCTAGTCAGAGTCGAGACAGTCTTATCTTGAGCCAATTAGGTAGAAGCAAACTCGTCCGTAGTGAGTACCCCTTGTTAGGCAATTTGAGTAGGGTGTATGAAAACATTACTGTGGACGAACTTATTACGTCAATGCCATATCAATCTCATAGTGATAGCAAGGATAGCTTGTTCTCTTTGGGATAACTTTAAAGAACCTGTGAAGATTCCATCCATCTTCTGTAGTTTCTTAGTACTTGCACAAAATGCATCTCTACCGAAGGACACTTCAACAATGCATGCAAAATAGATTCTTCAGGGCAATTACAAAGGGGGCACTCTGTAATGAATACCTTTGTAGATGGAGGCACTAGTAAGGACCAAATAGACTTCTAAATGATAGACTGGCTACTTGAATTGCAACCAGATGAAGAAGCCAAACTTCTACGCCTAATCTCCATAGACTTGTGATAACCACTCTTAACTGAATATTCTCCATTTGTTGTTCCTGACCAACATAGTGTATCAACTATAAATTCTGATCCCCATGGTTGCTTCAATATCAACCGCGCTTCCTCTTGCCCAAAAAATTGTTCTATTAGAGTGGTATTCTACGTACCACCCAACATATATCCCAATCTTTCAAAATATGGACTAATGAATTCCTCTGGAAACTTAACTCCACTGCCTTGCGTCCAAATAATACTGGTTTAGGAAACCAATAATCCTGCCAAATATGAACATTAAGACCATTCCCTATAAGCCATTTAAACCCGTCTTCCAATAAACTCCTGGCATCCATGAGGCTTGTCCAAAGATAATAAGAATGCCGACATTTCTCTACCAATAAAAAATCAGAATTTTGAAAATATTTAGCTTTCAATTCCTTGCTAGACAACGATTCAGGAATTTTAAGGATCCTCCAACGTTGTTTAGCAGGCAAGGATTCATTAAGTGCTTCGAAATTTCTAAAATCCATCCCACCTACTTGCTTAGGAGTACACATTTTCGCCCAGGAAAGCCAACAATGAGAATTCTTCTTATTATTACTCCCCCACCAAACCTGTTGACCGGACCTCTATTTTGAGGTCCTAATACCATCTAATTAGGGGGTTCTAGTGTTTATAGTAATGCATTTGTGTTTAAATAAAGTAATTTTACTCTTATAGATTTTTCCCTTTAGTTTTGCAGGAAATCGGGTTCAAATGACTGAATTAGAGACTTTTGGAGCTGAAAGAGGAAGCTGGAATTCATCAAGTGTTCGAACACCTTATGTCCTGTCCTGACACTTCCTTCATAAATCAAGACAGAGGCTTCATCAACTTGAAATGTCCGGACACCCCCCTAAAGTGTCCGGACGCTTACTTCACAAAACTCAACAGAGGCAATCTAAAAGATCCCTAATGATGCTCGAGTGTCCGAACACCTCAGGAGCCGTCCGGACACCTACCGCGGATCTGCACTAAAATTTCAAGGGCATTTGGGGTAAATCATGTATGTAACCAATAGAGAATGATTTTATAAGGGTAGTTAGGTATTTTCTATTGTAAAAAGAGGGGAAAACCCTAGGGTTTGAGTTTCTTTTCTCATTCATTCATTACATAATATTGGAGCCACCATAGTTTTTCTCTCATTTTCTCTCTCTAGGGTTTGCTTAGTTCTTCTATAAAATTGATGTTTATTCTCATTATAATGAGTGGCTAAGTTCCCTTTCTAGTTTCTAGTCCCGAACGGTGGGTGCAAGGTTTCGATTACTCCAGGTATGTTCAAAGGGTCGTAGCTTTGATCCTTCTCTTTTAATTTTGTGATAGTTGTGTGTTTGGATATATGAGAATGACATGTTTGATTGTGTTCTTGGATTGTCTAGTCTAGGGATTGCATCTAATATGTTTGATTGAGAATTGTTAAACCCATTGCATGATTTCCTTAATTAATTGAGTTTTCTATTGCATAGCTATTAATTATGTGTATTGATGATGGGGTTTTGGGTTAATTTAGGAATGTGCATGGGAGAGTTATGGTTAATTGATCTTTGAGTGTGAAACTAGGGTGTTAGCCAAGCCGAGCCCCAAGGGGGAACATTAATCCATAATATTAGGTGCTTATCCCTTTGCGTTGATCGTAGATTAAGAGACCTGATGACCTACATGTATGAATTGAAGTCTAATAAATTCTCTTTGCATATGCACGATTGATAGTCTCACACAATGCATTGTGTATGGTTGTGTGTGTTTGCAATGATACATTGAATATGAGAACCGAGTAGCCACCGTGTCACGCCCCTCTCTCCTAAGGTATACCGAAGTGTACCTAAACCCATAAGAACGTGACCGGCAGGGGACCCCATCCCCCGAACCAACCCTTAATCCAATATACCTAAATCAATATATAAAATATATAAAATAGTAACAACTCCTGAAATATAACATGGCATAGTCTCGCTAGAATACCACATATATACACCTATCGAAAACATCAGAGTATCTATACAACAGTGGAAATAAGAAGACTTATCTACCCGAGATCAGACTGAGCAAATAAGTAACATATATACAAATACAAAACCCCAAATCCTCAAAACCTGCTAAGAAACAGCTCGAGGCTACACACCAGCTCATGCGTCCCGTCGCTGACCAGCATCACCTAAATCCAACTCACCTGAAAGGGAAACAAGAAAAGGGGTGAGCAAAGAAGCTCAGTAGGGCATAGAAAGGAAACACCGATATCCAAAAAAAAATAAGAAATCCAGAGATATGACGCATAATATGCCGCACAATAAATATACAATCATTGGCAATTCAACCAAGTAATATGGTAGCCGATAAGGCTATACAGCACCGTAACCACAAACACTAATCTCCGGTAATCCATAATCCGTAATCCACCCCTGGACCCACCCTAAACCCCGTAGGGTGTCTCCCAGTCCAGGTCCACACCGAAACTGGATGAGGATCGGATATCCCGATAGCATAGCCTACACCAGAGAGCGTCCCCTGTGATGCACCTCACCTCAGACGGTCTACAGGTACGTACCCGATTGATTGTATAATCCATAATAATCCGATATATTGGGCTCCTATATGGGCCCACAGTGTACCTCAACCACCTCCAATCACCCCACTCCCAAAGACGTACCAACAATGATAATCAACATAGAATACGTACAAATTATATAAACAAGTCGTATTTCCACCCCCGGAAACCGACAGAACCACAATACAGTAAGAGTCCGTGAAACCGGAACCCTAGAATCACACGCAAGATACATAGAAAACCCCTACCTGAAAATCAGAAACCAAATACCACGCACGCGTCCCCCATAAACCCCTAACTCTGAAAGTCAACCTGCTTCAAATCTCAACCGGGATCACCGCCTACATCGAAAAACACATTATACGAAAATACAGTTAAAATACGTTCGGTTAACCATGGTCAACGGTCAACGGGCAAACCGGATCAAATGGGTCAAAACCGGGTCAAACCGGGTGAAATGGATCAAAACCGGGTCAAACCGGGTGAAATGGGTCAAATTAGGGTTAAACCGGATCAAATGGGTCAAATCGGGTTAAAGCGGGTCAAACTGAGTTGAACCGGTCAACACATCAGTCAACCGAGTCAACTCGGCCTGACTCGGTCAACTCGGCCGGAACCCATTCAACGTCACCACCGGCGATCCGGCCACCCAAACCTGCCAAATTTATATCAAATTGAAGAGCTCGATGAAATGAACTCATAGGTACCTGAATCAAGCCAAACCGTCGCCGGAATCGGCCGGATCGACCAAAGAAAGTTCACGGTGGCCGGAACTTCAATCTCAGATTTCTCCCAAACCAGAGCTCCGATCGACGTGATTCAAGTTGGGTTACACTCGCCTCGTCTGTACGCTTCTTTTGATACCAGCCTTGACCGTCACCGCCGCCGGAATCATGATCTCACAGTTGAACCCGTTTTAGAGAGAGAAAGAGGAGAGAGAGAGAGAGAAAATCGTGAGAGAAGAGGGTATCTTCGAAATTTTTTTATTTTTTTATTTTATTTTCTTTAATTTTTCTTTTATACAATATTTTACTTTTAAAAACACCCATCTTTCAACAACACTCCTAACTAAAATGTTCAAATTAACTTCAAAAATTTATAATAAATCCAATTTAAATCCGATTCGAGTAATTCTTGCGCCAATAATTTTCTTTTTAAATCCCCCATTTATTAAAAATATTTTCATAGTTTTATCTTGATTTAATTTTTATTCTCCCTAAATCCCGATTCACGATTACCGAGGTTCACTCCACCTCGATCAACGTGTCAAAATACCATAAATAGTATATAATCGGGTCAGAATATTACATCCTCCCCCCCTTAAGAAAATAATTTTGTCCCCGAAATTAAAATCGTACCTAGGTAGTGAATAACTCCGGAAATCTAGCTCGCATGTCTGACTCCAACTCCCAGGTCGCCTCCTCAGCACCATAGTGCTACCATATCACCTTGACTAAGGGTATGGTCTTCGATCGTAGCTGCCTCTCCTGTCTATCCGCAATCCTAATAGGACGTGTCTCAAAAGTAGCGTCCTCACCAATCTCCAAGGTAGACCAATCTAATATATGAGAAGGGTCCCTATGATATCTCCGTAACATAGACACATGAAACACACCATGTACCACTGACAACTGTGGGGGTAAAGCTAATCGATAAGCTACTGTCCCCTTTCTCTCCAAAATCTCAAATGGTCCTATAAACCTCGGAGCTAACTTCCCCGCTCTCCCAAATCTCTGTACCCCTCGCTTCGGACTAACCCTCAGAAACACATGATCCCCCACCTGAAACTCTAGAGGTCTACGTCTCCTATCTGCGTAACTCTTCTGACGTGACTGAGCTGTCAGAAGTCGCCGCTGGATCACTGTCACTACCTCAGTAGTCTGCTGCACCATCTCTGGACCCAATAATGGTTTGTCACCAACCTCTGACCAGCATAATGGTGATCTACAAGGTCTCCCATATAATGCCTCATATGGTGCCATCTGTATACTGCTCTAGTAGCTATTATTATACACAAACTCCACCAGAGGAATATGAGTCTCCCAATCTCCTCGGAAGTCTACCACACAAGTCCGAAGCATATCCTCCAAAATCTGAATGGTACGCTCACTCTGCCCATCAGTCTAAGGATGAAAAGCTGTACCGAAGTTCAGTTTCGTTCCTAGAACATCCTGAAAACTGCCCCAAAACCGTGAAGTAAATCTGGGATCCCGATCAGATACAATACTCAATGGTACGCCATGCAGTCGGACTATCTCTCGTACATACAACCTGGTCAACGACTCTATCGAATCTGTCTGTCGAATAGGCATAAAATGAGCTGTCTTTGTCAACCGATCAACAACCACCCAAACCGCATCATGCCTCCGTGGAGTCATAGGTAAACCCATCACAAAATCCATAGTAAGATGCTCCCACTTCCACTTAGGTAATGGAAGCGGCTGTAACAATCCTGCGGGTCGTCGATGCTCTGCCTTTACCTGCTGACAGGTAAGACATCGAGTCATGGTCTGTGCAACATCTCTCTTCATGCCACTCCACCAATACTGTCTCCGTAAATCTCGATACATCTTAGTAGCACCAGGATGCATCGCAAATTGTGAATGGTGTGCCTCTCGAAGTATCTCCTCCCGTAACTCGGTATCCTCTGGGACCACTAAACGACCCCGGAATCTAACTCCACCATCGGTACCTCTGACCCATCCCTCAATATCCTCAACGTCATCAAATAGTGTATCCCCCAACTGTGCATCCAACACCTGTTGTACAAGTGTCGGACGAGCAATCAAACTCCGTAAACTCAATGAGTCTCCACGCTCCTCCATATCCAGTCGATACCGACTAAGCGTATCCACTAACTCAAATTCACGGATAGGCAATCGAGCTACAACCAATCTCCTACTTAAGGCATCAGCCACCACATTGGCCTTGCCTGGATGATACTGTAAAGTAAAATCAAAGTCCTCAAGGTACTCCATCCATCTACGCTGTCTCTGGTTCAGATCTCTCTGAGTAAACAAATACCGGAGACTCCTATGATCTGAGAATACCTCGAATCTCTCTCCATAAAGATAATATCTCCACTGCTTTAATGCGAACACAACAGCAGCTAACTCCAAATCATGCACCGGATAATTCCTCTCATGCGGCTTCAGTAGACGTGAAGCATACTCAACCACCCTGTCCTGCTGCATCAGCACATAACCCAATCCAACTCCTGAAGCATCACAATATACCTGATAGCCAATATCTCTGTCTGGTATCACCAACACTGGTGGTGACGTGAGTCGAGTCTTTAACTCCAGAAAAGCTTGCTCACACTCGTCTGACCATACAAACGGAGTATCCTTTCGGGTCAACTGCATCATCGGTGCTGCAAGCCGCGAGAACCCCTCGATAAAACGCCGATTTTACCCTGCTAACCCCAAGAAACTACGAATTTCTCCTACATTCTTCGGTCTCCTCCATGCTATCACTGCCTCCACCTTAGCTGGATCCACTTCTATCCCCTCCTGGGATATCACATGCCCTAAAAATTTCACCTGAGTCACCCAAAATTCACATTTGCTCAACTTGGCATATAATATATGCTCCCTGAGCGTCTGCAGTACAATCCCCAAATATCTAATGTGCTCCTCCTCAGTGGCTGAATAAATCAATATGTCATCAATGAACACAATCACAAACTGATCCAGATATGGCCTGAATACCCTATGCATCAAATCCATAAACGCTGCAGGTGCATTGGTTAGCCCAAATGGCATAACCAAGTACTCATAATGGCCACACCGTGTACGAAAAGCTGTCTTCGGAATATCCTCCTCCCGGATCCTCAGCTGGTGATATCCTGACCTGAGATCAATCTTGGAGTAATAGTGGCTACCCCTCAATTGATCAAACAGATCATTAATCCTCGGCAATGGATATTTATTCTTCACTGTCACCCGATTCAGCTGTCGGTAATCCACACACATCCGCATCGTACCATCCTTCTTTTTCACAAACAGAACAGGTGCTCCCCAAGGTGAAGTGCTCGGTCTAATAAAACCCAACTTCTGTAAACCTGTCAACTGAGCGTCTAACTCCTTCAGCTCTGTTGGTGCCATCCTGTACGGTGGTATAGAAATAGGATCTGTACCTGGATACAACTCAATCACAAAGTCAATCTCCCTCTGCGGTGGCAACCCTGGTAAATCATCAGGAAAAACATCCATATAGTAATCCACCACAGGTATAGGAGTCAAAGACTCCTCCCTAGACTCTGAGGTAATCAAACCTGCTACAATACAATCGGTGTACTGAGGATTATCTAAAACATGTGGACACGGAAGAAGTCTCGTCCCACGAAATTTAACCCTCCCGCAGGTGTGGTCAGTGTAATCCTCCTCTCAGCACACTCTATAATTGCCTCATACTCAGTCAACCAATCCAATCCGAGAATAACATCAAAATCAGTAAATGGCATCACAAACAAATCTGCTCTAAACTCATGGTTTGCAAAACTAAATACACAGTCCCTATAGATACCACTAATCACAGTACCTGATCCTAGGGGCGAATCAACTATAAATCTCCTCGCCACTCCTGTAATCCCTAAACCCAATGCCTCCGCAAATGATGCGGAAATAAATGAATGGGTAGCACCAGTATCAAACAAGACACGTACCCAAGAACTGAATAAGAGAAACCTACCTCCCGAATGATCTCGCTCTGCTGGTACTGCATCAGGCCCGAGTGCATACACTCCACCTCTCTGGACCTGCTGCTGCTGCTGAGCTAATGGTCTACCACGTCCTGCAGGACCTCTCGGTGCTGGAATCGGTGCCGGTGCTGGTGCTGGTGCTGGAACTGGAGCTAGAGCTGGAGCTCTCTGACCTTGAGGTGCTGGCGGAGCAGGTCCTCCACCCTGTGGGCAATCTCTCCGAGTATGTCCTGGCAAGCCACGCTGAAAACATAACGGGTTGTTTGCCATAGGACAATCCAAACGCATATGGCCCACGTGACCACATGCATAGCAATGCTGGGGCTGCTGATCCCGTCTCAGAGCCTGACCCTGCTGATCCAATCTCTGCCTCTGCTGACTCTGTCTCTGCCCCTGCTGACCCTGTCTAGGACCCTGCTGACCCTGTCTAGGTCCCCGATAACTCTGTCTCTGACTCTGAGAACTCTGCCCCTGACTCTGCTGCTGCACATGGGTATCAGTCCTCTGTCTGCGCTGACTACTCTCACCAGTAGTAGATGTAGAACTCTCAAGCTTCCTCTTATGAATCTCCCAATAATCCTTAATCTCCACTAACGTCCTCTCAACTCCGAGTGCTTTATCAATACACTCGTGATAGGTGGTGATTGTCTACGCCGCCAAGTGAGGTGAAATCTTTGGAGACAATCCTCTCCGAAATCTCAGTATCTTCTTTTCCTCAGTGGAAATATACTCCTCCCCATATCTCCCTAACTCCTCAAAGCGAGCCTGATACTGAGTTACAGTCATGTCCGGGGACTGAATCAACTCCAGGAACTCCTTAGCTTTAGCTACACGCACTGTCTGTGGTACGTATTGTGCCAGAAAAACTGTCTCAAACTCCGCCCATGGCATACCCTCTCTGCCCCTGCTAACTGTGATCACCTCCCACCATGTAAAAGCATCACCCTCTAAAAACTCTACAGCCAATAAAGCCCTCCTCTCCTCAGAAATCCGCAAGGAAGTCATCCTCCTGCGTAGCTGGCGAAGCCACTCCTCTACTGCCACAGGATCTATCACTCCCCCATAAACTGGAGGGTTCGTCTTTCGTAACTCAGCTAGCTCCTTGATCGAAATATCAATCGCTAAAGGAGCTGCCCGCGCCTCAATAATCTGTCCTGCACCCTCCTGTAACCCACCTAAAATAGGAACCTGTGCTGGATTCTCCGCAGGAGCCTGTAATGCAGCTTGGGCTGGAGCGGCAATCTGTGTCACAAGTCCGGTAATAGTCTGCCCAAGTGCTAGCACCAACTCAGTAACATCACGGACCTCATGCTGTAAAGTAGTCACTACTGCCTCTACCCCCTGTGGTGCTGGTTGTACCGGTGGTACCTCCCCAATATCGTCTACTGGAGCTACATACGCTCCTCGCCTGCCCCCGCCCCTTCCACGTCTCACACCCCTACCTCTCCGTCCCCGCCCACGCTCCAATGGAACCACCTCGGGCATACCCGCCTCATCTACCCCCTGAGGCTCATCCGCCTCATGTCGTCCCCTACCCCCTCCATGTCCTCGCACCCGAGTATTACGTGTGTCAACCATATCTACAAAATGTAATACACGTATACATAAATCTAAAAGCAAGAAACACAAACATAAAAACTCACCAGGTCAGCCGGGAAGCGCATGATGTGTAGCCAACGACATAACTTAGGTAGTCTAACCCCATAAGTATCTAAACCTACAGCTCCGATACCAAACTGTCACGCCCCTCTCTCCTAAGGTATACCGAAGTGTACCTAAACCCATAAGAACGTGACCGGCAGGGGACCCCATCCCCGAACCAACCCTTAATCCAATATACCTAAATCAATATATAAAATATATAAAATAGTAACAACTCCTGAAATATAACATGGCATAGTCTCGCTAGAATACCACATATATACACCTATCGAAAACATCGGAGTATCTATACAACAGCGGAAATAAGAAGACTTATCTACCCGAGATCAGACTGAGCAAATAAGTAACATATATACAAACACAAAACCCCAAATCCTCAAAACCTGTTAAGAAACAGCTCGAGGCTACACACCAGCTCATGCGTCCCGTCGCTGACCAGCATCACCTAAATCCAACTCATCTAAAAGGGAAACAAGAAAAGGGGTGAGCCAAGAAGCTCAGTAGGGCATAGAAAGGGAACACCGATATCCAAAAAAAAATAAGAAATCCAGAGATATGACGCATGATATGCCGCACAATAAATATACAATCATTGGCAATTCAACCAAGTAATATGATAGCCGATAAGGCTATACAGCACCGTAACCACAAACACTAATCTCCGGTAATCCATAATCCACCCCTGGACCCACCCTAAACCCCGTAGGGTGTCTCCCAGTCCAGGTCCACACCGAAACTGGATGAGGATCGGATATCCCGATAGCATAGCCTACACCAGAGAGCGTCCCCTGTGATGCACCTCACCTCAGACGGTCTACAGGTACGTACCCGATTGATTGTATAATCCATAATAATCCGATATATTAGGCTCCTATATGGGCCCCACAGTGTACCTCAACCACCTCCAATCACCCCACTCCCAAAGACGTACCAACAATGATAATCAACATAGAATACGTGCAAATTATATAAACAGGTCGTATTTCCACCCCCGGAAACCGACAGAACCACAATATAGTAAGAGTCCGTGAAACCGGAACCCTAGAATCACATGCAAGATACATAGAAAACCCCTACCTGAAAATCAGAAACCGAATACCACGCACACTTCCCCCATAAACCCCTAACTCTGAAAGTCAACCTGCTTCAAATCTCAACCGGGATCACCGTCTACATCGAAAAACACATTATACGAAAATACAGTTAAAATACGTTCGGTTAACCATGGTCAACGGTCAACGGGCAAACCGGATCAAATGGGTCAAAACCGGGTCAAACCGGGTGAAATTGATGAAAACCGGGTCAAACCGGGTGAAATGGGTCAAAACAGGGTTAAACCGGATCAAATGGGTCAAACCGGGTCAAACTGGGTTGAACCGGTCAACACATCAGTCAACCGAGTCAACTCGGCTTGACTCGGTCAACTCGGCCGGAACCCATTCAACGTCACCGCCGGCGATCCGGCCACCCAAACCTGCCAAATCTTATATCAAATTGAAGAGCTCGATGAAATGAACTCATAGGTACCTGAATCATGCCAAACCGTCGCCGGAATCGGCCGAATCGACCAAAGAAAGTTCACGGTGGCCGGAACTTCAATTTCAGATTTCTCCCAAACCGGAGCTCCGATCGACGTGATTCAAGTTGGGTTACACTCATCTCGTCCGTACGCTTCTTTTGATACCAGCCTTGACCGTCACCGTCGCCGGAATCATGATCTCACAGTTGAACCCGTTTTAGAGAGAGAAAGAGGAGAGAGAGAGAGAAAATCGTGAGAGAAGAGGGTATTTTTGAAATTTTTTTATTTTATTTTCTTTAATTTTTTTTTATACAATATTTTACTTTCAAAAACACCCATCTTTCAAAAACACCCCTAACTAAAATGTTCAAATTAACTTCAAAAAGTTATAATAAATCCAATTTAAATTCGATTCGAGTAATTCTTGCGCCAATAATTTTCTTTTTAAATCCCCCATTTATTAAAAATATTTTCATAGTTTTATCTTGATTTAATTTTTATTCTCCCTAAATCTCGATTCACGATTACCGAGGTTCACTCCACCTCGATCAACGTGTCAAAATACCATAAATAGTATATAATCGGGTCAGGATATTACACACCGGGACGGATTAGAGACTAGATTTTTAATTAATTGTTTTAAATCCAAGTCATCCTTACTTCATTCGGCCATTTTTATTACTTATCTTTATTTTGATACTCATTGCGTTTAGTAGTGTTAGCTAGTTAGTTGCATATCATTCACCTTCAAATTTGCATTGCTTCCTAGTGGATCGATACCGGAGTCACCGGTTTATTACTGGACGATACCCTACACTTGGGGTAAGTACACACACACACTTTGGTGTCGGTCAAGTTTTTGGCACCATTGCCGGGGAAGCGAGTGTCAAGGACCGAGCTGGGTGACTTGTAGATGCTAGCTTTATGCTATTAAACGCCATCAAATATGGAAGAGGCACGGTCACACTTGAAGGGTAACTTTGTTCCTCCCTTTTACTTTCTTTCTAGTGTAGTTGCTGAAAAGAGAGAAAAAAAAATTTATAAGGAGAACTTGGCGGATGGGGCTAACTTAGATTCCTGTAGGCGATAGATGCCACCTTATTTGCTGCTTGGTAGTGATACGTTGTTTGAGAGAGCTTTGCGCATTTTTATTTCTATCACTACTTGCTACATGTTGGTATGTTATTGTTCCTAAGGTTGATTGTTGTTCTATTCTTCTCTCTGCTCTTGTTCTTGCTTGATATTGTTCTTGGTAGTTCGTTGATTGAAAATTTTGTGTTACTTGACTTGGTTGGTTGCCATCTTTTGTGTTACTTGCTAGTTTTGCTTGCCATCATGTCTCAACCTAGAGATAATGCTAGTGGGCGTGGGTCTAATAGAGATGGGAGAGGTGGTGATATAAATGTAAGTGATGCGAGGAGTGTTCGTGGGGGTGATATGAATCTTGATGCATTGCGTCGTCTTTTGCAACATGTGAATATTGATGAGTTGATGAATCCGGTGCAAGGGTAAGATGCACAAATTGGCAATGCCAAAAATGCACCAAATGCCCAAAATTTGTCAAATGTTCAAGTTGAGCATGCTTTGCAAAATGCACCTCAACCACTTCAACAAGACAATGCGGTGCAATATGCCCCGCAAAATGTCTATCAACCTCCCAATATACCTCCCCCATACCATATGCCACCCCCATACAATTATGTGCATCCCATGTATTATCAAATGGCACAAGTGCCACAATATGCTCCCTATGGGTTAAACATTCATGCACCTCCTCATATGGAGTACATTCATGCCCAAGCCCAAGAACATCGCACTTTGAGGGCGCTTACACATCCCGCAAGGCAAACCCAACCTTCTTGCATCATCATGCCACCGAACCAACAAAATGTGAGCCTTAAACCATCCATGTTCCAAATGATTCCCAAATTCCATGGAATGGAATCGGAACGACCATATTCACATGTGTGTGATTTTGAATCGGTGTGTACTACTTTTGGTAATGTCACATACACACAAGAAATTTTGAGACTCAAACTTTTTCCATTCTCTTTGAAGGATCATGCAAAACAATGATTTGAGAACTTGCGCCCCCAATCCATTGCGACTTGGGCGGCAATGCAAGAAGAGTTTGTCAACAAATATTTTCCTTCCCATCGTACAATTTCTTATCAAACACAAATTATGAATTTTCATTGCAAAGAGCATGAAACCTTCTTCCAAGCTTAGGAAAGGTTTAAAGATTTGTTGTTTATGTGTCCTCACCATGGATTTCCAAATTTTCAAATTGTGAATTTCTTCCATAAATCTTTGACTCCATCTTTGAAGAAATTGGTTTCCACTATGACTCAAGGTGACTTTTTGAATAGGGATGCCAATGAAGCATTTACTTTCTTTGATGGGTTGGCGGAGGAATCCCTATCTTGGGAAGCTCCTCCACTAACCCGACATGATGTTGTGCCAAGCTCTAGTAGCAAGTTTGTTTTGAATGAAAATGATGATGTGCATGCTAAACTTGCTTTGTTGTCTAAGAAATTGGAATCTTTGTTGTCCTAGGGGAATAGTTAAAGACGTACTAGTTCAAGTGGATGAATTTTACTTCCCGGTTGACTTTGTGGTTTTAGATACTCAACCCCTCCCTAGCTTTAGCAAAGCAATTTAGGTCCTTTTAGGTAGACCCTTCCTAGCAACCTCAAATGCTTTGATCAATTGTAGGAATGGTTTCATGGTGCTATCTTTTAGGAATATGACCGCGGAGATGAACATCTTTAATGTGTCTAAGCAAATGGGAGAGTTTGAAGACATTAGGGAAGTAAATTGGATCCATTCATATGTTGAGGAGAACTTAGAGAAAACTCTTGCTAGGGATTCGGTGGAAGGTGTGCTAGCTTTGAGCGAAAAAGGTAGTCAACTTTTAGTTGAGGAAGAGGAAATTAATGAGGTTTTGGAGTCTTTAGCTATTCATAGCATAGGACGATTCAACCCACCCATTGAGGAATTAGAACCTTCCAAGCCTAAGATTGAATCATCTCTAGAGCATCCACCAATGCCGAAAAGGAAGCCCTTACCAAGTGAATTAAAATATGTGTTTTTGGGAGAGAATGAGTCTTACCCCGTTGTGATATCTTCCCTACTTACTTCTCCCCAAGAAGAGAAACTTGTTCAAGTTTTGCAAAGGTATAGAAGAGTAATAGGTTGGACAATTGCTGATTTGAAGGGTATTAGTCCTTTGGTTTGTACTCATAGGATTTACATGGAAGAGGAAGCTAAGCCCGTTAGACAAATGAAAAGACGTTTAAATCCGAACATGAAGGAAGTAGTTAGGAGGAGGTGCTAAAATTTCTTGACGCGGGGATCATTTATCCCATCGCAGATTCCAAATGGGTATCTCCTACCCAAGTGGTCCTCAAAAAGTCTGGAGTTACGGTAGTTAAGAATGACAATAATGAATTGGTTCCCACTCGAATTCAAACCGGGTAGCATATGTGTATTGACTACAATAGACTCAATATGGTTACTCGAAAAGACCATTTCCCCTTACCCTTCCTTGATCAAGTCTTTGAGAGAGTAGCTGGTAAAGCCTATTATTGCTTCCTTGATGGGTATTCCGGATATAGCCAATTAGAGATCGCCTTAGAAAACCAAGATAAGACCACATTCACATGTCCATTTGGAACTTTTGCTTATAGACGCATGCCTTTTGGGTTATGCAATGCTCCGGCTACCTTTCAAAGGTGCATGATGAGTATCTTTAGTGACATGGTTGAGAAGATTGTGGAGGTCTTTATGGACGATTTTTTGGTTTATGGAGATACCTATGACCAATGCCTTGCTAATTTGGCAAGTGTGTTAAAAAGATGTGAGGAGAGCCAATTGGTTCTCAGTTGGGAAAAGCGTCATTTCATGGTGACACATGGAATTGTATTGGGACACATTGTGTCATCCAAAGGGATAGAGGTTGACAAGGCAAAAATTGAATTAATTCAAAAGTTACCTCCCCTTACATGTGTTAAAGATGTGAGATCTTTTTTGGGTCATACGGGTTTCTATAGAAGGTTCATTAATTCTTTTAGTGCCATTGCCAAACATTTAAGTAACTTGCTTGCTCAAGATGTCTCTTTTGAAAGGACACCACAATGTCAAAAAGCCTTTGATGATTTGAAAGGTGCCCTAACCACCGCACCCATTATGCAAACTCCCTATTGGAGTATGCCTTTTGGACTCATGTGTGATGCAAGTGATGTGGCGGTTGGGGCGGTCCTAGGACAAAGAAAAGAAGAAAATGCTAATGTTATATACTATGCTAGTAAGACTTTGAATGATCCTCAAGTGAATTATACCACCACCGAAAAGGAATTACTAGCTATAGTCTTTACCTTTGACAAGTTTAGGTCCTATTTGGTTGGCTCGAAAGTCATCATCTTTACCGACCATACGGCTTTGAAGTATTTACTTTCAAAAGCGGATGCCAAGCCTAGGTTCTTAAGATGGATTCTCTTACTTCAAGAATTTGACCTTGAAATTAAAGATAAGAAAGGAGTAGAGAATGTAGTAGCCGACCATCTATCTAGACTTCCCAGAAAAAATTTGATTTCACATGGCCTACCCATCAATGAACATTTTCCGGAAGAACAACTCTTCCTCACTAATGCCATCTCTTCTAAATTGACTCCATGGTATGTGGACATTGCCAACTTTTTGGTGATCGGAAAAATGCCATCTCATTGGAGTAGGATTGATAGATCCAAATTTCTTCGCGATGTGTGAAACTTCTTTTGGGAAGACCCATATTTGTTTAAGTATTGTTCCAATCAAGTGATTAGGAGGTGCATCCCCGATAATGAATTTGAAAGTGTCATGGCCTTTTGCCATAAATATGCTTGTGGAGGCCATTTTTCCTCCAAGAAGACTGCAGCCAAAATTCTTCAAAGTGGCTTATATTGGCCTTCTTTGCACAAAGATGTTAAAGATGTTCATGCTTATTGCCTATCTTGTGACAATTGTCAAAGGTTAGGTAATTTAGGAAAACATGAGATGATGCCCCTCCAACCTATTAACATCTTCAAAATTTTTGATTATTGGGCCATTGATTTCATGGGACCCTTCCGTAATTCATTTGGTTATTTGTATATCTTGGTTGGTGTGGATTATTTGTCAAAGTGGGTAGAAGCCATCCCTTCTCGAATAAATGATCACCACGTTGTGATAAATTTTTTAAAAGAAAACATTTTCTCAAGATTTGGGATGCCTCGCGCCATCATAAATGATGGTGGGTCTCACTTTTGCAATGCCCCGGTTAGAAATTTGATGAAACGATATGGCATTTTGCACAAAGTTGGCACCCCATATCATCCACAAACAAGTGGCCAACCGGAATTGGCAAATAGGGAGATTAAACGTATTCTTGAAAAAACGGTTGGTCCCAATAGAAAAGATTGGTCTTCAAAATTGATTGATGCTTTGTGGGCTTACCGTATCGCCTATAAGACTGCCCTAGGAATGTCCCCTTATAGACTTGTCTATGGCAAGGCTTGCCACTTGCCGGTGGAATTGGAGCACAAGCCCTATTGGGCCATTCGCACTTTGAATGACTCCACCGATCAAGTTGGCGAGCATCGCAAACTCCAAATCCAAGAGATTGAGGAGTTGAGGAATGATGCTTTTGAAAATGCCAAAATTGCTAAGCTTAAAATGAAAAGATATCATGACAAGCACATTGTGAGAAAAGTGTTCCATGAGGGACAAAAGGTTCTTCTCTACAACTCCCGTTTACACTTGTTTCCCGAGAAGTTGAGTACCAAATGGACCGGCCCTTTTATTGTCCACAAGGTTTCCCCATATGGAAGCGTTGACATTGATGATTCTAGGAGTGGAAGGACTTTTAAGGTTAATGGCCAACGTTTGAAACCATACTTGGAAAATTTTAACGAATTGGCCGAAGAATGGGACCTTGTGGATCCCACCCCCTCCTAGTGTGCGTGAAAAGATCTCTCTTGTATACATGTTAGTGTTAGATTGTTTTTCATTTATTTTTGGTGTGTTTTTGTATGTTCACAATGTCTTTCACAATTTGTTCTTATCTTGTTTCTCCTTTTTGACGTCGGGGACAATGTCTCATTTTAGTTGGGGGTGAGGGAATTCTGAATTCATTGTGAAACTTACTTTGTTTTGGTGTGTTTAATTTTTGATTTGATTGAGTTTTGGTTGATTGTGGAAAGTGGGTCAATTTTGAAAATTTTGAAACTGTTTCATTTTGTGCGTAAAGAGTCCAAACACTCACCTACTGTTCGGATAGATCACTTCACCAGAAGTCTGGTTGCTCTCTGACTCGATTTGTGCATGAAGTGTTCGGACAGTATATGTGGTGTCCAGACGCACGAGCTGTAAAAAAAAAAAGAAAAAAAAAAGAAAAAAAGAAAGGGGCCATTTCTAAGTTTTAAAGCCCAGATCCACATGACTCTTTAGAGAATCCAAGCTCGAGTAACTTGAAACCATTTATTCATTTGATGCTTGGGCCCAAATTTTGAGCCCAAACTCACTTTCACCTTAGGAGATCATGAACCCATGTCTTAAAACTAAGGCTCCGTTTGGTGCACCATATATTGTATTTTGACAATAAATTGTGTTTGTCAACCAAACAGCAATAACAGGACCTGAATTCCATGGCATTTTGAAGACAATTTATTGTCAAAATTGAAATTGTCCAATTTGGGACCATTTTGGGACAATTTCAAACCCCACTTCTTACTTTACCGTAAAAGTTGGCATAAATTACAATTATACCAGTTATGTATTTGTGGATAAATTTTTTTCTTAATTTACGTTTTAAAAAATATGTATGATATATTTTATTATTAAAAAATAGTATAATTATATTATAAATATTTTTTTTGCTTATTAATGCTATAATCAGTTTTTATAAAGTATTTACAGTTTTTTTGCTTATTAAATGCATGATATCCCTTAACGTAATTTGCACACTAATTACAACACTATATATGCTACTAGCAAAACTTACACCAAACACCTACCAGCATTTCAGAAATCATTTATTACCACCATTTATCACCACCATTTATCATCTACAATATATGCTACTGACAAAATTGTGCACCAAACAGAGCCTAAGCCTCATGGTCGACAAGCCCTCAAATTACCGTCTTCTTCTCCTCTTCGCAACAGAGCGCAACAGAATGGCGCAGCCCATCTTCCTCACCTATCCCGGCTACCAAACGGACCCAACAGCGGAGACGTCACCTTGTTTCGAGTTCAGGCAGCAAAGGTTAATCAGTATTTGGCATGGATTGAAGCTGTTAGGGTTTGGTGGTACATCTCAATGGATTTCCAAAAGAGGTTCGAAGAGGTAATGTCTTTTTCTTTGTGAATAGGGTCATTGAGGGATTTGATTCTGTTTCCAGTTTGAACACTGGATTGATAAGAATTGAGGGTTATTTTGGGTGATTCGGACGGTTGCCAAAATTCTAGGGTTTGAATGTTGAATTGAGAAGATTGTGTTCTGTTCATTTCTGTGTGTGAAATATGACTATGATATGCGCGTAATATTAGCACTATGAGGAGTTTTGTGAGTTGGGCTTAGATTGAATTATGGTTGAATCTGAATTTGAGTGAGTTGAGACATTGGGTTGGTTATTGACTGCTGAATTTGGATAGATTTTTGGAGTGTGTAGGTGCTTGCTTTGGGTGGAGTTGTGTTGCTGGATTTTTGAAGTGTTACTGTAGATTTTTCTGGGCTGTATTTTGGGAATTTCTGTGCAGTTTTGGTGATGTTTTTGTTGATTGTTTGTGCTGTTAATCTGGAATGTTTTAGACAGATTTTTGGGCGGATTTCTGGGTCATTGTAGTGCAATTCTTCTGGCTGTACTCTACTAAATTTCTGTACAGATTTTGGAGACAGTTTCAGTGCAGTTTTGTTGGTTGATATAGTGTAATATTTGTTGAATTTTTTGGGGTGATTGGAGCTGCTATGTTGGTGCTGAATTTTGTTACTGATTGTTGAATATGTCTCGCAAGAGGTCTCGGGCTGCAAAAATATTGGTGTCAGAGGAGGACGAGCTGCAAGCTCTTCTCACTTTTATAAATGCCGAAGCCAAGGAGGATTACGAGAGATTTTGGAAAGACAAACCAGTGGTTGTTGAGCGACAATGGAAGCTGGATGATTTTCAGGGAATACAAATGGGAAAATATGATGCCTTGAATTGGAAGTCCCGGATTGCAGATTTGGAGTGGAAGGGATTAGTTGAGTTTTCAGGACCATGCCACCAAAATCTAGTAAGAGAGTTCTTTGCGAACATCTCTGAATCATCCATTGAAGGGGATACCAACATGGTTTCCACTGTGAGAGGAAAGGAGGTGGTCATTACATATGGCAAGATTAGGAATTTCTTTAAGTTACCATATTTCCCTCCAGACCCACAGTTCTCATATGGTGATGAAAGAGGGGATTGGAATGTAATTACGGAGACATTGTTTGTGCCTGGCACGGTGTGGAAAAACCGGAATATTCGGAAAGGCTTATTGAAATGGGAGTATGTTCCACTACATGAGTCCTCATTCTATAATTTGTTCCCGTGGGGCAGGAGTTCAGATGTGGGAAAGGATAGAGCACAGGTCCTTTATGCTATCATATCCGGACGTTGGATAGACATGCCCCAGTTCATCTTTTGCCACCTGCATAATTTTCATGTCAGGGCAGGAGATACCCAGACTAGTATCCCCTATGGAGCGTTCTTGACAGCGATGATCCGGAAGGCCGGGGTTGTATCAACAGTTGACCTAAACACGTCCACTAATGTTTTAGGGCCTATTGATCATGTATGCATAGGGAAGTCTTGGCTAGTACGCTGAGAGCAGCGGCGTAGAGACCTCTACAGCAGGAAGAGGCAAACCCAAGTGAGGGCTCATCTGGTGGACAGTCAGGGCACCAATTGGTAATTGACAAATTGATAGAGCTTCGCATTGATTTTGAGGGATTGCGGTGGGCAATCGAGAGATGGATGAGAGGCAGCAGCAGACAGATCAGATGGTGGGAGAGATACACAGTATGCTGCAGACTATTGTTCCCAGGCCTCCAGTCCCTCCTCCACAATCAGCTACTCCACCAGTACCACCACCACCAGAGGACAAGACCTAGAGTTCATTTTGAGAGTTAGGCTAGATTGAGTCTTTCATTTATTCTGATTAACATGTATCAGCCTAAACCTCTCTGCTACACTATGTTATTTTGTTTCATTTTTGTTGTCTTTATTTTGATTGCTTAGGATTGTGGATTTTTGGCATCTACTATTGCTTGGATATTATGGTTGTCGACTATTATTTCAGATTGATGCATTCATGATTTTGGTATGAAATTTCTGACCTTATCTCCTAGCAATTGATACTCTCTTGTACATGACACAGAAGTGATTAGTTTGACCCTAGGAAGGGAAGGGTAGATGCTTTGGGATTCACTACCAATTTGAACGTTAATTTCTTATTCTTGTTCAAATGTGCAAGTGTAGAGTAGGTTCCTTAATTTCTTTTGTGAAATCGATGCATGTAATTGAGTGAAATGATTATGATCAATTTCTCTTGGGATGATTGAGGCTTACTTTGATATAGACTTGTATAGTTGAGCAAGCATCTTGGCATTGAAGCATTTGTATGACTGCGGTTTTGGATTCTTTTGATTGAAAAATTACCTTTTTACCCTTCTAATTCTTTTGAGCCATTATTCATTGATATACATTGGGTTTTGGGTGATTTTCTTCATTGATATTCATTTGACATCTTGTGAGCGTGTTCTTCAATAGCTTTGCATCCATTACATTTGATTACTGAGAAGTGTGATTTTTGTATTTGCCACTTGCTTGTGAACTTAGGACTGATTGATTCATTAGGTTGATAGATTTGAGCCTAGCCTATTCATTTGTGAGTGATTATAAGCCCTAAATTTCTTTAAGCCTTTTGATTTCACTTACAAGCCTTGTGTGAGCCACTTTCCCAAATATTTCCCACCTTTGGTTGCAAGGTTAAATAGGAGCTTGAAAGTAAGTCGGTGTTTATATTAATCCTCCTTATTTCAGGAAAAAAAAAAAGGGGATTGAGCTATGATGTCCAAATGAAAAAAACAAAAACAAAACGAAAGAGAAGAAAAGAGAAAAGAGAAGATAAGAAAAACATCAAAAAGAGAAATTTGCATTAAAGCTATCCCTAATGTGTTTGAAGGAGGTGAAATAATTGAATTTGTGGTGCTTATGGAAATGGTGACAAAATGAGAATGTAGCTCACATATTTTAACTTAACCTTGCAACTTGTCACCTAGATCCAAATTCTTCCTACCTTGTCCCATGGCCACATTACAACCCATTTAACCTTTTGATGAATTTGATCCAAGGTAAGCAAGTGAGTTGGTGGATGCATTAGTTGCTCTTGTAGGTGATTTCTTTCTCAAAGCTATGCCCATCCAAACTATTGTTTATAAACACATAAATTTAATCCAATTGTGTAAGTCATTCACTTAGCACAATATTTTTTATGTTTTTGTGTACATTTGGGATTGGGGATTTATCCCATAACAAGGTTTTCCTTGTGTGAATGTGTTGGGTTGCCTTGCTTGATTGCACTTATATTTTTCGTAGTATAAAAATGTTCTTAGTCATCTTTGAGGGGATTGAGATTGATTTTCTAAAGATTTTGCATGTCTTCGACTAGCGGGGTAATTGGGGGATTAGCTCTATTTCTTGCATGTGAGAACTTAAGAATCATTTATGGTGCTTTCAAAGTAATAGTGGATCCCTTGGCAAGTGTTTGTGGGTATCGCTCTGATAAGCCCTCACGAGACTACAACTCGTCCACTAGGGTGATCTAGGGGTTTAAAGGCTTGTTGCATATGCTAATTGTAACCGTGATGCCTACGTCAGTGAGTTAGGATTTTATTTTTAGGAAGTGTTTGCATTGCTAGGGACTAGCAACGTCTAAGTTGGGGGTGTGACCGGACCTCTATTTTGAGGTCCTAATACCATCCAATTAGGGGGTTCTAGTGTTTATAGTAATGCATTTGTGTTTAAATAAAGTAATTTTACTCTTATAGATTTTTCCCTTTGGTTTTGCAAGAAATCGGGTTTAAATGACTGAATTGGGGACTTTTGGAGCTGAAAGAGGAAACTGGAATTCATCAAGTGTCCGGACACCTTATGTCCTGTCCGGACACTTCCTTCATAAATCAAGACAGAGGCTTCATCAACTTGAAGTCTCTGGACACCTACTGTCTGGACACCCTCTTGAAGTGTCCGGACGCTTACTTCACAAAACTCAACAGAGGCAATCTAAAAGATCCCTAATGATGCTCGAGTGTCCGGACACCTCAGGAGTCGTCTGGACACCTACCGCGGATCTGTAATTTTCTGTACTAAAATTTCAAGGGCATTTGGGGTAAATCATGTATGTAACTAATGGGGAATGATTTTATAAGGGTAGTTAGATATTTTCTATTGTAAAAAGAGGGGAAAACCCTAAGGTTTGGGTTTCTTTTCTCATTCATTCATTCATTACACAATATTGGAGCCACCATAGTTTTTTCTCTCATTTTCTCTCTCTAGGGTTTGCTTAGTTCTTGTGATCTTGATTGTAAACATTGGTTTTCTTCTATAAAATTGATGTTTATTCTCATTATAATGAGCGGCTAAGTTCCATTTCTAGTTTCTAGTCCCGAACGGTGGGTGCAAGGTTTCGATTACTCAAGGTATGTTCAAAGGGTCGTAGCTTTGATCCTTCTCTTTTAATTTCGTGATAGTTATGTGATTGGATATATGAAAATGACATGTTTGATTGCGTTCTTGGATTGTCTAGTCTAGGGATTGCATCTAATGTGTTTGATTGAGAATTGTTAAACCCATTGCATGATTTTATTAATTAATTGAGTTTTCCATTGCATAGCTATTAATTATGCGTATTGATGATGGAGTTTTGGGTTAATTTAGGAATGTGCATGGAGAGTTATGGTTAATTGATCTTTGAGTGTGAAACTAGGGTGTTAGCCAAGCCGAGCCCCAAGGGGGAACATTAATCCATAATATTAGGTGTTTATCCATTTGTGTTTATCGTAGATTAAGAGACCCGATGGCCTACATGTATGAATTGAAGTCTTATATCCCAATTCTCTTTGCATATGCATGATTGATAGTATCACACAATGCATTGTGTATGCTTGTGTGTGTTTGCAATGATACCTTGAATATGAGAACCGAGTAGCCACCGGGACAGATTAGAGACTAGGTTTTTAATTAATTGTTTTAAATCCAATTCGTGCTTACCTTGATTACAAAATTGCTCATGCTACTGAGTCATTCGGCCATTTTAATTACTTGTCTTTATTTTGATATTCATTGCGTTTAGTAGTATTAGCTAGTTAGTTGCACATCATTCACCTTCAAATTTGTATTGCTTCCTTGTGGATCGATACCGGATTCACCGGCTTATTACTTGACGATACCCTACACTTAGGGTAAATATACATACACTTTGGTGTCGGTCACATGCCTCATCAATTTATCAAAATCATTACACAAACTTTGCGGGAACTTGAAGAGTTGCATGGCATAAGTAGGTTTGCTTGAAGTATTGCCTTAACAAAAACCTCTTTACATACATGCGAAAAATTACGATGAGACCAACTTGAAAGTCTTATTTGAATTCTCTCCAATAAATATGAAAAAGTATTTCTTCTAGATCTTCCAAAAATAGCAGGAAACCCCAAATAAAGATTAAACCCTTGTGCCTCTACTGCACCAATTAAAGACATTAAGTATCCTCTAAGATGAGTAGGGGTATATCTACTAAAAGAGATGCTGGTCTTACTATAATTTACAAGTTTCCCTGAAACTCTACCATAGGAATCCAAAATTGCTTGAATACACTGCCAATCTTCTTTACTAGCTCGACAAAAGCGCAAACTATCGTCAGGAAAAAAAAGTGAAACCCGTATACGCCCTTTACCAAATGGTATCCCACTCATGAGTAATATGCAAATTTTTACTCAATGTTTTATTACATATGGCAAAGAGTGAAAAAGACCACCTTGTCTGATACCCCTTCTAGGCAAAATCACATAAGAAGAAATGCCATTAACCATGACCCTGTAGGTGACTGTAGATATGCACTGTAAGATCCAATTCCTCCATTGTACTGAAAAGCCCATACTTGACATCACCTCTATTAAAAAATTTCATTCTACCCTGTCATATGCTTTACTCACATCCAACTTCACTGCCATACATATTCTAGACTTTTAGTTTTGTCACTTGTCGACTTCTACTATACCTTTTTATTTATTATTTTGTTCTTTTATCACTTGTAAATTTGTAATGCTTTTTTAAAATTTGTTTAACCAAGTATGTATAAATAAAATAAATATATTTTGAGTACTCGAACCGGGTTATCTAGTGGGCCTTGATCGATTTATTCAATATTATTAGTGCCTTGATTGTGGGCTCAAAAATTACACGGTTTTTTGGCATACTAGACAATTTGAATGCGTAACCAGGTCGGACCAGCCCAATCGATGACTAGGCACTTGTCTGGTTCGTTTGATGTTTCAGAACTAGTAATATTAGGAATCGGGATTTTTCAATTGAACCAGTTGATTCTTCGGTTGAATCGATCAGGATCTATTGGTTTTGAACAAATCACGACCGGCTGATTTTGAACCGGTTTTGTTCATTTATTTAAGTTAAGAAAATATTTTTAAATTTTGTTCTTGGTAGGGTTAGAAATCATGACCTCTTATTTATTAAAAAAATGTTCTAATTGCTAGGCTACGTGACTTTCTTTGTTTAAATTGACACTTTATTTGCATGTATGGTATTTTATAAAAGTTTCCTTATATATTATATGTATATAATATAGATATATATATATATATATATATATATATATATATATAATAATAATTCATTATGTTGTACCCGATTTGAATCCTAGTTGAACCTTTGAACCCTGAGCTGAAGATTTTTTCGATTCGATGATTGTTCCGATTTTCAAAACCTTGCACATAAGCACCCATGAAAATGCCAATTACATCACTACCCTCGCTATAGATCAGTTCGAAAAGGTATCAAATCCAGATGATTTCGGTGACGGTTTGCTACACCACCACCTACATTGGACTCCCCTCACTAAGATGCACAATGTCTAGCCAGATTCCGTCCAAAATGGCGACTGAAAAGTAAGACCCAAAGTTGGTCTGTTTTGTTCGTGTAATGTTACTGTTTCAAATTGTAACATAAACATTAAAAAGTCACTACCCTTGCTATATACCAATTCATGTTACTGTTTCAAATAGTAACATGATAGAAAAGTCTCAAATCCTGAAGATTTCAACGATGGTTCACTACACTACCACCGCCATTTGACTCCCCTCACTGAGATGCACAATACCCCGTCACATTCAGACCAAAAGGCCACTGAAAAAAAAGACCCAAAGTTGGCCCATTTTGTTCGCGTAATGTTACTGTTTGAAACTGTAACATAGACATTAAAATGTCCATCTACATCATATAATGCTAATATTTTGATTGTATATTTTTACACTTTCAAAACATATAGGATTAAGAAAATAAGTCAAATTATTTGATTGTATAATATTACATTATAACTGTAAGATTTCATATCTCTGTACAATTTCAAATTTGAACTCAGTACATCTCAGATTATGATCTCAGATCTCATATTACATCTCAAATCTAAGAAGATGAAGACGCAAAAGAATAAAAATAAGAAGATAAAGAATAAGAAAATGAAGAGACTGTGGTGGAGGTGTGACTATGGTGGAGGTGGACGATGGCGGTGGTGGAGGCGGAGGTGGCAGTGGTGAAAATTGAGAATGCTCTGAAAATTATCTTTTGGTGCATTTGATTGTTCGAGCTATGCAGGTTGTATGATTGTTTTCTTAAATTATCTATCAGATTACATTTGCAGTTTATAGCAGAAAGAGGACCGCAAAATTCTAAAGCGTTGGCGATGGAGCTGTGTGTTGATGGATGAGGCTCATGCTTTAAAAGGTAAAAACAGCTATAGGAGGAAAAACCTAATGTTTGTTGCTCAAAACGCAAATCTGCGGTTAATGCTGACTAGGACACCATTACAAAATGATTTGCGTATATGGTTCATGGGTCTTCCTTTCTTAATTTCTTTGATTTTGTCAACTGGCCGACATAGACATTCTTTAAGAATGATTGAAGAAGTATTAGTTGCTGTTCATTGCACTTGTATGTTAAGTTCAATGACTTGTGAAATGATCATATTGCAGCTAAAATTAGTAGGTGAATTGTGATTTGTCACTGGAAGCATTATTTGCTGCTATCATAAAACATTAGTAGGTGATGTTTCGTGCAAGAAAGCATTTCATGCTTTCAATGTAATGGCTAGCTTTTAAGCTGGTGCTTGATTAATTGCAATATGTTTTGTAAGGTTGTGATCAATTGAATTTTTGCCAACTGATATAGCCGATTCATAAATCTACCCACCAGTTTTCTATAAACACCATCATAAATCTTTCTCAAATCCATTCTCCTTGTGAAGTTTTTCATTGACTATCAGAGGTACACTTACACGATTACATCCAAGAAAATTGTGGTTCTGAAGGACTTTCTTGGTGTAACCTTCTTGACAAATAAAAATGCCTTGATCACACTGTTCAACTTCAATGCTTCGTTCAAGTTATATAGAGTTCCTTCACTCTAGCTCTTTTATAGGTCTTTCACCCTGAAAAATCAGTTGATCTTAGCATACCAAGCTCTTGGTGACTTACTCAAGCCATAAAGCACTTTTCTGAGTCTGTAAACCTTATCTTCCCTTTGAATCAGGAACCCCTCAGGTTGCGCCACACATACTTCTTCCTCAAGGTGCCTATTCAAAAATACAGATTTGACATCTAGTTGATGAACTTTCCACCTCAGTTGAGCAGCTAAGGATAAAAGTATTCTAATTGTATCTAGCCTTCCACCAAACTGAATCATTCTTAGCTTCATCAAATTTCTAAGGCTCCTTAGCTGCAATGTTACAAGTCTCATATAACTCTGACATGGTTTTCATTTTTTTGGGAGGAGACTCAAAGTCACTTTCTTCTTCATCTTTTACAACTGGCAACGTTGGTTCTTAAACATTAATGATCTCAGGTTGAGCTTCAGTTTTAGTATGCACTTCAAGTTGCTCAGGAGCTTTCTTATTGGCCTTTAGAAAGACAAGACCTTCTCCTTCAAAATTTTATGATTAGTTATTCCACTTCCAGCTGACCTCCTCATCAAACACTACATCTCTACAAATCTGTAACTGTTGGGAAATTTGCCCCTGATCCTCCACAACAGATAATATCAACAAAATAATAGAGGAATTAGAAACCAAGGGAAGCAAGAATAAACACAAGAATATACGTGGAAAACCCCCACGACCGGAGGAAAAAACCACGGTATTGTCAAAAGACAACCAAGAGAAAATCCACTACGTAGAAAATTTTTACAACTTCACACTCAATTTTCTCTCACCTTAAACCCAATTAAACCTAAGAGATAACCACAAAATTTTCCCCAGCCTTGCCCTCTCTCTCTCTCAGTCGCATCTCTAAACCAGAGAAACTTATAACTGAAATTAGGGTTAAAACCTAGAAACAAGTCCCCTATTTATATTAAAATAGTGCAGCTCCCCGACACCCATTCGGACAGCCACTTAGCCCATCTGGAAATCTTGTCCTAAGCCCTCATTCCATTTGTTTCTAGCTTAGCCGTTCAGACGGCCATACCACCTATCCAGACGATTTGCCCAGATTGCCCTTATTGGACGACCTTCTTCGAGGAAATATCTCTAGTAAGCCTCATCTGCCACTTTATGTACTCACTTGAGAAAAACGCTACACCATAGAAGACTTCGACTCTACACTAGATCTGACCCAATACCAAATTTAGGATTTTACCTAACATTACCTTGTTGTTTTCCACATCAAACACTCCCTAAGCTTTTAAGGTTCAACTGTATCCCACAAAAATGCATTTCTTGGCTCTTTTTATCCAGTTTGGATCTCTTTTCGACAAGTATGTGTATGTAGCAAACAAATTCAAAGCTCTTAAATCTTCCATTGAGGGCTTGATCCCACTCTAGGCCACTTCAGGGTTCTTCTCATTGACTACTCATTGACTACTTTGGTAGGACATAGATTTACTATATACACAACAGTATTCACTACCTCAAACCAAAAGGTTTTTGGAAGATCTTTTTTAGTCACCCTTGATTTTGCCATTTCCATTATGGTTCTATTTTTCCTTACTACCACCCCATTCTACTGGGGACTAAAACCTTTTGTAAGTTGTTTCCATATTCCTTCATTGACACAGAACTTCTCAAAATTCTCAAAAGTGTATTCACCATCCCTGTCACTTATGATAACATTAATATGTTTCCCACTAGAGCCTTGAATTTCTTGAAAAACTCAAAAGTATGGGATTTTTCTCTTAAGAAGTGCACCCACACTATTCTTGAATAATCATCAATGAAGGTTAAGAAGTAATGAGATTGATTAAAAAAGGCAACCTATATTGGTCCACATAGGTCGGAGATGACGAAAGATGATGACGATGGGAGGATGACCTCGATTGTCTAGTACATAAAAGAAGGAATCTACCCAATGATCGAAATGAATCTCAACATCTGCGATCCAAAGTAGCTAGATTCACCATCTATGATAGTCTGCTCTACAAACGATCTTACTTTGGTCCTTTGTTAAGATGTATTACTCCAAAAAAGGCACAATATGTGTTGGTAGAGTTACATAAAAGAGAATGTGAAAATCAAGTAAGCGTAAGAAACTTGACTCATCGCGTGCTCTGGGCGGGCTACTATTGGTCAACAATGAGCGCAGACGCCATTGACTATGTCAAAGATGCGATGAGGGCCCGAGGTTCGTCCAAGTGGTGCATCTCCCGCTAGAAAAACATAACCTCATATTGTCTTTGTGACCCTTCATGAAGTGGGGAATGAACATAGTAAATTCCCTCCTGCTAGCATCAGGTCAACGAATTTTCTTCTTGCCACTCACAGACTGCTTCACCAATAGGGTAGAAGCCGAAGCTTTTCTTTGATTCAAAGAAGTAAAAGCAGAAAGTTCATTTGAAAAAACTTGATTTGTAGATTTGGAGTTCCAAGGGAGTATGCAACAATGGCTTTCAATTTATCAACTATGGTTTCAAGAGGTTTTGCACTGATTTGAAGATCAAGCTAAACTTCTCCATGCCACTCCTAGGCTAACGGAGAAGCCAAAGCCTTGAAAAAAGACCCTAATCAACACTCTGAAGATATGCTAGAAAAAGCCAAGAAGAGTTTGGGAAAATGCACTACCTGGCATCCTTTGGTCATACAAAACAACGAAAACGACCTCACTATGTGAGAATCCATTTTCACTAGTGATGTGCATATATTTTTAGACATTTTTGTGCTTATTTTTTATATCATTCTTGGTAAATTTGATGGAATTGAGTTGGTATTACTTGCGTTGTTTGTGTTTTTGTTGTAGGAGCGTCGATGCAAAGATTTGGAGTGAAGAGAAAAAGATGGATGAAATTGCATCAAGCAAACTATATAGGATGGATGGATCTGTGTATCGAGATTGAGTGTCCCACCTACACCATTAGGGAATAGAGGCATAGTCCAAGACAGATCCATCTGCCCAGTAACAGCTTGAGGGAATAGCACCTTGGGTTGGCACGGATCCATCTGTCAGGATAGATTGAGCTGACCACGACAGGCCAATTTTTGGGCAGCCACTCTCATCCTTTTCAAGCTCTTGCAAGGATTCTAAGGATTCAAAGCTTTCTCCCAACCTTAATTTCAAGGGGTTTTCTTCATCTCTCTTTCATGATTTCTCTCCCTAGATTTGTTTTTGATACCTGGATGATGGGTTGTAACTAAATTTCTTTACTAGGGCTTGATGTAGTTTAGTGTGAATTTTGCAAGTATTTCAAATTAATGAATGCATAATTTTGGTTCAATGATTCATGTCTTTAACTGTCATGCTTATAGTATGTTGTTTATTTGATTGCTTGATCACCAATTGAATGTTCAATTAGACTCATCTAACTAAAACTAAGAACGAACCAAATTCATGATTCTTAGTGGAATCGAAATTAAAGAAATCAATTGTTGACTGCCATGAACAAGGTTTAGGGGATTGATTGGTTGTTATAGTTCTTTAGATCGTAATGAGTTATTAGCTATGGGTTAACGTTTGCGAAAAAATAATATTAATCCATTATTGATAATATTTGTTGGCACCGCGAATGAACAAACCAGTATATTTAAGAAAAAATCAACCCTTGAATTAGAACCATAATTATGTGTTAATTAATTGAATGCTTGTGATAGGATTGGTAGGAGAAATCATTGCCCTAGTGTTCTTCTCATATTGATATCTCAAAAACCTGAATTTTAATTATTTTAGTTTAATTTAATTATATCATACATGTTCTCATTCTACACTAGTTCTCATTCATACATCTAGTTAGGTACAATAATTGAATTAACTAGTCTCTCTAGGATCGACCTCGTACTTGCATACATTGTGCTATTAGTACTTTTGTGCACTTGCGAGAATTTATTACATCAACTAGCATATGATTTCGAGGCAGTCATCCTCGTCGAAGATGGATTATAATTTGCCAAGTACCATTGGACGAATGAGGAAATGAAATGGGAACAGTTGAATGATCAACTCAACATAATTGACGAACTCAGGGAACTAGCACTTACAAAACCAACAACATACCATATTAAAGTCGCCCAAATGCTTCAAAAAAAACATCCATACCAGGGCTTTCAAAGTCGACGATTGGGTCCTTCGATGAGTGTTCAAGAATACCAAAGAAATTGGAGTTAGCAAGCTATGCGCAACCTGGGAAGACCCATACCTAGCCACAAAGACAGTAAGTTGCGGCACCTACAAACTATACAAAGAAGATGGTCAAAACACACCCAATAGCTAGAATGCCATCCACCTAAAATAGTATCATTCCTAAACCCTAAAATTATCTATATTTTGAACAAATTTTTGACTTGATCATCGAAGTTTCTTTGGTAGGCACTCCATCGGTGACCATATCTTTCCACCCTCAACCTTGCTTTATTTGTCAGTGCCCACAGTAGGAAGCTCACCACAAATTGTGTTGACTATTCAACAATTGTAGATTCAGACATTTATAATTTTGCACCCACCATAGGGCTTGAACCCATGATTGCAGTGGGACATCTATAATTTGATCGCCACTGAGCAACCCTCGCCTATATTTAGCTCATGAACAGGGATGACCCAGAATTGGCAGAACTTAGTTCAACTAGAGTTTCTCTACTAGACAATCCACTCGAACTATGGGACAAAGTGGTATGCCTACCAAGCATCAACTAGGAGACATTCAAAACAATTGAAGTCCCCAAGATCGGGATTTTCGAAACAAACTACAACCCTAAAATGGCGAACGTTCACGTCACTTGCCCGTCTAAGAATCTAATCCTTTTTTTTGCTACGCACACTCATGACGTCATGGATTCGTTGTCTTTACAAATACCCACATTTTTTATCTGAGTTTGGCATGCTTTTTCTCTAAGCGCCCAAGTCTAGCAATACTCAGTTCAAGCAGCATCTCCTAAGCAGACATTCCAATTGAAGTTTTCTACAAACACTAAACTTGCACAAAAAATTTCATTCACATATAAAGTTCGAGAATTGTTACTTGATAAGTTTTTCTATGCACAAGATCATGCCCTATCAGGATTATATACAACTATTTCATTACCAAAAACTAAAAATGGTTCATTCCCCTCATATCCTCGATAAAATCCACCATCTCCACTTCTTGATCACCATCTTCGCTCCCCCATCCTCTCCCTCCTCTTCTCCTTCAGCCTTTTTTCTCAGCTAAAATTGGCTCCTAGTCGCCATAAGCCTTCATAACCATATATGACTCGACAATCTCCTTGTCCACCTTCCAGTTGATGCCCTTCCCAGCCTCGAAAATCCAAAATCATTTCAACCTTAGTCTTGGTGGTGGCCAACCCTTATGACCTTCACCTCCCTTTCATATTCCTTCATATCCTTGATTCTTCATCCCTCAAGAGAACTCGACCGCTTCTTCAATTTCGGCCTCTTTTAATCATTTTTCTTTATCTTATTTGCCACCGATACCCGCTCTTCATTTATTTCTTTAACAAAGGCCCTCAGCTCTGAGCTAGCCTTTTTGGCTTCTTCAAAGGCAACATCTTTACCCTGCTCATATGTCTTGAGTTGACTCATTGCTTGATCACAGGCCTAAATCGTTTCCATTCCTCAACTATAGTAGAAGCCTTACAATGAAATCAGCGAAGTTTGCCTGCCTGCTTCTAAGCCGCCTTCGACCCATCAAGTGTTGTAGCCTTTCCACTTCTCACCTTCTCCTCATTTGACTTAGCCTCCACCTCGTTTGCCCTAAGTTTCCCCATTTTGCCCACTACGGTTGCTGTAGTTGTTGCGAGACTCGCCTCGGCTATGACAACCTATTTCATCTCCAACTTAACTACCCCTTTACCTCCTCGATTTCCCACTTCAATTGATTGACCTCTTCATCTTTGCTAACCAAGATCTACCTTTGCTCCAACTTTTGCATGAAAATCTCCTGGTGAAGAAAGACCATCCCTTAGAAAGTTTGGAAAGAATGAGCAATAAAGTCTCCAAATGCTCGAGCCAAGCCATCCACCTTAAATGCATTCTCATCTTCAAGGAATAGGAGTTTGTTTATCTTCGTTAGTATAGCCTTCGGTGGTGAAAATTTTGAAGTATCAGTAGGAAACGTATAAGTAATTGTATCCATACCGTACTCTGCCACGTCCCTCGTAGCGTCCGTAAATAAGTGTGCCTTCTTGGTCGCCTCACCTCTTTTCAACTCATCAACCACCACTTCCACCAAAATGTCTCCCCCTTCTTTTGGAATGCCCTATCGAAACTATTCTATGAGCTTCATTTCTCTCTTCTTTGCCTTATTCTCTTCATTTCTCTGCTTCCTCCACTTCCTCATCTTCTTCCCCCTACAATCTATTTTTCTCTCATTATCTCTTTTACTTCCTCCTCTATTCCTCCCTCCTATCTCTCTCTTACCATTCCCCTTTCTTCTTTACTAATTTTCACTCTTTCTTCTTACTCTCCCTCTTCCTGAGCCTTTCCTGCCCTCCTTCGTCCATCCTCTCCCAAACTTCCTCATTAGAATCCTCCACCATCCAAATCTCATTCTTTTTGCCCTTACTCACCATTTTCCCATTAATCACCTTCTTTGGCTTGCTTGAAATCCTTTCTGACTGCACCATCACCAGAAGATCCTTCGACATAAAGTAACGTTTGGCCACCTTTTTGGCTATAGATTTTCGATAAACTACATTAGAATATACAAAAAAGAAAAATGTTTCACAGGATTGAAAAGCACCTACTTATCAATGCCCTTCAATCAACATATGCCTTCGGCTATAAACTTGCCCAGAATATTCCTCTATCGCGTCGCAACCTTTAGAAGATTTCTTAGCACGGTAGCCTCCAACATAAGTTGGTCCCCTTTGTTTTTCTTCCTTGTCGGCTTCATAGGAACTGTGAATAGAAATAAAAGTCTTAGACCTCATACGATGAGCGACACAAAGCAAAATGAAGAGATGCACCCACCAAACACAAAATATAATATTGCTCTTACCCTCAAGAGTGGAACAATGATGGTATTTCCTTTAGTGAAAAAATGTCTGCTCTTCCATCCATTGTAATGAACGTTGGATGCTGGTTTCAAAATAATAGGCGGACATTTACGCTTAGACACCACCATGAATCGCCCATTGTCTGTCTCATGCTTCTTGAACGTGCAAAGTGACAACAAATCTTCCACAGCAAACTCCACTCCATGCTTATAAATTAGATGATAGACACCCCAAGATAATTATGAGTGAGTTAGGCATCAGTTGGCGTAGCATCACGCCAAACTGATTCAAAACTTCCCTCAATAGTGGAGGCAGAGAAAACCTGGGACTCAACTTGAGCATGACCTCATATAACGAAGTCTCGTTTCCAGAACGCTAAACGTTATCCCTTATGATATTTATTAACACTTCCTCAAAACCTCAAATACTCCCAAGTTATGTGTGACTCGAGACTATTCAACTAGGGTAGTACCATATGAGACTTAAGAAGACCCTTATCTTAAACTCTTTTGGAAGCTGCACTTTTCTTTCCCTTTGTCTCTCTTAAAAGCAAAGTTCTTTCTCTAGAAAGCACTATTTCTCTCTAAAAGTAGACAAAACAAGGAAGGTGAGAAAGAATGGGTAAGGGAGCCTTACTTATAAATGACACTAGAGGACGAAACATCTCAAAATTTAAAAACCATCATTAGGCGATGCTCTATGAGGAGCCACACCCCATGATGAACATTAACGTGACCCTTCAATCTCCTAGTTAACCACCGTTTCATGATGCATGACCCACGATACATTACGTATGTGAACAATTATGGGACGAAGAGTCATGTCCCTTCCTTGAAATGCACAACTATCATGACTACACGCCCTCCTCAGCAACGAATTCCTTTCTCAAAATACGCAACAATTATGACAACACGTATTTAAAGCAATCAATAACTATTTTTGGACATGCAAACTTTAATGCTCATCATGATTAAAGGAAGAAACTCGACATGACGGATGAACTTTTCAGACTTCCAACCTTGGCCACCTAAGTAAATGTCTTAGGCCTGCCAACCTTGGCTGCCCGAGTAAATTTTTTTGGTCCACCGACAAGGCCACCTGAGCAAATTTTCTAGCTCTATCGACATCGCCACCTGAGCAAAATTTTCAGGTCTGTCCACAAGGCCACTTGAGAAAACTCTCCAGACCCACCAATCTCAATCGCTTGAGCAAATTTTCCAAGTCAACTGACAAGGCCACCTGAGCAAACTCTCCAGTCCCGTAAATCATGGCTGTCAGAGTAAATTTTTCAAGTCCACCGGGCAAACATTCCAGACTCGCCAATCTCGACCACTTGAGCAAATTTTTCAGGTACACCAATATAAATTCCCCATGCCCGCCAATCTCGGTCGCCTAAGCACATTTTCCAAGTCCATCAAGAAGGCCACTTGAGCAACGTTCTAGGTCCACCAATCTTGGCCGCATGAGCAAGTCCCCAGGCCCACCTATCATGGCCACCTTAGCAAACTTTCCAGGCTTGCTAGTCATAACCGCCTAAGCAAACTATCCAAGACGAATTACTCTCGAAGCCACGCTTCAGCTAAATCTGAGAGTGGGGGAAAAATTATAGTGGCCAAAAAATGACTTGGCTCACTTTTCTAGTCATCGAGAAGTTGATGGAGTGCGCGATGCAAACTAAGAAAAATTTACGATTGTAGCACAACTTGTACTAGTTCAATCCACCAAAATTGAACAAAAGTAGGGTTAGAGAATAATCTCTGATTTTCTTATAATTCAACAAAATACCCTCTCTAATGAGAGTTTACAACCTTAAATAGTAGAACCAAAACAAACCTAATTAAATTTTAAACGAAATTATAATTAAATAAAAATAAATAAAATAAATTTCAAAAAATGTTGGCCTTCCTTGAGGAACCCTATGACCTTCCTCATGCAATGGCAATCTGCCAAATCTTTCCTTCAGCCCCTGATCCGGGAAGAGCCCTCTGGTTGCACTACATCGGCCTCCCCTTGTTGGAGAAAGTCGACTTTGAGTTTTGAAGAGCTACAGTAGTATAATTCTCGTTGGGAATAACATTAATGATACAAAAAATGTCTTGGACCAATACCTCGTTGAAATCTAAACTTCCATTATCAAAATGGAAAATGACATATTAATACCATTTTCAAAACTGTTGGACATATAGATCCACTCCAAAAAAATTTATCCCTCATAAATCCATTTTTATTTTTTATAATATTTAAATCATTTAAATTTTATCTTATTCCCCTTTTGCCCTTTTTCACAGAGGATTAGATCTAATATAGTTTTGTCTCTTGTTATATGCTATATCTCTCTTATCTCACTACATCTTCTCTCTCTACTGCATCTCTCTCTTATCACAATAACTTTCTCTCTCCTACTGAATCTCTCTCTCTGCTACATCTCTCTCTACTACGTCTTTCTCTCTCTCTCGTCTCTTTTTATGGCTATCCTTTTGGTCCAAATATGACTGGGCATTATGCATCTCTATGAGGGGAGTCTAATGGTGATGGTGGTATTGTAACTTGTCGTCGAAATCGATCGGATCCAATGTTACTGTTTTGAAATAGTAGTATTGATCGACCAATGTTACTATTTTAAAACAACCATATCCGATGGCCGTTTTGGGTCATACCTGACCAACCATTATGTGTCCCAGTGAGGGGATTATAATGGTAGTGATGGTATGGCAAACCGTCGCTAAAATCGATCGGATCTGAAGTTTTTTCCAAATAGTAACACTAGGCGACCAATGTTATAGTTTTGAAATAGTAGCATCGGTAACACTGGCTGACCAATGTTACCTTTTTGAAATAGTAACAATGAACAATGTTACTGTTTTAAAACGACCATATCCAGTGGTCGTTTTGGGCCGTACCTGGCTTGGCATTGTGTGCTTCAATGAGATGAGTCCAACTATGATAGTGGTATGGCGAACCGCCATCGAAATTGATCGAATTTGAAGTTTTTCCAAATAATAACACTGGTCAACCAATGTTACTGTTTTGAAACAGTAACACTGGTCGAGATGGATTTGAGGAAGAGAGATGAGAGACCCAAGGCTAGTGAGAGGAAGAGACCCTAGGCTAGTGAGAGAGAAAGGAAAATCAATGTTTCTTCGTCGACAACCTTTCCCCCACAACCATCACCACCACCACTCTGACAACTACCCCTACCATCATCAGTACCTACAACATCTATCCAAAACCATATCGAAGACCAAGGTAACATACCTGTATCATGTCTTGTAAGTGGATTGAAACTCGTCATTGGAAGATGAGAAGAAAGTCGAGAAAAACCAAGTAAGGATATAGATTGGGGCTATATTTCCTGACCGAGAACAAAATGAATGTGTCGAGAACACAACTTACATGGTTGCTGCCAAGTAATAGCTGCAAGAAAAGAAAACAATGAGAAAATTCCAACGGGCAACAGTAAAGAGAGAGAAGAAGAAGAGAAGTGTAGCTATTGTGGGAGGAAGAAGATAAGGGTAAGAAAGTAATTAGCATACTAGTGGTAGCTTAGAGGAATAAAGTTTTCTAGACTGGACTTAAGTGTCGAAAAGTTTCACAAGTGGTACCGGCCTAGAATTTTCCCTTATCAAAAAGACTAAAGAACTCTCTATTTTGTTAAACCAGTGTGACATGTGAAAAATGAACAAAAATATACATTTGGTCCCTCAACTATACCATTGATTTCAATTTTGTTCTTAAAATCGTCCCTCTACCATTCAAAGGTAGGGGGTTCATCCCTCAAATGACTCCGACATCAGAAATATTATACGTGGTATCTCAGTTGGCATAATTTTTACACATGTCATCTCACTTGGCTTAAATTTTACACCTGTCATCTCACAAAATTCCCAAAATACCTAACTTTTCAAAATTCTCAAACTATTTTGTTGTATAGATTAAGCACTAAAAGAATTAGACATTAATAGTTTAGGGATAATATCATTTTTCATTTGTCAAAGTTTGCCAACTAGGATTACTCCGATATGCCAAATAGATGCGAAGTTGGATTTTTCCGGCTACTTTCTCACTTGAAGGACAAAATAGATACCTTTCAATAGTTGAATGATGAAGTTAAAACCAAAAAAGTTTTAAGGATGAAAGTGTAAATAGGGGTATTGTTGAGGGATCAAATGTTATATTTTGCCATGAGATTTACTTCTCGATAATTACGACAATAGATCTTTTTTGTCTGGATAATTAGCAAATATTAGCAACAATAATTCGGCATCTTATTCATCCATGAACTCCACGAAAGGCTTTATTAAACTTGCCACTTCTTGTTCCTCTTCATCAAAGATTGGTGTTGATGGTGCATCAAACCTTTCCTTGATCTCGAAATAACTGTCATAGATTGGTAATCTTGTCTCCCACCACCTTAGATCAGGATTCCTGACATGAACCCTTCCTCTTACGCCCTTAATGCTAAAAGGATTGTTGGTGTTGTCGTCAAGCTTAACCTCAACTGCCTCCTGTAGAATTGGTGGCTGGTTTAGCTGGAACGACAACGCATCAAGGTGTTACACCATCAAATCCATCTGTCTAACCAACATTTTCATCTTTCGTTCGATAACCTGCTCAATTTGTTGTTCTCTGGTAGCTTCCTCCCACGCATACACCTCCTCCAAAGGTGCTTGCCTCACTGCAGCTTGTCTCTTTAGCGACATGACTGGGAATGTACAAAGTTTCGATACCAACTAATGGAGTGCACGATGGGAACTAAACAAAATTCATGATTGTAACACAACATCTATAGGTTCAATCCACCAAGAACCGAACGAAAGTAAGGTTAGAGAATAATCTATGATTTTCTTATAATTCAACAAGAGCTCCTGTCTAAATGAGAGTTTACAACCTAAAATAGTAAAACCAAAACAAATCCTACGAAAATCTTAATTAAATAAAAAGGAAACTATAATTAAATAAAAATAAATAAAATAAATTCTAAAAAACATTGGCTTTTCTTGAGGAATCCTGCAACCTGGCATCTGAAAAGACTATGGGAGAAATACTATTATTGCTTTTGATGGGTTAGAATATTGGTTCGCTGGCATTTAGGCTCGAATTGCTTCATATGGCCCATTGTTGTATTGTTGGGCCTATTCAGCAAAAGAAGAGAATTTATGCTAGAAACACAAAAAAAAGTCAATAGGAAAGTATTTATACGGACACTGTTAACTTAGATGTTAGATTTTCTTTTGAAGGTTCTCTCTATGCTCGTCTCTTTTAGGGTTTATTTTGGTGATCAATAAACCGTATATTAGGTGATGGTAAAGACATATACACATGCACCCTCTACAAACAAAAAGTGGGAGCCTGGTTTTTACAAGTCAGGTCTAGCTAGTAACATCACTGCACTGATCTAGTGATATGCACTAGGTAGTGTACTGTGATTAGAGTTACTATTTTATATTTGAATTCTGTAATTTGAATTAACCCCTTTGATCTAAAACCCAAAATGTAAAATTATAAAAATACCTCTAAAAACAGAAAATGACCCATTTGATCTAAAACATAACATCACTGTTTCACTTGAACTAGTAAAATTTCATCGAAATCGGACAAAATTGCACAAAATCCAGCCCAACCATATCAAGCCCACAGAATGATTTCTACTAACTGGTTAATAACTCCAAGTTCAGGGGCAGCTCTATAGCAGTCCTATATTACCCTTTGAATCACTCCCAAAACTACGTAAGGGTGTATCCATCCATCTATATTTGAACTTTGTGGTTATAGTCATAGTGGTTGATACACAAGATTGTATTGTCTTTTTGCCTAACTAGAAGGCAAAGAAGATGATATCAGATATACATTAGGAAATAGTATATATGTAGCAGAACCTGGTTTGTGGGGTAGGTAGATGTTTATTCCCCAGAGTAGAGAATGAACGGCAAAAAAAGATGAAGGCACGTAAAAAGTGGTTAGTTGGTATGTCATAGTAGTAAGTCATCATCGATCGATCGTTACTTCCATTGTTAAAAAGTAGGAATCTTAATAAATATATATATTTTTTTCTGAGTCCGTGAATTCTGTACTGCAACAAAACAACAAACCATGAAAAATAAGCTACGAAGTTGCCACCTACTTTTTAAATTTGTTTTCTCAGACAGTGTGTGCCTTCTGATGATATATCTTATAAAAGAAAAAGACATTTGGGCCACCAAAACAAGGGGCAGCCCTGCCCTCCTTCCGATGTCACCATCAACTCACATGGGTATCGAGCAGAGCAGGCAAATCACATGTTTCTCTGTGTTTTGTTTTCTTGTCCTACTTTCTTGTATATACACTCTTGCATGTACTTGTGTGTATTGTTCATCTACAATACAAATTATTACCCTTCTAATTAAATAAAAAGTTGCAAACTGTGAAACAAATTACCTTGTACAAAACGTTGAGTTTGTGGTACGTCTATCTCTTGTACTTTGTGTTGCTGGTTATGGGACAGTGCCATTTAATTACATCAAGACATATCCTATATAAATAAAAATCATCTCCAAAAAGTGTGTTTGTGAGTTTTGGTGGTATTATATATACCAATTTTTAATAGAGGGCATTTTCAAATTTCTTAATTATGAAACTTTTTAATGAGTTTTCATACCAGGAAAGAAAACCTATAAATTTCTCACAAATTAGAATCGAATTAAAACTATATTGTTAGAAAGGAATATTTGACCATGTTCTTCAATTGGTTTTTGTAAAAGGAAAAAAAACCGAAAAGAAAAGGTTCTATTATTATTTGACTGATAGGTATACCAAACCATCAATTCTAATAATTTTTTTTCAAATATCACTGAGCAATATGTTTTTCATTGGAATCGAATATTGGACACACATATGTCTAACCCAGCCAATTACCAATCGAGTCACCTCTCGTTGGTATGAATTCTAATAATTAATCAATAAATTCCAATAAGAAAAAGAAACAGTCAAATTTTTGTATATATCTCTTGTAACATTTTTTATTACAAAAAAAAGACAAGAAAAAGAAACCCAAACCTGATTTAATACACTCGTCTGTTTTAAGAAAAATCAAGCTCTAGGAAAACTCAGAATTTACATAGTTACATAAAATATTTTTCGAAATTTAATTATATGCCTCAAAGAAAATAAAGATTTTCCAAAAATTTAATTTTTCATAGAGTACTTCGAGAGAGTGGAACAGCCTATCAAAAAGGGGGCAAAATTGTAAAATTAATGAAGGGGCAGGAGGGTTGTGGGGTTTGTCTAATATTGTGATGCCGGCAAGGATTTTTTGCGGGGGAAGGCAACGGGTCCCTCACCATGTTACAAATAGTAGAAAGGTGGGGGTGTCACTCAATCGTGGGACATAGGAATCCCTTACAAACCGCTAAAACTCTCTCATAAGATAAGGTGACCCACAAAGCCCTCCATAAATTTCTTTTTCTTCTTCCTCTCTTTTAATTAACTTAATTATTCATATTGATGTTGAGCTTATGACTTAATTTAACCTTTGTTCCAATCAAAATAGTGAAATGATATTTGCCAAGTTGTGATGGAAAGTTGGCTAGAAAAGAATATAGCAAGTAAAAATCATTTGTGGAACGTGGCAATGAGAGGCCCACAATTTATTATGATCAACCAATCACCAGCTGACATGTGACAAGGACAGGGAAATTTTAGATTAATTTTTGTTCATTTTCAAGTAAATCGGGTGCTATAAACTAGGGATAATCTGTCTTAATTGTTTTAATTTCGATTTAAAACAATTTTTTGAATAAAAATCAAATTTTTAGTTGAATAAGTGCAATGAAGTGCTGAAGAAGTCAAAATTTGTTGGTTGTACGTTCCTAAATTCTCTCAAACACATTTTCAGTATCTGCACGACAGCTCGAGACTTGAAGGATGATCGTCCCGCACTTTGATGAAGAAAAAGTCCTTTCACGTTCAATTTATACAAGAGCACTACTGAGATGACAACTATTAGTCATTCTCCCTTAATGATGCAGCGAGGCCCGCGCATGCCCAAGGGAAGGTGGGTACACCACTAACATAACACACAGACCCACATGGACAGGGGGCAAATCCCCAAGCCCAGCAACAAGATTGGGCCTAATTAGTCACTAGAAAACCGATTGACTAATGTTAGGTTTGACCAACTTATAAACTAGACATTAAACCCCTTCACTTCCGATGTGGGATTTCCGCATCATTCCCTCCCACTTAGAATGTGCACGTCCAGCCTAATCCATTGGCACCCCACACAGACCAACGCCAGCCCGTCACACAGACACAGGCACACTCCCGAAACCCAGGTTTCGATACCAAACTGATACAGAGAGGCCCGTGCATGCCCAATAGAAGGTGGGTACACCACTAACAGAACACACAGACCCACATGGACAGGGGACAAATCCCCAGGCCCAAGCCCAGCCACAAGATTGGGCATAACTAGCCACTAGAAAACCAGTTGGCTAATGTTAGGTTTGCCCAACTTATAAACTAGACATTTGAATCCCTTTACTTCCGATGTGGGATTCCTGCATCATTTAATTACAAGCATGAGTCATACAATCCAGGAAGGTGGAGAGATGAACCACCATGAAGAAGGAGCATGACCCAAAATGTTCACCATGACCCAGCAACCTTAGTAGCAAGCAAGATGAAGTTCCCCACGACTTCCCACGTCTGCACATGTCAAGAACGTGCCTAGGGAATAGGAGTTGAAGAGTGCCATGGTCACTATGAAAAGCATAAAAGGAGGAACAAGAAAAGTCTACAAACACCCCGCATCAAACACAAACCCTACGTCAAATATAGACTGCGCTTCTACATATCTTTATTGCTTTCTTAGGCAATGACTTCAGTCACTTATCTTTTCAATTAGCATAGCTCTGATTAACTAGTTTCTAGCTTAGCCTTTACTTTTCAAGCCTCCGTACCTATGTCTCTGATTTATCTTGTAAAGCACGTCCAATACATTCCAGTATGTATTCTAATTCAATGAAATTCTTATGTATTATTGTAATTGTTGTTTTTCATTTTTCATTTTGTTTTCATATGAGTTATTTTATTCCGGTGGTAGTCTCCTATCTTTGATTTTCCCACTTGACACTTTTTTGAATTTTAAGTCATTTTCTCGGAAGGCAACCTCGAACCAACAGTATTGTGTTCTCAATCTGCACGCTGCTTGTTTGATGAACAAGTCAGTTTGGTGCAACCCTTATCAAAAGTTTTTGGACTGACAATAAATCCTGACACACACACTAACCATAACCCGAACACTCCTATTCCCAACTATCGGAAACATGACATCTCCTATCCAGCGCAATGTTTAGGGTTTATATGGTTGGTTTTGTTATTCCTTATAGACAAGCTACATTAATCTATATGCTAATAATGAATAAATATAATATTCTTCCTGATTTGAATGAATACTAAATTTATATTTTGGAATGTGGGAAGAGAGAGATGATATTATAGATATATATTTTTTGGTAAGGATTAATTATTAATTTAGTAAACAGAATTGTTACATATTTTTGGTCGGTTTTGCTTTATTAGGTAGAGGAAGATTGTGATGCCGTACTTGCCGGTATACAATATTGTATATTCAATGACGAAAGTGATTGAAAGGGAGAAATATAGTAAATTATATATGGTGTAATTGAAAAGGTTTTATCTGTGAAAACTTTACTACTGTTTATGCATATCAACATTTTCCATAGAAAAAAATGTCATTATCTAAGCTTAACATTCGACCCCAAAAATACCATAAATCAGATAGTTATAATTATTATTATCATTAACGTGAGAGGCGACTGAAACCTTTTAATTATTTAAATGTACTTATCTTTTATATAAAATGGTGTATTATTTGGTGATTATATAGTGAAGATGTTTTTGAAAACATAAACATATTATCGGGATCTTTCCCGATCTAATAGTATGATTATTTATTATGATATTCAAAGTGCAATTTTACTTCTTTTTTGTTTTTGCTTAGTGTGATATTATTAACAAAGACACCAAAATATATTGAAATCCCCATCAATATGATTTAATTTAGTTATATCTATGTTCACTTTATTTTCTATGTATTGATCAACATATATATGGATATTTTCACAAATTGTCATATCATAGACCTCAAGTCCTAATTTCTTCAAGATTTTGACTTATAGGTTACCATATTAGTTTTTGCTATAAAGATAACCTTATTCAATGGCATAAAAGGGCCGCACAGCCAGCAAAATAATTACCTACAAAATTTATCTATATAATTTGATAATTTATTTCCTTTTTTTTAATATATTCACCATATATACATGAACATGTCTCCATTGACATCATAGAAACCTTACGAGAGATTTATTTTATAGACCAAACTAAATTATTTTTTTTAAATACCACTAAAAAAAATGTTTCTCATTGGAATCAAACATTGGACACACATATGTTTAATCCAGTTGCTTGTCAATTGAGTCACCTCTCGATGGTAGACCAAACTAAATCATATATATATGTAGAGAGAGAGACACCAAGCCAAGCCAAATTTATGTATCTCTTAACTTATTAAAAAAAAAAATATTGTTTATTTTAATTCCTTCTTTCGAACTTCAAAGCAACTTAACCAAAAACTATACTATTATAATATGTATTTTCCCGGAAGACTCGTAGTTATATTGGAGTGGGTACCATAGTAGAGATTAAAGCTATGCAGCCCATATGGAATTGTGGATTGACATGGATCTGAGGGATGGACCCCACATGATTGCCCATTCTGAAGGCACCTAAGATGTCAATTATCAAATATCAACCTCTCTCTGTCATCTAAACCGTGGTGGATGGATCTAGTTGTTATACACCAAAGTTTCAATTTGACTTCAAAAAAAATGACTAGCTATAGCTATACAACTATATACATATATCTAGTCATGGGAGTCCCCACTCAACTTTTAAAATATCATAATTGTTTGATGAGATATTCCCCTTGGCCCACAAATGGGCCCACTTTGCCTATTACATGAATTTTTCAAACTAATAATAATAAAAGATTTTGAGAGAGAATTCTATATACTAATTATATGTATTGCATGAATTGGTGACCAAGTCACTCATGATGTTGACAAAGGAAAGACCAAAGGATTTGGGGCATCCATAAACAAACAATATATAATAATGTCTGTCTCTGTGAAATGGTCAAGAGAGAAACTTCACATAAAGTGAAAAAAAAAAAAAGAGGAAGAAGAAGCAAACGAGTGAAGTTTCCTTGGCATGCAGGTGTGTACAAAAAAGGTTTCATATCATATCACAATTGCAAACATGTAAAGGAAAAAAGTGTTTGTTTGAAGGATTCCTCGACACTACTCAATTGATTTTTTTTTTAATAGTTTGTCTTCCTATTCATTTATGTTCTTTTCTGTCTTCTGTAATGTGTAAGTGCACCAAAGCTAGTTTGAACGTATATGTAGTTAGTTTAAATCAAAGAACTTATGAGTCAAGATGAATGGCTGATGATCTGTTGACTTTAGTTAACAGAATTTATGTAGGGTACGTAAGAGGGCAACATCATGCATGTATGTGGCCTTTCTAGTTGTCTTTGTCTATCTCTATTGATTTATAAGTTACCTATACTTGGATAAGGCCAAATGCTCTACCTTGTATTGGTTAGTGTTAATTCAAGTAGTTTTTAGTAAATGAGCACTTTGAAATTACAAAACAACAATAGTACTTCGTGGATCAGGAGGAAGACAAGCCACTTCAAATGGTTGTTTTCCTTAATGAAGAGCGTATTTCTTTAGCATTTCATGTTTGCCACATGCGAACATGTGACTTAATGGTAGAATTACACTGGTGCAATTTAGAGGTCACAAATTCAATTCCTGAAAACCTCATTTCCACATATTATATGAAGACAAACTCTACATACATCATGGATGTCCCCAATCCCGTCCAACGAGTTAACCTTATACACGAGAGTTATTTACCTTTTAATAAATTCAATTCATGAAAACAACGTTTTCACATATGATATGAGAGTAATGTCTGCAAACATCCTGTTTGTCTCTTATCTTGTCCACTGCAAGAAATTTGTACAGGAGAGTTGTTTAACTTATATAGTTTAGGGTATAAACATTCACTTTCATGCTTTTATACAAACCAAATTCCCTCTTCCTTAATTGGGAAAAAATGGTCACGTTAACATCATCTTCTTTGGTGAAGACATTGATATATAACCCCAATTTTATTTATAATTCTTTTTAATTTTATTTCTCGGATTTTTTGTTACAAGTTATCTTCCTAATCACTGGCTAGCTATAATATTGTTTAGGGATAAGTATTGGTTTGGTCACTGATAAAGCCGCTGTCCCTCGGTAATTGAAACCCTAAATTTATGCGAAGTGTCCTACTATTGTTGACAAGAAGACAATCAAAATGCACCGTTTTGCATATATCATGCCAAATAGCCACATAGGGTGTCAGAAAAGACAAACCGAACAAATATTTTTCCTCCTTAAAAATAAAGGAAAATAACAACTCTATCGGCTCTTATAGGTATATAATTTGAGGTTTTTCACCAGGAATTTTCAAAGCGCAAAAGGTCCCCCCCTTATGTGTGTCAGTATATATATAGAATGCATATCCTGTTTTTGAATAAATTCAAAGCTTCCTCTGAGCAAATAAGCAGAGGTATGTAGTGTACTTAAAATTGTCTTAATATCAAATAAAGACATGAATTCTATCTCTTCATCAAATATTGCTATGCAATGAAACTACAAAACCTTGTAGCTACAATCATTATCTATTACTGGTAGTGAGGTATGAATGAGATATGACAACATGAGTTATTATTGAAACAAATACATCTAGCAATTAAAATTGGATGTCTAGTTCATATATTCAAACACAAATCTTCTCTCTTTCTTGTTGCCTATAATATGTATATGTATGAGAATTCTCCTATGAGATCCTAAAATGAGGTCCTAACTTTTAGGATTCACTTTTAGGGTTCAAAATATTTTTGTATTTTGATCGGACTTACGAGCCCAACGATATATATTTTGTTCGAAACAAAAATCAAATGTAACCTGAAATGTGTATGAAATATCTTTTATTTTATATCCAACTATCCAAAATTATCGTGCACTTTTCACGTTGAATTTGATTTTTTACAAAAATGTTTTGAACCTCAAAAGTGAAGACTTCATTTTAGAATCTCACTTTAGAACTATGTAAATGCCACATGACATGAATGCATGATAGTCATGCATGATAGTCATATAATTTTGACTATGTGATGTGGGTATACATGATAACATTATAAATGCCACATGACATGAATACAAGATAGAGTCATAAATTCATAGAATATATAATTTAATTACACCAATAATAAAATATATCGTACTAACATATTATAAAATAAAATATAAATTATAGAAATAATATTATAAATCATACTATATAAAGGTATACTGCTACATAGTCATGCTTGAAGTTGTGAAGTGTTTGCAATCTCTTTTTTCTTTTCTTTTTTTTAACAAATCATATTGTTTTGTTGTTGACTAGTTGTAGATTTGTTTGATGTTAGGGGTGGTTAAATACATCGCTATCTTTGTTAAATACAATACCATAAATTTGTTTTAACTTTTGGACAATAATACTCTTTTAAAAAATGACTAAAAAACACATTATTTTAAGAAGATGTTTGATGTTAAATACAACCCTAAATTCAACTCAAACCTGGCTAACTATCAAGACAATTATGAAGTGCCTTGTTATGGCATGGGGATTCTTCTACAACGAACATAGATGATCTTCAGAGGCATAGGGTTGAAGGTTCTAGCATTGCCAATCCACATGAGATAGTAGGTATTGTTAGAAGAAAAAATGAGACTGATGTTTGTTGGGTTGAAAATTCAGAATGGCTGCATATTGAGGCTTCAACATTTTGAACTAAAATTTGGTGCCTTTGAATCATCAACTGTTTTTTGCACTGCTTCTTGTATTGAATTCTAGTGGTCAGCTTTGTTGGATTATTTTTGTGTATTTTATTAGGCCTAGTGACCAAAGTATCATCTTACAAACACTGCTAGCGACGAACAAGATGTGGGTATATACTGCTATTACTAGTGCTCGCCTGTTGGCCAAAACTTATCGTTGAATTAAGGAGCTCTGCCCGTGGGAATGAACTGTTAGTGGCCACATACAGCAGCACATCCTGGACAGGTCCTAATACGTTGTTTGAAGCTGTGGCATTGTTGTTGTGCTCTATTTTTAACAAAAATGCTTGTGTATGTGTACGTGTGCTTCAATCAAAATACATTAAGGGTATAATAATAAATTTGGGGTAATGTTTTTATAAAAAAACATATGTTTTAAATTGATATTGTAGTGTATTTAACACATAGCGTTGTATTTAACAAAAATAGCGGTGTTTTTAACCATCCCCTTGATGTTATTGATTTATTGTAGATTTACTTTACATTATTAAATTTGTTATTTTATTTTAATGCACGATTCGAGTTTCTTGTTCACGTTTGGGACATGTTAGGATCGGATTTGTGGGGTTTGAAAATGATTTTCCCACCATTTATGACAAAGAAAAAAAAAGTAATGGTAAATGGGTACCCGATCACCAATAGTTAGAAACGGTTTCGATTTTGAAATTTTCAATAATTTTTTAAATGGCTTTAGTATTTACTTAAACAAAAACGATTTTGATTTTCTCTAATTGAAATGATATCCGACCCATTGCCATTCGTACTGAGAAATATTATCTCTCCAAGTTGTGATGCTATATATGAGTATATGATGGAAGGGAGAGTTGTCTTGGTGCCAAGGAAACAAGATACGAAATTTGAGAAGGAAAAGAGAGGGTAAGGCATACAGCTCAGTGGCCCCCCAACCGTAGTAGCATACGACACTTTTAGCTGGCTCATCTCTCTCTCTCTCCTTGAGGACACTGCCTCAATAATAGTGACATTTAATTAATTAATTTAATATTTAATCCTGTACAAAAATACTGCATAGTCTCTTTTGAGAGATTAAATTGAAAAGATGGTGTCATAAATTAAAATGATTGAGTGGATCTACATTTTCTGTATTTAATTTGTATATATGTCATCTAAAAGACTAGACAACAACAACAAGTAGAAGTGCTGAGACAGAGAAGAAGAAGAAGAAGAAGCAAATAGGTTATTTGATTGTTTTCTTCCTCTCTTCATCATCCCATCCCATATATCTCTGGATTTTGGCTGTCCCCCTTTTTTATATATGCTTCTCTTTGGTTCTTTGTGGTTTTTTTCTTCTCTCAATCAAGCTCTCCCTCTCTTAACTTGCTTTCTTTTGGATTTGTATGAATTTGTATCTATCTACCTATATATCTATATTCTCTCTCAAACAAATAGAGGTAATAGTATTTTCACATACCAAGCCAAGAACAAAAAGCTTCTTTTTCACATCTTATTCTTTAAATTCAGCTCATATTTATACGATGAAGGTTTGGTGTAGTTTTTTGTCTAATTAAATTCTGAATTCTAGATTTGCTTTTCTCACAAAGAAGAAGAAGAAGAAGAAGAGAAGAAGAGTGCATCAAGAGATATAATTGTAGATGGCGGCCGCCTCATCATCGACACCGCCTTTCTTTGGTATGACGAGGGAAAACAATCAAAACCAATTGATTGTACAACAACAGTCCTCCACCACTACCACCACACCTACCTCCTCCTCAACTGCTCTGTCTGCGCCACCACCTCCAAAGAAGAGAAGAAATCAACCGGGAACTCCATGCAAGTACCTATATTTTGTCATCTACACAATTTTGTTTCATTTCATATATCCAAACACATGAGTCTTCAATCAAAACCCTAAATTTATATTCGTAAATTTAGAGAATTGAAATGGGTTTTTGATTTATATTCTTATCCAATTTTGTTGTTTAATTCGTATTTAATCTTGTCTTGATTTATTAACGATTCTAATGTTTTATTGTTCTGTCACTATTGACACCCACGCTGATGATGGAGTGAGTACAGATCCAGATGCAGAAGTGATAGCACTATCTCCCAAGACACTAATGGCAACAAACAGGTTCATATGTGAAGTATGCAATAAAGGATTCCAGAGGGAGCAAAACCTACAACTTCACAGAAGAGGACACAATCTCCCTTGGAAGCTTAGGCAGAAGACAACAAAGGAAGTTAAGAGGAAAGTGTATTTATGCCCTGAACCCACTTGTGTCCACCATGACCCTTCTAGGGCTCTTGGTGACCTCACTGGGATCAAGAAACACTACTCAAGAAAACATGGTGAGAAGAAGTGGAAGTGTGAGAAGTGCTCAAAGAGGTATGCTGTGCAGTCTGATTGGAAGGCACATTCTAAGACTTGCGGCACTAGAGAGTATAGATGTGACTGTGGCACTCTCTTCTCAAGGTATGTATATATGTGTATCTACATTAGAAATAAATCAAACCCATTTTTCGCAATAGGGTATAGATTCCAAAGATTGACACTTTTTCTTTTCTTCAATTGTGTTTGATTTGATTTGATTCCCTTATCTTTCTTGCATGCAAAATTTACACTAATTGTGTGCAAATGAAACAATAATGAGAATAAGTAATTATTGTTTCATCATTACAAGGACATGCAAAGAGACAAATGTTGTGAAAGTTTTCATCAGGGACTGAGAGTTTGAGGTGAAAAGAAATCAAAAAGTTTTTGGATTTTCCCTTGGTGGATCGGATCTCCTAGTTTGCATGTGAGTAACCAGTGGAGATTTCAAAGAGAACTTTAATTAAAACCCAAATTTAAAATTTAAAAAAAAAAGAAGAAGAAGAAGAAGTGATGAGCTCTATCTGTACCTCGGTAAGCACGCCCTTTCATCTTCTTTTTTTTTTTTTTTCCCTATTCACGTGTGTTGGTTATAGAGAGAGTGTGTCAGTTTGTTCTTATATGAGTTGGTTGTGTTTGCGGAGAGTTTGTTCTCCACTGCTTTGGCCTAGTTCTTCCCTTTCAAAATATTAGGGTTTTGTGGGTCTAATTAATGCTCATTTTCTTGTCTACTGTCATTCTTTCATTAACTGCAGTTTCAGTTTCAAAATGTGATGTTGCATTATTAATTGCTAGTTTTTCATTAAATGAAGATAGTCCAACAAAAAGGTTCTGACTTTCTGGGTTATTCATCATAGTTGCATACAATTCTCTACTTCATTTATTGGGTATATTTTTCTTGATATGGCAAATGAGTTTGATTGATTTATGATTTCAAATTTATGAAGTACACATTTCAGTTTTTTCTTGTATTTCATGATACAATTTTGCAATTTGCAGACAAAAATTTATTTCCCTTTTCTTTGCCATCAATTATTGCGTTTACACTCTGGGATACCCTTTTAAAAAATATAAAAAAAATTTATTAATCTATTTGATTTCTGACCAAGTTAAATGTTTGAAATTAAATTCATAGATATAGTCTCTCTCTCTCTCAAATTGTTCTCCCACAAAAAGTTACCAAAAATTCTTAGATGGTTGACTGTAATTTCAACTTATTCAAACATTTGTTGACTTATCCTTTGTTTTATTACAATTCATGTTGCAGGCGTGACAGCTTCATCACTCATAGGGCATTTTGTGATGCATTAGCTCAAGAGAGTGCAAGACATCCTCCAAGCTTAACCTCGATGGGTTCACAGTTTTATGGGAATAACCACATGAGCATAGGCTTACAAGACCAAACCCACCCTTCCAATAACATGCTCCGGCTAGGCAACGCCAAGTTCGAGCACCTAATCCCTCCATCGAACCCTTCTTCATTACAAACAATGCCTTCCTCCAATTTCTTCATGCAAGACTCGAATCAACAATCATTCCCAAATAAGCCTTTACATGGCCTAATGCAACTTCCTGATCTTCAAACCAACACCAACACCTCCCCCTCGTCCGCGGCCAACATTTTCAACCTTAGCTTCAACAATAGCGACAACATTGCAAATGCTAGTAATGCTACGAACAATCTAGTCGGTTCCGGATTCTTGAACCCCAATCAGTTCAACATGGGGGAACAGGTTGGTTCAGGACTCGCGTCTATTTACAACGCTTCGGTACCACAGCAACATGAGCATGTCACGCAGCATATGTCCGCCACCGCGTTGCTCCAGAAGGCGGCGCAGATGGGATCAACTACAAGCAATAGTGGCGGTGCAGGATCGACATTGTTGAGGGGATTAGGTTGCACTTCTTCATCATCTAGTGGTGGTGCGAATAAATCCGCAGTGGATAGGATCAACTTTGGGAGCAATTTTGGGAATGCTAATGTGGAGAATCAAAACAATAATAGTCTCCAAGGATTGATGAACTCTTTTGCTGCACATGGTGGAGGTTCAATCTTTGGTGGGTTTAGCACAACATTGGATCAGAACAGCAACAACTTTTGCAACATTGATGAAGCTACTGCTACTACTGCTAATAATACTACTAAGTTGCACCATGATCATCAACTTGGTGTAAGTATTGGTGGTTCTGATAAGCTGACTTTGGATTTTCTTGGTGTGGGTGGGATGGTGAGGAACATGGCCAGTGGAGGAGGCATCAATATGGGTTCTTTGGAGAATCCTGAAATAAAGTCAACACATGCAAGCCAACCATTTGGAAGTGCCAAAATGCAGTGAAAGTACAAGAAGTTTTAGGTAGGCATGCATTTATATATCTATATATATTGTCAATATATATATGGCAAACTCTCTATAGCACCAGCTACTTGTTTTTGACTCGAATAGCTAGCTTTGAATTGATATTACTGAACGTGCCTCAAGGCTTCCTTTTAAGACTTTTTTCTATTCTTGTCATTAATGTATTATCCTTTGCTACTTTTCTTTCATAAATCTCATTTCCCATATATATATATATATATAGAAATTGTCATATAAGTATTCAACGTAACGACTTAAAATAAGTATACATATTTTCACCATTGATTTAGAACATGTGAGACCCAAAATAGTGGGTCCCACTAGTCATTTCACTTAAATCAATGGTCACAAAACTGTACTTATTTGAAATCCTTACTTTGAATATTTATAGGAGAATTCATATATATATATATATATATATATATCGAACATTTGACACACATATATTAAAATGCACTAAGACACTATATTGAAAAAATGTTGTTATATGTGTATATATACTGTACAGAAAGATTCCAAATTATTTATGATTTTATTCAACTGCTAGAGACATTCCAAAAGAATCGACAACGGAGAGTTCCAAGTAATTATATATTACGTTATCTGTATAGGTTCAGAGAAATATGTTATATAATTTTTCATATCCTTTATTATAAGAAGAAAAGAATTTGGTTCGGTCACCTAATACCGAACCCCATAAATAATTTTCTTTTTTCTATAACTAAAATCCACATTACTGGCCAAATTTCAGGTTCAATGTTGACATTCCATAGACATGCACTCCTTTTCTTTCCATACCTTTTCTATATTTCCATTTGAATTCCTTTGATTAATTAATTTGACTTTTAATTCTTCTCTTCTTCGTAGTACCATGCACTCCCATGCCAAGCTAGTTCTACGTTCTTAATTGCTTTCTTTACCTTTATAACCATATATTGAAAGCTATTCATGTATAATCTCTTGTTTAGGTGAAAATTAGATTTTTGGGGACCATATTAATTAATTAATTAATTATATTCCCAAATCTTGCAGAGTAGTAGCAGCAACATCATTTTTGTCGTGATTGTTGTCTATTCTTCTTCAGTAACTCGTCAGTGATTGTCAACAGTACTCACATAATATTTCTTTTTTTTCTTTATATGAAGTATATAAAGATTTGTAGTTTTGTACATAACTTTTATGAAATTTGGAATCGGAGATAAAATAAAATGGAACAAAAGAAAAGTGTACTTTTATCTATTTTGCCAAGAAATTCAGTCTTGATCTTTTTAGCATTAATTTATCTCAAACTAATTTCATTCATATTCAAGATTAATTTCTTAATCTAATTCTGTTTTTTTTTTTTTTTAAATGGGGTGGGGGATTCGAACCCTAATCACCGATAAACCTCATTCTTAGCGGATGTTAATCAAAATTTTTTTTTAAGTAGTTTAACTGATGCTCTCTTAAATAATGGTCGAATATGACCATTTATGTGTGTGGACAACCAGTACGTGACAAAAAAATTTGTTGGGAAGCTTTAATGGATCAAGTCAAGTAGAATTGTTAATAACTAATTTTCAAGAGGCCAATAATTAATTTGTGATAAATATATTTGTACAATCAGTGAAGACTCTTGTCTCTTGCATTGTCCTGTCTGATTTGGTTTATGAATCTTTCGTAATTAAATACCTCTCAATACTTTTATAATTGCGTAGAAGTTACAGAACAATTTTAGTTTAATAGTGAATGACGTTGCCCGAAATAGGGTTGGACCGTATTCAGTGTGGCTAAGATAGAAATTGATGTTGTGGTTTTGTCTAGTGCCCCCGGAATTTTTTTCAAGGCTATTTATAACAGTACACCTCTTTAAAAAGATATTATCGATGAACATTGATCTTAATATTTGGTGTTATAAAATAATCCAAAAAGTCAACATAAATACATATTAAAAGTTGATGAAACTAAAGATCATATACAAGATGAAATAATATTTATTGAAATTGTCTGACGAGACTTGAAGGAATATAAATTATTTACTGCTGAATCTAAATTGACATTATCAACAAGTTCTCGTTCTATGTAAAGAACTATGCAATCAGTAAGAAATTCAACGTCCATTTGTTGCAAAGTGCTATCTTAACATGCTTCGTAGCGAAAATGCTCATTTTATAGTCGTCCTCGAAACATAAAGAGTTAAAACTAGACGAATAAATCTCGGTTAAATAATAGTTCTTTAACTTTTTGATGTAATTAAATTCATGACATAATTTGAAAAGTGTAGAAACTATTTGAAACTCAAGATCAAGTATTATATCATACTAATAATGTTCTAACTCGCATCTCAAAGCATGGATTTCTTGTGGACTAAATATTGAGTATAAAGTTTTCTTACAAGATGTATATATCATCAACGTTAAATGCTTTGAAAGAATCCCTTGGATCCAAAGCAGAACCGAGAGTAAGAAATTTCACTGATCTCTTGTTGAATCCACTATTTAACTCTATCAACAAAAAGTAAATTACCTCATTGAAGACATCAAAATGATAACATTGTTCAATTGTAATAAGATTTATCGTTGACAAAAATGACGGACTCTATAACAACCACCCATATCAGGAATATCAATGTCATGTTGGGTACAAAATAATTTCACTCTCTCAAAAAATATATCCCAATATATCAACTCATTTTAATTTTGAAATGAGAACTTTCGTTGTTGAGATCAATCTCAAAGAACTTAAAATATCCAAGGATTTACATTGTAGAGCAAGACAAAGTATATTTAAAATATCTAAGCTATTTTGCTAATTAAATTAGGTTGCATCTCTTAACAACATCCAAGAAAAAAGGGTCAATATCTTGATGACACCGAACATAAAATATGAACCATAAAGAACTTAACTTTTTTGTCAAGAACCAAAATATCATACCAATTTTGTTAACTAAATAAGTCAGACTGGCACTAAATACCCCTCAATGATTCTTAACACCAGCAATAATATTGAAAACGAAAACCAGAAAAAATGAATCAAACATGAATCCAAAATCAATAAAAAGAAAAAGAAACACCGTCATGCAGATTGAGATTGGAATATTTCTCTTAAATATTTTATTTTGGTATTTTAGGAAATCAATTGTTTGTAAATCAATTGATATTATTTTTCTAGGAGTCTCGTATCTTTTTAAGTATTTGTTTCCTATTAGAAGTGTCTAGGATTTCGTTTAGTTTACTATTTAAGGTTGTAACCCTCATTGAGAAATTTCAGTTTTTGAGTTAAATAAAAATTATTGAGGCCAGTCGCCTTTTATTTTCAATTCTTTGGCATTCGTTAGAATCAACAAAGTCTTGAAGCCTTATATCTGGTATTCGTGTGTCGAATCAACAAATTTAAGTAGACTTGGTCCTAGTATTCGTGTGTCGAATCAACAAGTCTAAGTACACGTTCTTCCCATCATGTCGGCTGCATCAGTTGGTATCAGAGGCCAGGTCTTCCTTCTCAATCATGGTACGCGACGGTAGAGCTGATGTAGTCAGTGAAGGTCATGGTATTTGGTGGGCTGGTAGTAGTCGAGTTCTGAAAGAGGAGACCTATGAACATGAAAATCGTTGTGATGGACGGGTTTCGAGTGAGAAGGTCTACGACCATGCGAGAGATAATCTTGATATTTTTGATTCATGGGTAGTTCTTGTAGAAGAATTGATCTTTGATCCAGTTGGAGATCCTATCTTCGATGATTACAACGATGGTGACGACCCAGAGGCAGATCGAAAGTCATAGTTGTACTTGGTTGAACCAGCGTTTGATGATTATTTGGAAGATATAGAGGAGTTTCATCAAGGACTTGTAGTAGAGATACAACATGTGGAGTTTATTATTCCAGAATGGTTTGATGACCCACGTGGAAAGGGCTTTTTATTAATGTTATTTCTGAATTTAATCAAGAATTTAAAGTGCCATGAGTTGGAGGCTTGTTCTTTTCTTGCAATGACAATGATCGAGAAATCCAAAGTTTTCTTACTGTAATTCTTTAAAACTCGAGGTCGAGTTTTCTCCAACAAGGGGAGAATGATGCAGATTAAGATTGTGACATTTTTCTTAAATATTTCTTTTGGTATTTTAGAAAATCAATTGTTTGTAAATCAATTAGTATTATTTTTCTAGGAGTCTAGTATCTTTTTAAATATTTGTTTCCTGTTAGAAGTGTCTAGAGTTTCGTTTAGTATACTATTTAAGATTATAACCCTCATTTAGGAATTTCAATTTTTGAGTTAAATAAAAATTATTGAGGCGAGCCGCCATTTATTTCCAATTCTTTTGTATTTGTTAGAATCAACAAACTCTTGAAACCTTAAATCTGGTATTCGTGTGTCGAATCAACAGGTTCAAGTACGCGTTCTTCCCACCACATCGAGCTGCATCACACCGAAAAAGAGAAAAATCCACCAATACATCAATTCAAAAACCAACAGAATTATGCAGACTGGCGAAGAAGACGAGGCAATTGTTGGACCAAACGTCCTACATTTTAATTTTGATGATCCAATATTATTGTGCTATTTGATTACATGCACTATGTGATGAATTTAAGATTGAATTTGAGATTGATTTTTATTGATGAGGTTTATACCTACTTGTGAACTCACTAATCATTTTTATATCAAATGAATTCGGATTAAGATGAAATTTGGTAGAGACATTATTTACATCAAAATAAACATTTTTCATGAAGACATGACTAAGAAATGTTGACTTCTTCTTACTCAAAATCGTTGCCCAAATATCTGTTTGAAATTGCTACGAAATGTTATTATTCAATTGATTTATGTGACTTATTATATGACTATATGATATTTATTTGAGCTGGAAACTTACATACACATTAGCCTATCTATGCAAAGATATTTGGAGAGAGAGTTGGCTGGGATTTGATTACATCAAACTTCCATGGCAGAGCTTGATGAGTACAATCCTAGTTACTCTATCTTGGTCTCGTTGGTTTTCACTACAACCACAACCACACACCCATTTGACACATAATATCTATATATCATATCAAACGGGCTTAATAGCGAGAGGGATTTTGGCCCAATGGGTTGGCCAAAATTTAACACTAACATGCACCCAGTATAGCCTATAGAGACTCAAATGAGACAAATACAAAAGGAATTATGCAAAGTCCTGTACTTTTACAATCCTTGTAAGGCCAACAGTGGCGAGTACGTATCCATTTGAGTTAGGTAGAAAAGTTTGAATAATCAAACTTGGGATTGAAAATATAGGAATTGATACCGAGTGTTTCAAGGTTGAGTTTATGTGTTTGAAGTGCATTTTTGAAGAGTACACTTACTTAAAAATGGTTTCGGATAGAAATGGGAAGGTTTAGGTCCCAGAATAACTTTTTTAGAGAGTCAGGGGAATAATCGCTCAAGCGACTCCAGCACACTGATTGCGAAGTAGCTATTAAAATACCCTTTATGCGAACTATTCATCCCAAACCTACTCTTTCCAACTCTCATTTTCTCTTAAAAATCCTTCTCCCAACCTTTCAAGTGATAGGAATAGTATGCTAAAGACCATTATTTTATGTAATATTCAAACTCGATTTATTTATTTGAATAAAATATATTTAAAATTTAAAATAAGAAAAGACATATTGGCATCAGTGTCTTTTATTCTATATGGTATATGAATTGGTGTGTAGAGTCTATGCTTGCACACGGAAGACAATTCATAAGTTCCTATCGAATATAAGTAAGCAATCACAGCTAAGATGGAATTGGACAAACCGTCGGCTTGGCTGTGGTATAGTATTTCAATATACCTATCTTGGTTACGAAGAGTGGCAAAAACGTTATAGAATTATTCATATTCTTAATTTATTAAAGATTATTAGTACATGTGCATTTAATGTATGAGACTTTGATTTACTAGAGGGTGAGGTTTTTTTATACATGCCAACAAACACCAAGTGAGTTGGGTCACCGCGTTAAATGTACGATGAAAAATAATATGTTAATAAAATTCACGTCCAATTATGGATTGATAATACCCTCTTGAGAAAGCATATAGGATTTGAGATTGTGTCAAAACCTTACAGGTAGATTTTAATTAATCCGACACATTCAAATAAGTTAAGCTGTAAGCTTAAGGAAATATTCAAAGATGTCAATTAAATATTATATGTCAGTGGCATATTGAATTGACGGGTATCTGTAACTTAACATGAGGAATTTTATGAACAAGTATAACGAAAGACTCAGATTTAATTTGAGATAAAACAGGCAGTGCAATTATAATATTTTAGTGGAATATATTATAATTTATGAATTATAATTATGTCCATCGGTTTGGACTGATAATTAAATTCATAGGAAGCCCACGTTTTCTTTTTTCTAGTTGATTCCCACTATAGCCCAGAAGTCTAATACTAGAAGATACAGGAAAACCAAAACAGATTGTAATTAGGAGAAGTAGAGGCCTAGGGGCCGGCCCACCTAGGGAGAAAATCCTAGGTGTGGCCGACCCTATAATACACACATAATGTGTGTTTTGTTGACACAAGTTTTGAGACACCAGTTGGCCTCTCTACTCTCTAATCATTTCCACTAGTTTTGGTTTGTGTTCTTCAGGTTCTTGGAGAAAAGAGATCACCCTCTCAATCCAAGTTTGGGAATTGATGCATACGGTAGAAGATCTGTAGGTTTGAGCTTAGTATCAAACTCACTGACTCCATCCTTCGTTCCTGATTATTAGAGATCAAATCAGAGAAATCTCAAGGTATATAATCTACTTGTAATTAATTGATATATGGTTTATGCTATGGTGATTAGTATTCTATAAGAAATTTTTTAGACTTGTCTAGCTATCGTTTATGTCTATGAGATCCTTATACGCTTCCGTGAGTTGGATGTTTCCAACAATTGGTATCGGAGCCGGTCCTAGATACGTAATCGATGCTAAACAAAATAAAAAATTTGTCAAATTTAATTTGCTAGCATAATCTATGTTTTTCGGTGTTATTGCTAACTTGTTAGACCTTCCTCCCTATTGGAAATTTTCGATTACAAATATCTCAGATTATTAGTTTTCTTGATAGTCATAATGGGTAGTCATTTATCATAAAATTATTTCCCCTTCAGAATAAATTTTACGAAGATGGTGAGATTATGATCAAGTGATGATTCTACACTTAACTATAAATTATGAAAATATTTTCCATCGAAATCAATATCATTATTTATAGGACCAAAACAAGTTAAATAATTAAATTTACATTTGACACGGCGTGTTGTCTAGACAATGAAATTTAATGTGAACTAAATTGCACTGAATTTATTCTCCCATCGAGATAGGAAATTTCATGTTAAAGTGTTTTGATTATTAACGAATTATATGATGAATTATGGGTGTAATTTTAGATAATTCAAATCATGTATGCCATAAATTAATTTCTGAATATGTCTTTTTTCAGTTTTTCAAAATGCCTTCATTCAACCCATTATCTGTTATACTGAAAGACCATAAGTTGGATGGAACAAACTATGTCAACTGGAAAAGAAATTTAGATATTGTGCTCACCTTTGAAGAGTACAAATTTGTGTTGACTAAAGTATGCCCTGAATTGCCTAAGGAGGGCCACTGATGAGCAAATCAGTGCTCACAAGAAGTGTAAGAAGGTTGATGAAATGGCTAGATGCTACATGTTAGCATCAATGTAGCCTAAAGGAGATGTTTGGTGATCAAGGCAGAGCCGCAAGGCAGACTGCCATGAAAACACTCCTAAACACCCAGATGAAGGAAGGAGCCAATGTAAGTGAACACACTCTTAAGATGATGAGTCTTTTGAATGAGCTCGAAGTACCTGGTGCTGATATTGATGGTGAAAGCCAAACCGATATCATACTTCAATCTCTTCCTGATAGCTATGAGAATTTTTGGCTGAACTATAACATGAACAAAAGGCTTTATACCTTGTCGGAACTTCTCAATGAGCTTAAAGGAGCAGAAAAACATTAACCTAAGCAAGCTAAGGTCAATCTGAATGAGAAAGGATCTTCTACTAAATTGAAAGGTAAGAAGAAGAAAAAGACTCAAAAGAAGAATAAGTCAGTCAACTCCAAAGGTATTCAAGGTGGAGTGAAAAAGCCGAAAGGCAAGTGTTTTCACTGTGGTCAGAAGGGACATTGGAAAAAGCAATGTCACACATGACTAAGCAAGAATACTCAAGGTAACTTTCTTTTATTTGTTGTCAAAACACAATTAGCGGTTGTGTCTACTGGATCTTGGAGTGTAGACGCTGGAGCCATTAATCATGTTTGCAATTCGTTACAGGGGTTCTAGGAATCCAGATTACCAAATAAAGAAGAGAGTTATGTGCTTTTGGGAGATGCAACAAGACTAAGAGTAGAAGCAGTAGGCGTTTTTCATTTGAGTTTTAGTAGTGATAGGACTTTAATTTTGAACGATTGTCTTTACGTACTAGCTATGAGACGAAATTTACTTTCAGTTCCATCTTTAACTTTGAATGGATATTGTTTTGAGTTTGATAACTCTATTGTTATCAGGTACAATAAACATTTTATCTGTTCTGGTACTTTGGTAGATAATATTTACATCACAAGTCAAAATTCTGCTAAATGTAATGAATTGAACAACTCAACAATTTTGCCATCTAAGAGAAAGGAACCTTCAAAGCCAAATCAAACTTATCTTTAGCATCTACACTTAGGTCATATAAATCTAAACAGGATTACTAGACTGGTACGAGAAGGACCTTTGAGTTCATTAGAAGTTGAGGAACTTCCAGTCTGTGAATCATGTTTAGAAGGTAAGATGACTAAGAGGCCTTTTTCGGCCAAGGGTATAGAGCCAAAGAATGTTTGGAGTTGGTACATTCTGATGTGTGTGGTTTAATGACTATCCAAGCGAGAGGAGGTTATGAGTACTTCGTCACTTTCATAGACGACTATTCAAGGTATGGATACATTTTTCTAATGCACCATAATTCTGAAACTTTTGAGATGTTCAAAAGCTATAAGGTAGTTACGGAGAAGCGTTTAGAAAAGAGTATCAAATCACTATGATCTTATCGTGGTGGCGAATACCTCTCAGGAGAGTTTATGGAATACTTAAATGCAGAGGAGATTTCATCCCAGCTGACTGCTCTAGACACACCATAACAAAATGGTGTGGCAGAAAGGAGGAATAGAACTCTTATGGAAATGGTAAGATCGATGATGAGTTTTTCTGAGTTGCTTAATTTCTTCTGGGGCTATGCCTTAGAAATAGCTGCCTACATTCTGAACTTAGTTCCTTCTAAGTTAGTACCAACTACTCCTACTGAATTATGGATAGGGCGAAAGCCCAGCTTGGCCCATATACGGATATGGGATAGTCCGACCTATGTGTTGGTAGGGAACACTGAGAAGTTGGAATCAAGAACAGAAGTATATTTTTTCATTGGATACCCTCGAGGTACCAAAGGTGGTTTGTTTTATAGTCCGAAGGATCAGAAGGTCATTGTCAGCACCAATGCCCGATTCTTAGTAGAAGACTATATGATGAATCACAAACCCAAAAGTAAGATTGCTATTGAAGAATGAAGAGGGGAAACACAAGGAAACCAAACAACTCAAGAAACAACAGTTGAGGATAACGATCCAGAACCACATAACAGTGAGAGGATTGTGGGATCCCAAACTGATTCTGTTCAAAGGGATGATCAGGACATGCTGGGGAATAAACCAAATCATCGTGAAGATCCTGATACAAATTGAACAGAATCATCACACCAAAATACTCCATACGAACAAACATGGCCTCGTTGTAGTAGGAGGGTAACTAGATTACCTAGTCGGTATGCTCTATTGGGTGAAGAGTATGAAATGATCCCAACTGAACAAGATACTGATCCCAGTAACTACAAATAAGCTCTCAAGATAAAGATGCAATATCTTGGAAGAAAGCTATGAAATTTGAGATGGAGTCCATGTACTCAAATAAGGTCTGGGAACTTGTAGAAGCACCGAATGGTGTAAAACCCATTGGTTGCAAGTGGATCTACAAGAGAAAGACGAGGGTGGATGGGAAGGTTGAAACCTTCAAAGCTAGGTTTGTTGTGAAAGGGTACACTCAAAAAGAAGGGATCAATTATGAGAAAACCTTTTTGTCGGTAGCCATGCTTAAATAGATCTGGATACTTTTATCCATTGCAACATATTATGATTATGAAATATGGAAAATGGATGTCAAGATAGCTTTCCTAAATGGAAGTCTTAACGAAAGCATCTATATGGTGCAACCAGATGGATTTGTAGCCAGAAACCAGGAGCACCTTTTGTGCAAGCTTAAAAGATACATTTATGGACTCAAGCAGGCATCTAGGTCTTGGAATATAAGATTCGACCAGGCCATAAAATCCTATGGATTTGAGCAATATCCTGATGAACCTAGTGTCTATCGGAGGAGCAATAGAAGTGTGGTAGTATTCTTAGTACTTTATGTAGATGATATATTACTCATCAGAAACGATGTAGCTATATTATCTACTGTTAAGGTCTTGTTGAGTAGTAAATTCAAAATGAAAGACTTGGGAGAAGTCGGCCACATTCGTGGGATCAAACTACTAAGAGATCGAAAACAAAGAATGTTGGGACTATCTCAGGGAGTCTACATTGACACCATCCTGGCAAGATTTGGCATGAAAGATTCCAAGAAATGATTTCTTCCTTACAGATATGGAGTCACTTTATCTTGAGATCAGTGTCCTAAGGATGCTGATGAGATAAAGAAAATGAGTCAAGTACCATATGTTCGGTAATGGGAAGCCTCATGTATGCCATGATGTGTACTAGACCAGACATATGTTATATGGTTGGTCTAGTTAGCATATATCAGTCTAATCCAGGTATAGAACATTGGATTGTTGTAAAGCACATACTCAAGTACCTAAGGAGAACGAGAGATTGTGTGTTGGTTTACAAGTCTGATAAGCTTAGACCCACCGGGCATACAGATTCAGATTTTCAGTCAGACAAAGATTCTAGGAAATCAACTTCAGGGTATGTTTTCACATTGGGAGATGGAGCCATTAGTTGGAGAAGTGTCAAGCAATCTTGTATTGCTGACTCCACTATGGAAGCTGAATATGTAGCAACCTATGAGGCAGCTAAAGAATCAGTGTGGCTCCGAAACTTTCCTATAGACTTGAATATGGTGCCTACAACTCTGTCGTCTATTACACTTTATTGTGATAATAGTGGAGCAGTTGCAAATTCAAAGGAACCAAGGGCTCATTCAAAAGGAAAACATATTGAACGCAAGTATCACTTGATACGCGAGATCGTACGGAGTGATGACGTCGTAGTAACGAAGATAACATCAAAGGATAACCTGGCGGATCCATTCACCAAGTGCTTACCAACAAAACCATTTGAGGGAGACTTGGAGGGCCTGACAATAAGATATGTATCGTCAAGCAGAAGTGGGAGATTGATAGAAATAGTATGCTAAAGGTCATTATTTTATGTAATATTCAAACTCGATTTATTTATTTGAATAAAATATATTTAGCATTTAAAATGAGAAAAGACATATTGGCATCAATGTCTTTTATTCTATATGGTATATGAATTAGTGTGTAGAGTCTAAGCTTGCACACGGAAGATCAATTCATAAGTTTCTATCGAATATACGTAAGCGATCATAGCTAACGTGAAATTGGACAAACCATCAGCTTGGTTGTGGTATAGTATTTCAATATACCTATCTTGGTTACGGAGAACGACAAAGCTTTAACTTACTATACCAGTACACTTGGAGTGTATTGATCAGGACTACGTGTGAGTCAATTTTTCTAGTCACTCACAGACGTTATAGAATTGTTCATATTCTTAATTTATTAAAGATTATTAGTACATGTGCATTTAATGTACGATACTTTGATTTACTAAAGGGGGAGGTCTTTTTGTACATACCAACAAACACCAAGTGAGTTGGATCACTGCGTTAAATGTACGATGGAAAATAACCTGTTAATAAAATTCACATCCAATTATGGATTGATGATACCCTCTTGAGAAAGCTTATAGGATTTGAGATTGTGTCAAAACCCTACAAGTGGATTTTAATTAACCGACACATTCAAATAAGTTAAGCGGTAAGCTCAAGGAAATATTTAAAGATGTCAATTAAATATTATATGTCAGTGGCATATTTAATTGACGGGTACCTGTAACTTAACGTGAGGAATTTTATGAACAAGTATAACGAAAGACTCAGATTTAATCTGAGATAAAACGAGGGGTGCAATTATAATATTTTAGTGGAATATAATTTATGAATTATAGTTATGTCCATGGGTTTGGAATTATAATTAAATTCATAGGAAGCTCATGTTTTATTTTTCCTAGTTGGTCCCCACTGTAGCCCAGAAGCCCAATACTAGAAGATATAGGACAACCAAAATGGACTGAAATTAGGAGAAGTAGAGGCTTAGGGGCTAGCCCACCTAGGGAGAAAACCCTAGGTGTGGCCGATGACGGATCGAGTTTAACACAAGAGGGGGGGTGAATTGTGTCCCCAAATTCCAATTGGAATCCCTTTTTCAATTTAAACAAATTAATGGCAATTAACAAGTAGCACACAAATTTGGACTCTAATGATTTTCCTAATCAATATTCAATCCAATGCAAGATGTGATACAATATAGTGAATGACCAAATATCAAATAATCAAGAATTGCACAAAACAGATTTTCAAGCAACACACTGCACACAGATTTTCCAACTCAGATTTTACCTATCAAATGATGTCAAAATGCAACGAAATTTTATATGCAATGTCACAACACCTTAATAAACACTATATCAAAATTTCAGATCAAAATTCAAAGTTTAAGGCAGTCTGCTAATCTCGGACAGATTAGGGTTTTGAAAATCCTGCAGTTTGAAACAAGTAGTAAATATAAACAAGTAAACAAAGAAATCAACACAGCGATTTATAGTAGTTCGGAGACCCTTCTCCCACGTCTACTACCTAGATTCACCAACCTAGGATTTTCCCAACTCCACTAAGGTGTGGTTTTAAGAGACCCACAAAACTCCTTACACCAAGGGTTTCTAAGAACTCCCTCAAACTTCAATGTTTACAATTTCCCCTAACAAAGGGAATTTCTCAATGGGATTTTCAGCCAAGGTTCTCACAGGTTACCTCAAAGGTATTTGGTATGGAACTCTCAAGATTACAGCAACACTCTCAAAGATAGGATTTTAAGAACAAGAGAGGTTTAGATTGTAAGTAAACAAAGCCTAAAGGATATAGGAACTTCCCTTTTGCAAAAGCAAGAGTAGTGAGAAGTCCTTGATTGTAGAGGCTTGTATTGGAGAAGATTGTTGTAGCAAATAGCAAGAAGGCTTGATGATTGATGAACTTGATAGCAAAAGGTTTCTCTCAAGGATAATTTTTCAATTTGCTTCTCCAAGTTGTATGAAAGGGAAGATCCTCTTTTAAAGGCAATTCTCTCCTATGCTTGTAGCCATTGGATCAAACTTCAAGAGTTGATCTCTACCATCCATTGCAGCTCCTAATCTTGGTCATTGATGTTTTGAGCAAACAAATCTCCACCATAGAGCATATAGACGTTGCACATGCTCCTTTTTTTAAGTCAAAAATTGCAAGCAAGAAAGTTGTCTTATGCACAACCATTTGATCAATGTATGTCTTCAAATCTTGACCATTCAAACTCTCTTTAATTCTCAGCCATGGATGTAGATTGTACTATGCCATCTTGTCCCTTCATTTTGAATCAAAGACTTCAAAAGTGATCCCATAGTCAAGGATCTTGTTTGATTGCACCAACATAACTTTCTTGGTAGCACATGTCTTGAGTGAAAATGTCAAGGATCTTGTTTGATTGCACCAACCTAACTTTCTTGGTAGCACATGTCTTGAGTGAAAATGTCAAACAAGAATATATCACTAATGATAGAGAGGACAAGGTTTGTCCCACATGTTTGAAAAGAGTTGTATCTCCATGAAGACCACAACCAATAGCCTCAATGTTTGATTCATTCAACTTGATAAAGTGCCTTAGTGGAAAGTTGGCAAATATAGGATTTTTCATAGTTTCCTAGAGCTCCAAGCTCATTCTTAGAAACTGGACTTCGACCACTCTTGAACATACTGAATTCTGAGCCATATGAGACCACAATGATGATTAACCTACAAGGAAATAGGAGGTAGAACTCCCCAATTGCATGTAAGCTCAAAGAGCTTCATATAGAGCGCATAGGTTAATTACATTAGAAAAACAACCCAGAAAATTCATATTACTGCATGATAAATCATTTTATATGTATTAGAATGTCCATGTAAAATTTCATAACAATTGGAAATCGTTTGGTCACTCAACCAAGCAATTAGATCACTAATAGTAAAACCGATAAATTCTAAGTGTAAATTCAAAGTCATTTTGCAAACTCAGTGTAAATGACCTTTTCTCTTGAACTTTACTAAATCAAATATGTTCATAGTGATGAAACTAAGATGCACACGAAATTTCATTTAAATCGGAGTTCATTTGGTTCACCACGTTCACAAAGAACACATATGCACAAAATTAGGTAAAACCTAGTTTTGGCGGAATTTAAGCATATATACAAATATATATGTGATGCACTTAATTTCTCATGATTATAGTCCTAGAACATATATTAAGCCTTCATGTGCATGTGGTTCAAGTTTCAAGTCATTTCGACCTAAGTTGGTTAAGATATGATAATTGGAAAATTAATGCTCTAACTTAGTTCATGTATGTTTGTTTTCAAAACTTAATTTCCAGCACTATCTCAAAAATATATAGTCATTTAAATTCAATTCATATAAATCAAATACTGCTTTAATGTTTCATTATCATTTATAAATGATTTAATATCATCAAAATTAGACATATAGGACCATAGGTCCAACAATCTCCCCCTTTTTGATGATTACAAAACATGCATGATATAAATGTCTATTTGATTGTAATTGAATTTAATATCAATTCAAAGTGCATTAAAAAGTTTAATGATATCAATTTAAAACAATTTTGAAACTCATATACAACTTTAGTTAAGTAAGCTTAGCTCCCCCTTACTTAAACATCTATTCTCTTCCAATCATGGCATATACACTCCCCCTTAAGTTATGCCTATATATGCATTTTGGCAAATGATTTTAATGCAATTTATCATCATGTCTCTCCCCCTTTTTGTAATAATTCAAAAAGTGGAGAACTAAGGGGTTGATGCAAGTTTTGTAAAATATTTATAAGCATTTTTGAGATTTTATCACAAAAGTGATTTAAGACCATAAACATTCTTCAAATAATATCAAAACTAGTTTTCATCAACAAATAATCATGGCTACACACCAATTGAACTAATAGAACCTAAGTGACCTAATTTGGAGCCTATCACACTAAGTGACCCATGGCCTCCTAATGACACTAGGTTACTCCCCCTTCAATCATGCATACCAATTTATACATTTAGCTTATAAGCACATATCACCAAGAAAATATAATAAGCATTCAAGTTCAATCTTGGGATATCAATCAAACAAGGATATGTATTCAAGTAATATGCACTCAAGGTGCTTCACACAAACCCAATGCATTTCTTAGTTTTATGAATCTATCCTTAGCTAAAGGTTTAGTGAACAAATCGGCAATATTATGTTCCCCTTCTACATGTTCAAGCACAATGCTCTTTTTAGCAACATGATCTCTAATGAAATGATGTCTAATGTCTATATGCTTCGCTTTACCATGATATCTAGGATTCTTAGACAAATGTATGGCACTTATGTTATCACAAAGAATTGGAATGTTTGAAAATTCCATATTAAAATCAAGCATTTGTTGTTTAATCCAAAGCAATTGGCAAGTACAACTACCAATAGCCATATATTCGGCTTCGGTAGTGCTCAAAGCAACACATGTTTGCTTCTTGGAGAACCAAGATATGAGCATATTTCCTAGGTATTGACAAGTACCACTAGTACTTTTCCTATTTATTTTGCAACCCGCAAAGTCGGCATCTACAAATGAATGCAAGTCAAATGAAGATTTCTTATCATACCACAACCCTAGGGAAGGTGTGTCCTTTAAGTACCTAAGAATCTTCTTTATGGCCATGAGATGTGTTTGCTTAGGATTAGATTGAAATCTTGCACACATGCAAACACTAAACATAATATCGGGCCTAGATGCGGTCAAGTAAAGTAAACTACCAATCATTGACCTATATCTCTTTTGATCAACATCATTACCATCTAGGTCGGGTTCTAATTTGGTTCCCACTCCCATAGGTGTGGATGAACCTTTAGAAATATCCATGCCAAACCTTTTTAATATCTCATTTGTATACTTAGTTTGACTAATGTGAGTGCCAAGTGGGGTTTGTTTAATTTGTAAACCTAGAAAGTAAGTCAACTCACCCATCATACTCATTTCAAATTCATTCTTCATGCATAATGCAAAATCTTCACACATAGATTCTAATGTAGCACCAAACACAATATCATCAACATATATTTGCACAATTAGCATATCAAGACCTTTGTATTTAATAAACAAAGTATCATCAATACTACCACATTGAAAACCATTTTCAAGCAAGAACTTAGACAATCTTTCATACCAAGCTCTAGGAGCTTGTTTTAAACCATATAAAGCCTTGTCTAGTTTGTAAACATGGTTTGGAAATTTCTTACTTTCAAATCCGGGAGGTTGTTTAACATAAACTTCCTCATTTATCACACCATTTAAAAATGCACTTTTCACATCCATTTGAAAAAGTTTGATATTTTTGTAACATGCAAATGCAAGCAATAATCTAATAGCCTCTAACCTTGCAACCGGTGCAAAGGTTTCATCAAAGTCAATGCCCTCTTCTTGGCAATATCCTTGGGCCACTAATCTAGCTTTGTTCCTAGTTACATTTGTTGGACCAAGACTTAGTGTCTAGTCAACATTGTGTTTTTGATGATTGTGTATGATTGTATACTAAAATGTGTGTGAGCATGCTTGACTTGAACATATCCTAAAATGCTAGAAAACATGCTTAAATGGTTATTTGGTTAATTGTTTAATATCTTAATTGTGCATATACAAATGAAGGCTTATGCATATCTCTATGTGAATTTGGTATCTATATATTTTTGAGATAGTGCTGGAAATTAAGTTTTGAAAATAAATATACATGGACTAAGTTAGGGTATTAATCTTCTAATGATCATAATTTATCTTACTTAGGTCCAAATTACTTGAAACTTGAACCACATGCACATGAAGGTTTAATATATGTTCTAGGACTATAATCATGAGAAATTAAGTGCATCACATATATATTTGGTCATATGCTTAAATTCCGCCAAAACTAGGTTTTACCTAATTTTGTGCATATGTGTTCTTTGTGAACGTAGTGAACCAAATGAACTCCGATTTAAATGAAATTTCGTGTGCATCTTAGTTTCATCACTATGAACATATTTGACTTAGTAAAGTTCAAGAGAAAATGTCATTTACACTGAGTTTGCAAAATAACATTGAATTTACACTTAGAATTTATCGGTTTCACTATTAGTGACTTATTTGCTTGGTTGAGTGACCAAACGATTTCCGATTGTTATGAAATTTTATGTGGACATTCTAATATATATAAAATGATTTCTCATGCAGTAATACGAATTTTCTGGGTTGTTTTTCTAATGTAATTAACCTATGCGCTCTATATGAAGCTCTTTGAGCTTACATGCAATTGGGGAGTTCTACCTCCTATTTCTTTGTAGGTTAATCATCATGAGGATGTTATATCACTCAGAATTCAGTTTGCTCAAGTGAATTGAAGTCCGGTTTTCAAGTATGAGCTTGGATCTCTAGAAAACCAAGAAAAACCTATGTTCATCAACCTTCCACTAAGGCATTTTGATTGATGATTGGAACTAGCCTTAGGGCTGTATAATATGGATATATTGGTGCTGCCAAATTCAGAGTTTGAAGTCAAGATTGGAGGGACATGTTTGGTCATGTGAAGGATCTCTTATCTTCATCAAACAAGATCATGCACATGCTTCCTTTATTGAGGTCAATGATAAGATTTTTGTGAGAAGAAAATTGATGAAGCTAAAGGACAAATGCAATGGTTGAAATTTGTAAGAGATGAGAAAGTATACTTTGCAACTAGACAAGACTTAGATTATGAAGATATTCTTGAAGACTACAAGCTCCAACGGTACACTAATCTATGGCCGAGATTGAATTGTTTTGAATTATGAATGGATCAGATTACAACAAGACTTGAAGGGTTAAGATGACCATTTAAAAGGTGAATCCAATGGTTGTGCATAAGACCATATTCTTGCTTGCAATTTTTGACTTAAAAGAAGATCTTACTTGATTTTTGGAGTCAAAGATGGTTGCAAGTTGCTACACATTTTGTAGGAAATCATTGGAGATACCAAGGCCAAGATTTGGTGTAAGTTTGATCAAATGGTCAAAGATGACAAAATTGTTGGAGATACCAAGGTCAAGATTTGGTGCAAGTTTGATCAAATTGTCAAAGATGGCTGCAAGTGCACATGACAACTCAAATCTTGGAAAGCTAGACTTGGAAAATAATGCAAGTGCAACGGCTACATATTGTAAGGTCAAGATTTAATGATCTATTCATTCAATGGCCAAGATTTGCACATGTAATTGAAGGTCGAGATTTGAAGATAGAAAAAGATCCAATGGTGGAAATCACAAGAGCTTGGTAAATTATAAAGAGGGGTTCTTCCTCATTCCAACTTGGAGAAGCTAAAATTACATTGAAGAAATTCTTGCTTTCAAAACTTTCAAGCTAGTTTGTGCCATTGAATCCAAGCTTCTACCCAAGCCACTCTAAAGGCTTCCTCACTATTTTGCTTTTGCAAAGAGGGAGTGCTTCTCATTTGGCTTCTTATTTTCAGATTCGAAAATCCTCATTATTCTTCATTTTCTATCCAACCCGTGAGGTGATATTGTGATTCTTGAGTGTTCCTCAACCCTATTTGCTTAGTGCAAACCTTGAGTGAACCATTTATACCGAACACTTGTAAAAGTCCCTTCATTGGGCAAAAACCTTGTTGAGGTTGAGTTTAAGGGAGTGCTTGAAACCCTTGGTTGTAAAGTTTGAAGATTATCTTGAAATCTTCAGTTTTAAGGGTGACCTAAAAACCCTTGTGAGTTTTGTGGAGCTCTTGAGAAAACCACATCCTTAGTGGAGGTTGAAAAATCCTAGGTTGGTGAACCTAGGTAGTAGATGTAGGAGAAGAGTCTTCGAACTACTATAAATTGCTGTGTGGACTTTCTTGATTGCATTGCTTGCTTGTTGATTGATTAAGTGTTTTGATTGCAGAATTTTCTGAACCACTAGTCTGTCCGTGCACTGTTCACATAGCTAAACTTTGAATTTTAATCTGAATTTTTGATATAGTATTCATTAGGGTGTTGTGATACTGCATACCAAATTTCATTGAATTCGGACTTGATTTGCTAGGTGAAATTTGAGTTGTAAAATCTGTGCACAGTGTGTTGTTTAAAAAATCTGTTTTTACAATTCCTTGATTATTTGATAATTGATCATTCACCATATTGTATCACATCTTGCATTCAAATGAATATTGATTAGGATAATCATTAAAGTTCAAATTTGTGTGCTAATTGTTAATTGACATTGATTTCCTTTTAAATTATAAAAAGAGATTCCTATCGGAATTTGGGGACACAATTCACCCCCCCTCTTGTGTTAAGTACGATCCATCAACATTACCATTTTCATCCATCTTATTCCTATAGACCCATTTTGTTCCTATAATGGTGTGGTCTTTAGGTTTAGGACAAAGAGTCCAAACCTTACTTCTCTCAAATTGTTCTAACTCCTCTTGCATGGCATACACCCAATCATCATCATGCAAAGCATCACGTACATTTTTAGGCTCTACTAAAGAAAGCATGGCAAAAGAGTTTAAAGGATTAGAATTAACCGTAGAGTCCCTTTTGGCTCTTAGTTGCCTTCCTTGATGCAAGTCTCCAATAATTAGTTCTTTTGGATGAGACTTCATCACCTTGTATTTGTGAACACCCGGTTGTTCCATAGCATTTTCAGCTTCTTTTGGTTCTTCGTTTCCCTCGGGTTCACCTTCACTTTCTTCATTTGGTGGTGTTTCTTCATTTGAGATATTCATCTCCCTTAAGTTCTCCACCAAAGGGACATCATCTTCATCTTCTTCTAGCAATTTTACTCCATGTGTACCTTCATTTTTGTGCTTCAAAGGATGTTCCAAATCTGAAAAATCATTTTCTACACGCACATTTGGAGCAAGTGTGGTCATATCATCGAATTTAACATTTACACTTTCTTCCACAATTTTAGTTCTAGAGTTAAATACTCTATATGCTTTAGATGATGATGAATATCCTAAAAATATTCCAATGTCACTCTTTGCATCAAATTTATCCAAATTGTCTTTGGTATTTAAAATAAAACATTTAGCACCAAAAACCTTAAAGTAATCTACTTTAGGTTTCTTGTCATACAAGAGTTCATAAGGAGTTTTCTTTAATCCTTTTCTAATGCTAAGTCTATTACTCACATAACATGCATTACTAGTAGCTTCGGCCCAAAAATATTTAGGAAGATTATATTCTAGAAGCATGGTTCTTCCTAGTTCTTGTAAAGTTCTATTCTTTCTTTCTACAACCCCATTTTGTTGAGGTGTCCTAGGAGCACTAAACTCGTGTTTAATACCAAAAGAAGCACACAAAGAATCAAAATTAGCATTTTCAAATTCACCTCCATGGTCACTTCTAATTTTTGAAACTTTTAAGTTATGCTCATTTTGCAATCTCCTAAGTAAGTTTTCAAAAGCATGCAATGCATCACTTTTATGCACAAGAAACAAACACCATGTAAATCTAGTATAATCATCCACAATAACAAATGCATAGTATTTTCCACCTAGACTCCTAACTCTACTAGGACCAAATAAATCCATATGTAACAATTCTAGAGGCCTAGAAGTACTAATATCAAGTTTAGGCTTAAAAGACTCTTTAGTTTGTTTACCCCTAACACAAACATCACAAACATGTTCAACATTGAAATTTAACTTAGGCAATCCTCTAATAAGTTCATTGGCACACAACTTTTTCAATGTAGACATTCCGATATGACCTAATCTTCTATGCCAATGCAAAGCATCATCATTCTTAGCAAGCAAGCAAGATATTTTAGAATTTTTCATAGCATCAAAATGCATTACATACATATCACCACTTCTACTTCCTAATTTCACAACATTACCATAAACATCAAACACATAACATTTATCATTTTTGAAAAGAATATCAAAGCCTTTATCGGCTAAATGACTAACACTCAATAAATTAAAAGATAAATTTTCAACCAATCTTACTTCACTAAGGGAGAAAGAAGAGTTACCTATGGATCCCAAGCCTAGGATCTTACCTTTGACCTTGTCTCCAAAGGTCACAAATCCTCCATTCTTCTTTGCTTCAAAGGATGTGAATAATGAAGCATCTCCCGTCATGTGTCTAGAACAACCACTATCCAAATACCATTTGCATGATTCGGATTTGGATTTTAAGCACACCTAGATAAACACATGTTTAATATACCTTAGGTATCCAAACTTTGGATCCTTTGGGGTTAGTAGCAATAAAGGCATATGCATCAATTTTGAAAGTTCTCATCACATATGCTTTCTTTTCAAAGTCATTCAACCCTTTAGGCACCCAAACCTTCTTCACATAAACTTTTCTCTTCCTAGGTGTAGTTCCTTTAGGAACATTAGCCTTACCCTTGGGGTAGATACCATTTTTGTTCACATTGACCGTGGCCTCCTTAGCCTCTAGGGTGTCCTTAAGTTTCATAGGATCATATCCTAATCCACTCTTGTCAAGATAATGTCTTTGAGATGCAAGAAGTTCATCCAATTTAGAAGAACTCATAGAAAATTTTGAAAATTGTTTTTCAAGCATATTGTATTTCTCATTGGCCATATCAAGCTCTTTTTGTAGAGAAGAAGAGTTAGGCATAATAATGCACTCATGATCATCCCATGTATCCAACTCACCTTCTAGCTCATGAATCCTAGCATGCAAAGCATCTAAGTCATGTGAATTGCTAGATGATGCAATGTTACTAGAATTAACACATGTTTTCAATTGATTTTTTAAATCCTCATTTTCTTGAACTAATGCATCAAGTGAAAAACATACATCATCATATTTAGATTTCAAATCACAACACTCATTTAGATGCATTTTTTCTACTTTAGAAAGTCTACTAACTTCTTTCTTAGCATGCTTGTGTTTATGCATCAATTTCTCATAAGCAATATAAAGTTCATCATAAACACAAGAGAGCTCATCATAAGAAGATTTAGAAGATGTTACCATCTCATCCGAATTTGATGAGGACACTTCCTCTTCCTCATTTGCCATGAGACACAAGTTGGCTTGGAGTTCCTCTTCACTATCACTTGAAGATGATGATGAAGAATCATCCCAAGTGGCCTTGAATGCCTTCTTCTCCTTCTTCCCTTTGTCCTTCTTCTTCTCTTTCTCTCTATATTCCTTATGCTTCTTCTTTTGAAGCTTAGGGCAATCGGCCATAAAGTGACCTACTTTGCCACACTTAAAGCAAGTACTCTTTTCTTTCTCTTTCTCCTCTCTCTTTTCTTTAAAAGCCTTTCTATTCTTGAATCCTCCACGTTTGTTCATCTTCAAGAACTTCTTGAAATGCTTAGCTAATAGGGCTGCTCCTATTTCACTATCATCATCACTAAAATCCGAACTAGTGTCACTATTGATCCTAAGAGCTAAGCCATTTTTCTTAGGTGGTGCATCTTCCTCATCTAATCTTGACATCTCCAACTCATGTGTCATTAGACTTCCTATTAATTCCTCTATCTTAAGCTTCCTAAGGTCTTTAGCCTCTTTAATGGCTACTACCTTATCTTTCCAAATCCTAGGTAAACTCCTAAGGATCTTTTGGACCTTATCAACTTCTTCATATGGTTTGTTCAAAGCTTCTAATTCATTACATATGCAAGTAAGTCTAGAAAACATCTCCCTAATGCTCTCACCCTTCTTCATTCTAAAGGTCTCAAACTCGGTGACTAGCATGTTTATCTTAGAGTCCTTCACTTGACTTGTTCCTTCATGCTTCAACTCTAACATATCCCAAATCTCCTTTGCACTCTTACATTGAGCTATGTAATCAAATTCACTCCTAATAAGTGCAATGTGCAAAGTGTTGATTGCCTTATTATTTAGGCTAAGTAATCTCTTATCTTCCTTAGTAAACTCACTCTTTTCCTTATCTACCATCTCATCACCCAAAAGTTTCCTAGGAACATAAGGACCATTCTCTACAACTTCCCACAAATCATAATCAATGGAATTTATAAAAATTTTCATCCTATTTTTCCAAAAACCGTATTGCAAGCCATTGAAAAATGGTGGTCTATTCATGGATAGGCCTTCGGCCTCACCATAAGAATTAATATTTGCCATAAATATGCCAAATAGGATATAACTCCTAGTTTTAGCTAACCTGCTCCGATACCAATTGACGGATCGAGTTTAACACAAGAGGGGGGGTGAATTGTGTCCCCAAATTCCAATTGGAATCCCTTTTTCAATTTAAACAAATTAATGGCAATTAACAAGTAGCACACAAATTTGGACTCTAATGATTTTCCTAATCAATATTCAATCCAATGCAAGATGTGATACAATATAGTGAATGACCAAATATCAAATAATCAAGAATTGCACAAAACAGATTTTCAAGCAACACACTGCACACAGATTTTCCAACTCAGATTTTACCTATCAAATGATGTCAAAATGCAACGAAATTTTATATGCAATGTCACAACACCTTAATAAACACTATATCAAAATTTCAGATCAAAATTCAAAGTTTAAGGTAGTCTGCTAATCTCGGACAGATTAGGGTTTTGAAAATCCTGCAGTTTGAAACAAGTAGTAAATATAAACAAGTAAACAAAGAAATCAACACAGCGATTTATAGTAGTTCGGAGACCCTTCTCCTACGTCTACTACCTAGATTCACCAACCTAGGATTTTCCCAACTCCACTAAGGTGTGGTTTTAAGAGACCCACAAAACTCCTTACACCAAGGGTTTCTAAGAACTCCCTCAAACTTCAATGTTTACAATTTCCCCTAACAAAGGGAATTTCTCAATGGGATTTTCAGCCAAGGTTCTCACAGGTTACCTCAAAGGTATTTGGTATGGAACTCTCAAGATTACAGCAACACTCTCAAAGATAGGATTTTAAGAACAAGAGAGGTTTAGATTGTAAGTAAACAAAGCCTAAAGGATATAGGAACTTCCCTTTTGCAAAAGCAAGAGTAGTGAGAAGTCCTTGATTGTAGAGGCTTGTATTGGAGAAGATTGTTGTAGCAAATAGCAAGAAGGCTTGATGATTGATGAACTTGATAGCAAAAGGTTTCTCTCAAGGATAATTTTTCAATTTGCTTCTCCAAGTTGTATGAAAGGGAAGATCCTCTTTTAAAGGCAATTCTCTCCTATGCTTGTAGCCATTGGATCAAACTTCAAGAGTTGATCTCTACCATCCATTGCAGCTCCTAATCTTGGTCATTGATGTTTTGAGCAAACAAATCTCCACCATAGAGCATATAGACGTTGCACATGCTCCTTTTTTTAAGTCAAAAATTGCAAGCAAGAAAGTTGTCTTATGCACAACCATTTGATCAATGTATGTCTTCAAATCTTGACCATTCAAACTCTCTTTAATTCTCAGCCATGGATGTAGATTGTACTATGCCATCTTGTCCCTTCATTTTGAATCAAAGACTTCAAAAGTGATCCCATAGTCAAGGATCTTGTTTGATTGCACCAACATAACTTTCTTGGTAGCACATGTCTTGAGTGAAAATGTCAAGGATCTTGTTTGATTGCACCAACCTAACTTTCTTGGTAGCACATGTCTTGAGTGAAAATGTCAAACAAGAATATATCACTAATGATAGAGAGGACAAGGTTTGTCCCACATGTTTGAAAAGAGTTGTATCTCCATGAAGACCACAACCAATAGCCTCAATGTTTGATTCATTCAACTTGATAAAGTGCCTTAGTGGAAAGTTGGCAAATATAGGATTTTTCATAGTTTCCTAGAGCTCCAAGCTCATTCTTAGAAACTGGACTTCGACCACTCTTGAACATACTGAATTCTGAGCCATATGAGACCACAATGATGATTAACCTACAAGGAAATAGGAGGTAGAACTCCCCAATTGCATGTAAGCTCAAAGAGCTTCATATAGAGCGCATAGGTTAATTACATTAGAAAAACAACCCAGAAAATTCATATTACTGCATGATAAATCATTTTATATGTATTAGAATGTCCATGTAAAATTTCATAACAATTGGAAATCGTTTGGTCACTCAACCAAGCAATTAGATCACTAATAGTAAAACCGATAAATTCTAAGTGTAAATTCAAAGTCATTTTGCAAACTCAGTGTAAATGACCTTTTCTCTTGAACTTTACTAAATCAAATATGTTCATAGTGATGAAACTAAGATGCACACGAAATTTCATTTAAATCGGAGTTCATTTGGTTCACCACGTTCACAAAGAACACATATGCACAAAATTAGGTAAAACCTAGTTTTGGCGGAATTTAAGCATATATACAAATATATATGTGATGCACTTAATTTCTCATGATTATAGTCCTAGAACATATATTAAGCCTTCATGTGCATGTGGTTCAAGTTTCAAGTCATTTCGACCTAAGTTGGTTAAGATATGATAATTGGAAAATTAATGCTCTAACTTAGTTCATGTATGTTTGTTTTCAAAACTTAATTTCCAGCACTATCTCAAAAATATATAGTCATTTAAATTCAATTCATATAAATCAAATATTGCTTTAATGTTTCATTATCATTTATAAATTATTTAATATCATCAAAATTAGACATATAGGACCATAGGTCCAACAGCCGACCCTTTAAATACACACATAGTGTGTGTTTTGTTGACACAGGTTTTGAGACACCGGTTGGCCTCTCTACTCTCTAATCTTTTCCACTAGTTTTGGTTTGTGTTCTTCAGGTTCTTGGAGAAAAGAGGACACCCTCTCAATCCAAGTTTGGGAATTGGTGCATACAGTGGAAGATCCGCAGGTTTGAGCTTAGTATCAAACTCACGAACTCCATCCTTCGTTCCTGATTATTAGAGATCAAATCAGAGAGATCTCAAGGTATATAATCTACTTACAATTAATTGATATATGGTTTATGCTATAGTGATTAGTATTTGATAAGAAATTTTTGAAACTTGTCTAGCTATTGTTTATGTCTATGAGGTCCTTATACGCTTCCACGAGTTGCATGTTTCCAACATTAAGATCATCAAGTAAGGTATTCTTCAAACTTTAGTTGATTTAGAGATTATCTCTCTCTAGCTCATTATAGTTCCACTTATCTCTTTTTGTTAATCTTTCAAGATTAGAATCTTAACTCAAATCTTTGAGTTAGAGGATCCTTAGAGGCTTAAAGAGAGTTTAAATCACTTCCATTTACTTGGTTTCTTCACCCTTGGTAAGTCTCCTAGACATAAAAACTTGTTATTTTTAATTTGGATAAATTAAAGTTCTAGGGTTTATGGGATTTACTGATTTTTTATTTCAATCGATCAAAGTGATATTTTTAGTAATCGATGTGTTGTGTATGGGTATTGCCTCAATGGATAGTACTTGAAAAACACTTGATGTGTAAGTGGATAGATTTGTGGATTTTTAAAAAATGCTAAAGAATAGAGGTGGGGCAATTCTACCTTTTTACTCTAAGCTACAATGTGTTGTGGAAGCCATTCCTTGGATGGCCATAACTTGATCTTTGATTGAATTGCCCTTGGCCACTATTTTGTTCTGTGTCATTGTTATGATCATGGTTTGATTCTTGGACTTTCATTGATTAAATTCCTAGTCCTTGTGTATTCTTGATTGTTGAAGTCATTGTGTTTCTTTGATTATGTTGCTAGAGTGGGTTGTGAAATCTTGTGATTCTTGGACTATTTCTTATAATTTTTGTTCTTGGTGTTTCCTTTGGAATTATTGGTCTCCCGGTTGTTTGTTACTCTTGACCTCTGCCATGGAAGAAGGTAGGTGCTTGTATTCATGGTTTTGGAAGTTGTTTGGAGATTTTTCAGATTTTTTGGTTTAATTAAATTATGATTTTATTTATAAGTATGCTTTAAATTGCATGAAATGAATTGTGACATATTTTGCTTGTACATGCTTGAGTGGGTTTGGTATCTCACGAGAGGGGTAGACAAGCGTGGATGAATTATTAAAAATTATTTTATTGGTTTAATTAAAGGGTATGTTTAATACACGTAGTTTGGACAATGAATTTGTGTAAATATATTCTATGTAGTTTGAAATACACATTAGAATTGGTTTTGTTTAAATTTGCATGATTTGGACAAATGAGAGGATAATGGGAGGTTGTTATGGAAATGGCATGGTTTGTCGTAATCGGGATTACAACACAAGTGTGCACTTGAATGTTTCATTACAACCTACCAGATGCATATGAAACCGCCACCAATTGATATTTATAGATGAAATTAGACGTCTGACAGTTAAGATATAGTCCACACACACACGCATATACATATAAGATTTATTGGGGCTCGGGGGTCTGATTATGTGCTGGGAAGGTGTCAGGCGTCCCACAACATCTACCCTAAACAAATAGTTGCCATATGAGATTTGGGGAATTCTAAGTGTTGTCATTCTACGAGCAATCTATATACCTATATAACAATATAATATATATATATATATATATAAAAGAAAGAAACTGTGGATCGGTCGGACTAAATGCTCCACTCGTGGTCTATACAATCTTATGGAGAAAGTACACGTGACTTCTGAGTGATGACATAAAGCCTTGCTATTGAGAAAATAATGCGAAATTGGAAATGCACATGCGACAACATACGATATGGGGATGATGTAGGAGTCACGAGTGAATGCAAGACGCGTAAAACACTAACTATTTTCAAGTGGTAAATAGGAAACAAAGATGTATGCAATACACGTTGAATGTTGCCTACCATGATGTGAATAAGTGTGGGATATGCGTGGGTGATAAATGCTTGTAAAATATGCAGCTTCAAAAGGAAGTTTTGTGCAAGGATCACAAGGAGAATGACTTTGATCTAATGATAATGATTCCTAGGATGCATCATTTCAAATGTGCCATCCGATTTTCACCTTCATGGTAATATTCAGTGGTTGTCGAAATATAACCCCATTTTTGTATTAAAAAGATACATTTTGAGTTTAGAAATTATACCTACCCATGAAGTGGTTGAACACGAACTCCGATCTTTATGTATCACTTCCTCTCCTTTTCCTTGCCTTTCTCATCTTCCTGGCAGGTACTCCTTCGTTGTCTCCCCGATTTCTTATCATTTTCCTATTTTCTCTTTTGGAAAAGTTCTCCCTTTCCTTCCTCTTGAAGTCCCCTTTTTTCAAGGGTTCTTCTCCTTCGAAAAGGGTAGAGGAAAGGATTTGAGCGTATGGAGGCAAAATGATTTTCACGAGTGGGCTTAAGCGGTCTTTATCGAAATTGGGAGAAATAACATTCAAAGTTACGAATGAAACTCGTCTTGGACAATAAAATAATGTCGAAGACGCGAGTAAGACTTGTGAAAGTAATGTCGGGAGATACTGATAATGAATTTTACTAGGTAAAATACTGCCCTGAATGAGTGGATGTGGGGGACACAGATGGGTTTCGTGAAACACTATCGAAATCTGGCTAAATATTGGGGGATACTATTAAAGAATTTTATCAAGTAAAGCACTAACCTGAATGGATGGTCATGGGGGCCACGAATGAGACTCGTTATGCACTCCCTCAATTTTGTTTGGCATTTAAGTTCAAATAATCTTATGAAGGAAATTTAAGAGACATGAGTTGGGTTTGTGATGCACTACTCAAGTTTTCCTTGAGTTTTAAACTCTGATGAACCTTGAATAGAATTAGAGGGATACGAGTCAGACTCTTAATGCGTGTAGGTGCTCAAATTATAATCGATGAAGATGGTGAGGTAGGCCACCAACAACCTACAAGACACGTAGGCACAAGACAAACAGAAAAACCTTGGCATTGGAGGGTGTCGGCCAAAAAAGCTTTGACGGTCAAGTCACCAAAGGGAGAAGCCAAAAAGAAGGATGCAATGGATGCAAATGTGTGACTGTGGAAGGAAGCGCGGCAGAGAAAGTGTTTAGGAAGAGAGAATGATGAAGTAAGATTTAGGCTAGAGAGAGCATAATCTCTGAGTGTGTTCAGATCGAACTACTTTCTTCTGGGAGAAGGAAAAGTTTACATAGGGAGTGAAGATGATGTCACACCATTTAAGGTTAGATATGAAGGATGATCTATAGTGAGATATTTTGAGAGAGGCGTGAATAAAAAATGTAGGCTGATAAGATTGGTAACAAAAGGAATGTGACTGATTGCGGCCTCTCCCTTAGAAATGTCTTTTGGCAATAGGTAATGACTCCAGTGATCCAAGGTGCACAACAGCATACAATTCTTTTTCATAGGTAGAGTACCATATACAAATGTCATTAAACCTCCCACTAAAGTAAGAAATAGGTCTTCCTTCTTGGATAAGGATAGCTCCAATCCCTATATTAGAATCATCACAGTTAACGTAAAACACAAGCTCAAACTTCGAGTTTGTCAAAACTTTTTTGCGCCTTCCCGATCCATGATCATATGATATTTTATCTATTTTTATATCTCGCTTTATCCTTATTTTTGTCTCTATGTATTGGAATGAGCATGAATATTAAATAAGTACTCTTGATTTTTTGTTATAGGTTAATTGTACAAAAGTGGTGGAAAAGGCTTTCATAGACCAATCAAAGAAGGCCACGAGTTCAAGACTTATTTTAAGCTCAAGCAAAGTCAAGACAAAAAGTAATAAAATAAGGAGTTGACTTGTATTAAAATTGAAGGAAGTGGCCTTGAGGTTGTGGAATTTTGGTCAAAGACGGATCCACGTGAAGAAGACAAAATAAGGAAAGAAAAGTAGGAAATCGAAGGGAATTATTGGTTTTCTTTTAATACAGTTGAAGGAAGTCTGTACGAGATTAGATGGAGATGCACAACAAGGTTTTCTTTTTTTTTGGCCGCTCGAGCGGGTCAGAATATACATGCGGGAACATCAGTTTGATTTTTGGCCGCTTAAGCAGTTAGGGACGCTCAAGCAAACCCCGACGTTGACAAGTGCAGATTCTGATATTTTTAGGTTTTCTATTTTCCTAGCCCTAAGACAAAAATAGGGGTACCACGAAATTAGTTAGGACACATTTTTTTTCTGCGTTTTTGGGCTGCAAACATTTTTCTTCTCCAAGGTTTTGCAAGGAAACAAAGGATTCAATACTTTCTCCCAACCTCAATTCCATCAATTCAAAGGGTTTTTCTTCATCTCTCTACAATAGTTTCTCTTTTTTAGATTTGTTCTTGCTTCTTGGATGATAGGTTATAACTAAACCACTTTGCTAGGGCTTGATATAGCATAGTATGAATATTGCAAGTATTTCAATTTAATGAATGCATAATTTTGGTTCAAAGATTCATGTCTTTAATTATCATGCTTAATATATTGTTTATTTGATTACTTGATCATCAATTGAATGTTCAACTAGGCTCATTTAGCTAAGACTAAGGAACGAACCATTCATGTGCTCTAGTGGAATCGGAATTAAGGTAATCAATTGTCAAATTCCGTGAACAAGGTCTAGGGGATTGGTTGGTTGTCATATTCTTTTTAGACCTTAATGAGTTATTAACTACGGGTTAACGACTGCGAATAAATAGGATTAATCCATTCTTAATAATATTTGTTGACACCGTGAAGAAACAAACCAACATATTTAAGAAAGAATCAACCCTTCAATTGCAACCATAATTGTGTGCGTGTTAATTGAATACTTGTGATAGAATTGTTAGGTGAAATCAGTGCCCTGGGTTTCTTCTCATATTGATATCTCGAAAAATATGAATTTGTTTCTTGTTAGTTTAGTTTAATTTCATCATAAATATTTTCGTTCTTCACCAACTCTCATTCGGACATCAAGTTAGGTACATTAAATAGATTAAATTATTCTCTGTGGGATCGACCTCATACTTGCCTACACTGTGCTATTCGTCGACTTTTGTGCCCTTGTGTGAAATATTACATCAAATTTTTTGCATCCTTGCTAGGTACTGATTTTAGTTTAATTATGCACTTAGCTCTTTTTCTTTTAATTATCCAGGTTGTATGCAAGGCAGACAAACGCTCATTGAAAGGAGAGTTAGAGAATTTGCAATGGTGTGATTTTGATGAGGCATGGGTATAATTTTGATGGGGCATGGATAAAAATGTGTACACAACAATGCAATTTTGTTGGGTGCATAGGGGAACGGAACATGGGTGGCCTCCATGTTGGCTCCAACACACGGGCCCCACTTATATCACACTCAAAACTACATAAAAATAAATACTGAGTCTCACCTCTATTACACCAAAAATCAAGCCAAGAAATTTATACTATTGTACCAATACATTTTGTTGGCTCAATCATATCATTAAAATACCCAACCACATCAACAAACACATCCTCCAACTCATTTTGTTGATCCCAACAAAACCACACCAATGTGCTTGCTCTTTCAGCCTTACATCGATTACATCGAAGGTTAGGAACAAAAATCAAGGAAGCGAAAGTAAAGAAAAATCTTCAACTGACAACAAGAAGATGGCAAAAATTGTGCAAGCTGAGACAATAAGCGACCTTGACATTCCCACCATTCCGTTGTCTCCTTCATGCATCACACTTCCGACGACAGTTGGAAACTACAAGCATAAGACCATTCACTTTAATATGATGCCTCCTTTTCATGGTCTAAGTTCGAAAGATCCAGTTAGTCACATTCATGAAATTTTTAACATAGTTTCTATCATGTCATTGACTACAGAGGTTACTAAGGAGTACTTAAGGATGAAGATTTTCCCTTACACTATGAAGGATAAAACAAAGATGTGGCTCAAAGGCTTGAGGTCGGGTTCACTGACTACATGGATTGAGGTATAGAACAAATTTTTAGAAAAACTTTTCTCAACACAAAAAATGGATGCTCTAAGGAACAAGATCATGCAATTCGAACAACAACTGGATGAGTCGTTTTCTGAGGTATGAAAAAGGTTCAATAATCTGTTAACTCAATGCCCCCATCATGCTTTACTTTTACTAGTGTTGATGCGTATTTTCTACATGGCACTGATAGTTCCTAGCAAGACTGCAGTCAATAATTAAGCAGGGAGATCCATCAAGAACAAGACTCCAGCAGAATGTCAAATTTTATTTGACAAAATCTAGCAATTGAGACCCAATACTCAGAACTGAGAGGTAAGCGAGTTTGTGCTTATGAAATCTCTAATTATAACTCTTTTGCACCAAAATCGCAAGTTGATGTCATTACTAGCAAGTTGGACATGCTTCTAGCAATGAATGGCCATACAGTTGAACAAGAACTATGTGATATGCCATATTCTTGACCTTGCTACCATTACATGCCCTCAAGGAGTGGATTTTCCGGAGTTTGTGCAAGAACAAGCCAACATGATGAACTCCTACAACCGAAATCCAAGTTTTATTCCCTACTCTAACTCTTACAATCCAGGTTTCAGGGCACATCCAAACTTTTCTTCGAAAAACACGCAAAATCAAGCAAATCCACCTACCACCACATTGGAGGACATGATGCGATAGTTGGCAATTAGTCAACAAAAACTAGAGGCACAAGTGGGTCAAATCGCAAGGGCAATAGATCGATGGGAGGTTGGAAAGTTTTTAAACCAAACAGAGATCAATCCAAACAATAGTTAGCAATGCATGACTATCACACTTTTTGATGAGCAACAAAGCCAAGTTGTTACAAAGTTGGAAGAGCAAAAAAATAATAATGACAGAGAAAAAAGTTAAAATAGTTCATTTTATCTCTAACCATTAATTATAATAAAGAACATGAAAATTGATAGTAATTTTATTACAACTATATAAGAGTAAATATAACTATATTTAGAAACTATTTCTATAATTAATTCTCTGAAATGCCATTAGGCTATTTAAAGAGTATTTTTATTATGTTATGATTGCTCTGATAAGATGATATGAATGCCTAATCAAAATGGTAACGGTTAAGTCTGCTTGGCATGTCACTAGGCAGAGTAATATTTTCAATCCAGTTTATGACTATATTTGGCATGACCTAGTTCCAAACAAGATTTTCATCCTCATGTGAAAAGTCTTAAATAATAAGTCGTTTGTGGATGAAAATATTAAGAAAAAAGGTATTAGTCTTGTTTCAAAATGTGATTGATGTACTAATTTTCCTCAAGCTAAAATGGTGGAACATGTTCTGGTGGAAGAGACCATTGCTTGTCAAGTATGGTCCTTCTTCTGTAATTTTTTTGGTCTCAATTTTAGTAGAAATGCTCTTTTATTAAGACTTACAACTTGGTGGCAGCACAGAAACAAGACGTCAATCATTGGGGCTTTGGCCTACATGATTCCTGCTTTTATTTGTTAGAATTTATGGTATGCTCGCAATAAATGCAGGTTTGAACAAATTCGGCTTACTGGTGGGCAAATTATTGATCAAATCATAGTGCAATTCCAGTGCAAAGCCAAGACTTCGAATATGGATCTCAAATATTCAAATGTTAGTCAGCTCTTCCACATTCCTATGAGAGCTAGCAGCAAAGGTAAGGTTTCTATTCTTTACTGGAACCCTCCTCCTCACGATGTTACTATAATTAATTGTGATGGCAATGCCTTGAATAATCATGGAGATTTAGGAGGTCGAGGTGTTATTAGAAGTAGCTCTAGCATTTTTATGGCTACCTTTTCTAATTTTTATGGCTTTAACTCCATTACCATTGCTGAGATGATGGCTATATATGAGGGAATAAATCTTGCTACTTCCTTAGGGCTCTCAAACCTGCTTGTTGAATCTGATTCATTAATTGTTATTAACATTCTTTCTGAGAGCATGAGTTGCCCTTGGAATCTGATATACTTGAAGAGAGCTATAGCCAAAAACTATATGTCGCTGGACATCAGCTTCAAACATTTATATAGGGAGCTCAATGGTGCTGCAGATTTCCTGGCTTCCAAAGCATCCAACAATAAAGTTTCTGTAGTCTATGATAGTTTCTATAATCTCCCTGCTACCGTTAAAGGTCTGCTCCAGATGGATAGGTTGGGGATCCCAACTTTTCGTATCAGAAAATAGGCTTCTTGTGGGTTTTCTGCTCGTTGTTGTGTGGTTGGTTGTGCTTTTGTTGTGTGTTTTTCTTCTTGTTGCCGAGGTCAGGTTCATACCCCCTCGTTTCTTGTAAACCATCAAAGAGAGGCTTTTTCTCTTCCTTGATTAATTAAATTCCAGGCTAAGCCCTTTTCTTAAAAAAAAATGTATTGTTTGTCCTGTACTATTGATGAACCAATAACAATTTTTAGGCTGAGGATAATAAGTATTTTAAAATTAAGAAGTGCTAAGATCTTATTCAAAATCAACTATGCTACAAAATAAATTTAATCAATTAGCAAACATTGTATGTTAAAAATAACGTACAAGAACATATTATTGAACACACATTTATAATAATAAATTTTGCAAGTTCAAGGACAAGCTAAGATGAAATCCCTTATGAATTTTTCCGTATACCCACTCAAAGATTCGTCTTAACCCCCTCACTCCCTAGTCCCTAACTGATGCATGGCGGCGTGATAAAAAGAACTGTTACTTGACCAGTTGATTCAACACACAAATGTCAAGAATAAGTCTACTTAAATCTATTGATTCGTCACACGAATACCAGATTTAATGTTTCAAGACTTTGTTGATTCTAAAGAATATCAAAGAATTGAACATAAAAGGCGGCTCACCTCTATAATTTTTATCCAACTCAAAAACTGAAATCTCAATAACGGTTACAACCTTAAATGGTAAATAAAACGAAACCATAATCAAACCTAGACACTTTTAATGAAAAATAAATACTTAAAAGTAAATGAATAAAATTATTCCTAATTAAAAAATACTGAAATCCTAAAAATAATGCTAATTGATTCACAAATAATACATATTTTAAAATATCAAAATCAAATATTTCAATGTGCATCATGAACACTCAAGAAAAAGCTTGGTAAAGGCATATCAAATAAAAAGCTTCATAAAAGGCTAGGAATTAAAAAAGTTGATAACTAATTCAAAAGGTTGCAATAGAAGTCAACATCCAAAATATGACCAGTTATAGAAAAAAAAAAGCACAAAAACGCGCGTGCGGCAATTATAAACTGTCTCTACAAAAGCTTCGCACTTCCATACCATCCAAAAAAGCTCACCATGCCTGCAAATTAAATAATCCAGATTAAATTTCATACCAAGTGAAGCAATTTTGTACAAACCAAACCTAACAAAATTAAGGGTTTAGGGTTAAAAAATTAAAAACATAAAAAGGAAATTCACTCTTTTTTTACTGCCTTAATTGGCTTGGTTATTTTCTAACCCTAGTTAATGTTTAACATGCAGTGTGCCTAATTTGGGACAACACAACCACGCAACAAACATTCCACGTGTCCTTCACAAATATTAAAATACTGACGAAGTGAAAAAAAATGACAATAAAAGGTGTCAGTTCAAATTTAAATGTGCGGTCCCATGTGTCCAGCCTCCAACTTCTACTACGATACATGCATTATTGCATGTAAAAGGTCCTTCTAAGACAAAAAGAAAGTAAGAAAAAAATACCAACAAGATCGGTGATTTGATTGCCGATCAATTGAGTTAGACATAATGTGTACTCAAAGTTTAATTCTAATAAAAAAATATATTTCTCAACGGTATTTTAAAAAAAAAGAAAAGAAGCATGCAGCCCTTAAATTTAGGCAATTTGTTTCGACTGTTGGATTACAAACATATATAACAATTCATATGTTTACTTCAGATTTTTTTTAAAAAAAAAAAGAGCCTAAAATAATTAGAAAAATTCACACAAATAATAAGAAATTCAGCCTCGGATCAATTAATAAAATAGTGAGAATATTTGTTGGAAATTCTCTGGTAAAACACAAGGAATAATTGTGTATATATAATTTAACTTTTAATAAAATATGTAAGAATAATTGTTTACACAATCTCCTTTTCAATAAAATATGCAAGAATAATTGTGTGTGTATATATATATATATATGTATATATATATATATATTAATAAAGTATTGCATCAAGACATAGGACAAGAAATGAAACAAAGCCACCACGGGCAGTCCAAAAAAGAATAAAATGTTTGGATTAAGAATGCAATGCAATGCACTCGTGACTCTGCCACCCCAAAAAGAGCAAACATAAAAACAACATGACAAGAAATCAAACACAAATGATATGTCCAACTCATCATCACTGCCCCGTGACCTCCATGCAAAGACCCACTGGTGTGTCAGAAAAATCATCAAAAAATAGACCATCATGATAGTAAAAGATGCATTTACCAATAAAACTAAGATTTCGGTGTAATTAGGTAATGATTTTAAAAAGCATGTCAACTCTACCTGTACTTTAGTTCTAACCTTCTTTGATTTTCTTCTTCACTGAAAATTATGGTTGTCGGCGGAGTAATATTAATATTCGCTCTCTGAATTCAAGGAGGAGGAGGAGGAACCTATTTCAATGCCATGCTGATGTGGTTGTTGAATATGTTGACCAGCTCCTCCAGCAGTACCACTCTTGCTTCTAACAATTTGACCAACACCTAGAAAGTCTCTGGTCAACCTGTCTGACCCACCGCCAGAGCTCAAATTCACATTATAGTTCTCTTGATCTGAACCAGCTTTGTTGTCATTAGGGTTGTAAGAAACAAATGGGTTTTCTCCGAATATGGAAGAATTACCAGAAGCTGCAGCAAATGAGTTCATTAGGTCTTGTAGATGACTCTCGTGGTTTAAACTTTCTCCATATATACCACCAAAGCTAGCACCACTACCACTAGTAGTATTACTTGAAGAAGAGCTAACAAAGCTTCTCATCAACAATGAGGATCCATTGTTGTTGCTTGAAGTAGTAGCGGAGCTTGAACCCATTTGAGATGCCTTTTGAAGCAATGCAGTGGCTGACATGTGTGGAATTACATTGGTGTTTTGAAATAATGAGGAGCTGAAGAGAGAAGGAACAGCAGAGCTGATTTGTTGATGATCTCCGCAGATTAAACCGCCACCAGCATTGTCATTTTGGGCGTCGAAAGGATCAGATACAAGCAAGCCTGAAGACGGTACACCATTGATACTGTTCTTAGAATTGTTGGTGTTGCTTGTTGTGCTGCTACCACCATTGGAGGGAAAGCCATTGGAGGGAAAGCTTAGGTGGAAGAGATTGGTGTTATTTGTGTTGGCTTCGATATCATGAGGAGCAAACTGCATTAGTCCATGAAATGGCTGCTGCCTGGTGTTTTGGGTTTGAGATTGGTGTGATAGTACTCCTTCATGAAGATAGGATTGGTTTGTTTCTTGCATGAAGAACGGAGAGAAGGACATGGGCTGTTGTTGTGGAGCTCGAAATGGTGATGATGAAGAACCCATTGATGGTGGTAGGAGATGATCGAATCGTCCTCCACTATGGTCTGTACCTCCACCGAGCCTTAAGACGTCATGACTAGCATGGCTTGTTGAATCTTGAAATTGGGAGTCCACGTGAGATGATGGTAAGCCTAAGCTCATGTTGTTAGTGGTGTTGTTATTTCCATACAAATGGCTTCCAATGGTGCTCAAAGAGGTTTGAGGGTTTCTTGCATTCTCTTGTGCCAATGCAGCACAAAAAGCCCTATGAGTGAGTAAACTGTCACGCCTGAAACAATCACATAAATATATTGACAAAGTCAGTAAATTTGAATAGAAATCATGTCTTCTAGCAAGTAATTCACAACTACAAAAATTGCACAATTTAGAATATATATATATATATATACACACACGTACACATACATATATGTGCATGTTAAGCACAAAATTAAATATATCATAAAATAATTGCAATTAATATATAGTTCAAGTTTGATAACATTTTGTGTTGTGAGAGGCCACCAAGAAATGAACCATATATAGTAGGAAGTAGGTCTAAAAGGCAAGTAGGTAGGGGAGAGTACAATGACAACTAAGTTTCCATAGAAAGAAACATAATTAATAATGTTAGGTATGCATAGAAGAAGAATTTCACTACAACTCATCAACAAAAATGATTAATTACCATGTATGCATAGAACAAGAACTGGGTGTCCAATAAATGCACCAAAGAGAATATATTCAACATATATATACATGAAAAGAAATCAATCAAAGAATCCCCAAGTGAGGGGTCCATGGGAATCTCTGAGAAATGCTTTCAACAATGGAAATTAAGAAATTCAAGAACCATCATATATAATTACACATTCCCTTTTGAACTCCAATCTTCAATCAATGCCACTCAAAAATTTCAATTGTGTTAAGAGAGAGAGATATGTAGAGTGAGAGAGTGAGAGAGTGAGAGGGGGATTGGCTAGAGCCACTAGACTAAACGTTATCATGAAAGTGGTACCTGCAAGTGTCACAGAGCAAATAAGAACAAACATGGCATATAACACAACAAAACACACAGCAAGCTCTCTCTCTCTCTCTCTCTCTCTACATAGCATACCAACACTTGAATTCATTAATAAAATTATAAGAAACCAAAACTGGCGGCACTTCCAATAAAAATAAACACATAATTTACAAGTACTTTCCTTTTAATTTCATTTTAAAAAAATTTCCAGGTATCTGGAGATTGAGAGAAAGACAAGTGAATCAAATCAAATCAAACACAGTTGCAGGAAGAAAAAAAAAAAGTTTCAATCTTTAGAATCTAAACCCTATTACGAAAAATGGATTTGATGAAGTTTTAATGTAGATACCTTGAGAAGAGAGTGCCACAGTCACATCTATACTCTCTAGTGCCACAAGTCTTAGAATGTGCCTTCCAATCAGACTGCACAGCATACCTCTTTGAGCACTTCTCACACTTCCACTTCTTCTCACCATGTTTTCTTGAATAGTGTTTCTTGATCCCAGTGAGGTCACCAAGAGCCCTAGAAGGGTCATGGTGGACACAAGTGGGTTCAGGACACAAATACACTTTCCTCTTCACTTCTTTTGTTGTCTTCTGCCTAAGCTTCCAAGGGAGGTTGTGTCCTCTTCTGTGGAGTTGTAGGTTTTGCTCCCTCTGAAATCCTTTGTTGCATACCTCACATATGAACCTGTTTGTGGCCATTAGTGTCTTGGGAGATAGTGCTATCACTTCTGAATCTGGATCTGTACTCAATGGTTACAAACAACATTATAAAATTCAACACATTAATTAGAGAAACAAGAAAAGGAAGGCTATGATTGTATTTAACAACATAAAATTCAAAACTAGGGTTTAACTAATTTCATTTCTTGAAAGAGATTTTGATAAACAAAAACAAGAAAACAAAACTTGTATAGGATTATCAAGAACATGTCCACTAATTTAACTTAAAACTAATTTTATATAAATATACAGATAAAATCTTTGATACTTGCTTGGTGTTCCAGGCTGGTTTCTTCTTTTCTTTTGGGGCGGCGGAGCAGGAGCTAAACTTGAAGAATTTGGAGTAGTAGTTGAGGAATGTTGTTGTGTCATCTGGAGGTTTTGATCCTCTTCTCTTGAGATTCCGAAGAACGGCACCGACACCGATGAAGAAGGAGCAGCCATATCTTTCAATGAGTGCCTAAATCAATTTCTTCAGCTATTTATAATCTTCTTCTATCTTACAAAAAGCAATTCAACTACGACAACCCCCACATCAGAAACAAAAAGATTTCCTCTTGAATTTTATATCTCAAAAAGGCGATTGGGAGCTTATGAGGATGGATTGATGAGAACCCTAAAAGAGGAAAAAGAGCTCTAATGAAGCAAAAGAGATGTAGAGGAAGAAAGAAGAAAAGAGGGGGAGCAACCCATAAAAATATTATAAATCTTTTTTCTTCTTTTTCTCCAATTTATTTTTTATAAATGCCAGATTTTGAATACTTGAGGTTACTTTGATTTGGTGTCATGCAGATACACCAACACATATTACACAACCTCTCTCTATATTTATATATGTAATTATATTTCTTTTATTAAATTTCTTTATTTTGTTTCAAAACATTTTCCAGATTTTGCCAATACTTTGCTGTGCTTTAAATGAGATTTACAATTAAAAAAATTAATTAAGAGAGAGAGGGAGGTGAATCATATATGGGTCGGTGGACCCAATCCATCTCTCTTGCAGACAAACTTTTCTTCATCAGTCAGCTCTCTCTTTCTCTCTCTCACTCATTAGTAGGCTTCTCAGTAAAAACATTATAACTATTTAAATACATTTTCTAATATTCAATTAACAATTATCTATACTCATTATTAAAATATAAATATCAAAACATTTTAGGGATAATAAGGAAAAAAAGTATATATCGATAATATATTTTGACATAATTCTAGGATAGCTACCAACCTATAGCAACCCCTTCTTTTCTTTGGGTTGAATTCAAACAGGTTGTGCTAATCTTGATTAATAGCAGGAATTTTTCAAATTAAAAATATAAAAATACATAAATTCATGGATCATTGAAATCTATATTCGAAGCAATATTTCAGGATATTCATGATTAACTTGAACATAATTTCAAGATAGCTAAATTTCTTCAAACAGCTTGAAGCCAGTAAATTATAGCTACACTTTATACCCCATAAAACTTCCTTCTAATGACAAATAACAAAACTTGAATTAGTATATTTGTTCAAACATTTCTATATTATTAATATAGTGAGTATTATGAATTATGAAAAATTTCTAATTATTATTTATGTTTATTAAATATATATTTAAAAATTTATTATATTGAACCAATTAGAACCCGATCCAACTCTAGTTGAACTACTGAACTATGAATCAATAAAATTTTCACTTCGAAAACCGGTTCGATTTTTATAACCTTGAAAAAGGGACTAATTGGAAACATTTGAGGGAATATAAAGATATTCAAGACAACAGTCTTAATCGTAATCAACAGTACGTGTTTACAAAAACTCACAATTCATTAAAAGTCTAAAGCCAAAAAGATTTAAGAAATATAATTAAGATACTTACAATTTTTATAAAATTTGAAAATAGTCGTCAACCTACCGTAACCCTCTTCTTTTTTCTGGGCTATGTAGACAAACAGTCTTAATCATGATCATTAACCAATATGCGTTTCTCAAATCCATGATTTAAGTATAGAAATTCACAGTTTAATAAAGTATAAAACTAAAAAAATTCAGGAAATATAATGATGCATACATTTTAGGTATAATTTGAAAGACGCTCGATCGCCAGTCGACCGTAATCCTCTGCTATTATTCTTGAAAATTATGGACAAACAATCTTAATCGTGATCATTAACCAGGAAGTGTTTCTCAAGTCCAACATATAAAATTACAAAACTTTAAAGATTATTAAGGCCTAAACACAATTTAGGGAATAAAAAGAATACATACAATTTTGATATGCTTTGAAGATGCTCGCCCTATCACAATCCTCTGTTTTTCTCCGATCCGATCCTACAGAAACAGTCCAAATCGTAACCAAATCACAATCTAAATTTCTCAAATTAAAAACACAAAAATTCACCAATCATTAAAGCTAGAATGAAAACATTTAAGTTAATGTAAGGAATAATTATAACATCAACATAATTTTGTAATAACTAGCTATCAACCTATCGCAACCCTCTTTTTCTCTTAACCGATTAGACGTCGGACCGACGCACTAATCTTTATCAAGAGTATATTGTTCTCAAAATCAACATATAAAATTCAGGAAAATAACTAAAAAATCAATTACCAGCAAAATCAGCACCCGACGGTGCATTTGGGTGGGGTGAGCAAAAAAGGGGTCCAAACGCCTATTTATGCTTAGCCAACCCGGTTGCTTCTCTTGTACGAAATGTGGGCCCCATGACAGTCAAAAATCCTGCGTGAGAGGGTATTTCTGTCATTCCAAAACACTTGAGAAACTGAATTATATTTCCTGTCATTTCAATAAATGACAGCTGAATATTGACCGTTGTTGATTTGATTAGGACCAAATTGTCAAAAAAAAGTTACCGCATGACGAAATCGTAATATATTAAATAAAACACTCACGGAAGTAAAAAATAGAGGTTGATATGATCATATTGTACGATTTGTTGTGGAACTCAAGGCACTGAAGTCTTCGCTTTTTTCTTTTTTCTTTTTTTAAATATTGAAAAAAATTGTCATTTTCATTTAGCATTGCAGTTTTGATTCCATGCCAGTAAAATGTAAAAACACTCTTTTTTGGCTACCAAGTTGTCATTCTTATACAACAATGACAGCTTAACCATCACCTTACATTTCATTGTCATGTTCCATCTGTCATTAAGATGAGCCTGTAATTCTCGTGGAGGGAGGATATTAATGCTCTTTTACATATTATGAAACTGAAAGGAAAAGACTATATATATATATATATATAGGTATTAATTAATCAGATATATATCATCAAAAATATATTTTACAAAAACGTTACTCGCGTGTGTTAAGACATTTAATATTTGACTTGTCAAAGCAATAATAATTATGAATATTATTGCATACCTCCAATTTAAGATTTCATTTTACAAGTGGCTAGCTATTTAGGTCTCGATGTGTGTAATTCCAAAATTGTTTCTGTCTCACAGAAAAAGCCTTGGTTAAAGTCCCACATCGGTTGTGAGAAGTGTGTGTTATATATAAGTCTAGTAAACCAAACACCTTTTTGCCCTTCGGAGTGGTGTTTGGTTAGCTAGAGTTATATGAGTACGTGTGTACTCCGTTCAAAAAAAAGATTTCATTTTACCCCAAATCCATATCCCTATCATATGTTCAACACTTCAAATGATTTAAATGAATTGAGGATAAAATGGAGATCACAAATTAGAGATCTTAAGCATTTTTTCATAATTATATTGCAACAATGTTACACTATATAAGAGATAAGCCGAACACTCAAACACTAGTATGTATCAAAGGAATTTCCTTGATATTATTCATAATAAAAAGAGCCTTTATATAGGTAGTACAACCAACGAACATAATTCTTTGAGAGCTTTTATTGTTGAACTGTTATCACAGAATATTTGAGTAGAGCCTGGCTGCTTGAACTGAAGTTCTTCAAAACTGCTTGACAAGCACAAGAAGCTGCTGCAACAAGCTCATGTTCAGTTGTTGACAAAGTGACTAGTGGCTGCTTTTTTGATGACCACGAAACAGCTGCAAATCCCAACATGAACACATATCCAGATGTGTTTCTTCTATCGTCTAGATCTTTAGTATAATCACTGTTTGTAAACCCAAAAGCCCTGATATTTTTATCCATTTTGTAGAAAAGCTCAAAATTAGTAGTGCCACGCTAGTATCAGAGAATCGCTTTTGCAACTAGAAGATGAATATCTTTTGGACTCTCCATATACCTGCTAATGAGACTCATTGCTTACATTATAAACTCTTTTTCATGCAGGATTCTTCACAAACTTCAATAACATTTCATCTCGAGTAGTTAGAGAGTTGCAATTCTCCATTCCAAACCCATTTAAGATCTATTGCAAATATTTCTTTTGACACAAAAAGATTCAACTATTTCTATGCTAAGAAAATAATACATCTTCCTAAGATTAGACATATCAGACTCAAGCATCATGGATTGCTTAAAATTTTCAAACATGGCTATATTATTTCCAAAATAAATTAGATCATCTACATATAAGCATACCATAAGCATGCTTCCTCCATCTTCGGTTTTGGTGTAAAGAGTATGCTCATTTGGGTATTTTTTTTTAAACCTTCATTCAAAAAATAAGAACATATACGATTATACCAAGCTCCATATAGAGTCTTTTTCATTTTATAAGCTGTATGCTCAGTGCCTAATTTCAAATAACCGGAATGTTGATAAATAAATACCTCTTCTTGTAAGTATTCATGTAAGAATGCGGATTTCACGTCTAATTGGAAGATGAGCCATGAGTTTTGTACTGCCAACGCAATCATCAATATATCTTATTGAGCCGTGTCTTGCCAAAGGAGCAAAAACTTCTTTGTAATCCACACCAAACTTTTATTTATATCTTTTAGCGACAAGGCGTGTTTGTATTTATCAATTTCTCCGTTCTCATTCAACTTGATTTTGTAAGCCCACTTAACACCTATTGTCTTTTGCCCCTTTAGAGGTTTCGTCAACTCCCAAGTATTGTTCATGGCAATGGATGCAATCTCTTCATCCATAGCTTTCTGCCACTTTTTCTCTTTGAAAGCAACTTCAAAAGTTGTAGGGTCACAATCTATAAATAGTGCAAAATGCTTAAGTGAATCCTCAATCTCATTCATGTTGGTTACCACTGACATCAAAGCTGCTTTTCTTTTCTTACGCTGAGGATGTGATCCTATTGCTACATCAAGTTGTTCATCAGTTGTCGGTGAAGTTTCAGAGGTTGTAGGAATATCAGTTTGACTATTGTTTGTTCTAAATCTAAACTCTACACGTCAACTGACAAATGGCAAGGCGGGTCCCACAGTGCTCAAAGAGTGGCCAATCTCCAGGTAACATGTGGTTGAGGTAAGGAGAATTTTTTATTAACCATTATTCATTTTGCAAGATTCTAATTGGTTGCTGACCTGAAATCCAAGAATTAGTTCCAAGAAATCAGGGTTGTCCAAGATTCACTGTCCAAAGGCTACAATTCAGGGAATTTTGGTCTTAACAGATAAATTCGCTTTAAATGTAGTTTGTTGGATAACTACCGAGATTTTAGCAAGATTATATCAAAGATAGTCCTGGAGAAATGGAAGTTTGTTAGCTCAACATCCCAGTTTTCTCTCAAACTTGTTTCCAGCGGAAGCACGATTCCACGAGGCTCAAACCACGTTCGTCCTACACAACATAAAGGGCCACATTTTTACACAATCTTTCATTCAAAAGCAATAATGAAATGATTGCCATGAGTCATGTTCCCATATTGTCAACCATGAAGCCTGAAGACTAGCGAAGAAGAGACTACCTCGACTTCCAAGAGAGTCCATTTCTTCCTTAAAGAAGAAGCACGACTAGAGAGATGCTCCCATCATTCCTATGTTTAGGAGAAAGTTACGGTTATGAAGCCCACTAACTTAGTCAGCCCATCCAGCAATAAGAAAGTAGTGTTACCATGATCCCCATGATGTACCACGATAGATACTTGAAGAAGAACAGAAGAAGTGTCTATCACTTGGCGCTATAAAAGAAGAAGAAGAATAAGGAACAACAAAGGAACCCTCATCAAACACAGACTTAGCGTTTTCAATCCTTGTTTACTTTTTTTAGGCATGGCTCTAGCCATTTATTTTTTCAAAAAGCCCTAGTGGCTATGTCTTTGTTTTAGCTTGTAAAGGATGCCTACATCCTAGGATGTATCCCTTTTCAATAAAGATCCTAATGCATTCTGGCAGTGTGTTGTTTTTCATTTTCTTTTAATAAAAGCTCTTTTCATTTCGGTGATAGTCTTTTGTTTTCTGTTTTTTTCAGTTGACACTCTAGGCATTTTAAGTCTTTTTTCAGAAGATAAACCTTGAGCCAGTAGCCTTGTGTTCCCTAATTGTGTACAGTCCGTTTGGTGCATAGGTCAAATTCAGTGTAGAATCCTACAACAATCCTATCAAATCCTTTGGGCTGACAACAACCCTAGCACACCTGCAAATCCAACATTCACATCCACGAAACTCTTTTTCCCAACAACTAAAATTGTGAGATCTCTTGTCCAGAGCAGAAGATAGCCAACATATTTTTTCGCACACCTAGTGGGACCTGAAGTGTCAGTTACTTGCAGTCATGATAAAGAGAACTGAAAAAGCAGCAATAGGTGAACGAGTTAGAGACTCATCTCTGCCACCTTCACCAAGGGAATCACATAACAACTTCAACGTACTCATTTTGGCGAAGGCGAAGGAGAAGGTAATGTGAGCCCTGTACTCATCAAACTCTTGGGCAGGGAAATCTCCTCAGTAAACCATAGTTTAATGCATACCATGGAGTAGATAGCCAAGAACATGCAACAAGCTTGTAGTAGACTCTCCTACAGAATCATGAGGTTCGTCAACGGAATTCCCAAGAGTTCCAACAAGTTCTTCAACCAATGCAACAAGGCTCACATCAAGTTGCATTTTTAGCACATGTTCCTTAGTAGTTGATGCAGATTATTCTGCAGCCAAATCTACCTCAGTTGTCGCAACAATTTCTAACAGAGCTAGCCACGTTGCTTCACCCAGCTCCAATTTCTGTAACTATTCTTCAAGCTCCAATATAGAATATTATGAACCTTGGGATGCAAGAAAGTAGTTTTCAGCTGATTTCTTCAGGCTCTACTTCTTTAACTCCATTTATTGTCGTTCCTATCATTGGCAGCATGACTGTTCCCTTGGGAACAATGGTGAATGAGCATAGGGATATGGATGAGGCAAACCAAAGGCCCCCTCAGGTAGCACCTCCTGCAAATCCTTGGAGAGAGTATTATTTTCAACCACAATAGCAGCAACACTAACCTTATCTCCAAGAAAAGCTAAGGGGGTAGGGTCTGTTTGGCTTTCAGTAGCATTACCACCAGGCGTAAATGATTCAGCGACAACCTTAGTAGATGGTGAAAAGGGATCAGATCGTGAACATAGTTCAGGACATGCTAGGCCCTAGGCGCTTGAAGATACCTATGTACCATTGGCCTTTTACTGAGAAAGTATACCATATTCTGATTCCTAGAGGATTACGGCCTCCTAATTTCTCTTTTTTCTCCAGAAAAGACGCACAGTCAATCGTGGAGCACATAGCTCACTTTGCTATTCAGTGTGTTGAAGTTGGCTCGGAGAACATTTACAAACTCAAATTATTTCGGAACTCTCTCACGGATATAGCCTTCTCTTGGTATGTCAAGTTACCCGATAACTCTATTGATATATGGACAGAAATGGAGAATGCTTTCTATAAGCAATTCTATAAAGAAGAACCAGAAGTCACGGTGCTGGATTTGTCAAAAATCACTCAGTTTCCAGAAGAGTCAATTGAGTCAACCAAATCCTAAGGAGTTTAGGTACAATTAATAGTTTTCACAAAAGCGGCAACCAATGAGGCATTTTGGAAGATTGAGGTTTTGCTCAGAATGTAGACACAGGATATTCACTGAGAGACAACTTTGTAGAAAGAAGGAAGATTCAACCCAACTCCAAGGAAGGGATTGAAGGCTCATTTCCTGAAGCCAAAAGCTTCAAGCTCAGGTCCAAGCTCGAGGGGCAAGTTCAAAGCAAGAAAGGTAAACTCAGAAGGTTCTAACCGATTTCAGTAGGGTAGCAATGGAAAAGGGATCAAGGGAGCCAGAAGGTTCAGTGAAAGGCCAATCCATCATCATCCATCTCAACCCAGGTTTAGGATGATAAAAAACTTCCAGCTTCTCTTGTCAATGAGTGGGGAAAGGTCCAGCATCCAATGGATAAACTCACACTCACCAAGACTCAAAGGTTGCAAAAGAATGCGCTCACAACCTAACTCCAGAGAGGAATGTTGTCCGACATCCTCAACAGCCATTTGGAGAGCCTACCCAGTTTCCATCTAGGTAGTCTATTGAAGAATGCATTCAGTTCATTGCTGGTGACTTTATATCCTTAGCCTTGGGAGGAATTGATTATCATTCACTTTTCAGGCAAGCAGCTCAATATCCAAGAGAGGATATGCATGTTCAATAAAGGAGTTCGTACCAATAGGAAACTTAGAAGATAGAATCTCTTAACTCAAAGAAGATAACATTCCTAAGGCATCAGCCTATTGTGCAGCAAGAATAGGGCTCCGGGGGCAAGAATGGAAATTCTTTTGCAGACCCAAATTCTGAAGATCTCTCCTACAAATGACTTGTATTCTATCTAGAGATATTGAAAATGTTAAAGCAATCCCAGTAGCAAGTCTATCCATCACGGATTAGAGAAGGCATGCCAACCATTGTTCATCAATCAATCGTGTTTCATCAATTACTTGAGGAATTTCAAGACTGTTTTGCATGAGAATACAAGGAGATTCCAGGGCTTTTCAAGGAGCTGGTCGAGCATTGGTTACTAATCAAGGAAGGCTATCTCCCGGAAGAATGTCAAATGAGGTGACATTGGTGGTCAAAAATGAGTTAGAGAGGCTTGTCAAGGTTGGGTTCATTCGAACTGCAACGTACGTGGAATGGTTATCTAACATCGTCCCTAAAGTAAAGAAGAATTGAAAGTTTAGAGTCTGCATCGATTTTCGAAACCTGAATCTTGCTACACCAAAGGACGAGTACCCTATGCATACGGCAAACATGCTAGTGGACTGAGCAGCAAAACACCAAATCCTCCTTCATGGATGGACATTCAGGTTACAACCAGATTTTTATTGTGGAAGAAGATACACCCAAAACAACGTTCAGATGCCTAGGTGCCTTAGGGCATTTGAATAGGTGGTGATGTCATTTGGCCTGAAGAATTCATGAGCTACAAATCAAAGAGCCATGAATTCTATTTTTCAAGACATGCTGGGCTAATTAATGGAAATCTACATTGATGACATGATGGTCAAGTATCCTTCTCACAAGGAACACCTCGCAGATCTCTGGTGAGCATTGGTCAAAATGTGAAAATACGGATCAAAGAGGTATCAAGGTTGACAAGAACCAATCCGGAGCCGTTCTTGAAGCAAAGCCTCCTAGCAACATAAGGAACTCCAAAAATTCCTGGTGTAGATCAATTTCATTGGAAAATTCATTTCCAATCTTGCTGAGAAAGTCCACGTATTCTCTAAGCTCCTAAAACTGAAATAAGAAGAAGGATTTACCTGGGAGAAGAGACATCAGTAAGCATTCCAGAATATCGATGAGTATTTAGCAAGACTTTGTATCCTTACTCCTCCTCTGCCTAAGAAGGTTTTGAAGCTTTATATGTCAGCAACAAAAGGTTCCATTGGTTGTCTCCTAGCTTAAAACAACAAGAGTGGCAATGAGCAAGTGGTCTACTATCTTAACAAGTGTTTGTCTCCAACAAAACAGAGATACTCTGTTATTGAGAAGTTTTGCTTGAGTTTATTCTTTGCTGCTAGCAAGCTTAGACATTATATGCTGCCAGTCATAGTTTTGCTCCTATGTAAGACTAACCTCATCAACTACTTGTTTCCAGACCAATCATTACAGGAAGAATTGGTAAATGGTCCATCGCCTTAATGGAGTTTTATTCCCAATATGTACTACCTTAGAAGGAGGTGAAGGGAGAGATGCTCGTAGACTTTTTTACTGATCATCCTTGTCTAGACAATGAAGAAACGGAGTCTCTAGAGTTAAGGACATGTTTAATATCCTATACTCCTTGGACACTTCTGTTTGACGGATCTAGAACAAATTTTGTGTCACGATGTGGTATTATTATCATTCCTCTTGAAGGTTAGAGAACTCTTCTATCATTTCAGTTTAATTTTGATTGTACTAACAACCATGCAGCTTATGAAGTAGTCATCATTGGACTGGAGATCATCAGAGAGCTGGGCACGTGAACCATTGAAGTTTTTGGAGATTCCCAATTGATGATCAACCACTAGGGAGGCACCTATAAATGTCATTGTCCAGACCTTGCACCCTACTACATGGCGGCCAATAAGCTTCTAGAAGACTTTGACGATGCGATTTGTATCTCATGTTCCAAGGAAATTCAATACAGAAGCAAAAAAGCTTGCTCACGTGGCCATAAGAGTCAAGATTCCCTAAGGTGCCTATGATTGAACCATCACAAATTCACAATATAGAGGAAACTTTTGCCTTATGTCTAAAGAATGGCATTTGCTATTCTAGACGCATTTCATGTGGAGATTTCAGAGTCAGATTAAAGACATCCTTTGATTCAGTTGTTGAAGTATCCAAACTTAAAGGCAGACCAGAAGACTAGAAGGAGAGCAATCAACTACGTGTTGATAGATAGAGAACTTTACAAGAAGAGCCCAAAAGATGATTTACTCAAGAGATGTCTGAGTTAGGAGAAATCTATGAAGATCATGGCGTAAGTACATGAAAGAGTTTACAAAGCTCATCAAGCAAGAAGAAAAATGAGGTGGCTCATTGAAAGGTATGGATACTATTGGCCTTCTATCTTGGCAGATTGTATCCAATACTCCAAGGGATGTCAGTCTTGTTAGATACACAGACAGATTAAACATGAACCAACTATTGTCATGCAAGTAGTTGTAAAACCATGGCCATTTAGGAGATGGGCTATGGATCTCATTGTGAAAATCTTCCTACCTTTTAACAAGGGACATTATTTCACCATAGTAGCCGCGAACTACTTCGCAAAATTGGGTGGAGGCCTTTCCACTCAAATCCATAACTCAGCAGGACATGATAAAGGTCATCAAGGAGAACATCATCATTCACATATTCACTCTTCCCAATCATATTATGGCAGACCGAGGCAGAGTTTCTTTTGAGATCAGGTACAAGCTTTTGCCTTGAAATATGGTTTTCAAATTTCACATTCTATACCATATTATGCTCAATGCAATGGCCAAACAGAGTCTACTAACAAAGCACTGAAGAACATTATCGAGAGAATGGTGGGAAATAGGCCAAGGGCTTGGCAAAAGGCACTTTCAGAAGTTCTTTGGGCCTACAAGAAATCAAAAAGAACAGCAACAGAAGCTACACCTTTTATGCTGACTTATAGGCAGTATATAGTTCTACCTATGGAGATGGAGGTAAAATCGCCAAGGGTAGCCTTACAGAATTAATTGCCTCCTATAGATTACTCTCAGGCCATGATGACATAGCTGGAGAGACTTAATGAAGTCAGACTTGCTGCTTATGATCATCTTCAAGTTCAGAAGTGGAAGGTTATAAAAGCTTACAACATAAGAGTATGAGAAAATACATTTGCTATTGCAGATCTGGTCTGAAAAACTATTCTCCCTATTGTTCAAAGAGACTCAACATATGATAAATGGTCACTATCAGGTGACAAAAGTGAAGAAAATAGGTGTTTATTGGTTACAAGATTTGGACGCAACTAAACATGAGCATTCGACAAACAAGAAGTATCTCAAAAAGTATTACCCTACTCTATGGGAAGTTATGGATAAGTCTGTTTTGTGCTAACCTTCTACCCTACAGACAATAGCCAAAAATACCTTTACCCAAATTAAAACCCATCCATTCTGCCCTATCCACAATAAAATATCGTCATTCAGGAAGCCAAACCAGTATCCAAACTATTCTACCACTTGTCATTCAGAAAAAGTCAGAAAATATCCAAAGTACACCACTAAAGAGCCCATAAAAAAGAAAACATAAAAATCTAAAAAGTTACTAGGAGCATTTGATGAAAGACTTCTCATTGGCAATAGAAGTTGCCCGACCATCTAGCTTGGATACATGAGTATACATAGCCTCAAAATCCTTGATAGTGATGGTGTTCTTTTCAGAAATCCCAGCCAGAGTCTTCACATGCAGCCTCACTTTAGCCTAAAGTGTGATAATTCTTTGCTTCAATTATTCAATAAGGTTCTGCTCCTTCTCTTCAGCAACCAAAGAAGACTATAGTTCACTGCTCAAACTCTGAAACTTAGCATCAAGCTCTTCCCGCCTCTTCAGCATTTAATTCAGATAGATGAATCCTATTACTAGTGAAGTCAGTTATGAGAATGGAGGGTCCTTTGAAAATGTCAGGAGCTTTTCACGGACAGAATCAGACAAGTTAGAAGCTTGAAGAGTCTCTTCTATTACAATCTTCATGTTGGTAAACATAGAATTGTGCAAGCAGGTCTCAAGCTCAGTGGCATTAAGAATCTTCAAGAGTTTCTTCCCTGCAATTATCTTGTCCTCAGAGAGTGGCTCAGGGCCAGAAGAACTTGAAGCTCTAACACTTGAATTTTGAGGAACAGAGTCTGGAGTCCGACTAGCCAACTTGGCCAAAAAGCCTAGGAAAGAGGTGGAGGCGCTTGAGAAGGAGGGGAGTCATAATCAATCTACAAAAGACACAAATGGATTACTCTCGAGGTTAGTAATTTGTAGAATGATTCACATAAAACAGGTGAGCTACCTTTTCAGGAGAATCATAAATGGTGTAAACCTTTGGCGGACAAGTGAAAGGCAGAGTTCTTTTTGAGGATCTCAACCGCTATCCAACCCCAGACATTTTGGCCAATGACCTGATAGCCATAGTCTTTCCAAAATTCTGGTTGACATGATAGAATCAACTTCATGACAATCATTGTAATTAGAGACAAAATGCAGTAGCAACAAACTTCTAAAGCTTACCAGAGTCACTAAAGCTATTTAACCCTAGATCATGAGCTATAATGGCTAAGAGTTCTTTTAAATTCTGGTAGAATTTTTGGTTCACGTATTCAGTCGACCAATAAGTTAATTTAGGAGAACCCTGGTGACATTCAATAAAAGCAGAGAATTTTACAGAAGACATGATAGCGGCAGATACAAAATAGATGTTGTTGAGTGCTTCAGATGACCAGACCCCCTACCAGAAAAAAACTTGTCTTCTAAGATGTATGGTGGTAGGGGAACTATCTGGACGAGTCCAAGTTATCGAGCCAATTGGGTAGCATTATAATACTCCAACCCATATTTGTTGTTGTGAGGGGATTCAATGAAATAGTGTGGGAGGTCCCTTGAAGACAGAAAATTGATCCACAGTGGTATAATGTTTTCAGTATCATCAGTAAGTTCTATGCCACTAGGATTTGTACTCAGCCAATCTGGAGCTTGTCTTCGATCATAGGAAAACAAATAAAAACCAATTGTCTAGGAGAAATACTAGTAAAAGTAGGAGAAACAATCTTTGCAGCTGTGGTTCAGAGGATCCACTCCTTTAAATTGTATATCAAAGAAGTCTAGGTCTAAAGAGGTAGGGTTCTGCTCAGGACACAATGGCTTAAACTTAAAATATGCCCACAGTCTAAATTGCATAACCCAAAAGGGGGCCAGGGAAGCTTTCAAAGCTAGATTCTATGAAAGACCGTATAGCACGATAAATTGACACTAGAATTATCAGAGCAAAGGAGTACACTACGCCATGAGCCTAACAAAGAGCAAGCCTAGTGAAATCCTAAGTTATCTTACGCAAAAGAAAAATTTGTTGAGCCAAAAGATTAAGAAACGGGTATACTCCTCAATTGAAACTATGTCTTTATCTTCTACAAAAGTCTTCAACCAGTAGAAGTGGAATATGTCCTTCACCTTTGGATAAGAAAAAGAAGCCTTCGTAGAAGACTCAATAGCATTGTTGGCTTCTGGATCATCAAATCTGATTCCCAGAATAAAAGCAAGGTCTTGGAGAGTAGGGCTCATAAATCCAACCTTAAAATGGAAAGAGTTGGTCCCCATATCCCATAATTAGGATGCGACGCAAAGGAGGGCTTTGTTGACATGAACCTTTTTCTTGCTAATCAAAAGGAAATTGTGTATACCCAATCTCTTCCATATATGTTCCATGTGGGGGTATAGATTACCCAACCAGGCTCCATAGCATGCGTCCTCTGTGGGCTAGAGGCAGATTGGAGAAGTTTTGAAGTAAGTAGCCCATGCATGGATATAGTTGAAAGGGAGCTTGTAGCCGCAAAGAGGATAGAAGGATTTCAGTGATTTTGGAGAAGAACCAAGAAAAGAAAAGCCAGACCAAACCTTTTAGATCCAAAAAAGGATCTCGTCTTTGGTAGTGATTTAGTTTACTTGCAATTCAAGAACGACAATGATAGAGAATAGCAGAGGAGAGTTTTGGAAGGAGATAAGCAAATTCTAAAATTCAAATTCATCTCTTGTTCTAAGAGGCAGGTTTGAAGGGGGTATTGTTTGTGCCAAATCTAAACTCTACAAGTCAGCTGACACGTGGCAAGATTAGTCCCACAGTGTTCAAAGAGTGGTCAATCTCCTGATGACTCGTAGGGGAGGCAAGGAGAATTTTTTACTAACCGTTGTTCATTTTGTAGGATCCTAATTGGTTGTTGATATAAAATTAATGGATTAGTTCCCAAAAATCAGGTTTTTCAAGATTCACTGTCCAAAGACTATAATTTAGGGAATTTTGGACTTGAACAGATAAATTCTTTTTAAACGTGGTTTTTAGTAGGATTATATCAAAGAGAGTCTTCGAGAAATGAAATTTAGTTAGCTGAACGTCCCAATTTTATCTCAAACTTGTTTCCAGCTGAAGCATGACTCTGTGACGCTCCAACGACATTCGTCCTACACAGCACAAAAGGCCACATTTTCACACGATCTTTCGTGTAGAAACAATAACGAAATGAATGCCATGAGTCATGTTCCCATATTTTCAACCATGAAGCCTGAAGACTCATAAAATAGAGATTACTATGACTTCCAAGAGATTACATTTCCTCAAAGAAGAAGTAGGACCAGAGAGATGCTGCCACCATTCCCATGTTCAAGTGAAGATTGTAGTTATGAAGCCCACTAACTCAGTCACCCCATCCAGCAACAAGAAAGGGGTCTTACCACGATCCCCATAATGTACCATGATAGATACTTGAAGAAGAGCAGAAGAAGTGCCCATCACTTGGCACTATCAAAGAAGAAGAAGAAGAAACAGTAAAGGACCCCTCGTCAAAAACATGCCTAGCGTTTTCAATCCTTATTTGTTTTCTTACGCAAGGCTTCGCCCACTTATTTTTATTTAGCATGGCTCCACGCGAACTAGTTCTTAGATTTATCTTTCAAACAGCCCTAGTGGCTATGTATTTATTTTAGCTTGTAAAGCATGCCTATATCCCATGATGTATCCCTTTTTAATAAAATCCTGATGCATTCCAACAATGTGTTGTTTTTCATTTTCTTTCAATAGAAGCTCTTTTCATTCTGGTGAAAATCTTATGTTTCCTATTTTTTCCAGATTGACACTCCAGGAATTTTAAGTCCTTTTCCCAGAAGGCAAATCTCTAGCTAGTAGCCTTGTTTCTCTAACAACACATAGTCCATTTCGTGAAGAGGTCAGATTCGGTGTAGAGTCTAGATTTGGTGCAGAATCCTAAAACAATCCTACCAAATCCTTTGGGCTGACAGCAAGCCCGGGCATACCTACAAATCCAACATCCACATCCAAAAAACTCTTGTTCTCAACAACTGAAATTGTGAGATCTCCTGTCTAGAGCAGAAGATAACCTACACTATTTTGAGAAGTATAAGCTGTTGGAACATGTTGTTGTTGTGTTTACTCTTCATCAAAATCGATTGGGATTTGATGCCCACTTATAAACACTCCAAGTTATTACTTCATCCCATAAACTTTTAGGACATTCTCTCCTTTGTAGAAGGCTTCGCACCATATTAACAATAGTTTGATTTTTCCTCCAGCACACACTATTTTGTTGCGGTGTATAAGCTGTAGTTAGCTTTGTCTTTTAATAAAAATCTTCAAATTCTTATGAGTTGTACTCTCCACCACGGTTGGTAAGCAAAATTTTAATTAGGTATCGACTTCTTTTCAACTAGTGCTTTAAACCTTTAAAAGGCTGAGAAAGCCTTGACTTTTTCTGTAGAAAATAAGCCTAGTTTTTCTAACTAAAATCATCAATAAACCATTTAAAATATCGTTTATCTCCATTCGAAGTTTGTTTAATCGGCCCACACAAGTCAGAATGGACTAGTTTTAGCATTTTTTTTAACATAAATCTTCTCCTTCTAGGCTTTTCGGATTGTCTCTTCATAAAAGGTGAAAGAACGTCGTTCTCAAAAGTTCTTCCAAATTCAGGTCTTATAAATGTGGGAATGGGATGTAAACTTTCTTTATAAGATCTTAGATATGTACTAACATGAAAATAATGTTCCACGATCTCCTTCATAGGCAATCCAATCCTACTAACTGCAATAGCTACATGAGCACAAGGGAATCCAATAAGCCACCATTTATGACATGAACAAGTGCATCCTCTAATATTAACAGTGATCGAAGGATCTGAAAAATTTTCGAAAACCATGTAAGATGACATCTTCACATTCCACATCCTGCTCTCGGCTCCATGCACATCTCACTTTTTTTGACATCTTTGGACACAATTTCCTATTCCATTGAGCTGCATCTTTCATGCTATCAGAAAACCAGTCCATAATCTCTACTCTTATCACATCTATCATAGGTGCGATGGTCATGTCTCTAGCATCAATGATCCACTCATTAATGGACTCCGTAGCATTTGACGACATCTCACTGTTACGACATCTTCTGCTATACACATTGGTCCAATTTTCAAGCGTTAGTCCTTATGAAAACGTATCAATAATAGATCCAACTTTCCTTTTCAATTTCTTAAGCTTCTCACTAAACAACGTTTCAGTTGGACATTCACATAATAACCACACCATCTACTCCCTGAATGAATTTGTAAAGGCATTACTACTAAATTTATATCTTATGGTATTCTTCAGATGTTGCAGGTAGAAAAAATGGTATACATTGGGAAAACTCTGGGCATTACATTTAATATACCAGAATTTTGATCTAAAACAAATGTACACTACAACAGTGACGTCTTTCACGGCGCTTATGAAACGCCACACATAGACGAAAAGCGTCGTTAATGTTATTTATCGGCGCTTTAGGAAACGATGAACAAACACCGTTAATACTAGAGTCGTTAATGATTTTAGGACGCCTTTGGCGAAACGTCGTCATAGTTGTTATTCTCGACGCTTTGTAAAATGTCGTGTACTCTATTCTATTATGGCGCTTTTTTGTAAAGTGTCGTGTATGTGAAACAAGTACGGCTATAAGCGCCGTGAATGAATTTAATTATTGAAAAAAATATTTTTTAATTTTATGACACTTTGGAAGCGTCAGTAATGTTTAAAACCTGTGAAAAATAAATTACTGAATGCTCACCCTATTTGAACAAAGCAATCCAAAATACAATAACAAAAAATATACAAATCAAACCAATATTAATTTCATAACAAAAAATATTTTGGTGCAAATTAACCAAAATACAGTTCAACATCAAAAGATCCAAGCTCCACCATTAAAATAAATGCACACAATAAAGATCCACCATCCAAAGACAGAGATCCACAAGTGATCTTGATTGGCAACATCATGTCTATAAAAATTTTAAAAGTTAGCTGAAAAGGCAGAAGAAAAGCATCCATATGAACCTTCTTGATTACTCCACTTGTGTGTTGTGTGTCTAGAGGTGGGCTTATATTTGATTCTACATTTGACATAAACAACAACAAGGCAATTTAACAATGGAACTTGTGAATAGTATTTTTTGACTAGTTACTTAGGTTTGTTAAACTGATAGAAAGGGCAAATACATACCACCTATAGACTTTAGGTAGGTAACAAGATAGTTTCTCACATCATAAGCAGATGACGACTTGTCCTGCACAAACGCATCAGAGTTAAAACAGATTATTATGCCAGATAAAAAAGTTTACTATGGGAATATATTAACGGACGTGGGGAGACAATGCTTACCATTAACGCCATCAATTCAGACTGCAACCTGTTCCATAAAAACCAGAGAAGTAAATTACAGCCCTCGAAAGTCTTCAGTACTAATATGATGATATGATGTTAATGATTATCAAGCTCTTTCCTTGACGCTTCAACCTCTCTTCTTGCAATCTCAAAAATTCGATTTCAAGGGCCATAAACCAAATTTAACCTGGATGGAGCAAATAATGGGAGCAAGAGCTAGGTTTCCACGACGAACAACATTGATTGAAACACAGACCTAGATCGGTAAAGCAAAAACGCAAATTAAATAGGTCAATCACCATGAATAAAGAATATTTAGTTTCTAGAAATCACCGATAGCTGTCTGGAAATCACTGGTACCGAATTCAAATAAACAGTCATTCAACAATCCTAGGGTTAGAGAGAGAAAGCTTACTTTGAAATCTTTCGATCGTTAGCCGTCTAGAAACACTTTACGCATGTTTAGACGAGAAGGGGGTATGGAGAAGAAGTTGTCGTCCGCTCAGATCTTTGGAGGAGGAGAAGAAAGGATGTGTTCGAAGAAGGAAAAGATTTGTCACTCTGCGCAAATGAGAAAATGCCCAAAGGAAAATAATTTACGGACAAGTTAAAAGAAAACAACTTCGTTTATGCTGATTAAACCCAATGGCGCTCAAATAAACACATAAGTTTTTATAAATTTCTGACAGTTTCTCAGAAAGCGTCGTCAAATGTTTAACATTACGGCGCTTTTAAAGTTAAGCGCCGTTGAATGACAAAAAATTACACTTACTTTTTTTTTATCTTGGTTCATTAAGTTTAAAACTTTTGGGTAACAATAAAATTGGTTATGATATGATATTTCAAGTAAAATACTACATTTTCCTTAATTGAGTACACTATTCATATATACCCCTAACCCTTCTCATTACCCAAACCCTAAATATATACCCTAAACCCTAAATCCTAAACACAATACCTTTAATGTTAAATAACAAAACCTTATGTAAATCTAGACCTATACGAACAATCCTATTAAATGTATACATTAGTATTGATCAAATGCATCTATTGTAGCAGACAAATAAAGTACGTAATTAGGGTATACACTGCAGTGCAAAGTTAATATATATACATATTATCGATGTATACATAAAAGGATAACATGCATACGTGCATTTACTGGTATGTTTTAAAGTCTAGTCTATGCATATATAGGTTCATAGTTATTTTTATTTCTATATATAAGTACGAGAATATGATGCAGTCACGTATTTGTTGAATAAGCACCGTCCGCAAAGTACTACGCGCCAAAGAGTTGGCGCGAGTTTTCATTTTTTACTACGACACTTTATGAAAAAGTGTCGAGAATATAATATAGTCACGACGCTTTTCTGAACGTCGTTATTTCTAATCAATTTTAGGGCACTTCATTAATCAGGCGTCGTTATATTAAACAAGTTTCGGCGATTTTTAAAAAGCGTCGACAAAAAAGTGTCATGGTTGATAGCAGTTTTTGTAGTGGTAATTTCACATCATGACCCAACAATCTTGGATAGTTCAGGCAAAAATCAAAACAAATTCTCTTGATTTTCAAAGTCGATAATAGTAAAAGCAAAAGGATACAAACCTTGAACAAACAAACATCAGGGAGTACCCAAAAACAAACATTAAAATAATCAAAAGAGTACTCAAAAACAAATAGTAACATTAAATAGTAACATGTAAACATCATTCAAAAACATATCAATTACCTTGATTATCGTCCTTTCCGGTGATAAATAATATAATGTCATTTCACCTTTCTTCACAAATGTTTCATCAATGAATAGCATTGGCCTACAGAATTTAAAATTATGAATGCTGACATAAAATGACACGAAAATACGACGAAATATCTTTGAATCATCATCGACTTCTAAAATAATGTGGTCCTACGAGGATTATAAATCTTTGTAGCTTTCATATACTACCTTAATTATTTGAATGACTCACCTCAATCACCAAAAATCATGGACTTCGCCTTATCTACAGCTCTTCATGCCTTTTTTTATATGACATAACCACATAATTCGTTAACATAAGATTGACCACTTCAATGGGGGGTCATTGTTGGTTTAACCCTGATCTGGTCTTGAATCAATCTAGCTATGTTGTGGAAACTTAATCTACTCGAACAACCATTCGATAAAACTAATTGATAATTGTATTCTTGTACAAAGTACAAACCTAAATTCCTCCACAGCTCCCTCAAACTTCTTGCCAACATAAGTAACATATTATTGTTTCTAAGAACATCGATTATCTATATATTAGGCTTCCTCTCCCTTTTTATGACCATGGACGAACCAGCCAAAGCTCATCAAAAACTTGTTGTGGATTCTAAATGTGAAATAATGATGTAGTTTGATTGATTTTAATTCGATGTAAAAGGGGCTTAAGCTATTATCTCCTTGTTTTCTTGATTATCTGTATATATTGCCGCAGAATCATGGAAATCTTACCGGTCATAAGCCTGAGTTGGTGTTGAACAACCTTACAACTTGCTTGGGTCATCGACTCAAAAGGTATAGCTAAAATGGCAAAGGATACCAAGGGTGAGAGAGACCATCATGTTAAACAGAGACCTGATCGTCCATGGCAAGTCGATATTTCTTTAGTCATTGAACTCTCTGGTTCTCCTCTATGAAACCTAAGTTTCTTCTTCATTTTGAGGATTATGTTCTTGGACTGGACTTTATTTGTTTAAATTGTTTATGGGCTGGTTATCTTTTCATTGTCATTGGGCCTTATTTGGTCTTTAACGATGGACTTTGAAAGATGCTTTTATGAGAATTTAAAGTTAATTCTCTTTTACAAATTGATAAATTTATCAATTATCGATTCACCGTTACCCATTGATCGGTATACCAACTCTATCAATAATGGTAATGGTTTCATTTTTTTAGTTACCGAAATTATCTGTATGGTAACGATATTCCGAGTTCACTAACGATAACCGTTACCATAACAATCTCAACTAATATGGCATTTCATATAGTAGAAAGTGGATAATGAGAACACAAATAGCTGGTAACGATTCCTGCAGATATATATGGTCCACTCCAGCCAGACACAAAAGAGCATTACAACTGCACATACTAAAAGACAGAGAATTAATAACCTCAACACCTTCATCCAAAAAATCTTCAAGTACACATCTTTGAATGGCTCTCCAAAATATATGGGGCCAATCAAATCAAATATATATTAAAAAAAATAAACCTACTACAAGTTGCAAGTAGTTTCCTTGACTTTGTAGTTGGAAAAAAACTATTGCATTATAAAAACAAATGATTTCTGGTTCGCATGCAAAAATCTTTGGTTTAGATCTAGAAAGGCTTGTGGTGATAGTTGCTCTCTCTCAAGATGATTTTAATCCTTCTCAAAGAGAGTTTCCTTCCAATTTCTTTGTTTGGAAAGGTTTTAAAAAATTAAGGGGAGTGATGATGTGCCAATTATTTACATATAATTTTACATCCTTTTACATGTAATCTTGCTTTGTTTAGAGTAGTTTTGGAAATAATTCTGCCTAAAGAGTTGTTATTTGCTTATTTCAGGTGTCGGGGCATAAATGGATAGAAAATGATGAAATTTGGAGTCAAAACAGAAATCCGATTGATTAGCCAATAGTCCGATTGATCGGACAACCTTGAGCTGGAAATGGCCAAAGACAAATTTTGATCGATCGGTGTCCAATTCCGATCGATCAGTCCGTTCCAATTCACGATTTTGAAGATTTCTACATGCCCGAACTTACCCTCAAATCAAGTGGGTCCAATTCAAAACGACACAGACTTGTTAGAAAAACAACTTTAGGGTTTTTGGGAGTATAAAAACATAGATTTTTAGGGTTTTAGGGACTTTTGGACTTTGGAAGCAAAATCAAGGGTTTTGGAGACTTGTCTATAGCAGCCATTGAAGTTTGAGCAAGGGGATCCAAGGGTTTCTCTTTATTTCTTCCTTGTTCTTGTATTTAATGACTGCTATTTTGGATCTTAATTTGTATTCCTTGGTTATGAGGAACTAATCCTCTAACTAGGGGTCCTAATGGAACCCCTCTTTGAAGATTGAATGAAATCGGTTTATTATTCTTGAATCTCTTTTTTTATTGTTGATTCTTTGTGGATGTGCTTATTGCTTTCAAATGCTTGATCACCATTTGGATGATTTTGAGCCTAGGTGGAGACCGGAAGGATATGCCTAGGGTTGCAAGAGTCCAGAGAGAACATAGGTTGCATGAACCATAGAAATATAGGTTTATGACTTATGCAATCGTTAAATGATTTCCATTGTTCTTAACGGGTTTTCAATATATTAATCCGAGTGTTAGGAACAGTAGGGATTTATATGGAAAACACTTCGGCGTATCTAGGAATAGAACATTGTATAGGTTGGGGATCGATTGTCAACAATTAAATTGAGAATTGAGAATTAATGAAACAATGGAATTCAGTTGGATAAGAGGTGGTGATATTAGGAACCCTAGTGTTTACTTCTCTTGAAAACTCAATTTCTTGTTTGTTGTTTGGCTATTTACTCAAATTATCATTTACTTAGTGATCTCTTAATTAATTGTTTAGCTTTAGATAAAACACAACCAACAATTCGTATTTCCATCTTAGTGTGATAATTACTTGGATTGACATTGAATTGAAATTGCCAATATATCTTCGTGGGAACGATACTCTATTCACTCTTTATTGCTTGTGCGATTTGTAAGCTTGCGAATAATTCACATCAAGTTTTTGGCGCCACAGTTGGGGATTGAGGTAATTTTATTTTTGTGTCAATTTAGGTTATTTTTGTACTAATTTGGTTTTTAATTTTTTGCAGAAATTCTTTCTCTTGTATGAGCTTAGGAAGACGTGCTCTTAGCTCGAATTTGATTGGTTTGGATCCAGAGATTGAGAGGACTTTTCGTATGCTTATTGAAGGCATGAGAGACAATTTGGATGGAAGGAATGGTGTGGGGCCCGTTGGTGGCAATGGTTTGAATGAGAGAAATGATAATGGTGGAGGTGTTAATAATGCAAATGGTGGAAATGGAGCTAATGAGGTAGATGGGCCACCAAGGCAATTTGACCCTCGTTCTTTGGAGGAATGCGCTCGACCAACTTGGGATACCACTCCTTCTAGTATCCGGTATCTACCTATCAACTCCACTCATTTTGAGATCAAGCCGGCTATTATCACCATGATCTCCAACTCCATTGTGTTCCATGGTTTTTCTCACAAAGAGCCAAATGTGCACATTGCTTCATTCTTGCACATTTGCGCTACATTTGATATTCATGGTGCTTTACGTGATGCAATTCTCTTGAGGTTATTTCAATTCTCTTTGAGGGATAAAGCTAAAGCATGGTTGATGTCACTCCCTCCCAATTCCATCACTACATGGGATGAGCTTCCGGAGCAATTTCTATCTAAATTTTTCCCTCTTGCGAAAGCGGTTCAAATATGGAATGATATCATGACTTTTTCCCAATTTGATCTTGAATCTTTCCATAAAGCGTGGGAAAGGTTCAAGGCTATCTTGAGAAGTTGTCCTAATCATGGACTTACGGAGTGGATTGTTTATCAAGCCTTTTATTCCGGATTGAGTATGTCAACGAGGCAAATGTTAGATGCAGCCGCGGGTGGTTCTTTTATGACTAAATCTCAAGAGGAGGCCCGATCTTTGCTTGAAAAGGTTGCCAAGACAAATACTTCTTTGCCTACGGGGAGGCTACCACAAAGGCAAGGCACTCCAAGAGATGCCGACGTGATGACCACCTTGGCCGCTATGGCTAAAAAGATTGATGCTTTAACGATGAATTCTCCTCAAGGAGTATATGCGGTCCAAGGGATGTCTATAGTGTCTTGTGATTATTATGGTGCTAGCCATCAAACCGGAGAATGCTTGATTACTAATGCATCATCTTCTCAAAGTGAGCAAGCTAATGCTATTGGAGGTGGGCACTACAATTGGCCAAGAAATGATCCATACTCAAATTTCTACAATCCGTGGTTTAGGAATCATCCCAACTTTTCTTGGAGCAATAATCAGAATGTGTAAAACCCTTCCCCTCAACAAATTCAGCCCCAAGAGAAGAAGAGGGACATTGATGAAATGTTTGCCAAGATGGCCGGGAGTATGGAGGCATTAGACAATAACACAAACAACTTCATTAGCAAGACCGATTCAGCATTACAAACTCAAGCATCGTTGATTCAGAATCAAGGGGCTTCCATTAGAAATCTTGAGATACAAGTGGGGCAATTAGCTAATACTTTATCATCTAGAGAAAAAGGGGGACTCTCTAGCCAAACGGAAGTCAATCCGAAAGGGAAAGATAATTGTTATGCTATTACTCTTCGGAATGGGAATCTAGTGAAAACTACTGCAGATCTAGATGATGAAAAAATGAAAAAATTGAAAAATACAGAATTACAGGAAAACACAGCTGAGAGTCACAGAGAGAAATTTTGATCAATCAGACATCATCCCCGACCGATCGGACCCCCATTCCAGCTGAAACTGAAATAGAGGCAGAGAGAAATTCCAATCGATCGGCCCAAGCCCCGATGGAACGGACCACTGCAGATCAAGCTGAAAACTCTGAAAAGTTGCACCAGAGCAGGACCATGCAACCCCGGTTTACAGTTGAGTTGGATTGGCCTGATAGTTACTGCCAACACCTCCAGTTAAAGCATATATACCTCCAATTCCCTTTCCACAAAGGTTGAAAAACACTAAGAAGGAATCTCAATTCTCAAAATTCTTTGAGGTGTTCAAGAAGTTGCAGATAAACATACCTTTTGTAGAGGCTTTGGAGCAAATGCCTAGCTATGTAAAGTTTATGAAGGAAATTCTTTCTAAGAAATGGAAGATGAAGGACTATGAGAGTGTCCAATTGACGGAGAAGTGCAACGCGATAGTGCAGCAAAAACTTCCAATTAAAAAGAAAGATCCGAAAAGTTTCACCGTTCCTTGTACCATTGGTAGTACATTGATTGAAAGGGCACTATGTGATTTGGGAGCGAGTATTAATTTAATGCCACTATCAATAGCGAAGCTCATTGGTTTGTATGAAATCAGCCCCACTACAATGTCTCTTGTTATGGCGGATCGATCTATTAAATATCCCCGTGGTATCATTGAGGATGTTCTTGTCAAGGTGGATAAATTGGTTTTTCCAATGGATTTCGTTATTCTCGATAGGGAGGAGGATTCTAATACTCCAATTATTTTGGGGAGACCATTCTTGCGTACAGGGAGAACTCTCATTGATGTGGAAAAAAGGACTTTGGTGTTGAGAATTGCGGATGACCAAGTCACATTCAAAGTGTTTGAAACCACTAAATACCTGGAAGACGGTGAATCTTGTTTTCGCATAGACACGGTGGATCATATCTTGACTCACACTTATGCCATAAATTATTGCCAAGACCCTCTTGAGTCTTGTTTGGTGAATGAGGATCCTCTAGAGTGTGGTGATGATGATGTGGTGGAGTTCATGCATTGCTTAGAATCTATGAAAGAGTCTAAACAGAAAAGGTTCCAGAAATTTGAACCTCTTGGTGTCTTACCTTCTAGACCACAACCAAGAATTGTGGAAGCTCCTACACTTACATTGAAACCTCTCCCATCCCATCTTCGATATGCTTACTTGGGTAGTTCTAATACTCTATCGGTTATTATTTCTTCGAATTTGAATCCGGAGGAAGAGGACAAGCTTTTAAGAGTGTTGAGAGAGCACAAAATGGCTTTGGGGTGGACAATAGCGGATATTCAGGGAATTAGCCCTGCTATGTGCATGCACCGTATTTTAATGGAGGAGGACTACAATTCTTCGGTGGAACATCAACGCCGACTAAATCCCAATATGAAAGATGTGGTGAAAGTTGAAATTTTAAAACTTCTTGATGCAGGAATTATTTACCCCATTTCAGATAGTTCACGGGTAAGTCCGGTGCAAGTTGTCCCCAAAAAGGGTTGAATCATGGTGGTGAAAAATGAGAAGAATGAATTGATTCCCACCCGGACTACTACCGGTTGGAGAGTTTGCATTGACTATAGGAAGCTCAACAATGTCACTAGGAAGGATCACTTTCCTTTGCCTTTTATTGATCAAATGCTAGAGAGGCTTGCGGGGCACTCTTATTATTGCTTCTTGGATGGTTATTCGGGGTACAATCAAATCCCCATTGCTCCGAAAGACCAAGAAAAGACTACCTTCACTTGTCCTTTTGGCACTTTTGCTTATAAAAGGATGCCCTTCGGCTTATGTAATGCATCGGCCACTTTTCAAAGGTGTATGATGAGAATTTTCAGTGATATGGTGGAGCGCACAATTGAGGTATTTATGGATGACTTCTCTGTTTTTAGTTCATCATTTGATTCTTGTTTGAAAATTTTATCCATGGTGCTTCAAAGATGTGAAGAAACCAATCTAGTACTTAATTGGGAGAAATGTCATTTCATGGTGCAAGAAGGGATAGTCTTGGGTCACCGAATTTCACAAAAGGGCATTGAAGTAGGGAGAGCTAAAATTGAAACTATTGAGAAACTCCCTCCACCAACTTCGGTTAAAGAGGTGAGAAGCTTATTGGGGCATGCGGGTTTCTATAGGTGTTTCATCAAGGATTTTTCCAAAATCACAAAGCCTTTGTGTGAGCTATTGTTGAAAGATGTCAAGTTTCATTTCACCAAGGAATGCTTGGAAGCTTATACTACTCTCAAGGAAAGACTTCCTACAGCCCCTATCATCACTTCTCCGGATTGGAATATTCCATTTGAGCTCATGTGTGATGCTAGTGCTTATGCTATGGGAGCGGTTCTTGGTCAAAGGAAGAACAAAATTCTGCATGTAATTTACTATGCTAGCCGCACTCTCAATGATGCTCAACTTAACTACACAACAACGGAGAAAGAACTCTTGGCGGTTGTCTTTGCCCTTGACAGGTTTCGATCATACTTGATTGGTTCCAAAGTCATTGTTTATACCGATCATGCAGCCTTGCGTTATTGATTGACGAAAAAGGAAGCCAAGCCAAGGTTGATTCGATGGATTCTTCTTTTACAAGAATTTGACTTGGAAATTCGGGATAAAATGGGATCCGAGAATGTGGTAGCGGACCATTTGTCTAGATTATTGGGGGCCGAGAAGAAGCCAATATTCCTATCAAAGAAACATTCCCAGATGAACAATTGTTTGCTATTCATTCCTCTCCAACTCCTTGGTATGCTGATTTTGTGAATTTTTTGGCCAAGGAGATTCTTCCTCTGGACTTATCTCACCATCAATGAAAGATATTCCTTCATCTTGTTCGTTTTTATTATTGGGAAGAACCTTTCTTGTGGAAGCATTGTGCGGACCAAGTTATTCGTAGGTGTGTCCCAGAGGAAGAGATAATTAGTTTCTTGAGACAGTGCCACTCATTTCCATGTGGTGGTCATTTTGGGGGTAACAAGACCACCGCTAAAGTCTTGCAATCCGGTTTCCATTGGCCTACTTTGTTTAAGGATGCCCATTCATTTGTTCTAGCATGTGATGAATGTCAACGCACGAGGACCATTTCAAATAGAAATCAAATGCCCTTAACCAATATCCTTGAGGTGGAGCTTTTTGATGTGTGGGGCATAGATTTTATGGGGCCATTCCCTAACTCCTTGGGAAATCACTACATCCTTGTGGCTGTTGACTATGTTTCCAAATGGGTGGAGGCCATGGCGTTACCCACCAATGATTCAAAAGGGGTTGTGAAGTTTTTGAAGAAGAATATTTTTACAAGATTTGGCACCCCAAGGGCAATTATTAGTGATAGGGGTACCCATTTTTGTAACTGGCAATTCAATTCTTTGCTTGCCAAATATGGCATTAGTCACAAGGTGGCAACTCCTTATCATCCTCAAACAAGTGGCCAAGTGGAGATTTCTAATAAGGAGTTGAAGAAAATTCTTGAAAAAACGGTGAATGCGTCAAGGAAGGATTGGTCTTTGAAGTTAGATGATGCCTTGTGCGCTTACCGTACAGCTTTTAAAACTCCTATTGGCATGTCCCCTTTCCACTTGGTATTTGGAAAAGCTTGTCACCTCCCGGTTGAGTTGGAGCACAAAGCCTTTTGGGCTATTAAATTTCTGAATTTTGACATGGCTAGTGCGGGAGAGCAACGTGTTTTGCAATTGAATGAGCTAGATGATATCCACCTTGATGCTTATGAGAATGCAAAAATTTATAAGGAGCGGACCAAGAAATGACATGATAGTCATATTGTTCGGAAGGAGTTCAAGGTGGGGCAACAAGTGTTATTCAATTCAAGACTCCATCTATTTCCGGGCAAGCTCAAATCAAGATGGTAGGGTCCTTTTCTTGTTACCACGGTATTCCCTCACGGAGTCGTTTAGATTAAGCATGGAGCAATGGGGACTTCATTCAAAGTGAACGGGCAGAGATTGAAGCCCTACTATAAAGCTGAATTTTCTGGAAGGAATGTCACTCTTCCTCTCCAAGATCCACAACAATGAACAAGCAAAAAGTCGAGCCATCGACTATAAACTAGGCGCTTGTTGGGAGGCAACCCAACCGAGGTAACTTCGTTCCCTACTTTCTTTTAAATTGCTTTATTTTTATGTACATATATGTTTCGATTGTTTTGAAAACTACCTGGGTTGGTTATGAAGTGTTTTGGTGCAAGACATGCAGTTGTGAGAAAATGAGACAGAGGCAAAATCCGATCTGTAACGGCCCATCTCCGAGCCGGGCCCATGGGTCGCTACCCCCAACCCATCTCCTTTTCCCCAGGAAGGTTGTTGGTGGTGAGACTTGACCCCCCGATCTCACACACCCTTTAACATAGGGCCAAATGCACCATAAGCCACCAACTAAGCCACCAACAACCTACCTGCTGTGATAAAACCAATCGATCGGACCAGGTGAGTAAAAAAAAAAATGACCCAAGGTGAAAACCAATCGATCGGGTTGAATACCGATCGATCGGACGCGTGGGTTAGGGTTTTAAAAGAACCCAGCCCGCGCAACGCCCCATTTTCCCCTCTTTGTTCTTTCTCTTTTCTCTCTCTCACGCGCGACAGTCCCTCACCCAGTTTCCTCCATTCTTTTTCAATTCCACTTACACCTACTCAATTTCCTCATTTTGGTTAGCCTACATCCCAGGTATGATGCTTTTACTCCTTTTTGGTTTTCAATTTTGAGATAGTGTGCCACCCTGGGTGCATTGTTTAGAATTTGGTGGTGTAGGTTGGTAAAGAATTGCTTAGAAGTGTGTAAATTGCTATTTGTGATTTCTAGATCCATATCCTCTACAATACAGAGGGGACCATGGCAGTTTTAAGTTGTTTCTTGAACTTTGTGAAGTGTGCACACAACATGTTTGATAAAATGCGCTCACCTCCATATTTCCATTATATATATATATATATATCTTGTTGGGTTGTGCATTGCATGAATTTGGTGCTAATTTGCCAAATTTTGATTTTTTGCTCAAAAATGCTATTGCGTGAGGTATAGGGCTGGGTGATGTGCTGAAAATCTAGGTGATTTGGGTGTTTTTGGGGACTTGATTTTAGAGTGTTGGTGGTTGATTTGAACATGCTAAATGTGTCGGAACTTGTTGTCTTTGTTTTCTATATATTTTTGAGTTATGCTCTTATTTGTCTTCGTCTTTTGTAGAATGGGACGTCGCAAGGCAGTAGAGGCATCCGGCTCTACTACACCACCGCCTTCACCCAAGCGAGCGCGTGGCACTAAAAAGAAAACTGTGGCTCCTCCGCCGCCACGGCCTTCTGAGGATAACTTTGCTTCAGCCCACATTGAGAGTGATTGGAGGGTACACTGTGACATTATGAGCCAGCTGCTGAATGCTTGGGCTACCAATATTTCATGCTCGATGTGTAGTCAGCCTTAATCTGTGTTTTTTTTTCAGTACTTTGCACGAGATGGATCCAGCTATAGGCGAGTACTGTCCTGCCCGCTATAGTGTGAGCGTGCCAAAGGTCGATCGGGGAGCAGTTTCCTATACTTTCACCACTATATATATCTGTGCTGCTCTTGACTATCCAGCTGCTTACTCTGAGGATCTTCTCGTAGGCCCCCGATAGAGGTAGACCATACCACTATGTTCCACACTTTGGTACCAGATCCGAAGGTCCGTCAGAAGAATCGGCATGCGGCAACTCGAGGCTCTATTCCCTCTCGCCTTTGGGTTATTGACAGCTTGGTGAAGAAGAATTTATGGCCACATGGCCATAAATCTGAGAGGCACGGCCCCGCTTTGGAGTTACTTTACTACTTCCACCAGGAGTGTTGGTTTGATGTGGGAGCCTACTTTGTACGAGCCATGTTGTAGTGCGCGACGGAGGTACGTAAGGGGAAGAAGCTGCGATTATTCTTTCCACGGTTGATAACTCGTCTACTCCGCCATTTAGGCCACCAGCTACCAGAGACCGATGATGTTGATACTCTTGTTTCTAATCTTTCCCGAGACTATTGGAATCTGTAAACAGGTCATCTTCCTCCAGTTGATGATACTGATGCTGAGCCAGTAGATCCCAGTGCTCCGTCTAGTTCTGTTGATCCCCCTCCTACTCGTCCTATTGAGGAGCGGTTGGATGCCATTGAGTTGTGTCAGATGGAGACCCGTGACCAGCTGGCTGCTATTCGTGCTCAGCAGTCTGAGATGATACATCTTTTGCGCCAGTTGTCCATGCAGTCTACATCAGCGCCGGCTACTGCTGCTCCTGCACCTACTACTTTTGAGCCTACCATTGCTCCTCTTCCATCTAAGCGGCGTTCTATTTGAGATCACCCAGGTTGTTTTGTTCCCTACTTCGTATTTACAGTTTGAAACACTGAGGACAGTGTTCATATCTAGTGTGGGGGTGGGAAGCAAACTTTTCCTTTTATTGTGTTTTCCTTTTATTTTTCCTTTCATTTGGAACTCTTGAATTTTATGGCAGTGTAACTTTTCTTTTAAAATTTTAGTATTGCTTTTCCCTTTCTACGATGCTTACTATTGATGTGTTCATTGCATTGGAGATGAATTGATTAATTGTGGCTTAGAAATTGATGTTGTTGTTCAAAGTAAACCTGTGGCCAAAGGATCAAATTGAAAACCTTTCGGTAGTTGCACATCCATTACTTAGCAAATTGTGGAGACTTGAACCAATGTGAGTTTTTGAGCCATTCGTTTCTAAATGAGTGATGAAAATCAACTCTACTGTTTTTGTTCCGCTCACTATAATATTTGTTTGATCTCATTATCCTTCATTTTGGTTGCTTGCTAAGTATTCATTGCATGACATTACATCCTAATCACGTTGTTGTGGGAAATTCAATAGTGTTCTTGAAAGATGAGAGTAAGGCCATTTTTGGATAGATAAATACCTTTCGCACCATATCTTTTACATGTTATCCATTGCACCCTTATTTGAAGCCAAACACTAGCCTTTTGTTCATAACCATTTTCCTTCTTATTATCATTGTGGAGAAAGAGTTGTTTATCTTAAAATGAGGAGTTGGAATGGTATATGCTCAATTTATTGGACATTGAGGGAGTGTGGATGCATGTTGTGGTTCTCTTTTGGAAGAAATTGGGGGTGTTGATCGGTGGGAAATTGGAAATATTGTAAAACAGAGCAGGCAATTGTTCTTGAAAAAAAAAAATTCTAATGAGAATGAAATAAAAGTGCATTTGCATTTGGTCTTACATTGTAAATTTGATTGTGAGGGAAAGAAAATGATGGAGAAATGAAAAGATAGTGAAGTAGTGGAAAAGTTTGAATGATATTTCTAAATATAATGTTTCTCCACTTATTCAAAATTTTGTACCCTTTGCCCTCTCATCTAACCTTCACCCTACATTACAAGCTTAAAAAGTCCCACTTGCTTTTGAGAATACCCTGGTTTGAACACAAGTTTGTGAATAAGGATGTAGGTCAATTGCATGGTTAAGTGACATCCATTCATGAGATCATTTAATTTGTTTCTTAAGCTTCCATTGAATTATTGCATGTGGGAATTCTGAATTCTTGTTTACATTATTCTGCCCACATGCACTTGAGAGAAACACTTAGCTACTTCAGTGTGATTTTGCTTGTGAGTGAATATCTGTGAGGCTTGAAGTTGAAGCTAAGAGCTTTGTAATGTGCGGTGTTTTCTGTTTGAGTTTGATATATGATCCTAAGGCTACTTGGCATTTTATAAAAGATTACAGAGCTACATTTTCGTTGATGATTCTCTTTTGTCTTTGAACTACTTTCAGTCTTGAGATTGTGGGAAAGTTGTAGGTAAAAAAAAAATTCCTTTCCTCTTGATTCTAGAGTTGCTCGAGGACGAGTAAAGATTAAGTATGTGGGTGTTTGATGTGCCAATTATTTACATATAATTGTACATCCTTTTACATGTAATCTTGCTTTGTTTAGAGTAGTTTCGGAATTAATTCTGCCTAAACAGTTATTATTTGCTTATTTCAGGTGCCGGAGCATAAATGGATAGAAAAGGATGAAATTTGGAATCAGAACAGAAATCCGATTGATCGATCAATAGTCCGATCGATCTGACAACCTTGAGCTGGAAATGGCCAGAGACAAATTCCTATCGATCGGTCTCCAATTCCGATCGATCGGCCAGTTCCAATTCACGATTCTGAAGATTTCTACATGCCCGAACTTACCCTCAAATCAAGTGGGTCCAATTCAAAACGACACAGACTTGTTAAAAAAATGACTTTAGGGTTTTTGGGCGTATAAAAGCATAGATTTTTAGGGTTTTAGGGACTTTTGGACTTTGGAAGCAAAATCAAGGATTTTGGAGACTTGTCTACAGCAGCCATTGAAGTTTGAGCAAGGGGATCCAGGGGTTTCTCTTTATTTCTTCATTGTTCTTGTATTTAATGACTGCTATTTTGGATCTTCATTTGTATTCCTTGGTTATGAGGAACTAATCCTCTAACTAAGGGTCCTAATGGAACCCCTCTTTGAAGATTGAATGAAATCGGTTTATTATTCTTGAATCTTTCTTTTTATTGTTGATTCTCTGTGGACGTGCTTATTGCTTTCAAATGCTTGATCACCATTTGGATGATTTTGAGCCTAGGTGGAGACCAGAAGGATATGCCTAGAGTTGCAAGAGTCCATAGAGAACATAGGTTGCATGAACCATAGGAATATAGGTTTATGACTTATGCAATCGTTAAATGATTTCCATTGTTCTTAACAGGTTTTCAATATATTAATCCTAGTGTTAGGAATAGCAGGGATTTATATGGAAAACACTTTCGGCGTATCTAGGAATAGAACATTGAATAGGTTGGGGAATCGATTGTTAACAATTAAATTGAGAATTGGGAATTAATGAATCAATGGAATTCAATTGGATAAGAGGTGGTGATATTAGGAACCCTAGTGTTTACTTCTCTTGAAAACTCAATTTCTTGTTTGTTGTTTGGCTATTTACTCAAATTGTCATTTACTTAGTGATCTCTTAATTACTTGTTTAGCTTTAGATAAAATACAACCAACAATTCACATTTCCATCTTAGTGTGATAATTACTTGGATTGACATTGAATTGAAATTGTCAATATATCTTCGTAGGAACGATACTCTATTCACTCTTTATTGCTTGTACGACTTGTACGCTTGCGAATAATTCACATCAAGTGATTTGAAGAGAATTTAGGGAAAAGTTTCATTAGATTTTTCTAAAGTATTTCCTCCCAAAAATGGGATCATTTGGAGTGAATGAATGAATGATTAATTAAGCTATTTATAAGTTAAAACCTATTTTACCCTTATACATATTATCTAAACATAAAAAATAAGGATAAATTAGTAAATACCATGTAAGGGTTAAAAAAAAGGAAAAAGAATTAATTTAATTTACTAATTTATCCTTATTTTTTATGTTAAAGTATTATTTTTATGTTTTAAAATATATTTTCCGATGATTAGCATATTGAGGGCATTCCGCCCTTCTAAAAATCAATGAGTATCGCTTTTAGAGTTGTCCATATGGAGACAATAGGATATTTGAAATGTACTTTTGCATTTTTAAAATATGATTTAATACTTTTATATATATATATGGAAATCCGGGGGGGGGTGTTACGTTTTGGTGGAGATGCGGGGTAAAAAAACAACAACGTGGTGGTAAGGGTTAGACATGGCTCAACGTGGACAACATGGTGACTCCGATAGACGTTGAGATAAATTTTTGTTGTGCCAGACAAATAACAGTTTATTAGATAGTTAATTATGACGGATCGAGTTTAACACAAGAGGGGGGGTGAATTGTGTCCCCAAATTCCAATTGGAATCCCTTTTTCAATTTAAACAAATTAATGACAATTAACAAAGAAACCACCACTAATGCAATTATCAACCTCAAGCAAATTATCAACACACAAGGGCAGAAAATCAGTTTTAATGCATGGTCTTGCAATGACCAAAATAGTTTAGGAAACAATTAAACACTTAGTCAATCAACATGCAAACAATGCAATGAACAAAAATTGACACAACGATTTATAGTAGTTCGGAGACCCTTCTCCTACGTCTACTACCTAGGTTCACCAACCTAGGATTTTCAACCTCCACTAAGGATGTGGTTTTCTCAAGAGCTCCACAAAACTCACAAGGGTTTTTAGGTCACCCTTGAAACTGAAGATTTCAAGACAATCTTCAAACTTTACAACCAAGGGTTTCTAAGAACTCCCTCAAACTTCAATGTTTGTAATATGCCCTAACAAAGGGACTTTCTCAATGGGTTTTTTAGCCAAGGTTCTCACAACTAGCACTAAGCTATTTAAGTGAAGAACTTTCAATAACAACAATCACACATTCACGGGTAGGATTTTCAAGTAGGTAAGGTGAGGTGATTTTGGGATAAATAACACCTTGAGCTTAAGTGAAAGCACCCTCTCTTTGCAGCAGCAAAATGGTGAGAAGGCCTTGAGTAGTGGCTCAAGAAGAAGCTGGGATTTTAGTAGACAATGGATGCTTGAATGCTTGAAAGCTTTGAACAAAGTTCTCTCTTGATTGTAAATGCTTCTCCAAGTTGTATGAAAGGGAAGATCCTCTTTTAAAGGCAATTCTCTCCTATGCTTGCAGCCATTGGATCAAACTTCAAGAGTTGATCTCTACCATCCATTGCAGCTCCTAATCTTGGTCATTGATGATTTGAGCAAACAAATCTCCACCATAGAGCATATAGACGTTGCACATGCTCCTTTTTTTTAAGTCAAAAATTGCAAGCAAGAAAGTTGTCTTATGCACAACCATTTGATCAATGTATGTCTTCAAATCTTGACCATTCAAACTCTCTTTAATTCTCAGCCATGGATGTAGATTGTACTATGCCATCTTGTCCCTTCATTTTGAATCAAAGACTTCAAAAGTGATCCCTTAGTCAAGGATCTTGTTTGATTGCACCAACATAACTTTCTTGGTAGCACATGTCTTGAGTGAAAATGTCAAGGATCTTGTTTGATTGCACCAACCTAACTTTCTTGGTAGCACATGTCTTGAGTGAGAATGTCAAACAAGAATATATCACTAATGATAGAGAGGACAAGGTTTGTCTCATATGATTGAAAAGAGTTGTATCTCCATGAAGACCACAACCAATAGCCTCAATGTTTGATTCATTCAACTTGATTAAGTGCCTTAGTGGAAAGTTGGCAAATATAGGATTTTTCATAGTTTCCTAGAGCTCCAAGCTCATTCTTAGAAACTGAACTTCGACCACTCTTGAACATACTGAATTCTGAGGCATATGAGACCACAATGATGATTAACCTACAAGGAAATAGGAGGTAGAACTCCCCAATTGCATGTAAGCTCAAAGAGCTTCATATAGAGCGCATAGGTTAATTACATTAGAAAAACAACCCAGAAAATTCATATTACTGGATGATAAATAATTTTATATGTATTAGAATGTCAATGAAAAATTTCATAACAATCGGAAATCGTTTGGTCACTCAACCAAGCAATTAGATCACTAATAGTGAAACCGATAAATTCTAAGTGTAAATTCAAAGTCATTTTGTAAACTCAGTGTAAATGGCCTTTTCTCTTGAACTTTACTAAATCAAATATGTTCATAGTGATGAAACTAAGATGTACACGAAATTTCATTTAAATCGGAGTTCATTTGGTTCACCACGTTCACAAAGAACACATATGCACAAAATTAGGTAAAACCTAGTTTTGGCGGAATTTAAGCATATGACCAAATATATATGTGATGCACTTAATTTCTCATGATTATAGTCCTAGAACATATATTAAGCCTTCATGTGCATGTGGTTCAAGTTTCAAGTCATTTCGACCTAAGTTGGTTAAGATATGATAATTGGAAAATTAATGCTCTAACTTAGTTCATGTATGTTTGTTTTCAAACCTTAATTTCCAGCACTATCTCAAAAATATATAGTCATTTAAATTCAATTCATATAAATCAAATATTGCTTTAATGTTTCATTATCATTTATAAATGATTTAATATCATCAAAATTAGACATATAGGACCATAGGTCCAACAATCTCCCCCTTTTTGATGATTACAAAACATGCATGATATAAATGTCTATTTGATTGTAATTGAATTTAATATCAATTCAAAGTGCATTAAAAAGTTTAATGATATCAATTTAAAACAATTTTGAAACTCATATACAACTTTAGTTAAGTAAGCTTAGCTCCCCCTTACTTTAACATCTATTCTCTCCCAATCATGACATATACACTCCCCCTTAAGTTATGCCTATATATGCATTTTGGCAAATGATTTTAATGCAATTTATCATCATGTCTCTCCCCCTTTTTGTAATAATTCAAAAAATGGAGAACTAAGGGGTTGATGCAAGTTTTGGAAAAGATTTATAAGCATTTTTGAGATTTTATCACAAAAGTGATTTAAGACCATAAACATACTTCAAATAATATCAAAACTAGTTCTCATCAACAAATAATCATGGCTACACACCAATTGAACTAATAGAACCTAAGTGACCTAATTTGGAGCCTATCACACTAAGTGACCCATGGCCTCCTAATGACACTAGGTTACTCCCCCTTCAATCATGCATACCAATTTATACATTTAGCTTATAAGCACATATCACCAAGAAAATATAATAAGCATTCAAGTTCAATCTTGGGATATCAATCAAACAAGGATATGCATTCAAGTAATATGCTCTCAAGGTGCTTCACACAAACCCAATGCATTTCTTAGTTTTATGAATCTATCCTTAGCTAAAGGTTTAGTGAACAAATCGGCAATATTATGTTCCCCTTCTACATGTTCAAGCACAATGTTCTTTTTAGCAACATGATCTCTAATGAAATGATGTCTAATGTCTATATGCTTAGCTTTACCATGATATCTAGGATTCTTAGACAAATGTATGGCACTTATGTTATCACAAAGAATTGGAATGTTTGAAAATTCCATATTAAAATCAAGCATTTGTTGTTTAATCCAAAGCAATTGGCAAGTACAACTACCAATAGCCATATATTCGGCTTCGGTAGTGCTCAAAGCAACACATGTTTGCTTCTTGGAGAACCAAGATATGAGCATATTTCCTAGGTATTGACAAGTACCACTAGTACTTTTCCTATTTATTTTGCAACCCGCAAAGTCGGCATCTACAAATGAATGCAATTCAAATGAAGATTTCTTATCATACCACAACCCTAGGGAAGGTGTGTCCTTTAAGTACCTAAGAATCTTCTTTATGGCCATGAGATGTGTTTGCTTAGGACTAGATTGAAATCTTGCACACATGCAAACACTAAACATAATATCGGGCCTAGATGCGGTCAAGTAAAGTAAACTACCAATCATTGACCTATATCTCTTTTGATCAACATCATTACCATCTAGGTCGGGTTCTAATTTGGTTCCCACTCCCATAGGTGTGGATGAACCTTTAGAAATATCCATGCCAAACCTTTTTAATATCTCATTTGTATACTTAGTTTGACTAATGTGAGTGCCAAGTGGGGTTTGTTTAATTTGTAAACCTAGAAAGTAAGTCAATTCACCCATCATACTCATTTCAAATTCATTCTTCATGCATAATGCAAAATCTTCACACATAGATTCTAATGTAGCACCAAACACAATATCATCAACATATATTTGCACAATTAGCATATCAAGACCTTTGTATTTAATAAACAAAGTATCATCAATACTACCACATTGAAAACCATTTTCAAGCAAGAACTTAGACAATCTTTCATACCAAGCTCTAGGAGCTTGTTTTAAACCATATAAAGCCTTGTCTAGTTTGTAAACATGGTTTGGAAATTTCTTACTTTCAAATCCGGGAGGTTGTTTAACATAAACTTCCTCATTTATCACACCATTTAAAAATGCACTTTTCACATCCATTTGAAAAAGTTTGATATTTTTGTAACATGCAAATGCAAGCAATAATCTAATAGCCTCTAACCTTGCAACCGGTGCAAAGGTTTCATCAAAGTCAATGCCCTCTTCTTGGCAATATCCTTTTGCCACTAATCTAGCTTTGTTCCTAGTTACATTACCATTTTCATCCATCTTATTCCTATAGACCCATTTTGTTCCTATAATGGTGTGATCTTTAGGTTTAGGACAAAGAGTCCAAACCTTACTTCTCTCAAATTGTTCTAACTCCTCTTGCATGGCATACACCCAATCATCATCATGCAAAGCATCACGTACATTTTTAGGCTCTACTAAAGAAAGCATGGCAAAAGAGTTTAAAGGATTAGAATTGACCGTAGAGTCCCTTTTGGCTCTTAGTTGCCTTCCTTGATGCAAGTCTCCAATAATTAGTTCTTTTGGATGAGACTTCATCACCTTGTATTTGTGAACACCCGGTTGTTCCATAGCATTTTCAGCTTCTTTTGGTTCTTCATTTCCCTCGGGTTCACCTTCACTTTCTTCATTTGGTGGTGTTTCTTCATTTGAGATATTCATCTCCCTTAAGTTCTCCACCAAAGGGACATCATCTTCATCTTCTTCTAGCAATTGTACTCCATGTGTACCTTCATTTTTGTGCTTCAAAGGATGTTCCAAATCTGAAAATTTATTTTCTACACGCACATTTGGAGCAAGTGTGGTCATATCATCGAATTTAACATTTACACTTTCTTCCACAATTTTAGTTCTAGAGTTAAATACTCTATATGCTTTAGATGATGATGAATATCCTAAAAATATTCCAATGTCACTCTTTGCATCAAATTTATCCAAATTGTCTTTGGTACTTAAAATAAAACATTTAGCACCAAAAACCTTAAAGTAATCTACTTTAGGTTTCTTGCCATACAACAGTTCATAAGAAGTTTTCTTTAATCCTTTTCTAATGCTAAATCTATTACTCACATAACATGCATTACTAGTAGCTTCGGCCCAAAAATATTTAGGAAGATTATATTCTAGAAGCATGGTTCTTCCTAGTTCTTGTAAAGTTCTATTCTTCCTTTCTACAACCCCATTTTGTTGAGGTGTCCTAGGAGCACTAAACTCGTGTTTAATACCAAAAGAAGCACACAAAGAATCAAAATTAGCATTTTCAAATTCACCTCCATGGTCACTTCTAATTTTTGAAACTTTTAAGTTATGCTCATTTTGCAATCTCCTAAGTAAGTTTTCAAAAGCATGCAATGCATCACTTTTATGCACAAGAAACAAACACCATGTAAATCTAGTATAATCATCCACAATAACAAATGCATAGTATTTTCCACCTAGACTCCTAACTCTACTAGGACCAAATAAATCCATATGTAACAATTCTAGAGGCCTAGAAGTACTAATATCAAGTTTAGGCTTAAAAGACTCTTTAGTTTGTTTACTCCTAACACAAACATCACAAACATGTTCAACATTGAAATTTAACTTAGGCAATCCTCTAATAAGTTCATTGGCACACAACTTTTTCAATGTAGACATTCCGATATGACCTAATCTTCTATGCCAATGCAAAGCATCATCATTCTTAGCAAGCAAGCAAGATATTTTAGAATTTTTCATAGCATCAAAATGCATTACATACATATCACCACTTCTACTTCCTAATTTCACAACATTACCATAAACATCAAACACATAACATTTATCATTTTTGAAAAGAATATCAAAGCCTTTATCGGCTAAATGACTAACACTCAATAAATTAAAAGATAAATTTTCAACCAATCTTACTTCACTAAGGGAGAAAGAAGAGTTACCTATGGATCCCAAGCCTAGGATCTTACCTTTGACCTTGTCTCCAAAGGTCACAAATCCTCCATTCTTCTTTGCTTCAAAGGATGTGAATAATGAAGCATCTCCCGTCATGTGTCTAGAACAACCACTATCCAAATACCATTTGCATGATTCGGATTTGGATTTTAAGCACACCTAGATAAACACATGTTTAATATACCTTAGGTATCCAAACTTTGGATCCTTTGGGGTTAGTAGCAATAAAGGCATATGCATCAATTTTGAAAGTTCTCATCACATATGCTTTCTTTTCAAAGTCATTCAACCCTTTAGGCACCCAAACCTTCTTCACATAAATTTTTCTCTTCCTAGGTGTAGTTCCCTTAGGAACATTAGCCTTACCCTTGGGGTAGGTACCATTTTTGTTCACATTGACCGTGACCTCCTTAGCCTCTAGGGTGTCCTTAAGTTTCATAGGATCATATCCTAATCCACTCTTGTCAAGATAATGTCTTTGAGATGCAAGAAGTTCATCCAATTTAGAAGAACTCATAGAAAATTTTGAAAATTGTTTTTCAAGCATATTGTATTTCTCATTGGCCATATCAAGCTCTTTTTGTAGAGAAGAAGAGTTAGGCATAATAATGCACTCATGATCATCCCATGTATCCAACTCACCTTCTAGCTCATGAATCCTAGCATGCAAAGCATCTAAGTCATGTGAATTGCTAGATGATGCAATGTTACTAGAATTAACACATGTTTTCAATTGATTTTTTAAATCCTCATTTTCTTGAACTAATGCATCAAGTGAAAAACATACATCATCATATTTAGATTTCAAATCACAACACTCATTTAGATGCATTTTTTCTACTTTAGAAAGTCTACTAACTTCTTTCTTAGCATGCTTGTGTTTATGCATCAATTTCTCATAAGCAATATAAAGTTCATCATAAACACAAGAGAGCTCATCATAAGAAGGTTTAGAAGATGTTACCATCTCATCCGAATTTGATGAGGACACTTCCTCTTCCTCATTTGCCATGAGACACAAGTTGGCTTGGAGTTCCTCTTCACTATCACTTGAAGATGATGATGAAGAATCATCCCAAGTGGCCTTGAATGCCTTCTTCTCCTTCTTCCCTTTGTCCTTCTTCTTCTCTTTCTCTCTATATTCCTTATGCTTCTTCTTTTGAAGCTTAGGGCAATCGGCCATAAAGTGACCTACTTTGCCACACTTAAAGCAAGTACTCTTTTCTTTCTCTATCTCCTCTCTCTTTTCTTTAAAAGCCTTTCTATTCTTGAATCCTCCACGTTTGTTCATCTTCAAGAACTTCTTGAAATGCTTAGCTAATAGGGCTGCCCCTATTTCACTATCATCATCACTAGAATCCGAACTAGTGTCACTATTGATCCTAAGAGCTAAGCCATTTTTCTTAGGTGGTGCATCTTCCTCATCTAATCTTGACATCTCCAACTCATGTGTCATTAGACTTCCTATTAATTCCTCTATCTTAAGCTTCCTAAGGTCTTTAGCCTCTTTAATGGCTACTACCTTATCTTTCCAAATCCTAGGTAAACTCCTAAGGATCTTTTGGACCTTATCAACTTCCTCATATGGTTTGTTCAAAGCTTCTAATTCATTACATATGCAAGTAAGTCTAGAAAACATCTTCCTAATGCTCTCACCCTTCTTCATTCTAAAGGTCTCAAACTCGGTGACTAGCATGTTTATCTTAGAGTCCTTCACTTGACTTGTTCCTTCATGCTTCAACTCTAACATATCCCAAATCTCCTTTGCACTCTTACATTGAGCTATGTAATCAAATTCACTCCTAATAAGTGCAATGTGCAAAGTGTTGATTGCCTTATTATTTAGGTTAAGTAATCTCTTATCTTCCTTAGTAAACTCACTCTTTTCCTTATCTACCATCTCATCACCCAAAAGTTTCCTAGGAACATAAGGACCATTCTCTACAACTTCCCACAAATCATAATCAATGGAATTTATAAAAATTTTCATCCTATTTTTCCAAAAACCGTATTGCAAGCCATTGAAAAATGGTGGTCTATTCATGGATAGGCCTTCGGCCTCACCATAAGAATTAATATTTGCCATAAATATGCCAAATAGGATATAACTCCTAGTTTTAGCTAACCTGCTCCGATACCAATTGACGGATCGAGTTTAACACAAGAGGGGGGGTGAATTGTGTCCCCAAATTCCAATTGGAATCCCTTTTTCAATTTAAACAAATTAATGACAATTAACAAAGAAACCTCCACTAATGCAATTATCAACCTCAAGCAAATTATCAACACACAAGGGCAGAAAATCAGTTTTAATGCATGGTCTTGCAATGACCAAAATAGTTTAGGAAACAATTAAACACTTAGTCAATCAACATGCAAACAATGCAATGAACAAAAATTGACACAACGATTTATAGTAGTTCGGAGACCCTTCTCCTACGTCTACTACCTAGGTTCACCAACCTAGGATTTTCAACCTCCACTAAGGATGTGGTTTTCTCAAGAGCTCCACAAAACTCACAAGGGTTTTTAGGTCACCCTTGAAACTGAAGATTTCAAGACAATCTTCAAACTTTACAACCAAGGGTTTCTAAGAACTCCCTCAAACTTCAATGTTTGTAATATGCCCTAACAAAGGGACTTTCTCAATGGGTTTTTTAGCCAAGGTTCTCACAACTAGCACTAAGCTATTTAAGTGAAGAACTTTCAATAACAACAATCACACATTCACGGGTAGGATTTTCAAGTAGGTAAGGTGAGGTGATTTTGGGAGAAATAACACCTTGAGCTTAAGTGAAAGCACCCTCTCTTTGCAGCAGCAAAATGGTGAGAAGGCCTTGAGTAGTGGCTCAAGAAGAAGCTGGGATTTTAGTAGACAATGGATGCTTGAATGCTTGAAAGCTTTGAACAAAGTTCTCTCTTGATTGTAAATGCTTCTCCAAGTTGTATGAAAGGGAAGATCCTCTTTTAAAGGCAATTCTCTCCTATGCTTGCAGCCATTGGATCAAACTTCAAGAGTTGATCTCTACCATCCATTGCAGCTCCTAATCTTGGTCATTGATGATTTGAGCAAACAAATCTCCACCATAGAGCATATAGACGTTGCACATGCTCCTTTTTTTTAAGTCAAAAATTGCAAGCAAGAAAGTTGTCTTATGCACAACCATTTGATCAATGTATGTCTTCAAATCTTGACCATTCAAACTCTCTTTAATTCTCAGCCATGGATGTAGATTGTACTATGCCATCTTGTCCCTTCATTTTGAATCAAAGACTTCAAAAGTGATCCCTTAGTCAAGAATCTTGTTTGATTGCACCAACATAACTTTCTTGGTAGCACATGTCTTGAGTGAAAATGTCAAGGATCTTGTTTGATTGCACCAACCTAACTTTCTTGGTAGCACATGTCTTGAGTGAGAATGTCAAACAAGAATATATCACTAATGATAGAGAGGACAAGGTTTGTCTCATATGATTGAAAAGAGTTGTATCTCCATGAAGACCACAACCAATAGCCTCAATGTTTGATTCATTCAACTTGATTAAGTGCCTTAGTGGAAAGTTGGCAAATATAGGATTTTTCATAGTTTCCTAGAGCTCCAAGCTCATTCTTAGAAACTGAACTTCGACCACTCTTGAACATACTGAATTCTGAGGCATATGAGACCACAATGATGATTAACCTACAAGGAAATAGGAGGTAGAACTCCCCAATTGCATGTAAGCTCAAAGAGCTTCATATAGAGCGCATAGGTTAATTACATTAGAAAAACAACCCAGAAAATTCATATTACTGGATGATAAATAATTTTATATGTATTAGAATGTCAATGTAAAATTTCATAACAATCGGAAATCGTTTGGTCACTCAACCAAGCAATTAGATCACTAATAGTGAAACCGATAAATTCTAAGTGTAAATTCAAAGTCATTTTGCAAACTCAGTGTAAATGGCCTTTTCTCTTGAACTTTACTAAATCAAATATGTTCATAGTGATGAAACTAAGATGCACACGAAATTTCATTTAAATCGGAGTTCATTTGGTTCACCACGTTCACAAAGAACACATATGCACAAAATTAGGTAAAACCTAGTTTTGGCGGAATTTAAGCATATGACCAAATATATATGTGATGCACTTAATTTCTCATGATTATAGTCCTAGAACATATATTAAGCCTTCATGTGCATGTGGTTCAAGTTTCAAGTCATTTCGACCTAAGTTGGTTAAGATATGATAATTGGAAAATTAATGCTCTAACTTAGTTCATGTATGTTTGTTTTCAAACCTTAATTTCCAGCACTATCTCAAAAATATATAGTCATTTAAATTCAATTCATATAAATCAAATATTGCTTTAATGTTTCATTATCATTTATAAATGATTTAATATCATCAAAATTAGACATATAGGACCATAGGTCTAACAAATTAGTCCAATACCCAAGTACAGATAACGTAGCAAAGTTTGTGACAGTATTGGATACGAGAGTCAAATATTAGAGCCTTGCATGTGTTCAAACATAGGTACTAGTAACCCTACCTCCGGTGGTGGAATATCTACAATGGCAAGTATCAAGGAAAATAAAGGGAACAATGAAGTGTTCCAACGGAGTTACAAAGAATATAAAAAAGTTTATATGTTTACGCATAGAATCACGTAATTCCTATACTGTTCTATATTTATTAAATTCTTTCAAATAAGGGTATTTTTGAAGAATTTAGTATAGCGGTAGATTAAGTAAAAGTTTCACTGGAAAGTTTGGAGAATGGAAACTAGAAAAAAAATGAGATTTTGTTTGTATGTTATCTCTAATGGACCAGATATAATGAGATTTATTGGACATTGATCGTGTTGGACCTAGGTTACACAAGAGGGGGGGTGAATTGTGTCCCCAAATTCCGAATAGGAATCCCCTTATATCAATTTCACAAATCAAGCATCACACCAAGCACACAAAGTGAGTCTTACTAATATAATTTTCCTAATTTATTTCTAAGCAAACTTGTAACTTAAGTATATAATGCGTCTAGATGCAAAATCCTATCAATTTAATCAATGGCAAAGTATAGTTGCACACAAATGGACCTATATGAGCAATATGAATAAATTGCACAATAGGAACCTATTGAAGCAAAGCTTCTGACAAGATAAGCACTAGAAAGTACTTAACTTGCAATTTTACAGGACAATAGCAATATGCACAGAATAAACAATAATAGAAAGTAAATAAAATAAAGCAAGTTATGTTAGATTGGAAGAGTTAATGAAAGCTGTAAAAGTAAAGCAAGTAAAGAGCACACAAGTAATTTATAGTAGTTCGGAGACCCTTCTCCTACGTCTACTACCTAGGTTCACCACCTAGGATTTGCCAACCTTCACTAAGGTGTGGTTTTTCAAGAGCTCCACAAAACTCTTACACAAGGGTTTCAAAATTACCCCAACTCTTCCAAAATCTCACAAATATAGTACCCAATTTGGGTTTTACAAAGATAGGCTCAATGATTCACTCACTCAGTGTTTGCACTCAACAAACTAGGAGGAACTCTCAAGAGATTTTAAAGTGAGGCTCATGGATAGAAAATCAGATTTGAGTTTAGAAGAGCTCACAAGAAGACAGGATTCTTCACACCTGGATTAGCACTAAGCTAAAGGTGAAGAATATGAAAGAGTGTCAAGAAACTTTTGTAGCCGAGTGAAGAAAAGATGAAGTATAGCTCTCTGATTTGAAACAATAGAATATGCTTGAGAGTGAAAACTTTTCTTGTGTAATTGGTGGCATCCCATGAGCTCCTTTTATAGTCCACAAGGACTCCTTGATTTTCTCGGTAATTTGATTCTTCTCAAACCAAATGAATGAATCAATTAATAGCTTTGATTTGATTCATATGATATCCTCCAATCTCTTTCACGTTTTGTCTTTAATAAGAAATAATCTCCTTATTTGCAACTCCACCACTTTAGAAACATCTTGACTTTTGCTTGTATGAATCATTAAATATTTTAATGAAGCTTGCCATATTAGAATCATAGCTTGCTGGATTGCCGTTCAATCTTCAAGAATAGCTTGATTCAAAGCTTTATAAATGGAAAGTGATATCACCCTTTATTCTCCAATCAACTTGATAATTTTCTCACCAAATCACTTCCCTTGAATTCAGGAGTTCAGAGAATCAACGTGTAATAGTCTTGATTTTGTTTCCCTTCACAGATCATATTTGAGTGCACCATATAGAGACTTTAAGACTTGATATAATTCTCCATAATTCTTGGCTTAATGGCTTCAATCAAATATGGTAAGTCTTTCTTCATTTGAAATCAAATGCCGGCCAACTATCTTTCCATTTAGTCTCTGTAATTTGGCAGCACAAGCAGGAGGTTTCCTTTATGAGAGATTGACCTCCAGCTCTCCATGATTTCGGACAATAAGTAAGGAAAGTAGACCTTATGCTTTTAATCTCCAAAATTTCACCAAGTCAAAAAACTCCTCATGGGAACTGAATCATCCTCTTTAATATAGATCACACGTCTTGTATATGTAACGAAACATTTTATAATGAACTCTTGATGAAGTCCCTCTCAACTTTCCTGAAAATTTGTTTGTAAACTCATTTGAGTTTTATGCTTGAACCATAGGTTAATTTAGGTTAAATAATTAAAATCTAAGCATATAATATCATAACATATATAGATTAATGTGCATGTAAGTTTCCAGCTCAAATAAATATCATATAGTCATATAATAAGTCACATAAATCAATCGGATAATAACATTGCGCAGCAATTTCGGACAGTTAATTGGGAAACGATTTTGAGCAAGAAAAAGTCGAAATTTCTTAATCATGTCTTCATGAAATATGTTTATTATGATGTAAATAATGTCTCTACCAAATTTCAGCTTAATCCGAATTCATTTGGTATAAAAATGATCAGTGAGTTCACAAGTAGGTATAAACCTTATCAATAAAACTCAATCTCAAATTCAATCTTAAATTCATCACATAGTGTATGTAATCAAATAGCACAATAATATTGGATCATCAAAATTAAAATGTAGGACCTTTGGTCCAACAGATCGAATTGATACGGTATTGAGAGTTGATAGGTGAACATGGCTACGTGATATCAATTGGAATATCAGAAATATGGAGATCTAGTTTACATAATTAGATAGTTGATACTAATTTGAAGTAATTGAAATGTCTCTTGGATTTGCTAAGGATGAGATTAAATTTTTTGGAGCTGATCATGGTTTGTATAGACCATTGAAAACAAAATATTATTATCTGCATAAGAGGAAATTCTACTGTCTGAGTTATTTCGGCAAACAAGCTTGGTAGGAACATTGATAATAGCAACACTTAATATCTGATGTAGACAAGACAAAAATGCCATTTCCTTACTGAGATGGTTTGTGTTTGTTAGTGCTTGCATAGGATTACTAAAATCAATGGCTATCATGATTATTTTAGTTGAAATGGAACTTATGTTATAGGTTTGGTTGTCCATAAGTAGGAATGAAAATGGGCTAGGCCGCCCTAGGGTGGCTCACGGGTGGCCCGTTACAGGGCCGGCTAAGAAATGAGTCGAGCTCAGGCCTACTTTGGGACCCATTTTGTTAAACGGGCCAAGCCCGAGCTTGAAGAAGCTCAGCCCTTAGGCCCTAGGGCCTCCAAATATATTATATGTACATGTAAAATCTAAACCCACTTATATGCCAACTTACCGCCCAAGCCCACTTGTATAATAATAGAGAAGCCCACTCATATGTTGCTGCCTAAGCCCACTTGTATATAGTCTTAATGGTTTTTGACTTTTTGTTAAGTATTGTTTTGTACTTTCAACCAAGGACATGATTAAGGGATTTATGTTTTTTCCTTTCCCAGATAAATTTTCAGCCGCAGCTACTCAATGTCACTGCTATTGTTCTTCTTCATTGAGAGGTAGCGGCTGTTGATTTGCTGAGTTTGAATAGAAAGTAGTTTTTCAAACACAACTACCCAAGATCTCAAATTCAATTTCATATCCTATAAAAACTTCAATTGTTTTGAAACCCATATTTCTTTGGTGAGATTGAGATTTGGAGATATGGTAGTCAAGGATTATGATGGGAAGAAGGGAGCCGGAAATAGATATAGGTTATTTGTGAACTCGATTAGTCCGAACTCCAAACTAATGTAGAGGCAGGAATTGGATTTTGGTTCAATCACTGTTCTCGATAGCTTAACGAGGACGATACGTTGAGGATATTGAAGAAAGTTCAAAGCTCCATTTGACAACATTAAGACGAGCTTGACAGCCAGGCTCGGGCTTTAAGTTTTTTCACGAGTCGAGCCCGAGCTTTGATTTATGAGGCCCTATTGAGCTCGGACCGAGCTCGAGCCTCCTAAGAAAGTAACGGGCCGAGCCTAGGGCCTACCAAAGCTCGGCTCAGGCCAACCCGTTATCATCCCTATCCTTAAGTATCCTTTTACTAATTTAATTTCAAATTCTATAATGTAACAAAGGAGAATTATAATACCATATTGGGAAATGTGATTAGAAGCTGTTAGTATGATTAAAGAAACTTGTCAAGTTCTGATTATAAGGATCATGTTAGTTGAAACATTATTGTATCTTTTGATTAGAGAAAAATTTGGGAAAGCTTCTTCATGTTGACTTTTATCATGGTGGATTGGAAATTTTGTGGTTTGAGACTGAAATTGTAAATGGAAAGAGTAGAGGGGAAGTTGTTTGTAAAGCATGTGAATAAACTATGGTACGTATAATAATCTAATCTTTGATTTAGTGGCTTCGAAGATTATTCTAGAAATATGACCTGCATTCCTCACATGTAATTTATTCCTACGGATATGTGTGGGCTAGTATGGAAGGAGAGAGAGTATATTCTTTGAAGAACCTAGATATTGTCAAAAAGACAAGCAACAATTGTTTTAGTATAGAGAAAGAGATGTGTATCAACATATTACTGAAAAGGAAGGGTTTAGATTTAACCAAAAGTCGATGGAATGAACTAATGTGTATAACTTGGTTTTCTTTAAGCTTGGAATGTAGATCAAGACATAGTGGAAACTTTCATTTATTGGGTTAACAACACTTTTGCTTCTTGACAACTACGATTGATATCATCTCTGATTGTCATTTCCCTTTCCAAATTGTGATCCTGGCGGTACATACATCTATCACAATTAAAATAGTGAATTTCACAATTATACGCCATCGGTAATTTATGGATCATCTTATAAGCAGCTCTTTCCTCTAACATGTCGGTGTCCTATTCATCCGGTCGAGACAACTCAAGAATTGTATGCCTAATTTTCCGATGTGAATCAACTACTTTCAATGTCAACTTAATAGAATCTTGCAAATTAATGTGCACATAAGTTGGACGAGACAAATTGAGTTTGGCCGCCACTTCCCCAAGAATCATCCTCGTAGAGGCTATGACAAGTTTTCTCTCCATTTCTAGTTTTGTTTTACTCTCTTGTCTGCTATGAATTTTCAATTGTTCCCTTAGTACGAATTTATACAGAAAAATTGTCGCCAAATGCCACCTTATCTTTATTTCCACAAAACCAAGCATCTGCCACTACTTCAATTCTTATGACTTCTTACAAATACATCACCATCAATACTTACAAGTGTTCAACAACCTGTATGTGTAACCACTTGACACCTTATACATTTAACACATGTCTAATTAATTCACATACTTCCTTGTTCATAGAAAGCTTACTCACAGGGCCGGCCCTTGCCATCTTGGTGTCCAAAGCGACACGTTACAGTGGTGTCCCAATGTCAAAAAAAATCACAAAGTGAGGCGGTACTCAGAAAAATTTATATAAAAAATGATCAATAAGTTTACAACCAAATCTAAGTCCAAAATATAAATATAAAATCTGGTTTTGGTGCTTTATAAGTATCACTATCCAGTTCACATGAAAAAGCTATTAGGTATGTTTTGAAAGCATTCGTCTCGCCTTTTGAGATGTAAAGTTACTATTATATTCTCATAATCTAGTTCATCCATCATATCTTGCTCAATAGATAGCAGGGCCAATCCATTCAATCTTTATTGTGACATTGTTGATCAAAGATAAGATTTAATCAACTTCAACTTTGAAAAACTTCTCTCTATAGAAGCAACTATGACTGGTATAGTCAATAAAATCCTATAGGCAATCCAAGCATTTGGAAAACTCAATTCTCTCGAACAAGAGTTTATAAAATTAAGCACCTCAAATGCTTTTCTTTTCTCATTTGATAAAATCACTTTCAATACTTTGAGTCCTAAAAATAACTCTTTCCCATCAATATCATAATGGTTTTCATGCCTTAGATAACCCTTAAGTATCATGCAATAATGCTTCAATTCACCATCATTTGCACATTTGAACTTTTTCAAATCAAACAAGAACCCAAGTTTTTTTTCGTACTCTTGAAATTGTTCAAACCGAGTCTTTAATGATGTACGAGCTTTATCCACAACATATAAAAAATATTTGACTCTAAAAACTTCTTCCGATGATTGAGTCACATCTTCCTCAACATCAACATCTTCATCAAAGTGTCTTGTTCTACGAATTACTCTTTTTTGAGGAAATATTGGTTCAACATCAAGCTCACTTGCCATTTCCTTAGCATTAATCATGGTAGAATTTTAGAATCTCAGCCATCATCAAATACAAGCAATTACAAAGACTGAGAGAGCCAGATATGATATGAGAGACGAAAAGGGACAAAGAGGGTCACTAGCCTTATTCTTCTTCTTGAACACAAAGAACAATGCCCGTATGGGTTTGTATCGATTGAAGGCTGGGAGGCGGGATGCCGGATGCGAGAATAGTTTGTGTCTCTATTAACACGATGAATAGATGAATAGGATCCACCGGCCCTTCTGGGTAGTGGGATAAGTGGGTCTGTGAGGGGTAGTGGGGTAAGTCATAAGTGGGTCTGTGTCGATCTCGATTTAGGTTTACTGATTAGTGGGGTAAGTGGGTCTGTGTCGATCTTGATTTTAGGTTTACTGGTTTGGGGGCAATAGGAACTAGGAAGCACTAAGGAGTAAGGACTAAAGAGTTAAAGAGGTTGTGTTCGTTCTGTATTAGACTTAGTAGACTTATTGTAACAACTAACAAGTAACAATTAAGTATTTTAATTACTAAACATTAATTATTTAATTACTAAAAAATAACAAAACTAATAATTTTTGTCTTTTAAATATAGTTGGTTGGCCAACCGATTTAAGGTATTTTAAAAACTATCAACCGACCCATCTATACATGGGTCAGGTGATATTACCGGCTCGACTATATGGGTTGGTTGATGGTTGATTATCGGCCGGCCAGTAATAGATCGATTGGCCGGTAATGGACGGTAAAACCGACCCAGTCTCAGCCCTACCTTTTGTTGGTCACTAACAAAGGTCCATCTATAATCTATGTGATCCAATGTCTTCAAGTGGCCTTTCCATAAACCATTTCCAGGTTGTCCTAGTTTCCTTGTTTACAACTACAAATGCTATGTGGAGCATCATTGGGAACCTTGCCAACTGTAGTTAGTAACTACCCTCCATAAATTCCTTTAAGAAAGCATCCATCTAATCCTATAATTGGTTTACAAATTGTAAATGATTTCTTGCATACCTCTAGACATATGTAAATCTTGTCAAAGATTGGTCACAAGAATCTTGATGGACCTTCATATGATGACAACCCTGCACAACTTCCATGGCCTTTTTCTTACTATGGCAACTAGACTTAGACTAATTATGGCTATGTATTTGTTCTGCACCTTCATAATGATCTCTCTCAATTTTATTATGGGATTCCTCCTCAACTTTAAGAACCAACTTGACAACAAGTCATTTAGAATTCAACATTCTTACTTTCTAGCTTCTTGTACATGTGTGTACAAGTTTGACATATTTTAAATGTCAACTATCCTCATTTGTGATCTTTGAAGCATATAGCATAAACTTACAATTTGAAAAATATTTAACTGTTGCCCTTGTAAAATTCAATTTATCCCACTTCATTTTCCTTTCACTGTGTACAAGTTTGGCATATTTTAATTGCCTACTATCCTCATTTGTGATCTTTGAAATATATAGCATAAACTTGCAACGTGAAAAACATTTAACCCTTGCCCTTGTATGATTCAATTTATCCCACTTCATTTTCCTTTCACTCATACAACATAAGAGGAACAACTTCACTAAATTGTTCTCTACAATTGAATACCATACCAATTTTTCACTTGAAATTTACGTCCTTAAGGGCCTATATATGCTTGATAGGAATGGGCTCTCTCCATTTCATCTTCATCATTTTCAAGCTCACTATGAATGCTATGCAAATCCTCTTCTTCACCTTCCTCATCACTAAGTCCTCTAAATATATCACTGATAGGATAATATATCTCCTCATCTCCAACGTCTTCATTGTTGTTATATACTCAATTGGTCTATCTCAACAACAAAATCAATGAATTTGTCACCGTCAACTTCATCAACATATTCTTCCTCGTGAACATCATCAACGTTAAAATCCACATCACTGTCATCAGACGAGCCACTTGGGTTGTCTCTCTCAACCATCTCAGACTGCAATTGTTCATGTGGAGGGCAATGGCCAACATTACTCTCAACCCCTATGACATCTTTAACAACAACTTCTTCTATCTCACTCATCCTCGCTAATGTATGAACAAATGAAACAGAAGAGACGTACAGACACACGATTCAACGAATACAAGAAGAAAGAGTGTTTTTAGGGTTTATAATTTTTGTGTTTTTTCTTTTGTAAAATTAGATGCAGATTTTTTAATTAAATTCATTAATGTGATTTATGACAACATGGGATTTTTGTTGCCACGTATGCAAAATTAGTCCAAAAACAATCGGAATAGTAACATCGGAATAGATTTAGGTTGTTTTATAAACATTGAGTATAGAAACAAAAATTTTTTATATTTAAGGGATAAAAAGTGATACAATAAAGGGTATGATTTGCCATTTACTTTTTTTGGGCTTTTTTATTCTGGGCTTGAAGGCCCATCTATAACCCAATATCTTTGTGGCACCCGCACCCTCACGTCGCTCGCAAGTCGCAAGTGGTAACTCATTGATGAAACCTAAGAAACAGGATAGTTTTCCAATGCCGAACTTGCGGAGGGCACAAGAAGATTTTGAGAATGACTTCTCCGAGTTTTTATTAATTGTATTGATACCCTCATATGTTAATAAGACAGGCTTATATAGCCTTACAAACCAACTACGCCTATGACTAGAAAACAAAATATAATACTAATTCCTAAGACATATAATTCTAACTTCCAATCGAAATACTAATTATGCCAATACTACACTACTGACTTCACATTGGATTGTACGTTAGCCACTTTGATCCACAGCATCTTCGGCAATGGTTTCAGGCACAAACTCATTCATAGATTCAAGGTCCTGGTTCGTTTGATGGGCTGGCTTGCTGGGCTGTGCTGACAGTTGACTTGCTTGGCTAGGTTGGGCTTTGTTCATCTTCAACTTGATACGTCGAGCCCGATTGTAGGCATTCTTGAGCTGTCGCGCTTGATCCACATCATTCCCTCCCCCTTGAAAAACAACTTTGCCCCCAAAGTTAAAATCCGGAAATTGCAATTGAAGCATTGAAAGATCCTCCCAAGTTGCATCTTCCTCCGCTAATGAACTCCACTGAATTAACACCTCACACCGAAATCGATTTCCACGTCTAACTTGTCGAATTTCCAAGACCTTTTCTGGCTGCAGCACCAAATTCCCATCTTGGTCCATGGACGGCAGATGGTGGGTACTTGTCACAGACTCTCCAACCCGCCTTCTCAGTTGAGACACATGGAATATCGGATGAATTTGAGCCTCAGTTGGTAACTCCAGCTTGTAGGCAACTTCACCTATTTTCTGCAACACTTGATATGGACCGTAATATCGACTGCTCAACTTGTATAAAGCCTTTTGTGATAATGTTTTCTGACGATGAGGTTGAATCTTTAAGTACACCCAATCTCCCACGATAAACTGCTCTTCACGCCTTCTTTGGTCTTGGTATGTCTTCATCCGGTTGTTAGACTTAACCAAATTATCCTTGAGTTCCTTGAGGAGCTCGTCTCTCTCGAGTAACTCTTTGTCAACTTCGTCATTAGGGGATGATCCCACGGGATAGCTAACCAAAGTGGGAGGAGCCCGGCCATACAAATATTCAAATGGAGTTTTCTTTGTTGATGCATGGAACGTCGTATTATACCAATATTCAGCCCAAGCCAAAAAATCTTCCCACCTTCAAGGATTTTGATGAGTTAATGCCCGCAAGTATTGTTCCAAAGTACGATTAGTTACCTCAGTCTGACCATCTGACTGCGGATGATAAGCAGAACTCATGGACAATTTAGTTCCTTGCAATTTAAATAGCTCGCCCCAAAAGTTACTTAAGAAAATTCGGTCCCTATCAGATACGATTGACCGAGGCACACCATGCAGCTTGACGACATTGGAGACGAACAATTGAGCCACCGACTTTGCAGTATAGGGATGCACTAACGGAATAAAGTGTGCATATTTTGTTAACCTATCCACAACGATGAAAATTCCATCATAACCATTAGACCTCGACAGGCCCTCAATAAAGTCCATCGATATGTCTTCCCATACCCTTTCCGGTATCGGTAGAGGCTGCAGTAAACCACTTGGCTTCCGGGAATCCGCCTTGATTCGTTGGCAAGTGTCACAAGCAGACACGTATTTATGCACGTCCCTTTTCATTCCTGGCCAGTAAAACATGTTAACCATGCGCACCCAAGTCCGGTATACTCCAGAATGACCGCCGATGACGGAGTCATGAAACTGACTGATGAGTTTTATTCTGAGTTCATCACACAATGACACTAACACCCGATCCTTGTAGTAAATCAGGTCTCCTTTTAATTCGTAGTCTAGAATTTATTCTTTTTGAGCTTCAATACGTTGTAACAGATCCATGCACATGGTACATACTTTGGTCTGATCACGTAGTTCTTGCCACACGGCCCAGTTGGGTCCCGAAATCGCACATAACATTGATTCATGCTCTCTCCGAGAAAGAGCATCGGCAACCTGATTCTCTTTTCCCGGTCAATATAAAATTTCAAACTCAAACCCCAACAATTTAGCAACGAACTTTTGTTGCTCTGGAGTGATTATTCGTTGCTCCAAAAGATGCTTCAATGGTTGTTGATCTGTAACAATTATGAATTTCTTACCCAACAAGTAAGGCCTCCAAAGTCGTACCGCTTCTACAATGGCAAGCATCTCTTTTGCATATATCGACCAACCCCTTTTTTTTGTTCCCAACGCCTTACTGAGGAATGCTATAGGCTCCCCTTTTGAGTTAACACCGCCCCAATTCCTACATCGCTAGCATCGGTATGAACTTCGAAAATTTCACCAAAATTTGGCATAGCTAAAACCGGAGTTGTCGAAACGGCCTGCTTGAGCAATTCAAAAGCCTTTTCTCCCTCAACAGTCCACACAAATCCCCCTTTCTTCAACATGTCGGTAAGTGGCTTAGCGATAATTCCATAACGCTCTACGAATTTTCAATAGTAGCCTGTTAATCCCAAGAAGCCCCGTAAAGCTGTCAGTGATTGCGGCTTAGGCCAAGATGTCATGGCATCAATCTTCTTTTGATCAACCTGCACGCCTTGACGAGTAATGATATGACCCAAATACTCCACTTCTACTTGAGCAAAGGCACACTTAGACGGCTTGATATAAAAATTGTGGCACGTTAAGATTCCAAACACAATTCGTAGGTGTGCTATATGATTGTCCCAAGTTTTCGAGTACACGAGGATGTCATCAAAAAATACTAATATGAACTTCCTTAGATGCAGTCGAAAAATTGAATTCATGGCAAATTGGAAAGTAGACGGAGCATTGCAAAGGCCGAAAGGCATTACCAGATATTCATAGTGCCCATGATGTGTCCGAAAAGCAGTCTTATGAATATCGCCTTCCTGAATCCTAATTTGGTGATATCCCGCTCTCAAATCTAACTTTGAGAAAAATTTGGCTCCACCCAACTCATCTAACATATCATCAATCGTGGGTATAGGAAAGCGATCCTTAACCGTTGCCTCGTTTAATGCCCGATAATCATTACAAAACCTCCATGAACCATCCTTCTTTTTCACCAGTAGTACGGGTGATGAGAAAGGACTGTTGCTTGGACGAATAAAACCACTTTGGAGCATGTCGGAAACCTGCTTTTCAATCTCATTTTTTTGAAAGTGAGCATACCGATACGGCGCCACATTAACTGGCCTAGACTCGTCTTTAAGAGTAATTTTATGATCAAAAGCTCGCTTTGGCGGTAGAGTCTTAGGCTCGGCCAAGACTGACGAGAATTCATCCAACAAAGCCTGAATTTCCTCATGCACGGGCGTCGCTTGAATCTCTTGCAATGTAGGGCCGTGAGTGTTCCCATGAATAAAAAATAATTGGGCTCCATCTTTCCATAATCTCTCCACGTAATCAACTTGAATGGTTTGCGCATCACAAGGATTTTGCAAAGACAGTTGAACCCAAATCCCATTCCAAACAAATTCCATAGTCATCTTTTGATAGTCGGAGATAACGCGCCCCAAACTTTCTAACCATTGCATGCCCAGCACTACATCTAATCCCACTAAAGTCATAACGTACAAATCAACACAGATTTGTATCCCTTGTATGCGAACTGGTACCTCAGTACACACTCCTTAACACGTCAACTGTTCTCCGTTCGCTACCCGTACATCAAAAGATTCAGTGGCCCTGATCGGCAAGTTCAACTTTTTGGCGACGCTGTTACTAATAAAGTTGTGCGAAGACCCATTATCGATAAGAACCATAATTGGCCGATTATGAATCCAGGCGCGAAGCCTCATTGTCCGGGGACCTTTGATACCCGTGAGTGCATGAAGCGAAATCAAGGGTTCCTGTGGTGCTGTCTTCTCATCACAGTCCAACTTCTCCTCACATGAATCTACCTCTTCATCGACGATGCAGGGCTCTATGAGAAAAATATGTGAAACATTGCACTTATGGCCGGGCACAAACCTCTCGTTACAGTTAAAGCATAAACCCTTTTCTCGACGCTTTTGGATCTCATCCCAAGATAATTTGTTTACCCCCGGGGGAATAGTCCTAGACGGAGTTCCCGCTGGTTTGGACGCCGCTCCTTCGGTAGGCAATGGACTCGGGCGTTTAAAGTCAATTTTGCTTCCCTTCTTCACATCCGCTAGATGATCATCCTCCATTCGTGCAACTTCGAAAGCTTTCTTTATTGTGCGTGGTCTACAAGCTCGTACTTCTTTAGCCAAGTCGTTCTTTAAGCCTCCAATAAACGTACCAACCAACGCATTCTCGGGCCAACCATGAACAAGATTGGCTTTTTTCTCGAAGTCCTTCAGAAAGTCGCGCAACTCACCAGTTTGTTTAACCCTTGACAATTCCTCATCATGATCGATGTATCCTGTTGGTCCAAATCTGACTAGGATTTCTTTCTCGAAGTTCTTCCATCGTATCTGCTTTTTCTTCTTAAGATATACACGTTCAATCCATTGCCACCATAAGTTAGCTTCACCTTCTAAATAAAAGGCTGCATAATCAACCCACTCACGTTTAGGAACCTCTTGATATTTGAAAAATTGTTGAGCACGGCTGAGCCAGGAGACTGGGTCCTTCCCTTTAAAGGTTGGAAAAACCATTCAAGGTTTACGTGTATCTGTGGACCTTGCCTTGCCGCCGGTGACTTCTTTTTCGGCTGAAAATGTCTCTTCAGATGATTGTGTGCCGGATCTCGAGCTACTATTGTCGTTGATGGATGCGCAATCAGAAGTAGCTTCCTTACTCCTGCGACGCCTTCTCTTGCTCTGACTCTTGACAAGCAATTCTTTCAATTCGGATAATTGTTGCTGAACCTCTTGATTGCTCAACTGGACTGCTTGTACGTTGGCTTCCAAGGTTTCAAAGCGTTCCTTGTTAGAACCCATTACGAATTCTCTCAATGAAAGCACCAATGATGAAACCTAAGAAACAGGATAGTTTTCCAATGCCGAACTTGCGGAGGGCACAAGAAGATTTTGAGAATGACTTCTCGAAGTTTTTATTAATTGTATTGATACCCTCATATGTTAATAAGACAGGCTTATATAGCCTTACAAACCAACTACGCCTATGACTAGAAAACCAAATATAATACTAATTCCTAAGACATATAATTCTAACTTCCAATCGAAATACTAATTATGCCAATATTACACTACTAACTTCACATTGGACTGTACGTTAGCCACTTTGATCCACAGCATTTTCGGCAATGGTTTCAAGCACAAACTCATTCATAGATTCAAGGTCCTGGTTCGTTTGATGGGCTGGCTTGCTGGGCTGTGCTGACAGTTGACTTGCTTGGCTGGGTTGGGCTTTGTTCATCTTCAACTTGATACGTCGAGCCCGATTGTAGGCATTCTTGAGCTGTCGCGCTTGATCCACATCACTCATCGTCGGCACTCGGCAGTCCAAAATACAACTCTTCCCGCGAGGATGTCAATCATTAGGGTTTTCACAATTAAGTGTCTCGGCTCTCGAGAGTGAAATTTAGAGGAGAAATCATCAACGACGAGCAAGTGATGGATGAACAACGAAAACTAGAAGAATTGAAAAGTAAATTGGATCAGGAAGTCGAAGAAGAAGTTGGGAAAGAGGCAGAGAGTGAAACGATGACGCCATGGGAGCAACACTCAAGAGTAATAAGCATCCCTCGCTACGATTACAACGCTCCGTCTTTGCTTCTTCAGCACTCTCACTCTGGCTTCCTCATAACCTGCTCTATAAGTGATACTCCTCACTTATTTTACTCCTATTTACTTGCCATTAAATTGTCGTTGTTTGTTTTGAGATCATAAATGACACGTTTATGAGCTGTATAGTTTTTCTGTGATTTCTAAGCGCAGGTAGGCAGTTCCACAATGGATACAGGTTGTTAAATTTAGCTGACCATCTCTATATATCTATGAGAATGTGGCTTTTGTCTGTCTGGAATTATATGCATATGCAATCTTACTTATGTTGTTAATGAATGTAGATATGATTCATGAATGGCCAATTCTCAGCCTTGGCCAATGAAGCAGTTTCAATTTTTTCAGAACTCTCGTGTATTCGGTAACTTTTGTTTTGATTCCTGTTCTTATCAGAAAGGGAGAAGAGTGCAACAAAAGAAGCCATATCCATACTTGAAAAGGTTTCTCACTCTATCTTGTTCACTTTGAGAAACACTGTGTAACATTTATGAGTGCTGATGTTGACTTTTTTTAACAAATAACTGGTGTATTCGTGATTATATTTTTAGTCAAAATAAAGTTCTGGCTAATTGATGCGAATGAAAATTAGAATATTAGCATACATCGAACGGAAATTTGTTTAAAGGATAACTTATTGGAAGTCCAAGAAGCCTCTATTTCTAAATATGAGAAGAAGCAATGCTGGAAGAACTTTTTTATCATTACACGACGCCATTGTTATGCATGTCTCTTGTATTTGTGAGATACTGTCTCATCAGAAATTTTAGCTGACCCCAAACTTTTGGGATAAAGGCTCGAATGATGATGATCATGACTATCTCATCAGAAATTTTCTGTTCTTTTTCTTAATTAAAACCTTTTAAGAAGAAAAATTATCGGCTATATATTTATGTCAAAATATTCATCCCAATACCCACTTACTACAATGGATCACATCCCGTAGATTGCTTGAGTGACATGTGAACTGCAACTTTAAAGCTGTCAGTGTTTTTATGTGCTCGGAGCTTAGAGCTTGGAGTTTTCGGGCAAGAATAAATCAAGTAGGAAGATCCTGCAGCTTGTGCCCTAAGCTACTTGTTGGCTAGTGTGGAAGGAAAGGAATTGTGGCACCTTTACTGACCAAGAATTGTCTCTCAGTCAATACATGGATAATTGGCTTAGCTGTCTTACATATTGCATGTCTGACATGTGTACTAATTTTCATGAGTGCATTAGCTCCATAGCTTTGTAATCCTTTCTTTGTGGATGGCACCAACTTGGTGCATCCCTGCGAAGGTAGTTAAAATCGCGATTTTAATCGTAAAATCGCACGATCATACGTTTTCACTACCTTGATCCTTGCAATAAAATCTCTTTTGCTTTCAAAAAAAAAAAAACTGCAACTCTAAAGCACTTTCAAAAAAAGAAAAGAAAAGAAGTGATGTCTGTGAAGAGTGTGAACTGTAAGTTTAAAGAAGTTGAAGAAGAAAAGGAGAGAGTTTACTTCACCTGTTAGTGATTCATTGTGAATTGGATTGCTGATATTATAATGTATTGCCAGTGCTTTCTCTATATAGCAATGTACTCACCATTAATTGCATATGCTACTGATCATGTCTATATCAAACTACTAATTATACCCCAGTGTGGAAATGCTTTCCTGATAGAACTTTTTTAATTGAAAGTTGCCTAGCATAAGGGGAAAAGGAAACTTTTTTTGTCGAGCTGATGTTTATTCGAATGTTATATATGCATATTGGAAATTGTGTGGTCAATAGGAAAGTATGTTGAAATTTGCATATCTTTTGGTGTCAACTATACTATTTACATCTGTTTGGAAATTTCTGTAGTTTGTTGGCCTATTTAATGGAAGCTCAGAAGCCCCTGATATTGCTAAGGAGAATACAACTAAGAGAAGAAAAATATGCACAGAGGAGACGGATGGACAATGTGCTGACACTGGGGAAAGTAAGAGCACTATTGAAAAATCAGTTGGTAATTTTCTGGTAAAAAATTACTACAGCATTTGGTTTCCAATAAGAATGTCTTTTAAGGTCTGATTCAGTGACTCACGTTGCTTAGATATTGTGCTTGATCATAGGTGAATCTCCGGAAGACAATTGTATCTCGTCTGTGAAAGCAGATACAATTATAGAAAGTGGTTCTGTTCTTTCACTTGTTAAGCTGTGTAGGAGTGGATTGGTTCTCCTTACCTCTTCTAAAGACAAGTCTCTTGACACGGCAAAGATAGTATCAAAAATCTTTCATTCTCTTGAGTCGGGGAATTTGAGCTCACCACTGTAAGTCATGTGCTTGCAAACTATCATGTTTCATTATGTAACACTCTTTTTGCATACTATGTTTCTGGTTTAGTTCTAGTTTTACTCTTCTTCTTAGTTCTATGAGTTCCATTAGAACTTATGTTCAATGCATCATATATGCTCAGATAGATGAAAGAGTTTAGGAATTGAACTATGCTTTCCGTGTAAGAAAGCAATTCTTCTATTCATACTATGGATGAGAAAGGGAAAATTTTCTTTCATTTAAAAAAAAGGAAAGGGAAATTTTCTGATTCTTATTTAGGACAGGCAACTTATTTATATGGAAAGCAATAACACAAGGTTGATGTAATTAATTACCAAAGCATGAGCATTTTCTGATTCTTATTTAGCACAGGCAACTTATTTATATGGAAAGCAATAACACAAGGTTGATGTAATTCATTACCAAAGCATGAGCTCCTGCAAAAATACCCTAATGTCATTGTCAATGAACTACTTTTTAGTTGGTCAAAGTAAGGAACTCTAGGAATTTACCACTGGAAAGTGGCTGTGGTACAGTGGTAGAAATATGATTGTTCTAAAAAAATGTAGGAAGTATCAAATTACTGCGAGGTCTGTGATGGCTCTGTGGATGGAAATTTTGTGTATATTTTGAAACCCAAGTTATTATATTTAAATTTTGTTGTTATCTGTTTTTAATATCAGAGCTGCCTGCATTGTCATCTTCCTTTTGCCAAAAACACTGGAAATAAAATTTATTTACAGAGATAAATTTATGAGGTTAAGTTTACAATATGTTTGAAAAATGTTAACTTTCACCCACAATCAATCCAATTTTGCACTTTGTCATACTTTCAATTACTTTACTTCTCTTTAGAGCCAGAGAAAAGCTGACGGGCATGATTTTTTGTCAAATGAAATTGTCAAGGTTTAAGGGCATTGAATTCTTATTGGAGTGGATATCTCACGGATTTGATAATATGAAAGCCTGTAGGGGCTTCCAAACAGTTATGAAAATCTGTTGACTTGCTGAGAATATGCTTTGAAGTTAGAGATTATGATATTAATTGTTTTGTTGATTAGAAGCCTTTTTGACTTCTTTGAAGGACATTATTATGTTGGTGTATAGGTTAGGTAATGGCTTTTGTACTTGGTCATGAATGGGAAATGTGAAACTTATCGAAAATACTGTGTCTTACAAATAACCAATTAAATTCTCGAACGTAAACACTAATGACAAATTGACAATGTTTGACTCGAACTACTAAGACCTTGCCTGCTAAACTAAAGACCATGACAATATATACTTATATGCTTTTGGAAATTTTAGTTGAAGCTGATGAGTGCTTGGTGAATTTCCCATTTTACTTCCCGTATATGTTTGCTCATATTAACTTGAAGGTCATTCCAATACTTGTTTTTTGTTTTGCTAGTTTTGTTGCACATAATAATATATGCTTAGATTTCCATTAGTCTACATATATGTTTTGATGAGTCTCAAGCTACATCTTTGCTGGGTATTTGCTATTCTAATTTAAAGTTTTGGTCGTTCTGTGACTTTATTGTGCTACTACACACACACAAACACATAAGAGTAACCATGAACTATGGTTGAACTGGCATTTTGTTGGTGTAGGTGGTGTCATCGCATATTTCCTATTCAAGCTACTTGTAATTTGAATGAGAAGGACCTGAGAGCAGTTGTGTCAAAGCTTGTCATTCAGTTTGTGAATGATAAGCAACAAAAACTTGCTTCACCTGTAAAGGTACAATTTTACTCTCTGTTATCGGAGCTTAGCTATAATATCTTACAAGATTAATGAACAATGAAGGTTGCTCAGTTAGGATAGTGGAAAGAAAATTTAGCATCGCCCTGTTTATATTCGAAGATGTCCAAGATCTATGTCAGTATTTCTTGGACCACTATGACAAAAGATAATAAGCATGTGCAAGACATTTATTATTCTTTGTTAGTAAAATTTCAGAGTGGAAAGGGCTGTGTGAAAGTTACCTAAAAGATGATGAGCAACCTTGTACTTGTGTCTAAGTACCAATGTGTTGACACTGAAAACAAAAGCGAGTAAAACTTAAACTGACATGAATCTGACTCAAATCCAACACAACTGAGATTTGACATGTGTTGCAGTTCAGTGGCAGGATTCTCAAAGCACAGGATCGATCTATTTAGGCATATCTCTGTTCGTATATTTTGATGGCCTGTTCTTGGTTCCTGGAACGAAGGTGCATCTGAGCATGATGAATGCCTACTAACACAGGATCTATGTTGAATTGCCTAAGTCTTTAGGCACTAAGTCTCATTGCTTGAGCTCACATTTATATAGCCCACAGGAAATTTGGATTCATGTAATCGTACATATGAGTTGGACCCCAGCGTCCCAGACTCTACCCTCTTAGTAACTCAATTATATGAGAGTTCACTGGAGTAGTTTGTGTGGCTAGGGCATTTACTCCCCCTGACATATCATCTTTTATTATCCCCTCATTGGGACAGATTCCTCTGCTATCATTATGCTTTCTTTCCATTTTCCTCCCAGCTTGACATCCTGTTATCATTCTGAATTCCTTATCGCCATATAATTTGCCTCACCTCTGTATTGTCTTTTAATCCCCTGGGCAATCGCAGCTTAATTTTATAACATGCATTAGTAGTTTAGTGACCTGCTCTAATTGATGTTGTGAGAAACTGGAATTTTCAGTTCTGCACATTTTATCTTAGAAAGGTTTTACTTTAATGCTTTTGTGTGTGTGTGTTTAACCAATGCTGACATTTACATGTATGACCTTGAAGTTTGCAGTAGGTTATAACAGAAGAGGAGTTGAAGAGACGGAGATGAGGAATCTAAAAGATGCTTCAAAGAATTCTGATGTATGTCCATTGTTGGACCGCAACAAATGCTTCAGTGTTGTGGCTGATGCAGTTAATGATGCCTTGCCTGACTCATCTGTGGACCTCAAATCTCCAGAGGTAAAAAAACTTGGTACCACTTTTGACATGTACATGAATTCTCGTACGTCATTAATTCTCCTAACGGAATGCATCACAGCTCTGTGTTCTTGTTGAGCTGCTGCCCCTTTCTGGAGTGCCCAATGGTTCGTTAGTGGTCGCTGTATCTGTTCTTCCACGAAGCCTTGTTACTACTAAGCCGCGGCTTTGCATTAAGGCACTTGTCTCTAATGACAATGCAAGACATGGAGGAAGTTGACCGTGGACAACCTAATATGACTTATTACTAGAAGCCAAGACTCCATCGAGAATCACAGGCTCGGTTACAATAACCACTCGCTGCATTAGCTCCTGATTGAGTGCCATTTTATTCTGGCATATAATACTTAAAGATCAGGATAGTGGTACTGGGTAGGACAGCTGGATCATTGCTCATAAGTGGTTCGTGCAATAACATTGAGAAAGCATTTTTATCATGATTCTGTTAAAGCCAGTACAAGGTTTTGTTCTTTCGGCTTGTATCTTGGATTGAGAAATTATGTTTTTTAATTGTCATGATTAGGATAAGTGGTCGGTTCATGGCCTGCTAATCACTGCAGAACACATACGAATAAAGCTAGGGCCATTACCTAAATATGGTTTACATGTTAGATTACATAAATATAGTTTACTCTATTTTGGGGAACAAATATAGGAAATTAGTGGAAAAAAATATATCTTCATCAGATTAACTGTGGTACAAAACAGCTATGGTGATTATCCGAATGCAACAGGGCCACATTCTCTAATTCGAGTTTCTATCATTCTGCCACATTCTCTTATTCAAGTTTCTATCATTCTCGTAATAAGAACATTAAATTGCTTAAACATGGGGGTTTTTTTATTTTATTTTAGAGAATAAATATAAAAAACTAATAAAACATATTTTCATCACATTACTTATTTTTTAAAAATTTTACACAATAGGTACAGTCCTTCTCCCTATTCGGGTAACCACTCTTAACATTATTTACTATTAAAATAAATATTGAGGGTTGAGAAAGTAAATTAACCTATGATATTAGTGTGCCACCGATTTCTTATAGGGTGTTTATTTAGTAGTTAAAATGATAAATGTAGGCATACATAAAACGTAACGGTGTTAGTGCAATAATAGCGCAAGATATCATGTTCTCCGAGAATGATTAAGTTAGCGGTTCATATTTTAAGAAGACCAAATAAAGTCATTAAAATTGGCTCATATATTCTGAAACCCAAATAAAATCACAATAAATTTGGCCAATATATTAAGAATACACACTCTTTTGTTGTTAATATTCGCCCAACACTTCTACAGCTCCTCGCCCAGAAAGTTAGTTTCAATTTGTCCATATTTGCAAAACATTTTTGTTTAAAGGAGGTCTTTATATGGTGTTTGGCATTGATTAAATCGTTTTAGTGCTTGAATATGTGGCATCTGTTAGTGCAATATTTGTGTCGAAGAGTCTGTTGAACCATAATTTGATAACGTTCTATCGAAGAGTCTATTGGACCTTAAGTCCCACATTTTTTATTTTGATGATTAAACATAATTTGTGCCGTTTGACTCATAGTGCAACATAATTGTATTTGACGTTTAAATATTGTTACTTTCTTTTTTTTGAAATACCGTTGAGAAATATGCTTCTCATTGGAAGCGAACCTTGGACACACATATGCCTAACCTCATCGATTGTCAATCAAACCACCTCTTGTTGGTTAAATAATGTTATTTAGTAATTATGTAACTTTGACAACTATGAGGTTCATATATCATAATCGAGTCTAAATCAATTTTTATATTCAATGGCATCTGATTGACATCAAGTTTGACACGCACATTATGCATCAGCACATTTTCATTATCACACACATTATTTGAGGAGGCCCACGGTCAATATGGTGCACACGACTAGGGTTCTTCCGTAGTATTTAAGTCACTTTTGGATATGGCTAAAGATACATTGAACATTATGAAGACCAACTTAGTTATAGTATTGTTTGCTAATATTTGTTTTATTTAATTATACTTTTACTTACGTGGATGGTGTATGATTAAATTGTCATGTCCTTGGCACCAGACTTATTAGGAATCACTTTGACATCTAATAAACTACATATAATTACGTTGCATACTTTATTAGAAAAAATTATAAGTTTAATCACGTGGAATTATATAGTTGGTTAACGATTAAAAGTTGGTCCAAGCCACTTAGGATCAAAAGGTAATCTTAAACCAGAAAAACCCTAATATAAAATTATTAAGTGGAAGAAGGTTATATCTAATTGTATGACCCATGGCTTCCCAAAGGTTGGTTCTCACTAGGGTATATAAACTTACTCGTGTTACATGCGTAACCCCCTTGGGGATGGGGTTTATATGCCAAGTCTACTAGGAGGACTTCAAGTGGTAATTTCAATTCTTATTTGTAAGTGGATACTTACTCGTATTGCATGTGTAATCCTCCTCTGAGATGAGATATCCATTGTTGCGATAGTAGAATTAAAAAGTTGATAATCTAGGACATGCATGTGTGAAAACTTACTCGTGTTGTATGTGTAACCCCTCTCTGGGATAGCAAGTTCCAGACGGTTAGACCTTAGTTTACACTCAACCTAAAAAAGAAGCCAAACATAAATAGTGATCGGCAGATTCAAGAGGCCCAAGAGGCTTAGATGCTTGAATTTTCTTTGATCAAGAGAAACTTGAGTCAATTAGGCAAGAAATTGTTGTTAGTTGATTCGTTATTACATTTAATTTCCAAAATTTGGGTTTTATTATTTTGTATTTATGCAAAAAAATGGAACAATCATATAATGCATTTTTGAATATTTTTAAATTTCAGATGTCGTCATTATTTTCTCCACTTGCTTCCATTCTCAATGACAATAAATTATCTAGACCAAACTATGTAGACTGAAAGCAAAACTTAGGCATAGTGCAAACCTCAAGGGGATACAAGTATGTTTTTGTTCAGTACTGTCTTGAGTTGGGCCTTGAGCCAACCAAGGAGGACAGGCTGGCTCACATAAAGTGGAATAAGGTCAATGAGATACCCAAGTGTTATATGTTAGCATCACTTTCGCCAGTCTAGCAGAAGCAATAAGAGAGCATGCAGACATCTGCATAAATGATCTACAGTTTGAATGAAATATTTTCTCACACTGCACGTCCTGCAAGACAATAGGTGATCAACAAGTTAATGAACGTCAAGAAAGCTGAGAGAACACCTATGAGAGAGCATTTGCTCAAAGTCATGGCATATCTTTGTGAAGTCTTGGATCTTGGCTCATAAGATCGACAATCACATGCAAGTAACATGAATCAGATGGAGATGACCCTTCTAGTTCTCATGAAGGAACTTCGATCTGTTGAGTAGTTATTAGGAAAGGAGAAGCAAGTCCACTTTAGCAAAATTTCTTATTCTGGGCACAAAATGCCCAAGAATAAGAAGAACCAAGCCACTGCTACCAAAAGCCCATTGATAGCAATTTTCGATCACTTACATAAGCAAACAAAATCTCAAATTAAATTATTCGCAAGCGCATAATGATTAACTCTATACCAACTTAGCAAAAAAAATTGATTTTCGAGAGATGGTTGATTGTAATTCAAGAAGGCAATGAAATTAAACAACGAAAGAAGAAAAACATAAACTTGTTGATTTTGATTGAAAAATAAATTTATAAAAACACTAGGTCAAAGAATCCATCTTAATAATCCTCTCTAGTTATTTCTTACATCACCTTTAATCCACACAATCGATGTTTTTGGTGAATCCACTAAGACATGAATTACCTATGGCATTTAGGCTAATTCGTTTATCTTAACATGTAATTTGGCTATGGTATCTAGACAAATATAAACATGCAAGATATCCTTAAGTTCAAGAATTCATTAATAGGTCATCTTAAACCCCAGGAGTATGGCATATATCCTAGGTGTTTCCAATTCCTAATCACTAGAAGCTGATCCCAAATCCCGTATGGTATCTATGCGAGCTTGTATCAAATTACTTACTTGAAAACCTAGTTGGTAGCCAATCATCCAAGCATTCAAATAAGTATATAACACGATGATTAGAAATCCAACATCAAAAGAGCAATCAAAGGTAAGAGCAATAAACAAACTAGAGAATGGTATTAAGACTTCATGATGCCCTAACAAAAGTGTTTAGTTACACATAATCATGAATGAAAACCAAAAGAAAGTTATAAGAAAGTTTAGAGAACACCAAGAAGAAGTTACAGCTGCCAATGGAGAGTTAGTTCAAGCCTACTATGAAATCCTCCTTAAATAGCCTCTTTAAAACCCTAAACTTCCTCTAAAATAATACTAGAACCTCAAGGAAATCTCACATGGTTTCTAAAACAATAAAACCCAACAAAAAAGAAATTGTTGACTTCTTTGATTAGGGAACTGGATTGCCAGATTTTTTGCACGTTTTGACCATGTTTCGTCCTTCAGAATACGCCCAAAAAATATGAAAATTAAAGCTTGATGTCTTAGCTTTCCAGGGCTGGCTCGTACATCTCTAGGAAATTTTATGAAATTTTCTAGACCTACTTCTTCACAAATAATACAGCTCTTCCGAAATTACACTTTAGGTCAGCTTGTCTTCAAAATCTGGGTCAATTGGCTTCATTGAAAAATTATAGAAATATTCTCTAACATTCTTCAAGTTCTTAGCTTCATTCTTCATTTGACGATTCTTCAAAATACTCAAAATTGACTGTTTTCCATCAAAAATCATTCAAGTGCTTCAGAAAACTGAAAATGAGAAAATATAGTAATAAGTCCTTTTTGGAGCCAATTTTCCTATAAAAACGAAGTTTAGAGAATACTAAAATGAGAAAATATATGAGCTTATCACCCATAAACCAAGAAAGAGGTAAGGTTGCGAAAGGGAAGGAAAATAGCAAAATGCTTCCATTGCAACAAAAAATGGGTACTAAAAGAGTGACTGTCCAAAGCTTTTTGCTAAGAAGCAAATTGCGGGTAATGATATATTCATTGAGACTTGTTTAGTGGTTGATTCTATTGTAACCTGAATTATATAGTATGGAGTTACTAATCATATTTTCAATTCTTCGCAGGAGTTCCAGGAGACCAAGGAGCTTAGTAAAGGCTAGGTCACTTTAGGGCTAGCTTCATTAGCCAAGATTGGAGCATGTAGAGTAGGAATAGTTACTCCATATTTTGGATGTAATATGATTTTAATTTTGAACAATTGCCTCTATGTTTCAGACATTAAACGAAATTTAATTTCAGCTACATATTTAATTTCTGATGGGTATGATTTATCTTTTCATTCTAATATTACTATTAGTAGGAAATCACGTGGCATTTACAACTTGGTCACATTAACCAAACAAGAATCAACATGATAATTTATGATGCATTCTTAGGCCTATTGATATGAATAGTATGCCGTAATGTAAATCTTGTTTAAAAGGTAAAATGACTAATAGGTTGTTTAAGCCAAAAGGCATTAGGGCTAATGATCTACTCAAATTGACACATACAGATGCACGTGAGCCAATAAAGATACAAGCCTGAGGAGCTTTTGAATAATTTATTAAATTTATTGACGATTACTCTAGGTATGGGTGCATTTATCTATTGCGCTGCAAGTCTGAAGCTTTTGAAAAGTTCAAAGAGTTTAAGGCTTTAGAGTAGAACAAATACATAAATACATCAAAGCTATATGGTTTGACCGTGGTGCCATGCTAAATGAGTATAAGTAGTACCTCATGGATAATGGAAGAGTTTCTCAACTTTCCGTACCCAGGACACCTCAAAAAAGGGGGTTGCAAAAAGGAGAAGCATTACTCTATTGGACATCGTAAGATGCATGATGTGACATGCTACCACTCTAGAATTCTTTTGAAGATATGCTCTAGAAATGACGGCACACATCTTAAATTTAATACCATCTAAATCTGTACCAATTGGACACCTCATACGATGCGTGTTTCTAACAAGTCCGATCCTAAGAATCTCAAAGTTTGGGATTGTCCAGTTTATGTACTAGCTAACAAGAAGACTAAATTTTTTCCAAGATTCATGTGTTGCTATTGGGTAGGATTTTTCAAAGTGACTTGTGGTGGTTATTTCTACAATCCTGAGAGTCAAAAAATACTTGTTAGGATGAATACTAGATTCTTAGAAGAAGAACATATAAATAGCTATGAACCAAGGAAAGTTGTCCTTCAAGAACAAGTACCCAACGATTCAGTTTCCAGTCCAACACAATATGAAGAGAATGAACAAATAGGCATAGCTGAACCAGATTTTGAAGAGAACCACACCATGGCCATTCAAACACCAAATTTCAAATAATAGATAAAGACAATTTATTCAAGGAATATCCATGGCCATGCAAAGAGTGGCCTTCACAAATATTACTACCTCAAGAATAAGCAACAACAATAATATTGAAACTCAAGAGTCCAAAGATAAGGAATCCCCTACCTCTCCTCCTTAGTGTTTTACCCAAAATTCACAAGATCACCCCACGTGAGCACCAATTGCTTTCCGAGTACTATCCATTGAGCTAATTACTCATAAACAATACAATTTGTCATTAACAACCCCAGAATAATTGATTCAAACTAAAAATTCTGAAATGTCCATGAACTCTAAAATCTCAAATCATCTAAATCCCCAAATACAAGTTTTTACGTTTAAGAGACTTACCAAGGGTATAGAAACAAGTAAAAGGAAGGGATTCAAGTTTCCTTTAGGCCTCCAATGATGCAAGAACTCATGGATTCGAGTTTGAGTTCTAACCTTGAAAATTAGACAAAAATAGGAGTTTGAAGAACATGAAATCTAGAGAGAAGAAATCCCTAATCCAACTTAGGAACAATTCAAGTTAGAAGGATCTTACCTTAATGGATGATCTTGGTTGATGGAGATGAGGGATTTTGAGAGAAAAATAGGATTTGGGGTTGTTTGAGTCGAGACATGTAAGGAAGTTACAAAAATTATGTGTTTTAAACAATTTCAAGTGGCCAGGTTTTCGAGAGGTGCCCAGACATTTAGAAAGGTTCCTACCTGTAGCTCTTTGTCTCACATTTCCCTTATAACTATCCGAACAGCTTAACCTACCGTCTGGACACTCCTACCTGGTACTTCTGACATGCACCATTCTGACTCTATTTTCTCTATAGCTGTCCGGACAGCTTCACATGCTGTCTAGACAGTTATACCTATTATCAATAAAATATCACTTAAAAACTACTCGTACATCCCCGACTCACTCGATATTAATTTCTAATGATTTTCAAACCTCAAATTTGCAATTCAAACTTATCTAACCAACTCAAATGGAGACATACTCAACACGTGTCGATCCTACAATGATTCTAAAAGTGCAGGGTATTACAAGACATGTGTTGTTCGGATGTCCAGACAGCACGCGCAAATCTACAATTCAGAACAACTTGTTTAAATAGACTTTGTAGGGTTTCATAAAGCCAATTGAGTGAGTGCCTCAAATAGATAGAGAAGAAGAAGAGAGAGAGAGGGAGCACAACACTAGAGAAAACTCCTAAAGAGAGTGAGGGGATCCAAGAGATAGGGGAGAGAGCAGCTCTTGGGTTTCGATTGTGTTGAGTGAGATTAGTTATTGTCTTTGTAGTCTTTCCTATATTATTTCTTGTGAGAGAGAGCGTTTGAAATAGCAAGATAGCTCTAGAGTGGGTTTTTTTCTTCTTGTATTAGGTGAGTCTCTCAATTTGTAATCTTCTCAATATAGTGAATAAGTCTCTATTGCCCAAGGACGTAGGCTTTTGCCGAACCACCTAAATCTTTTTTTCTATGCCGCTTTCTTGTTTGTTTTCTTTGCATTTGCTAGATTGAATTGTTTGATTTAGTTCATCATTAGAGTGCATAGTCTGTGGGTTTGGTGTTTTGTGTAATAAATTGGTATCGAAGCTTGGGGTTTGTGATTTTGGTTAGGGGTTTCTTCTTTTGTGATTTTCATTAGTTGTTTCGCACCTAAGTCTTGATTTCTACTTGTGATTGGCTAAATATTATTGGGTATGAAGATGAGTGAAGACGGTTTGAAGAAGTCTACATAAGATGTCGTGTCATCGTCATCTTCTATATTGGGTCCATCTTATAGAGGGGCTATATCAAATGTTAGGTTTGGAGAATCTAGAAGTCAATGAGGATAAAGCTCTACTACTCTTGAATTTCTTGCCTGACTCTTACGACCACTTAGTCACTACTCTACTTTATGGGAAGAAGGAGATTAAGTTTGAAGAAATTTGCTATGACTTGAACAACAATGAGGTCAAGAAGAAAGACAAGGAAGTTCATAGTGGCTCCTTTATTGATGCATTTGACAGTTAGAGGAAGGCCAGAGAGTGAGAAGACTGGGAAGCATGGTAAGTCTCGATCCAAATAGAAGATTGGGAGACTACCTAGGGATGAATATGCTTATTGTCATGAAAAGAGACATTGGAAAAAGGATTGTCTTGATTTGAAATATACGGAGGACAAGAAGGATTTCAAGGCCAATGTTACATTGAAAGGATGTGAGCATCAGTTTGAGACTTCATGATGGAGTCACTCGAGTGCATTCTTGATTTTAATTTCAATTATGTAAATTTTTTTTTTTGCAATCTAAATCGAAATTTTGAGACTTATTATTTTTTCATAAATACATTTACAAGAATTTTGTGTATCTTAATAAAAATAATATTATCTTAGGGTTATATTTGGAATACCTAAACCCAATAAAATTATATGTAGTTGTTATACAAATTCTATTCTTTTAAATATCCAAATAGCCATTATGACATGTGAATTTTCCAATCTTCCTTCAATAGATCAAGAGAAGGGCTACCAAGAGGATTCCGCAGAACATACATATCTTGCCTCTCGAAATATTATTCTTTACCGTTCAGCCCTATGACTAGGACTAATTTTTTATTCATTGTTCGTCTAACACCACCTGAACGATGGACGAACTCTCAAAGATGCATGATTCTTACATTGAGGCTTTTCTATTGAAAACATGTCATTGACCTGTGAGATGTGTACAAATATATCCTCCATGCCACACCTGGTAAGTTGGAGTGAGAGTTTATGTACTATCAAACACTCCAAAATCTATATTTTCCTTGAGCTCTTGGTTCCCTTGTATCTATCCACTAAACGTATTAGATTGACCCTTCAATCAATCTAAATACCAACACTTGATCTATAAGGATAATTGGGCACAGTTTCTTAGTAGATTAATTTGAACCTCTCAGTGGGTACATACACTTCCGTAACCCAAAAGTACATGAAAGACTATATTGTTGGTGTGCTCCCATACCCAAGTAGCATACGTCCAATTCATCGAGCATATCAACAATAGTGCACGTCTCACTCATTGATGAATTGAAACGCACACGCTATGATTATAAGAGTATTGACCTCCTAAAGCTTCATAGATATCATACTCCCACAGGTATAGGATAAACAACTCATTGATATTACTTTTCTGATTGTTCATTCCTACTTAAATCTATCAATGTATGTAAACTTACAAACCCTAGCACACCAATCCGAGAGTTCTCTACTACCTATATTAATAAAATGTCTAGCTTTGTTAGTCTAGTTGTGATTAATTTATTTTGGATGTAATAATAAATCGTGTGTATATATATACTCACACATAAAGTGTATATTAGTATCCAAAATTACTACGTATACAAAACATTCATATATAAATGAAATATGAAATGAAATATTTAAAACATAAATGCAATAATCAAATGTTTATCCATAAATTTCAATATCGTCATAATACATGAGGTTCGTTTGGTAAACGATTTTGGGAGTAACATATATGGTAACATATATTGTGATAGTATATATGGTGATAGATTATATGTTGTCTGAAATGTTGGTAGTGTTTGGTTGCATTTATGGTGGTAACATAAAGTTGTTGAAAATGTAGTGGCAAATTACTTACAGGGGTATTATGTATTTAAGTCGTAATATATGTAAATAAATACTGAAGTAAGTAATAAATAATTTTAAAAATTAAGATAAATAATTTAAACTAATATAAATAATTATAGTTAACAGTTTCATATAGTTTGTACATATAAATATTTTGTATCACTACCCACAAATAGAACAATGGAGAAAAGGAAGAAATGGCCTCTCTCCCATTTTGACTAGTTCATATCCAAGGGAACCGGACATTTTAATCCAAACTTTTATCAAAAAAATCCAAAAATCAATCAATCAACAAGAAGACAAACATGTGTTGCGTGATCAATCAATCAATCCACTTCCTTTCGCTGCACGAACGTCATTATTAAATTGAACTTGCATTTTATGTGATTTCTTTTATTGTGATATCGAGGTTCCTTGCTTTGAGATATAGCACCCATATTGTCACCATATAGGGTCATGGGTCTTTATATGCCATGGACTACCTCTAATTTCATAAAGAATTTTCTCAGCAACACAGCCTTATTTGTGGCTTCCGAATTTGCCATATATTCGTCTTCCATCGTGGATTATGTGATGCAAGTCTACTTCACACTTCACTACGATATAAGGGTATAATCTTTCGTTCTCTGAACATACTTGAATATATGTTTAACCGTTATCCAGTTATACATTTCATGTTAGATTGATATATACTGACTAACCCTACTGCATAGCAGATATCAAGTCGAGTACATAGCATAGCATACATAAGACTGGCAACTGCCAAAGTGTATGACATCTTACTCATTGCACGCTTCTCATCTTTCGTCTTAGGACAATCTTCCTTAAAAGAGAAACTCCATGTCTGAAAGGTAAAAGACCTTTCTTGGATTCATGTATTGTGTACTTGACTAATATTTTCTCTATTAGGGCAAATGCAATGGTGAAGTGGTATTGGGCCAACAAAGATATTGTCTTTTGCTGATGTGGCTGTATTGTAAAATGTGTTTTGCTTATGTGGCTGTATTGGGATAAGTGTTTTGCTGTTGTGGATGTATTGATATTTGATGTTTTGATGTAGTTTTGTTGTGGATAATATGGAGGAATGGAATGTTGTTGGGTTGGGTGGAAAGAGAAAGTGTGTGAGAAGAAAAAGTTTATAGAAATTTGTGTTTTGCTGATGTGGCTGTATTAGAATTCGTGTTTGACTTGACTTTTTGTGTAATAGAGGTGGGATCGGGCCAACAAAAATGTTGGCCCAGCAAATTAATTCCCATTGCATTTGCCCTTATGTAACTCAAGAAAGAGCCTAACGTTCTAAATCCACGATCTCCCATAAGATTGATGTCAAAAAGTAGCTTGCTTCTCCTAGGTCTTTAATGTTAAACTGATTAGATAATCATATCTTGACCTTTGATAATGCTTTTGTATCATTTCCGATAAGCAATATGTCATCCATGTAGAGATTTAGGAACACAATACTCTTTCCATCAAATCTCTTGTGCACACATGATTCATTTGGATTCTAATTAAATCCATTAGATTTCATCGCCCAATCAAATCATATGTTCCAATACCTAGATGACTGCTTAAGTCTATAAATAGACAGACTACTTAAGCTTGTTAACCATTTTTTGTTGGCCTTCAGCAATGAATCCGATAGGTTGCACCATATAGATGCTTTCGTCTAGATGCCAGTGAGAAAAGCCGTTATGAAATCCATCTATCATATCTCATAATCAAAATGAGCTGATATGACGAGAAGTATTATGATGCACTTAAGTATGGCAACAGGTGAGAAGATCTTTTCATAGTCTACACCCTTGTTTTGGATATAGTCCTTCACCACCAACCTTTTCATCTACTCCTCTTTTTCTCTTGTAGACCCACTTGCACCAGATGGGCTTCATTATAGTAGTTATGTTTACAAGACCTCACACTTTGTTAAAGTACATGGACTCTAACTCGGATTCCATTTCCTTGTGCTAATGGTTTGTATCAACATCGAAAACTGATTTTTCGTAACTAGTGGGATTTGGCTCAAGTTCGTCGAAGACTACCATGAATGACTCTTTAAAGTACATGAGCCTGTCAGGGGGTCACGAGACCCTCCCACTACGACAAGACTCCGTTGTTGCATCTAGTATTGTTTCAACTATTTGTTCACTTTCTACTGGAAACTATAATGTTGGGTTCTTTTTCTTGTGGTACAACCTTTCTTGGTTCACCACGATTTATACATTCCTCTTCTAAGTATTTAGTTTTTGTGCTAATGAATACTTTTCGACTCTCATGATTGTAGAAATAACCACCGCGAGTTCTTTTGAAAAATCTTATCCATTAAAATAGCTCAGCAACTCCTTTTTTACAAATTTAGAGGTTTCGCAATTTCTTATAATCTACAATTTCAATCCAATGGTGGAGAAAAAATTAGACAAATTTTAAAAATTGAAAAACAAAAATATAATGTGAGGTGACATATCTTCCAAACCATTGAACTCAAATTGTAAACTTTACAATTTTAAATGAATTACGAAACCCCCGAATCCATTTTTTACAACTTACAAGTTAGTTAACTTATTTTGATAACACAAAAGGCCTTTCAAACAAAGCCAATATCTATTTGTCCATCTACTAGTATCAAGGAATGACAAATACATTAGACACCAAGTAATGGCATTCAATAACACTACAAAATGTTGCAAGGCAGATTAAGAATGGAAAAGGTTGCTAATTAGAAAAAGAATTATAACAAGACGGATTACAAGAAAGAGAGTGAATAATTTAGCAAAGAGCAAAAAAGAATCATTAACAAGACAGGATGGTTTAACTCATATGTTTTTTGAGACATTAGGTACCACAAAGAGCAATAGATAGATCTAGGTTAACACTATGTCGTCCTGAAGAACACGAAAAGGCCTCGCTGATGTCGCTTGTGGAGGAGACATTACTTCTCTGGGAGGAAAAAGGATGGCGGAGTGAGAGGGACAGAGACAACTCGCAACCCTCATTTCCTTCGTCTTCTTTAGCACGTCCAATCACAGTATTCTTAGGTGTGCACGTTGCCTTTGATTTGTACGTATGGTCATCCCGCTCTGCAATCTGTGAAATTTTAACATGTCAATTGCAACGTACTTAGGGTAAACAGGATACACACATACTCAATTCATACGCTTACACATCAAAGCCAGAATTCACTAGAAATTTGTAGAGGAATGCATCAATGAAATGCAATCTATGCATGCACACATTCAAGTACAACACAACACAATTACCAGTAGATTTCGATATTGTAGTGATTACAAAAATCAGCTAAGCTTCGAAGTTTTGGTTTTTGAAGAAACTTAGATTGATTAACTCGTACCTCAAAAAGTAAAACCTAACAAATCCTTTTTTTTAATGGATTAACATAAAAACACAACTATACATACAAAAAAAAAGTATCATGCCTGCAATTGATCCATGAAAAGGCTGTCCTGCTAGAAGTCGAGATTTTTGGTTCTAAAGAAGTAATTTCTGCTCCAATCCACTAAATAAATACTAAGACTTATCCAATTTGTTGGCTACCCTAGTGAACGACTACAAGAGGGGTCCCCTCCATAAATAAGAATATTAATGCAGTGGACCACGGAATGTAAGTGTTCAAACAGTCACAGACCTTTTGTAATCACACTTTCCATGACAGTATCCACCTTACTGGGAAAAAAAAGGCCTAGAAAGTATCACGTGACAACAGAGGATCACATTGCCGTCCCCAACCAAAAAAAGAAAGAAAAAAAAAATCTTCTAAGAATATGTCATGCACGTTCATTAGGGAAGTTTGGTCAAGTTAATCAAGGAAAACAAATGGATGTGTTGCATGTATTAATAAACAGAAGCCAGAAGGTATGACTGCACACATAATATTCACTAAAGCCTGTGAAAGTGTGTACATGTTCTGTACACATAATATTCCAATTGCTACCACTGGTCACAACAGTGTGTACATGTTCCGTTAACAACAGCGCGTGATAGATGAGCACTATATGCACCCCATTTTTAATTAATTGCACCCCACTCTAATGTATTTTTAAAGGGTTGATGAAGCGTATTTAGTTAAAAATGAGGTGCATTATTGCCCAAAAAATAATAATAAAGTGGTATTCTGGTATTCTATTTTAGTTATAAAAAGAAAGAAAGTGATATTCAGGTATTTTAATACCCATGGTGCTATTTTGGAAAAATTCTAAAACCAATAAAAAAAAACTAAATCCCAGCGAGAGAGAGAGAGAGAGAATAAGCGTGCGTGTACCTTAATGAAATCAGACTCTTCTAATTCAACAGAATATTTGGAAGAGTTGTAATTAAGATCGTGCGGCTGCGGAGGATATGTGGTTTGCTCATGATCTGATCTGAACCGTCCATTGTTTACTGTTTCTCTTCTCAGGGACTGCTGCAGATAATCAAGCGTTTCACATACACTTTCTTTGCTGCATTGCAGGTTCTGACGACTCCTCCTGGTGTCATCGATTCTTGGCCTGCCGAGAAAACAAAAAAAAAAGAACTTCAATACGGATCAGATTAAATCATTGTTTGTCTGTGTGCAAACTACTTTTCTTTTCTTTTCATATATAAATACATATGTATATAATGGAGAGATCGTTATAAAGTTGAATAAGCTACCTTTTTAACGGGAGATGGCGATGATGATATGGACTATAGAGAAGCTGCGGAGAATCTGATTCTTCTTGTATGGATTTTGAAGCTGATTGACATAATCCCATGTCATTTACTTCATGATCTAGACAACCATCATGGCCCTCTAAAGCTTCTTGCTTTCTTTGTTTATTGAAACTTTTATCTGCTCGCCCATATAAATACACATTGTGGAAACAAAAAAGAAAAAGAAGCATCACATGTGTGTCTTTGACAAAATGGAAAAGGGAATTGAAGCACAAGGCACATTCAAAATTAGGTGATGTGGGTTTGTTTGGGTTTCATGGAAAGTGCCAATACTAGAAGGATTTGTAAAGGATATAAGGTTTCTTGTGTTCACCTCTATTTTGGCATCGAAGTTTAATGAACTAGAACTGCGAGAGATAGTTAGATAGATAATAAATGAAGTGATTTCATTTTCCAGCAATTGTTTTCCAAAAGATATGACAAGCTTTGAAGCTTCATAAATTTGGCTGAGAACCCATTAGTGGAAAACTATAAATGAGTCCTGGTCTTTAATGCATACCACCACAGAAACATAGAAACCTAAAATTATTAATGAGAGGAAAAAAAATTTCAATAAGATTTCATACGCACCTTGCCTCCCCAAATCACTCCTCATGCTTCTATACATCTGGGTTTTAACAACCAAACTCATCAGAAAAATTGAAGCCAAAGATTTCTAAGAACAATAATCAATAGAGAGAGGAGGACTAGTAATTTACCTGGAGATGGCTCTTAACATGTGAAATGGTGAGTCCTTTCACATCCATCAACTGTAGAACAAGTTTTGGTGTGGCCTCTACAAAAGGAATAAGATAAAAGAAGAAGAAGAAGCATATCATCATATTCAAATCCAAAAAGGACAACACACAAGAAAAGGTCAAAAATAAGAAAAAAGCAGAGAGAACATACTGTCTTGACCACCAAGCCTTTCAATGGCATGAACAAAACAACGGTGAAGCTCAGGAGTCCATCTCAATCGAGGAAGTTCTGATCTCACATACTGCCTTACAGACCCACTACTCCTCCCACAACTACCCATTTTTTTAATCTTCAAACACTACAAAGTCCACAACCTTATATATATGGGTTATATGGGTCTGTTTGGGAATTTCTTTTAATATTGTTGGAGATGTCTTGGTATACTAAAGCAGTATCAGAGAGAAAAGAGAACGAGACAAATAGAGAAGAAAGAGAATGAAAAATAAAGATCACGAGGAAAGTGAAGAGACGAAAGAAGCTGTAAATTCCTCTGATAATACCCTCCTCCCTGTCTCCTGCTGCAGAGCTGCTGCTTCTTTTTGCTGGTGGAGAGAGAGAAAGAACAAAAACAAATAAATAAATAAATAAAATCACGAGTCTCTGCTACTCTTTCTCTATCTGTTTTGGCAGAAGAAAAATCATTACAACTGCTTTGCTTTGACCTTTGTTGTTATATATTATAATAATAATAATATAATACGGCCAACGTCGTCATGATCACAAAAAGCCACAAATAAAACAAAATTCTATTTAATCATTAAATTCTCGTTTTGTTCCTCTTAACAGTACTCCTCCCTCTCTCTCTCCCCCCCTTCCTGTGTAGGTCTGTCTTACTAGGACTCGGGAGTTGGGACACCCCTTTTGACTGTTCTAATCCTACCAGACTATTTTACCCCTACACATTTTCCTCCTTATCACAGTATGACCCTTTTTTTCAAGACGGTGCTGTGGTAACTTTTGTCTTAAATTACCAATATTTATTTGATCCGACTTAAATTGTCTTGTAAATAAAGGAAATGGCTTAAAATTTGGTCATTATACAATGTAAGTTTGAGTACAACTTCTATAGATGAGGAAGAAAATACCATGACGAAAACCCAATTGGGCCTCAAGGAGATTCAGTACTGGAGAGCAAATTAGGCTAAAGGGAAAACACAAAAAAAAAAAAGCTAGTCAAAACGGGAAGCCCTCCTAACTCCTAAAGTGCAAGCCTGATTGATTTGGCCTAAAAGCTTTAAGCTAGGCTTTCCTGTCAAAAAATACAAATCGAAGAAAACAAGTCAATTATACAGGCTATAGAAAGAAACGAAAGCTAAACTAAACAAGTTATTATAATGAAAAAAACGTTGACTGAATCCTCACCGTCCAATTCCCATGCAAATCCAAAATGATACGGAATCAAGTACAGATCAACGGTGAGGATGGACTTAAAGAGGAACACGTCAGGTGGGGACAAAAGAATGATCATGTGTGGAACAAAACAAAGAAGTTCCGTATTTGGAATTAAAGAATTTTGAGTATTCAAAATCTTGAAAATCAAATCAGTCGGGCCTCTGTCTCTTCTCTAACTTTAGCGCTCTTTGCTGAGCTGCGTATAGGTCGGTATTTAAATCTGTATTTGTAGGCGCAACCTTTCTTCACTGGCGGTGCCAACTATAGGAAGACTAGTCCGGTGCGATTCTTCAGCTACATTTTATATTCCAATATCTGAAATTTAAAGCATAAAAATAATATTATTATTATTATTTCTTTAAATATTGGAGGTCAATTTAGATTTTTCTTATTTTTAAGTTATATTTTCTTACGATGTGGAATTTTGCTTCCTTTTCCTTTCTTTTTTTTCTAAGAATATCTTTTTCCTGGCCTATTTGTGTGTGCGAACATACCGATGTTCAAATTCTCTATATGTCTATACCTAAATATCAGTATAAGCATAGATATTTGTAGGCCTTTAAATAAATGAATTTTGTGTTTTCTTTTATGTTTTGCCTAAAATCATCAATACCCACAAATAATAGCATCAAATGGATTAACTAAACTAAATAATGTAGAGAATCAACCAATAATAAATCAAGAGTCGCTCTCCCGCTTATCTCTTAGATCCCTCCACTCTCTCTCAAGTGTTTACCCTTTGAAAGTACTCTTTCTCTGTTTATTTCTCTACGAGGTAGCCATGCCAACACTCACTTGAACAAAAACCCTAAAAGATCTATTTAAAGTGATGTCCCGAAACTACAGATTTGCGACATCTGTCTTCAAATGAACTATGCTTTTCAAATAGTATCATTTGTTGCTGTTCTAACAACTCTAACTCAATGAGAAAAATTCCACAAATCTCTATCTTGACAAATACTGAGTGAGCAAACATCTTCATCTACTCTAAACAAACTCCACTAAGTAAGAACGAAACAAACCAACCAATCAAAATGTCAACGAGCAAATACTCAACTTGAGCGAACACATTTTCTTCACCCTCGATCTGTCCTTGAATGGATAGGTAATAAGTTGCAATTGATGGATTACAAGAGTCATATTATAAACATCACTGGGTGGACAATTAATTGATTAAAAATATCGTAAGTTTTAAGGAGAGTATCAATCCTGAACGAGTACGTGCTGAATGCTAACAAATTAAGCCTAAGGCCCTGTTTGGTATAACTTTTTTTACAAGCATTTATACTACTTACTAAAAGTAGTATAAATGCTTGTACCCATCCAAACAACAATTCTAAGGCACATAATCCGAGAGATTTCTGTGCAGCATTTTATGCTACTTTTGAAATGTTAAAATTGTCGAGCATTTCACTAGCATTTCTCTGTTTTGTCCCCATTAATTTAATTTCATTCCACTTGTACCCCTCATATCGTTAAAGGAAGAAATGTGTTAGGGCTCACTTGGATGCTTCGCCGTGCTGGTAGTCAAGTTCATCGATGCGCGAGGAACATCAAGTCGATTGGCAAAGCGACGCCACCGCAATCGGCAAGAAGAACTTTAGCTCGACAAGCAAAGGTAATCTTCGTCCATCTCTCCTACTCTCGCTCACCGTGGATAGATCGATCGATCGTTTAGGGTTCTCATTCAGACCTTTTCATTTCACATATTTGCCTAATTGCCTAATTGCCTAATTTGTGTGGTAATGGATTGCCTAGTATAGATTTATAGATCGCGCTTTGAAATATTGTTGCATAATAGTTTTTACAATGGATCAAAGGAATTTGTGATGTATGTTAGTTATTAATCTATGAAAACATGTATGAATTGAAGTATTTTCACTTATGAATTGAATTATTTTTAGATTTTTATATAATTAATTAATTATCTGTTATTACGAAATCATTATTTAATTATGTTCTTTAAATTAATTATTTTATTTTAGTTTTATTAATTAATTTTATCTATTTATTTGTTATGTTTAAATACATTTATATGTCTACATAACAACTAAAACGTTGAATACCCCTGTGCATAATTTGTCAAAATATGTCACACAACATAATTGTTACCAATAAAAATTCATCCAAACACTTCCAAGCATTCATGCAACATATTTGTTATTAAAAATTGTCTAATATTTCTACTATCACAATTTATGTTAACATATCTGCTACTTTCAAAAAACTTTACCAAACTAGGCCTTAGAAATTAAAGCAGTTAGTATTTTTGTAGGTAAAGAAATTAAAGTGTGTTTGGGAAAGATAGTTTTCTTCCAATTCTCTTGTTTGAATAGTTTATAAAAAATTAAGGAAAAAGTTTTGAAGAGGATTGAGATAAAAAATTCATTAAAAGAAGGGATTTGAGGAGAATTAAGAGGAATATTTTCTTCCCTTCTCTTTTTTGCCCTTTCCCTAAATCCTTGGATCCAAACACATTATTAAGGAATTTTGAAAGTAATAGAATAGTGAGCTAGCTAGTTAGAATGATGAGTTGGTGCGTCCTGGTGTCAGCACGAGAGACAAAACGCATTTACTATATATAAGCGGCCACGTACGAACCTGCTGTGACTGGTGCAGCAAATTCAAAGGCGGGAGAGATAGAGAGACTCTCTTCTCTTCTCTTCTCTTCTCTGTCTTAAATATAGGGAGAATATCTGTGATTGTGTGTAGGGAATTATCATCAAACTGTGACTGTGCCTCGGGATACGAGCATTTTGTACATGCGTATCCACCACGCGCATTCATTGCTTCTCCCCTCCTCTCTCTCTTGCTCTATAGACTATTTACCTTCATGATTCATTCCTACACACAAACCTCTCTCCTTTACTTCACTGCCTTCGTGATTTCATTTGCCCGGTCTACCGGGTCCTCTTTCTCACTAGGGTGGCTGAGGACTTTGGCTTAACTCTATGACTCGAATCCAAATTAATCTGCGTAAACACCACCATGACTGACTAGCGACTAGGCTCAATGTTCCACCCTGGCCTGATCTGATCTGATCAGATCAGCAGATGTGCAATACGACGTCGAATCAAACTGATCGTCTGCGTCGCATCACGTTCCGGATGCCGAAAACGAGAGCTGTTAGCGTTGACATTCTTTAAACGTGTCAAGAAGCAGCGGTCTATATAGTGTTGGAATCCATACAAAATCTCACATCAGAAGATTATAAGACATGAGGAAGCCTAATTCATTGACTTAAAATTTGAAGTTAGATGAACTTTTTTACATTGTCAAATAAATTAATATGTGTTAGGTGCATGTAATTTGGTTTGGTCCCCATCCAAATTACTATAACACGTGGATGGTCACCGAGTGGGGCTAAGTCTAAGCTAAATCCCTGGAATGCTACGTGTCAAAGACACAACAAAAGCAAGTAGTAGGGACTAGGGACAGAATGGAAATAAATGGGGAATTAATTAAGGCACTGGAAAGAGTTTTTACTTTTTTAGGTCTAGGGAAAGCAGTAGAAGAAAAAAAGAAAAATAAAATAATAAATTCCAGGCCATTGGATTGGAGGCAGAGAGGCAGAAAGTGCACGAAGCTGAGCTGAATTGAATATCTGATCTGTTTGAGCCAAACCCCACTCTGTATTCTCTGTTTGCTATGTATGATGGAAAATGTCAGACAGAAAAGAAGAGAGGAGTAATGAAAATTCCTGCACCAAATTGGAATGATTGAAATTTGCATGCACATAATTCCAAAAAAAAACCCAACTAATTTATTACCCCTTCTCAGTCTGAACCTGGACCAAACATTTTCTTTTTTATTATTATTTTTTTAATTAACAACTCCAAAATATTAATTAAAAAAAAGGTATTAATTATGCATTGAGCGGGTCCATTTGGATGGAGATTCGCCAAAATCAGCTTGGATTCCATCACCCCCTCTCTCTTTCTCTCTCTATGTGTTGACTAATAGATGTAGAGAGAGAATGAGAGGATAAATATTGTATGTTATAGTGTGCATGATAAGTCTAGTCAAATAGCCGAGCTATGGGGAGGAGGAGTGACGTAGACTACGTGTTTCTTTGTCTCTATTTGACATCCATCTTTACAAGTATAGTCCCGTCACCATTACTATTTACTACTACTCCTCCTTCAAAACCACCTTTTTATTTGTTTTTACATCTACATGATTCAATAGAAGTTTAAAAAAACACATATTGTTTGATGGATGGGACTAGATATTCCCAAATACAAAATTCTCCAATAAAGATTTGACGTGTTAAAAAGAGCTACCCCTACTAATTTTCGAGTCCTCATTGACCAAAAGATACAATACATACCACAATACAATTTCATTTATATGAATATTCTATCAATGTTTGGGATGTTCTTTACAAAAATCTTTAGGTACTAATATATGTAAAAGATATTCATATACACTTTATATGTGAATATAGATAAACACAAAATTCACTATTACGTTTGAAATAATTAATCACAATTAGATTAACAAAGTTAGTTAATAATAACTAATAAGTCAATATAATTAATAACATATTATACTGATACATTAACAATTAACAATTTAACATAATAATTTTCAATTTGAGGTAATTATACTGATCAATCGATATGTAGACCAATATACTGGCTGATCGAATCGATTCTTGATCTATCCAATAGATTAGTGATATTTAATTGAGTCGAACTTATGAACTCTTCGATTTCCCGTTCGACCAGTCGGTATAACCAGTTTTTTAAAACACTGGTTTTTACGTCTGCATCATTCGACAGAATTTTAAAAACGTATTGTTTGATGGAAAGGACTAGTATTCCAAATACAAAATTCTCCAATAAGAATTTGACGTCTTAAAAGCGGATACCCCTCCTAAGGGCAAATGCAATGGTGAAGTGGTATTGGGCCAACAAAGATATTGTCTTTTGCTGATGTGGCTGTATTGTAAAATGTGTTTTGCTTATGTGGCTGTATTGGGATAAGTGTTTTACTGATGTGGATGTATTGATATTTGATGTTTTGATGTAGTTTGGTTGTGGATAATATGGAGGAATGGAATGTTGTTGGGTTGGGTGGAAAGAGAAAGTGTGTGGGAAGAAAAAGTTTATAGAAATTTGTGTTTTGCTGATGTGGCTGTATTTGAATTCGTGTTTGACTTGACTTTTGGTGTAATAGAGGTGGGACCGGGCCAACAAAAATGTTGGCCCAGCAAATTAATTCCCATTGCATTTGCCCTAATTTTCAAGTCTTCTCATTGACCAAAAGATACAATACATAGCCCGGTACATGGTATAAATTTGTTGAGATGAACCAAATGTATTGGATGATACATTATATTGACGTGATTGAATATTTTGTTGATGTGACTGGACCAATAAAATATATCGATACAATTACGTAAATTTGTTAGCTCGGTTTTTTAGTGTAATTGATGTAAGACTTAATATTAATTTTGGTATAGTTGTGAATATGGAGGAAGCAGGGCCCATCAAGTAAGCAAACATGGGGGCAAGCCATTGTCCATACCCCCATGTTGTTCCCAACAATGTTGGGACAACATAATTATACCATTGTAAAGTTTTTTAATCCATTTCCCATTCTATGAGACAATATATACCATTCATGCCCGAGCAAAATGCAATCATTGTGATTGCTCTTAGAGTAATTGTAATGGTGTCATTGTCATTGAGACCATTAGAATTATTGGGAAGTGTGTTTTGGTATGTGGCATGGGAAGAGATATGAAAACCACACAATGATGCATATTTACTTGTTTAGATGGTCAAGAATGTTGTAGCCAAACAAATTAATTTTCTCCAAAAATGGATGGGGGTCAACCAAAGATCATGCCCCCCATGTTTGGTCCAACAAAACAAAATAACCAAAGTGACATTGTTGTGCCATCATTTTGATCCATGACCCAACAATATTTACGATAGCCACCCCACTCAATGAAACTTTAACCCCACTCAATGAAAGGGCTGGATCCGTCCATGAAAGAAAGTACAGACTTGACTTGTGTATTATACTTGAAAGCTATGTACAAAGAAAAAGGTGGGATGAGGAATGATGACTTAAGTTGCCAAAGTCGATATAAAAATATTACGTATTCAACATTCTTTAATCTTTAGATAATCTAGGGGAATGAACAATGATTGAAATATTGATGAGAAAATTAAGGTTCCACAAGCTTGACTTTTCCCATGTCGAGGCAATTGAATTAGGTAGAAAGAAAGTTTGAATTATTGACGATCTTGGCTTTTTGGTGGTGCAAATTGTGCGCAAGTTTTGGCTAATTTTACGTCCACATCTTATCCAGCTATTTTTAGCTCCCACTTTCTCATCATTGTTAAAACATATAAAAATGACTAGAGTGACGATTAATTAATTGAGATAATATCGCTATTTTTAGGGTTGGTAGGACGTTTTTATATTTCTTAACCACGTTTCTTTAAAGCTACCCAAATCTGGAAGTTCCTTATAAAATAATGCATTTGTACATGCATGCAATACGTGGGCTCACGTCATGGACTCGATTTCCTATAAGGGTTTTGCTAAAACTACCACATCGGTAATTGTTGGAAATATAATGCAACATATAAAGGTGGGTCAATCACCTTAAAACATAATAATAATTGATTTTTCAAATAAATTTTGGAGGCCGGTTGGGCTGGCTCCCCATGACCTAACTCACAGAGGACAAATCTGTGAGAGACCAATTTCAATGGGTTCAGATCGGACAAACTGTTGTGGGTGGGTGAAGGCCCAAAATCATAAGAGGTTTGATTGGATTAATGTTTTATAGAGTTAAGTGAGGAGGGTTAAGAAGGGAGAGGTAACTTCACCTTGATTTCATTGTAGGAGAGGGAGTTAAGTGGGGTGAAAGAGGGGGGTTCTCTTTCGCTTAACTCTACATTTTGTAACCTCTCAACTCGAGGGTTTTGTGAGGTGAAAGAATTCAAATTGATTCATAAAATTTTTAACTCATTTCAATTTTAATAGGGGTGTATTCTTTAACTCTCCTTAACTCTACCTTCTATCTTGACTCAAGATAGTCCCCCTCCCAAAACTCCCGCACCCATAATCTCCATCCATTAAATCTACTATACTCTTTATTTTTCAATCCAAACAAAGTCTAAATTTCATCATTTGAAATCTCGATGACTTATTGTGTGCATTTGCGTATGCGCAATGACATGAGAAAGAAAAAAGGAAATAACACAAATAGTAATGATTTTGACCAAATCTTAAGTTTTTTTGATAGTTTTTCTTTTTCTTTTTTAACCATTAATAGTAGTAATAATATTATTATTAGTGTGAGAGGGGACTCGAAATGAAAATCTTATCCAGCTCTAATTCTAAAGAGTAATTATTAACCATGTAGACATACACTAATACTCATAAAATTGGATAGTTTTTTTTGGTTGACATGATTATGTGTAGACTCTACATTTATGATTTACCACCCAATAATAGTATTATATATCTAGCTAGGAAGAAACAGAGAATGCTAATTAAGTTATCAACTTTCGAAACTAAACGCAAGTACGTGCAATTAATCTGGGCCAAAATTAGCCATAGACTTCTATGTCAAAGTTGTTGGGTTTGCACTTTTCTTTCTATTGACTTGTTTGCCTCTTTATATGATTCTCTCCACGAAAAAGAAAAAAGAAAAAGAAAAAGAAAAAGAAAAAGAAAAACCAATTTGTCTCCAAATTAATGATGTCAAGGTAGCAAATATTCTCATCATCATAACTTGTTGAGATGGTAATGTAACTTTTCAAAAACCTTTGGTACAAGAAACCTGAAAATTCGTGAGAAAAATCTTCTCCTTTGAATTATAAGAAAATAAAATTAAGTATTAGTATTCAATTTTATTATGTCATAGGATTCTATTTCTTCTCGTCAACCATTGTTAAATATCGTGTTTATCACATATTTCTTAGTAATTTAAGGTGTTGTTTGGTATCTCTTATAAAAATTATGAAAAAAAAAGTGGGACAAAAAATGAAATCATAAATTTGAAAACTTGTTTTGTTGCGTACCTAAAATAGAAATAAAAACATAAATTTGATTGAAGATGAGATCGTCATAATAGGAGATGTCGTGAAACCTTTACTCTTGATTCCCAAAAATAGTCAATGCTAAGTTTGAGTCAAATATGAGCAGAAGTCACCAAATGATCCGCGGGCTGAAGCCAAGCTAGAGCTCTCGGGTAAAAGCCATGCCCAAATACGAAAAGAAATCGGGTATGAGTAGTTCAAAAATACTTATGGGTGAGCTAAACGAGCCCAACACCCAAATCGAAACCCGAATAATGACCTGGGCCCAAAACCCGGCCCAGGATCAACCCGGGCCTAAAGCCCGAATAATGACCCAAGCCCAACTTGGGATCAATTATTTGTTTTGGTCAACCATTGTTATCCAATAATTTGTTTAGTATATTTATTAAGTTAAACCTACATTTATCTTTAAATCAATGATCATTCAGAATGAATTACTTTTGTTACTAAAAATTCAGTAATCGATTTCTAAATCTAATAACAAGTCAAAAAATTAAGTGAAGACGTGTAATAATTGATCCCATCGTTATCGGTACAGAAATCTTCTTAAGTTGGTACTGTCAGAGATTTTTTATTGAATGAAAGTGGACGTACCAGAGTGGTTTCATTGTTTAACAATTACAATAGCAGTCTTTCCAATGCTTGAAAAGTCACACATTCTGGATGGTTACACAATATGGTTAACCGATCGATGATTGAATTAATTGTTATATGTCAGGTGAGATACGATAAGTCATAGTTATTATCATTAAAATTAGTGATTGTAAAATATTTTTTACTTTTCTTATTATTGTAGTAATATAAAATATTGTATATAACACAATTAAAATGATTATAGTGTTACATATCAACTTATATTCACTCGACTATATATTAACAAAAGAAATAAAAATAGTACGAAAATTTTTTCGAGAGCACTGCTCCCAAACCCCGTGATGCCCCCCTCACTCCAAATCATGACTATGTCCCTGAATGGATGATTACCAAATTGTGCAAGCATACGTTTTAATTGGTTTTGCATTCATTTGTTTTTTAAAACCATGATGTCTATACAACTATTTTAAAAGTATGTGTACTTTAGAGAGAGACACAATGATTCACAAGGATTAAAGGAATATAAATTACATGTTTCGCTTTTGATCAAGTATCTGTTATATCCTACTATACAATTACCATTATAACTGATAAGCAATCTTGAAATAAGGGTGCAAATTTGTCTCTTTTTTTTTTGAAAGGGTTGCAGCACCCTATATTTCCATTGATGAATAAAAAACGGCAAGTGACAAACAGGGACAAATTTGTTGGTGTAAAATTGTCTTTAGGACATTGCTATTGCAAGCCTCAAATTATCAAATTTTTATATACTTTTTTCTGGTGTTCATTTTGTTGTTATACTTGTTCTAATTTCCAACAGTACTTGTGGACTATATATAATAAACACAACCACACTTTTTTGTTTGTTTTGATCGTAATATTTGTACACTCTCAATTTGTGCATGGAGTGTGGAAATTTTGAATTAGGGTTACGTTGAGCACATTAAAATATATATATTAAGGTAATGTACATTCTCAAATGGTCTGGGGATATATTAGATATATATATATATATATATATGATGATTGAAGAGGATGGAGTGACCCACTTTGTTTGACTTTATGAATAATATGTCCTTCAACATTGGAATTAGGTGGTAATTGAGTATTTTAAGGTCGATCTTTCAGCTTGTTTTTTGTCTGATTGTTTTTTCCTTTAAGTTTTTACACACACATAATATATATATATATATATATAGTCATGCACGTAAAAGGACTAGCAATATACTACAAGCCAAGAAATTGCATAAGCTGACGTGTACTATAAGAATATCATCACAACGCTTGACACGTGGCATGTTATATAATAGAATTAGTGTCTTCTAGAAAATCACGTAAAAATCAAAGTATTAGGTTTAGACGATCACTTTTAGTCCGAATGTGGCAGCATTATGTTCCCCTTTAGAAGATTCCATCATCTTATCCTACTTTTACATAGCTTAATTATTTTCTTATTAATATATAGATGTATATAATATAAATAAATTTTTTATATATTAATTGGTTCTACTTACATTACATTGGCTTTCTTAAAGCAAACATTTGACTACAAAGAGAGCTAAAACTTCAGGAAAATGACATACCAACCACTGGCAATTGTTGGCAGGCACTAATACGCCACGTGTCAAAATGTTTATGTGCATGCGCGCACGTGTGCATTTATATGTTGCAAGAGAAAAAATATTCGGGGAAATGATATTTTTCATCCTTCACAGATGGACTGTGTAACAACACAGTCACTCACGTTTCAAACGTAACAATCGAATCACTGATCTTTGTGAGTCGTAACTCGATTGGTTTTGGGGCAAATTCGATTAGTCAATTTGTTGACCTGTCAAAAAAAAGTCAAGCATAACTGTTTTTATAACTGATTTTGCATACGTGACTTTTAGGTGTAACAAAATAGTCACTGACAAATTCTCAGTGTATCAAACTAGTCCCATATAGATTCATATCAATAGAAGGAAACAATACTGAGGGTACATGGGCATGATGTATTGCCTACCAATGGATCTACTTTATGGCCTAGGGTGACTGGTGATGTGGTTCTCCCACCAAAAGCAAAGGTTGTGATTGGGAGACCAAAGAAAAAGAGAAGACTAGAGCACGATGAGTCTATTGACATCAAAAATATGTTGGGCCTAATGGCTTAGACCATGAACAAAGCTCATGGTGCAGCCTAATGGAATAATCTTATGAGCCCAAGAAGAGTTGTGTTGGAAGTGGTCCACAAAGAGTGGGAGAAGTTTGTGGCAGTTAGAGAAAAGTGGTATATGTGGCAGCACATGAGAGAAGTAAGGGAAAAATGATGTGAGAAGATGGTAATGACTTCTAACTGACAAACATGACGCAAATGAGGGGATAACTGCAGCAAGATAGTGGGTTATGGGAGATTTTCGTGCAAAATAAGGCCTATAAAAGCTGGTGGACAGACACAACAAAAAGACACAATCAACAAATCAAACAAACTACTCAAGCTCAAAGGTCTTTCCTAGCATTCCAATTGCTTTCCAAATTCTTACCAATTTCGAGGAAACATCATGTTGTTCATTCCAAATTACTTTGTATTTGCAAATATTTCTTGTCAAGTTTCAATATCAACTATCGTTGTGTAAATTGTGCTTGGTGTCTACCTATTTATCTTCATTCCAATCTCAATAAAATGCACTATAGTGGAGTTGGGGAACTTAGAGTTCGTTCAATTGTCTAGATAGAAGTTTGATTTACATTCGGTGCATTTCATTCAAATTATTGTAGGAAACTGTAAGCCTCGGCACACCTACAATTCATTACCATCTTGGGCCATTTTTTGTGTCAACAGAGCCAAAAACTAAGTGCAAGCTTCGAAGGCGGTATCCTAAGCTAAAGTGCACAAAATGTGGAAAAGAAGGGCATAACAAAAGAACTTGTGACAGACAACAGAATCAGGTAGTATAATGCAAGTTTTATTACCTCTTCCTCTGTTGTAACTACTGGAGCTGGAACCTCTGCAAGAAACTCTGCTCTAGTTAGGTCAAAGGTGGCAGTGAGAATATCAACAACTATTGATACCTTGAGAGCTGCAACTATGGAATTCTATTGATATGAATCTATATGAGACTAGTTTGATACACTGAGAATTTGTCAATGACTATTTTGTCACATCTAAATGCCACGTGTGTAAAATAATTATAAAAATGGTTATGTTTGACTTTTTTTGATAGGTCAACAAATTGACTGACTGATTTACCCTAAAACTGATCGAGTTACGACTCACAAAGACTAGTGATTTAATTGTTACGTTTGAAACGTAAGGGACTGAGTTGTTACACAGCCCATTTGTGAGGGACCAAAAGTATCATTTCCCCAAAAGTATTCTCACCCCCACAAATTGGTTATCCCACCCTCCCAATCATTGATTTGAATTTTTTTATTATTATTTTATACATGATTTGATATTTGATTCATAATAGGAGGCATCAGGTAACCATCTGTCAATGCCAATTGAACGAAGTGATTACCATTCACAAGTTCTATTGTGATAGTAATACATACATGTTGAGGTGGAGGTATAGAACGCAGAGACAAAAATGTTAACCACTGTTCATAACTAAGTACAATGTGGTTTTACACGTTCTTAGTTATGAATAGTGCTGGACATTTTTGCCTCTGAGTTCATACCTCCACCTCAACATGAACATATTACTATCACAATAGGATTTGTGAATGGTAATCACTTCGTTCAATTGGCATTGACATATGGTTACCCGATGCCTCCTATTATGATTCAGTGGTTTAGAGACAAATATGATCATGCAACATACATTAAATGTATCCGTTAATCTGTATTGATGTGATGTAATAAGTTTGCTTTAATTAATTGATGGGGGTGAGAAAACCAATAATGTGGTGAGAAAACTAATTTTTAGAATGAGAATCAAATGTCAAATCACACGCAATAAAATAAAATAAAATATAAAATAATAATAGAAATTAAAATCAATGATTGCCGGGTGGGATAACCAATTTTTGTGGGTGAGAATACCTTTTCCCATGTTGCAATCGATGCCTTTCCAGCTATTATTAAACTTTGGCTTTGCTTGGATTGTAAAATGAAGAGTACTAGAGTAGAGTTAATGGAGGGAGAGTTAGGGGGTTATGGGAGGAGGATTATCTTGACTCACCCTTACTTGGGTAGGAGGTAGAATTAAGAAGAGTTAAGTTGAAATGGATGAAAAAAATTTTATGCATGCTTTTGAAAATTATAAACAAAATTTTCTCTCATCTCACAAATCTCCGAAATTGATGTGTTACAAAATGTAGAGTTGGAGAGTTTAGTAAGGGGAAAAGTTCCCCCCACTTAACTCTCCCTCTAACAATCCAAACAAGGTGGAGTTACTCCACCCAAGATTCGCCCTAGTCATTTTGATGCCTAAAGCGGCACGGTATATTGGTGGCTTGGTGCCCTATTACAAAAAAAAAAAAAGAAATTAATTCTCAACTATCAATTTGGAAAATCCCAATATCACAACACCATGCTAATGCCCCACATAATTTAGAGGAACCGTAGTTAAATTGTGAATCTTGCAATTATATCTCCATAATTTAGAGGAACCACAGGGTTCGGGGGCAGTGGCCCGATAATTTTTTTTGGACTATATGTTGTTTGTGAACATACAATTCAGTAAATATAACTTCTTCTGTAAGACTAATAGCCATTTTAACATAATTGTACACATTATTTTGTGTTACTAAAAATTGATAGATAACAAGCAAAATAAAAATATATTTGACGATCATTAGTTTTAATAAGTAAACTGAATAAGAAACGACCTTTCTAGACTACTGAATAAGGAACAACATCAATTCTTAAGCAACCATAAGTAGAGACAAAATAGACAAGATAAAAAATAAAAAAATAGATAAGATAGACAAAATAGAGACAAAAAATGACTTGTGATTTTTGACTTTTGAGACAAAATAGAAAATAAAAAATGAAATCTTAAGCACCATACGTGGTGACAAAATAGCCAAGATAAAAAAAAACCAAAAAATGAGGCAAGAAAGACAAACTAAAAATAAAAAAAGACTTATTGACTTTATGAGACAAAATAGGAAAAAAAATGAAACACGAATGCTGGCATTGAGATTGGAACCCTGGTGCCTAAGGTGAACCAATAGATACATATAATAATAATAATAACAATAATAATATTATTATTATTATTATTATTATTTATAATTGTGGTGCCCTTGGGTGTGCTGGTGCCCAAAGCCCTAGTTTTAATGGGTTTGGGCTAGGGTCGGCCTTGACTTCACTCTCTTTAACCCTCCTCAATTATCTAAAATATCAATTCAAGTAAGCCCTTTAGGTTGATGAAGACGATTATTTGGTTTTGGTAATATAAATGTATTGAAAATTAGGACACAATTTACCAAAACCTATATTTACCTTTATGTGACCACAGTTAAGTTTGTGTATTAAGAAAATATGTTCATTAGCATATGGTTTCATGAAATCGCTCCCAATCTAACTAAAGGAGTGTTGGGATTAAAAATCCTATACTGATATGACACTTGTATGATAAGTTAAACTGTTCAGTTAAAATAATCTTAAGGTAACCTTCTGGTAAGCTTAAGAGATTACCAGATCTGAATCTGTAGTTGTGTTTGCTTAAACTCCACAGTTTGTGTTTGCTTGAACTCTATCTCTGTATTGATTTGGAACACATTTTTATTTAGATAAAATTGATCTGGATATTATCTAATATAGGAGATGTGATAGGAACAAAGTATTGAAGTTTGATATGCACTCCTTGTGGTTTAGTTGTTGGATAAGAACTAATGTCTATTAATTGGATATATATGTGTTGGTTTTTATCTTAATCATGTGCAGCAATTATCTTCAAGATAATCATCTGATCAACATTTGAGATTATCAGAAGTGGTTCGTGGTGTCTATATATAGCACATCAACATGGAGTGAAGTATCGAAGCTTTGAGAGAGAAAAACCTAGAGAGAAATATTTTGTGTTTCGAGTCTGTTTTGTTTTTCCACTCTCCTAGATATTTTGATGAGTGATTCATGTCTATATTCATTATGAGAGAGTGTGAGTTTCATGTTTGAGTGCTGCTCTGTTGATTTCTCTGACTGATCCATAAGAGGAAGAAGAAGAGCAAAACTGCACTGTTTCGAAATAACCTACGCAGGCTACCTCAGAAGTTACCTAGATCGTACTTGAGTACAAAGTCTCTTGGAGGCACCAAGAGCAATTGCAAATCATCATTGGTGTGTTGATTTGGGGTTAAAGCATACGCTGAGTCAAGTTGTATGATCGACTCGTAGCTAACGATAGATTATAAACTTATCTTCACGTAGTGGATTGCTTTGACAGGCTGTTTGCTTATAGACCCGATGTAATACCCCGAACTTCATTTCTTTTAGAAATTAGGTATGACAAACACGTGTTGAGCATGTATATATATATAAAATCATTAGAAATTAATACCGGGTGATTTGGGGGGTGTAAGGGTAGTTTTAAAACTGAATTTTTTGACTACAAAGGTAACCGTCAGGACAGTTTTTAAAAGCCGTCCGGAAAACTATTGAAGAAACCGGAATAGGGCATTTTCAGGCAGAGGTGTCCGGACACCTCCCAAAATTCTGCACCCGAGAATTTGTTTTAAACACCCATTTTCGCGATTCTTTCAAAATAACCGACCAAAACAAACTCTAAACCTCATTTTCTCTCAAATTTCCTCCCTCCCATCAATCTAAGATCATCAACCAAGGTAAGATTATCCTCTTTCAAGTTGTTTCAAGTTGGATTTTTAACTTCTCTCTCTAGCTTACATATTCTTAAATCCCGCTCTTTGTTCTAATCTTTCAAGGTTTGAACCCAAACTCAAATCCATGGGTTCCCACATCATTTGAGGCCTAAAGGAAGCTTGAATCCCTTCCCTTTACTTGTTTCTACAACCTTGGTAAGTTTTCTTAAACCTAAAAGCTAGTATTTAAAGATTGGGTGATATGGGATTTTAGGGTTTTATGGGTTTTGTAGATTTGGGGGAAAATCTTTAAATTAGATGAAATTAGTGATCTAATAGGTTGATTTAGACTTGTTTATGGTTGTATTGTTAGATTATATTGTTGATTGGAGTAGCAAGCTTGAGTAGGTGAAGTTCAAGAATTTGGGGAGTTTTGGGTAAGAGAAGGTAATGAGTTCTTGATTTATTGGATTAATTTGTGTTAGATATGTGCAATTGAAGTTGTTTGTATATTGATTGGAGGATGGGTTTATCGAATAATAGGTTGTTTGAGGCTGGCAAAAGTCAAGGTTGAGTATTGATTTACATAGCTAATTTTTGGAGTGCGAGGTAGGGAAATTCCACCCTTTGTTATTCTCTTCGAATATGTCTTCCTATTGAGAACATTTATTCTTCCCCATTGTTCATTATGATGCGTTCTCGCCTTAATTTGTGCCTAAGGGAGAATAACCCCACTTTGTGATATCTTTATTGTATGATTTGAATTACATTGCATACTTACGTGTTCAATCTTCCATTGAGCATGAATTACTCTTGAACATACATCATGTAGTAGGATATGTATATATGTAGGTTGTAGGTTTACCCTATTGCATAACCATGTCGGACATGCTTTGTAATTGCATGGAAGATGTCGGGTATGGACCCGTATATCTCCTAGTTGTGATTGATGTGAAATGTGGAATGCCGTGGGCTGTTCAGGGTTCCCATGACTACGGGAATGCCGGTGGGCCGGATCAGGATTTCATATGTGCTTGAAACACCATGCGATGATGCCGTTGGGCTGTTCAGGGTCCCGATATGTGTAGGGATACCGGTGGGCCAAATTAGGATCTCGTATGGTGTGGTTATCTACTTGTGTTTGGTGTACATGATGTTAGCTATCATAGTGTTGCATTTGTGCCTTTCTTTAATATTTCAGCCTTATATTATTCACTTACCCTTTATGATTCCCTACTGGGCCTTTCGCTCACCCTTTTCTTTCTCATATTCTCTCCTCACAGGTGAGTCTAGTTCCGGTACTAGGGTCTCGGATCAGGAGGAGGGAGCGTGACATGGATGGACCCCTGGAGAGTGATTGGAATAGATAGTTCTAAACTTGATTTATGTTATTACTATTTGGTCATATCTATATTTCTTAGTTGAGACGTTGTGTGATATCCCTATTCTTGACTAGGGGATGAACAGTAGGGAGGGTTCTCCATGTGATCGGGACTCCCGAACCGGCTTTGTGGACTTTGTGTCCTGACGATTTCTTATGTTTGCTGGATTGCTATTTGTGTTGGATGTTGATTATATATGTTGTTGTGTGGAGAAATTATGTGTGATTGTTAGGTGGCCGGAGGCCCTGCTTAGATGTGAGAATTGATTGATGCTATGATTGTTAGGTGGCCTGAGGCCCTGCTTAGAATTGAGAATTTAAATTTTGATATGAATTGTTAGATGGCTGGAGGCCCTGTCTAGGTTGTGAATATATTGGTGATTTTGCTGCGTGTTTACCCCAGGTTGGCATCCTCCGTAATATGGGGAGGTGCTGTCGAAATTTCCGGTGGTGTGATGATTGAATTTATTAGGGTTTGATGGTACCAAAAGTAACGCATTCCGGGTCAGGGCGTTACATTTTGTTATCGAAGCCAGGTTATGAAATATAGGATATGTGTATGGGTCTAGAGAAGTGTGTATAGTGTGTTAGTGAGTTTCCAGGCCATGTCACGACCTCCACTGATTCGATATGTATTCTTTCTCCATAAACTCTTATTTGAGTTTGTTGTTGAATTGCATTATCTGTGGTGATGCAGATGGATACCCGTAGGATGACTCGATCTTCTCGTACAACGGAGGCCCTTAGTGTCGAGGGTAGGCGAGGGAGACTGAGAGGTCGAGTTAAGGGCCGAGGTGGTAGGATGACACGTATTACTAGGCGTACTTCTAGTATACAGGAGTCAGTACCTGATTCTGATACAAGGACACAGGAGGAGGGGATTGTACAGGATGTGCCACATACAGGGATGGCTAGCATGCGAGGACCACGGTTGTTCCACCAGGGCAGGCGCGGGAGACCACAGGTGTGCAGGTGACACTCCCTACTATTGAGGAGCCACCAGCATCTATGAGGGACATTGTGGAGATAGTGAGGTCACTAGCTCAAGTAGTACAGACTCAGATGGTTAGGGCACCAGTGGACCGTAGTGAGGGACAGCTTTTAGGAGTTGATATTGAGGATAGAGCTGTGCCGAGCCCTGGACGAGAATTATATGAGATGGAGCAGCTACGTAAGACAAATCCCCCGAAGTTTTCTGGGAGAGGGGAAAGGTTTTGAGGCTGGGGAGTGGTTGCGCCAGATGAGCAGGCGATTGGAGACTTTGGCTATACCGGACAATAGGAGGATGATGTTGATCTCATAGTATTTGAGGGGAACAACTTTTGAGTGGTGGGATTCCTTGGATCAAAGGAAGAATGATTTGACTTGGGTGTCCTTTGAGTTACTATTCATGCAGCGGTTCGTGCCACGACCTTTCCAGGCGGATAAGGCCAAACAGTATCTTGATTTGGTGTAGACACCCGAGATGACAGTGTCACAGTATATCATGAAGTATGAGGAGTTGTACAAGTATGGGAAGAAGTATGCTCCGGATGATGAAAGCAAAGCTAAGAAATACCTAGATGGTCTACTCCCGAGCATTGGTAGGATGGTGATTGCTTCTAGGGTGAAGACTTATGATGAGACGGTGGATATGACACTAGAGTTAGATCGAGGAGAGCGTAACTCCCGCCAATATTGGGATATGCAGAAAGGTCGTAAAGCTTCAACAATTAGTGGCAGTGGAGGAGATAGCTAGAAGAAATCGGGGACTGAGTTTTAGGGCTTAAGGGGCCAGAAGGTTGAGCAAGGCAAAGGTTCGGGGCCAAGGGATGGCAAGATTGTGTGTTACAAGTGCGGTCGGGAGGGCCATAAGAAGAATCAGTGCACCGTCATGGAAGTCAAGTGTTATGGGTGTGGTATGGTTGGTCATAGGAAGCATGAGTGTCCACGGGGTGGCAGAGCTTCAGAGCAGTCATAGGCATTGGGTTTACCACCACCAACTTCTACTCCAACTCTTCCTTCTACTGTTCTGTTAGGAGGAAGGGGCGAGGTGGGGCTAAGCAGCAGACAGCATTGACTCATGGGAGAGCATTTGCATTAGGACACCATGAGGCATCTGAGCATCCTAACTTCATTGGAGGTACCTTTCTCATTTCAAATTTTTGGGCAAAGATGTTATTTGATTCAGGAGCTACGATATCATTAATTTCTACATCCCTTGCGCATGCATTGAGTTTGAAAATCTCTCCAATGAGGCGAATGTTTACGGTAGACACTCCTTTTGGGCATTTCACCTCATTGGAGGGTGTAGTTATTGATTGTGTGTGCCGGTTTGGTAGTATGGCCCTAAAAGTTGATTTGTATATCTTAGACTTCAAGGATTTTGATGTAATCCTTGGAGTAGATTGGTTAACAAAGCATCATGCGTTGATGGACTTTTGGAAGAGGAAGGTCACACTTAATGTATCGGAAGGAGGGGTGATACAGTTACACGGGTCAAAGGGTGTTCCATGTCCTCACTTCATGGACAACTTTTCATATCAAAATTGTAGAATCACGAGTTTGATTACATCGGCACCTAAGGGTGATGTAGCTACTCCGACGGGTGTGGTAGAAGAGTACATGGATGTATTTCCGGATGAGTTACCTGGACCGAAGAGGGAGATTGACTTTACCATTGAGTTGCATCCAAATGTTAAACCAATTTCGATTCCACCATATCGGATGGCTCCGGCAGAATTGAAGGAATTGATGACTCAGTTGGAAGAGTTGTAAGATTTGGGGTTTATTAGACCGAGTGTGTCCCCGTGGGGAGCATCGGTATTATTCGTAAAGAAGAAATATGGCTCGTTACGGATGTGTATAGATTATCGGCAATTAAATAAGGTTACGGTAAAGAACAAGTATCCATTGCCATGGATAAATGATTTGTTTGATCAATTGAGAGGTGCTAGGCATTTCTCTAAGATTGATTTATGTTCGGGGTACCACCAATTGAGGATTAGAAATGAGGATATTTCAAAGACGGCATTTAGGACACGATATGGGCACTATGAGTTTTTAGTGATGCCATTTGGGTTGACAAATGCTCCGGCGGTGTTTATGGATTTGATGCAAAGGGCCCTTCATCCTTTTTTGGATAGATTTGTGGTTGTGTTCATTGATGATATTTTGATTTATTCTCCAACGGTAGAGGAGCATGAGGAACACTTGAGGTTAGTATTGCAAACGTTAAGGGAGAATCAATTATATGCTAAGTTGAGTAAATGTGAGTTTTGGGCTACGGAGGTGAAATTCTTATTCCATGTGATTAAGCAAGAGGGCATTGCGGTAGATAACGCTAAGGTTGAATCCGTGTTGAATTGGGAGAGACCTAAGAATGTTTCGGAGATTAGGAGCTTTTTGGGATTATCGGGGTATTATAGGAGGTTTATCCAAGACTTTTCGCTTGTTGCAGCACCTATGATGCAACTCATGCGGTAAGGTACACCATTTGTGTGGTCGGATGAGTGTGAGAAAGCTTTTAAAGATTTGAAGGGTAGGTTGACATCTCCACCGGTATTAGTGGTTCCGGAGAGGAGTGTAGGATACCAAGTGTATTGTGATGCTTCCGGAGTGGGTTTGGGTTGTGTGTTGATGTAAAGAGATAGGGTAGTGGAGTATGGTTCTAGGTTGTTGAAGATACATGAGAAAAACTATCCGGTTCATGATTTGGAGTTGGCGGCAGTTGTATTTGCCTTGAAGCATTGGAGGTATTATCTTTATGGGGAGAAATTTGAGGTCTTTTTGGATCATAAGAGTCTTAAGTATCTATTCACCCGAAGAGAGTTGAATTTGCGACAAAGGAGGTGGATGGAGTTTTAGAGGACTATGACTTTAGTTTACAATATCACCCGGGTAAGGCAAATGTGGTTGCGGATGCATTAAGTAGAAAGCATAGAGTTGCTAGCTTGTTTATACATGAGTGAGGAATTGTAGAAACAATAAGTCAATTTGGTTTGGAGTTGCAAAGTGTAGAGGAAAGGGTGTATTTAGGGTAGTATGACTTCTAGACCAATGTTGATTCAAAAGGTGATGGATGCACAAAATGGGGACCCGATTTTTGATACATTTGAGGAGGACTCCGGATGGATTCGGGGTGATGATGGAGGTGTGAGGTTTGCGGGGAGATTGATAGTACCCGATGACAAGGAGCGACAAGAGGAGATCTTGAAAGAAGCACACCATTCTCAATTTGCTATGCATCCCGGAGGCACGAAGATGTACCAAGACTTGAGAAGAAACTTTTGGTGGAGAGGCATGAAGGCCGATGTAGCTAGATTTGTGGCAAGATGCTTGACATGTCAACAAGTGAAGGCGGAACACCAAAGGCCGACGGGTTTGTTACAACCCCTACCGGTGGCACAATGGAAATGGGAGATGATCACTATGCACTTTGTGACAGCGTTGCCGATGACACCAAAGCAAAATGATACCGTTTGGGTGATAGTTGATAGATTGACCAAATCAGCTCACTTCCTACCGGTGAACAAGACGGACACTTTGGAGTCATTGAGTACATTGTACGTGCAAGAGATAGTGCGACTCCACAGAGTGCCACTATCCATTGTGTCCGATCGAGACCCGTGATTCACGGGTAGATTTCGGGGTAGTTTACAGGAGGCCTTAGGGACATAGCTGGATTTCAAACGCCATATCACCCTTAGAGTGATGGGTAAAGTGAGAGGACTATCCAGATTTTAGAGGATATGTTACGTACTTGTGTGGTAGATTTTGGTGGTAATTGGGAGAAATACCTACGTTTGACAGAATTTGTGTACAATAACTCATACCAGAGTAGCATCAGGATGGCACCATTTGAAGCACTTTATGGGAGGCCTTGTAGATCACCACTGTGTTGAGCGGAGGTTGGAGAGAAAGTAGTATCGGGACTCGAAATGGTGAAGGAGGCGAGAGACGAAATTGAAAAGATTAGAAAAAGGTTGACCACGGCTCAAAGTAGGCAAAAGTCCTATGCGGATAAGAGGAGAAGGCCATTGGAATTTGCGGTTGGGGACAAGGTATTTTTGAAGGTTAGTCCACGACGAGGCATTCAAAGGTATAGCAAGCAAGGGAAATTGGCACCGTAGTTTGTAGGTCCTTTCGAAATTCTTGAGCTAGTCGGACCGGTAGCCTATCGTTTAGCTCTTCCACCAAAATTGGCTAAGGTTCATAACGTGTTTCATGTTTCCATGTTACGAAAATATGAGCCGGATCCATCACATGTTTTAGATTGGACTACATTAGAAGTAGAGGAAGATGGAAGCTACACTCTTCAACCGATGAGGATTTTGGATCGAAAGGAAAAGGTCACACGATCAAGTACCATACCGTTGGTAAAGGTCTTGAGAATGCATCATGACACGGAAGAGGCGACTTGGAAGCTTGAGTCGAAGATGAAGGAGAAATACCCACATTTATTCACAAGTCTAGGTATGTTTTAATTTCGGGGACAAAATTTCTTTAAGGGGGAGAGGATGTAATACCCCGAACTTCATTTCTTTTAGAAATTAGGTATGACAAACACGTGTTGAGTATGTATATATATATATAAAATCATTAGAAATTAATACTGGGTGATTTGGGGGGTGAACGAGTAGTTTTAAAACTGAAATTTTTGACTACAGAGGTAACCGTCCGGACAGCTACTGAAGAAACGGGAACAGGGCGTTTTCAGGTAGAGGTGTCCGGACACCTATGGAGGTGTCGGGACACCTCCCAAAAATCTGCACCCGAGAATTTGTTTTAAACACCCATTTTCGCGATTCTTTCAAAATAACCGACCAAAACAAACTCTAAACCTCATTTTCTCTCAAATTTCCTCCCTCCCATTAATCTAAGATCATCAACCAAGGTAAGATTATCCTCTTTCAAGTTGTTTCAAGTTGGATTTTTAACTTCTCTCTCTTGCTTACATATTCTTAAATCCCTCTCTTTGTTCTAATCTTTCAAGGTTTGAACCCAAACTCAAATCCATGGGTTCCCACATCATTTGAGGCCTAAAGGAAGCTTGAATCCCTTCCTTCTACTTGTTTCTACAACCTTGGTAAGTTTTCTTAAACCTAAAAGCTAGTATTTAAAGATTGGGTGATATGGGATTTTAGGGTGTTATGAGTTTTGTAGATTTGGCGGAAAATCTTTAAATTAGATGAAATTAGTGATCTAATAGGTTGATTTAGACTTGTTTATGGTTGTATTGCTAGATTCTATTGTTGATTGAAGTAGCAAGCTTGAGTAGGTGAAGTTCAAGAATTTGGGGAGTTTTGGGTAAGAGAAGGTAATGAGTTCTTGATTTATTGGATTAATTTGTGTTAGATATGTGCAATTGAAGTTGTTTGTATATTGATTGGAGGATGGGTTTATCGAATAATAGGTTGGTTGAGGCTGGGAAAAGTCAAGTTTGAGTATTGATTTACATAGCTAATTTTTGGAGTGCGAGGTAGGGAAATTCCACCATTTGTTATTCTCTTCGAATATGTCTTCCTATTGAGAACATTTATTCTTCCCCATTGTTCATTATGATGCGTTCTCGCCTTAATTTGTTCCTAAGGGAGAATAACCCCACTTTGTGATATCTTTATTGTATGATTTGAATTATATTGCATATCTTACGTGTTCAATCTTCCATTGAGCATGAATTACTCTTGAACATACATCATGTAGTAGGATATGTATATATGTAGGTTGTAGGTTTACCCTATTGCATAACCATGTCGGACATGCATTGTAATTGCATGGAAGATGTCAGGTATGGACCCGTATATCTCCTAGTTGTGATTGATGTGAAATGTGGAATGTCGTTGGGTTGTTCAGGGTTCCCATGACTACGGGAATGCCGGTGGGCCGGATCAGGATTCCATATGTGCTTGAAACACCATGCGATGATGTCGTTGGGCTGTTCAGGGTCCTGATATGTGTAGGGATGCCGGTGGGCCAAGTTAGGATCTCATATGGTGTGGTTATCTACTTGTGTTTGGTGTACATGATGTTAGCTATCATATTGTTGCATTTGTGCCTTTCTTTACTATTTCAGCCTTATATTATTCACCTACTCTTTATGATTCCTGTAGTACCCGGTTTTCGTCCGGCACAAAAAAATATAAAAATAAAATAATAATAATAATAAATAGAAAAATTAAAAAATACAATAATAATAATAATAATTCGAAAACCCGTTCTGGAGCCCGTAAGCTCACAAAAAATTCGAAGCCTGTTTCTTGGACCCACAAGCATGGAAAAAATCCTAAAGCCTATTTCTTGGACCATAAGCCCATAAAAATTCCAACCCAAACCCAATATAACTAAACCCTAGAAAATATCTAAAAAATAGGAAAATTAAATAAATAATAAAGAAAATCCTTAAGAGGGAAAGGTGGTTCCTTTATTAGGGTTTCACAAAAACAAGGAAAAGACAAAAATGTAAGTCTTGAGGGTTTTAGAGAAGGAGAGGAAAATAGTGTTTTTGGGGGCATTTTGGGATTTTTTTGAAATAAAGATAAGTTAAAAGGTGGAAGCAGCCGCACAAAGGAGAAAGACAAAAGAAAGAAAAAAAAAAGAGAAAGAGAGGTGGCGTGAGAGAAAGAAGGAGGAGGGGGACCGCCGAAGTGAAGAAAAAAGAAAAAAAAAGAAAGCAAAAAGAGGTTTTGAAAGAAAAACAATAAGAGAGCAGAATGGAAGCCACCGCACAATCAGAAATTGGGAAGAAAGGAGAAAGAGCTGAGAAGGTAGTGATTCCTTCATATGAATCTGATTCTATTTTCTTATTTTTCTTTGATTATTGAAATTCTGTTTTGCAACCACTGGTTTCTATATTTGAGATAATACAGACTTGTATAAATTGGTAAATCCTTTTCAATGGTGCCTTAAATCTGATTCACAGTGTTGGGCTTGTTGATGATTAACAACCAAGGGTTTGTATGTTAGTTGTTTAGGTTCTGAGTATGTGTTTGTTGGTGTTTCAAATTCTATTTGTTGTATGTGGTTTGTGGATATATGTTGGATTAGAATGAAACATGCTTGCTTGCTCTTTAACATCGATATCTGATTCAGATTACATGTTGCTTACTCTGGTAGCATGGGTTTGAATGCTGGGTTTTGTTCTTGGTGCTGATTTAAATTCCTGATTATGTTATTCGATCTTTGTCTATATATATCTGTATATATATGGGGTTTTTGATGATTGTATATGTGTTTATATATGTATATGTATGTGTACGACTATGGGTATATGTATACATATATTGTGTGTGTGTATATGCGTATAGTATGTGTATATGTGTATACTATGGTATATATTTATGTGTTTGTGTACAGTGTGTATATATATATATTGTGTGTGTATATATTATATGCAGTGTGTGGTGCATATATATATTGTGTCTTAGTGTATATTATATTATATATACGGTGTCTGTGTGTATATATATGTTGTATGTGTATATATGCATTTGTCAGTGTATGTATATGTGTAGATACCGTGGGTCTGTGTGTGCATATTTAATGTGTTATATATGTATGTATGAGTGTGTATGTGTATACTGTATACATGTTTATATGTATATATAAATCTTTAAAATGGGTTTGGTTTGATATTATATTTGGATACTTATTGACCCATTTTTGTGTTTACTTGTTGGACTTTGGTCAAATGAACCACTTGGGCTGGAGGGCATATTTAGAGGATTTGGACCGGATTTGAGCAAAGGCCACATGGGCAATATACCAATTGTTGTATAATATTTGTATTTCTCATTTTATATTTGTCTTTTGTACATGATTGTAAAGTGTAAACTTTGTAATAGGATAGGAAAATAGTGAAAAGTGCATACATAAATATTTTAGGGTGCTAGAAGCATATAGACATTAGGAAATGATTTTTGTGAATGATGATCACATTAGGATGCATGCTTAGGATGTTGATTTCTCACACTATGCCATGATGCTTAGATGTATGCTAGGATTGTTTGAATGCAATGAAAATGAATGCAACGCGTTAGTCGTTAGAATTAATCTAAGCCGTCTCACCTTAATAAACACACCAAGATTAACTTATGAAACCTTTATGTTTTGTTTAAATACCAAGGAGCCTTCAAGATATTGGGGTTCCATTGGCATTCATCCAAAACATTTGGATTGCGTGGACCCGGAAAGCAAATATGTTTTTAAGGATTAGGAGAATTTATTTAAGGACCCAAAGGGGGTTTAAAGATATTTGGCCCGTCCGATGGGCCTTAAATGGATTCTTTCTTTTCTCATGAAGAACATAATTGTGAGTAAGACTTGAATTGAATCTTTTTCATTGATTGTGGGCCTTTTTGGTGCATCAACCAAGTTCCCAAAAATTTCTTCTCCAAAACCATCAAAACCCATTCCAAAGTTCCTATCTAAATAGCCTCTTTTCCAAATCATCCAAAACATCAAAACCCACTCCGATATGGATTTTTTCATCCAAGACCAAGTAAAACATTTTTGGCCAAGCCGGGAATGGCCATAGTGATCCCGTGCACCTTTTTATTTCAACAACCACTTCAAGTGGAATTTTTTTATTAAATGTTTTTGGCCAAGCCGGGAATGGCCGTAGTGATCCCGTGCATCCTTTTCAACAACCACTTCAAGTGGAAGTTGTTGGACCAAGACTTAGTGTCTAGTCAACATTGTGTTTTTGATGATTGTGTATGATTGTATACTAAAATGTGTGTGAGCATGCTTGACTTGAACATATCCTAAAATGCTAGAAAACATGCTTAAATGGTTATTTGGTTAATTGTTTAATATCTTAATTGTGCATATACACTTAAATGAAAGCTTATGCATATCTCTATGTGAATTTGATATTTATATATTTTTGAGATAGTGCTGGAAATTAAGTTTTGAAAACAAACATACATGGACTAAGTTAGAGCATCAATTTTCCAATTATCATATCTTAACCAACTTAGGTCCAAATGACTTGAAACTTGAACCACATGCACATGAAAGTCTAATATATGTTCTAGGACTATAATCATGAGAAATTAAGTGCATCACATATATATTTGGTCATATGCTTAAATTCCGCCAAAACTAGGTTTTACCTAATTTTGTGCATATGTGTTCTTTGTGAACGTAGTGAACCAAATGAACTCCGATTTAAATGAAATTTTGTGTGCATCTTAGTTTCATCACTATGAACATATTTGATTTAGTAAAGTTCAAGAGAAAAGGTCATTTACACTGAGTTTGCAAAATGACTTTGAATTTACACTTAGAATTTATCGGTTTCACTATTAGTGATCAAATTGCTTGGTTGAGTGACCAAACGATTTCCGATTGTTATGAAATTTTACATGGACATTCTAATACATATAAAATGATTTATCATGCAGTAATATGAATTTTCTGGGTTGTTTTTCTAATGTAATTAACCTATGCGCTCCATATGAAGCTCTTTGAGCTTACATACAATTGAGGAGTTCTACCTCCTATTTCCTTGTAGGTTAATCATCATTGTGGTCTCATATGACTCAGAGTTCAGTATTCTCAGGTGAATTGAAGTCCGGTTTTCAAGTATGAGCTTGGATCTCTAGAAAATCAAGAAAAACCTATGTTCATCAACCTTCCACTAAGGCATTTTGATTGATGATTGGAATTAGCCTTGGGGCTGTATAATATGGATATATTGGTGCTGCCAAATTCAGAGTTTGAAGTCAAGATTGGAGGGACATGTTTGGTCATGTGAAGGATCTCTTATCTTCATCAAACAAGATCTTGCACATGCTTCCTTTATTGAGGTCAATGATAAGATTTTTGTGAGAAGAAAATTGATGAAGCTAAAGGACAAATGCAATGGTTGAAATTTGTAAGAGATGAGAAAGTATATTTTGCAACTAGACAAGACTTAGATTATGAAGATATTCTTGAAGACTACAAGCTCCAACGGTACACTAATCTATGGCCGAGATTGAATTGTTTTGAATTATGAATGGATCAGATTACAACAAGACTTGAAGGGTTAAGATGACCATTTAAAAGGTGAATCCAATGGTTGTGCATAAGACCATATTCTTGCTTGCAATTTTTGACTTAAAAGAAGATCTTACTTGATTTTTGGAGTCAAAGATGGCTGCAAGTTGCTACACATTTTGTAGGAAATCGTTGGAGATACCAAGGCCAAGATTTGATGTAAGTTTGATCAAATGGTCAAAGATGACAAAATTGTTGGAGATACCAAGGTCAAGATTTGGTGCAAGTTTGATCAAATTGTCAAAGATGGCTGCAAGTGCACATGACAACTCAAATCTTGGAAAGCTAGACTTGGAAAATAATGCAAGTGCAACGGCTACATATTGTAAGGTCAAGATTTAATGATCTATTCATTCAATGGCCAAGATTTGCACATGTAATTGAAGGTCGAGATTTGAAGATAGAGAAAGATCCAATGGTGGAAATCACAAGAGCTTGGTAAATTATAAAGAGGGGTTCTTCCTCATTCCAACTTGGAGAAGCCAAAATTACATTGAAGAAATTCTTGCTCTCAAAACTTTCAAGCTAGTTTGTGCCATTGAATCCAAGCTTCTACCCAAGCCACTCTAAAGGCTTCCTCACTATTTTGCTTTTGCAAAGAGGGAGTGCTTCTCATTTGGCTTCTTATTTTCAGATTCGAAAATCCTCATTATTCTTCATTTTCTATCCAACCCGTGAGGTGATATTGTGATTCTTGAGTGTTCCTCAACCCCATTTGCTTAGTGCAAACCTTGAGTGAACCATTTATACCGAACACTTGTAAAAGTCCCTTCATTGGGCAAAAACCTTGTTGAGGTTGAGTTTAAGGGAGTGCTTGAAACCCTTGGTTGTAAAGTTTGAAGATTATCTTGAAATCTTCAGTTTTAAGGGTGACCTAAAAACCCTTGTGAGTTTTGTGGAGCTCTTGAGAAAACCACATCCTTAGTGGAGATTGAAAAATCCTAGGTTGGTGAACCTAGGTAGTAGATGTAGGAGAAGAGTCTCCGAACTACTATAAATTGCTGTGTGGATTTTCTTGATTGCACTGCTTGCTTGTTGATTGATTAAGTGTTTTGATTGCAGAATTTTCTGAACCACTAGTCTGTCCATGCACTGTTCACATAGCTAAACTTTGAATTTTAATCTGAATTTTTGATATAGTATTCATTAGGATGTTGTGATACTGCATACCAAATTTCATTGAATTCTGACTTGATTTGCTAGGTGAAATTTGAGTTGTAAAATCTGTGTGCAGTGTGTTGTTTAAAAAAAAAAAATCTGTTTTTGCAATTCCTTGATTATTTGATAATTGATCATTCACCATATTGTATCACATCTTGCATTGAAATGAATATTGATTAGGATAATCATTAGAGTTCAAATTTGTGTGATAATTGTTAATTGACATTGATTTCCTTTTAAATTATAAAAAGAGATTCCTATCGGAATTTGGGGACACAATTCACCCCCCCTCTTGTGTTAAGTACGATCCATCAGAAGTTTTTATTAAATGTTTTTGGCCAAGCTGGGAATGGCCGTAGTGATCCCGTGCATCCTTTTCAACAACCACTTCAAGTGGAATTTTTTATTAAATGTTTTCGGTCAAGCCGGGAATGGCCGTAGTGATCCCGTGCACCCTTTTTTTTTTTATCAAAGACCACTTCAAGTGGAGTTTTTATCAAACATTTTTGGCCAAGCTGGGAATGGCCATAGTGATCCCGTGCACCTTTTTTTTTTATCAAAGACCACTTCAAGTGGAGTTTTTTTAATGTTTTCGGCCAAGCCGGGAATGGCCGTAGTGATCCCGTGCACCCTTTTTTCCTTCTTCTTTTTTATCAAAACTCATAAAAATAAGATTTTTAAAATCAAATCTTGGTCTAACATTAATGGAACATTTCCAACCATTTGATAATACATGATTTTCCGGGCATATGGAAAACTCATTAAAACATTTGGGACATACAATCATTCCTTAAAACAAAGTAGAGCCAAATAGGAAAACATTTTTGAAGGTAACCGTTTTCGGGAGTTGTGGGGTGCCTAACACCTTCCCCATGCTCAATAGACTTCTTTACCCACTTTTCTCGTAGACCAAAATGGATGTCCAATTGCATCCTAAAAATCAATTGGTGGCGACTTCATTGTTTTTCAAGCCGGTTGCTTCAATTCCCTACTGGGCCTTTCGCTCACCCTTTTCTTTCTCCTATTCTCTCCTCGCAGGTGAGTTTAGTTCCTGTACCAGTGTCGCGGATCAGGAGGAGGGAGCGCGACATGGATGGACCCCTAAAGAGTGATAGGAATAGATAGTTCTAAACTTGATTTATGTTATTACTATTTGGTCGTATCTATATTTCTTAGTTGAGACGTTGTGTGATATCCCTATTCTTGACTGGGGGATGGACGGTAGGGAGGGTACTCCGTGTGATCGGGACTCTCGAACCGGGTTTGTGGACTTCATGTCCTGACGATTTCTTATGTTTGCTGGAATGGTATTTGTGCTCGATGTTGATTATATATGTTGTTGTGTGGAAAAATTATGTGTGATGTTAGGTGGCCTGAGGCCCTGCTTAGATGTGAGAATTGATTGATGCTATGATTGTTAGGTGGCCTGAGGCCCTGCTTAGAATTGAGAATTTAAATTTTGATATGAATTGTTAGATGACCGGAGGCCCTGTCTAGGTTGTGAATTTATTGGTGATTTTGCTGCTTGTTTACCCCAGGTTGGCATCCTCCGTAATATGGGAGGTGCTGTCGAAATTTCCGGTGGTGTGATGATTGAATTTATTAGGGTTTGATTTAGATGGTACCAAAAGTAACGCATTCCGGGTCGGGGCATTACACCCGAGGTTTTCTCCCAGTCAGGGTTTCCTCATTAAATTTGTGGTGTTCTTATTTATTTATTTTCCGCATTGATTTCATATTACGTTGACTAACAATCTCGGGAAAAGAATATAGTATTCTCAAGGACGTTTTACATGAAGAAGTTTGGGTGAGGATGTACATAGATGTATAATTAAAAAAAGACCAATTTAATATCTATTGTACATGGAGTTGAGTAATTTAACCAAAACCACTTAATTTCAAAACTTTTTGCTGGCTTTTAGAGCATTCACATCAGATTACTTAAACATGTGTCTGTTTATAAAATAGAGAACAACTATAGAGAACTTGTCAAAAAACACATCTACATCAGATTCCCCAAACTCCCCCTATTATAAATACTTGCTACAGTGGTTACCATTGTAGAATCTATAAAATAATATTATTTATTTTTTCAATATCTATAAAATTAAATAAAACATTAATCTCTCTCCTACCACTGAAATCATGCTTCCCCCATCTTTTAATGCGAACCTTCTCCGGCATCGTCGATCTTCTTCGTTTAATTTGGGGCCGATTCCGACCAAGTCATGGTGCATTGGCTGTGGAATGAGACGAGAGAGATAATATTTTTTCGAGAATTTTTTGTATTAATAAAATAATAAAGGAGAGAAACAAATATTATTTTAATGTAGTAGAGAATATGATAGGTAATCTGATGCAGTGTTAGTTGGATAGAGAATCTGTAAAATAGGAGAAAGTGACATTTTGTCTGTATTTTAAGGAATCTGTTAAGAGAAACTGATGTAGGTGCTCTTATATTGGACATGCCTCCTTCCCCTACTTTAACAAAATCTAGATGCTTTAATTGGCAAAATCTACTTATATATTAGGAGACGGGCACTGTTTGGGAGTTGGGTTTGAGGGGGTTTGGATGGTAAGGTTGAGAATTATTCAGAGGGATAGAGTTGGGAGGGGTTCACAGGAGTTGAGTTGGAAATTACTGTTATAACTTTAATGCAAGTGATGATCCAAGTAAAATCGTGGATAATATTGTAATTTTGTAAATGATTAATAAAAGAACACCTCTAAAACATTATTTTGAACGGTCCAAAAAAAAGGTGTTGGGAGAAATTTCGCAATATTTGCAAATACCACCGAGCACCTCAATTTTTAGTTTCAAACGAGAGTTCGAGACCGACCCTTCCAAAAACTACCCTTTAGAACTCAGATACCAAACAAGGCCTTAAAGAATAGTTGCAACATAGACCAAATTCTTCAAAATTAGGGGACTGAATCCACATCTACAAAATCATTATAGTAGCAATCAAGAATCGTAATTTGGTTATGAAATGCGAGTACTGAAGCACTCTCTCTTCGAAGTGAGAAATGGGCTTCCTGACAAAATCCATTTCTTTGCAAATGAGCTTAGCCCATGCAATATATTGCATAATGGGCCGCTGACAGATTGTGGTTCAAAATCATTCCCTCGACAATTAATATTAAGTTATTAACTATTGTTTATACTTAAAATGTCTCTTATACGTCAGCTGACATGTGTAAAGATGGGCCCCGTGCTTTGCAAGGGATGACCAATCTCCTGGTGACACGTGGTAAGGGCGTGGCATTTTTATTTCTAATGTTTGTTCATTTTACAGGATTTTTTGGTAGTTGTTGACTTGAAATCCAGAGATCAATTACTAGAAATCAAGGTTGTCTAAAAATCAATGTCCAAAACGCTATAAATGAGGCGGTTTTTGTCTTAACGGTTTATCCTCTTCAAAGTTGGTTTGTTGAGGAATAACCGAGATTTCAGCAAGATTATCTCAAAGAGAGTTTAGGACAAATTGGAGTATGTTAGCCCGACGTCCCTAATTTTTTCTCAAACATGTTCCTAGCTGAAACACGACACTATGAAGCCAAAGCCATGTTAGTCATCTACCTAAAGGAAGAGGAAATTTTTTCACAATTTTTCGTGTAGAAGCATCAATAGAATGGCGACTTTTGACCATGTTTCCATAATCTCAACCATGAAACTTGCCAATCTGGAAGATGGAAGATACCATGGTTTCTTAAAATATCTACATCCACCTTGAAGAAGGAGCATGACCAGAGAGATGCTATCATCGTCTCCATTTCCAGGATATGGTTACGGTTATGAATCCTACTAACCTAGTCACTCCAGCAAGCAACAAGAAGGTGGTTTCTCATGATTCCCTATGATAGATTATGCGAGGAAAGTGTTAGGGAAATAGGAGAAGAGGCATCACCATGATCATCATGAGCACTATAAAAGAAGAAAGAAGAGATGTCTACAATCACCCCACATCAACGATAGACCTAGTGTCTTTAATCCTTTACTTAGGCATGGCTCTAACCACTTATCTTTTTAATTAGCATGGCTCAGATTAACTAATTTAGATTCATCTTTTCCTTTCCATAAAAGCCTCTGTAGCTATGTCTTTAATTTAGCTTGTAAAGTATGCCTTGTTACATCTCAGGATGTATCCCTTTTCAATGAAATTCTCGATTTCAAGAGTGTTTTTCATTTCCCTCCATTAGAAGTCTTTTCATTCGGGTGATAGTCTTCTGTCTCTTCCTTTTTTCCATATTAACCCTACACGAATTTTGGTCCTTTTGCAAACCTCGAGTCAGCAACTTTGTGTTCTCTAACTGCACACAGTCTGTTTGGTGAAGAGGTTAGACTTGGGTAACGCATTATCAAAACCTTTGGACTGAGAGAAAGTCTTGGCACACTTGCATTTTTATCATCTATAACCCCAATACTTCTGTTTCCAATAGCCGATTTTGGATATCTTCCGTCCAGCACAGAAGACACCGAACATATTTTTGGCACACCTGGTGGGACACACAGTGTAAGTGACTTGCAGCCATGACAAAGAAAACTGAAAAAGTAACGATAGGTGAATCAGCTGGAGATCCATCTCCACCACTTTCATCAAGGGAATCACACAACATCCTCTAACCCACTCGTTGTGGCGAAGGCAATTGAGAAGGGAATGCGAGTCATGTGCTTGTCAAACTCCTGAGTCGAGAAAGCTCCTTGGCAAATAATAGTTTGATGCAAACCATGGAACAGATAGTCAAGAACATGTAGTAAGCTTGTCAGTAGACTCTCCCACAGAACCATAAAGCTCTTAAACGAAATTCTTAGGAATTTTGGCAAGTTCTTCAATCAATGCAAGGCTCGTAGCAACTCATATTTTCAGCCTCTGCCCCTCTGCAATTAGTGTAGACTATTCAACAACTAGCTCTACCTCAACCTTCACAACAAATTATAACAAGGCTAGCCATTCTACTGAAGGTCGGCAAATCTTCATCCAGTCCTAGTAGCAGCAATGGCTATCTTGTTGCGACCAACCCAACTCTAGTTTCTACAACTATTCCTTCAGCTCCTGTGCAGAATGCTCTAAACCCTAGAACACAAGAAAGGGATTTTCATGTGACGTCTTTTGGCTTTACCTCTTTACCTTTGCTAATTGTCACTCCTATCATTGAAAGCACGATAGTTCATTTGGGAATAAGGGCGAATGAGCATCGGGATATGAACGAGGCCAACTCGAGGCCTCCGGAGGTTGCACCTCCTGTAAAACCATGGAGAGAGCTTTATTTCCAACCATAACAGCAACAACACCAACCTTATCCCTAGGCAGAGCTCGAAGGGTAGGGTCCATTTGGCTATCAACAACATCACCATCAGCCGCATATGATTCAACTTCAACCACAACAGACGGTGAACATGGATTAAGTCATGAACACAGTTCAAGACATGTTAAGCCCTAGGAGCTTGGGAAGACCCATGTATCGTAGGCCTTTCATAGGGAGAGTAGACAATATTCCACTCCCAAAGGGTTGTAAACCTCCAGACTTCTCTTTTTTCTTCGGGAAAGATGCTCAGTCAACTGTGGAGCACATAGCCCGTTTCATCAACTAGTATGGCAAAGTTGGCTCGGAATATGATTACAAGCTCAAGCTATTTGGGAACTCTCTCACTGGTATTGCTTTCTTCTAGTACATTAAGTTACATACTAATTCTATTGATACACGCACAGAGATGGAGGAAGCTTTCCATAAGATATTATACAAAAAAGAACAAGAAGTTACAATGGCAGATTTGTCAAGGATTACTCAATGTTTAGGAGAGCCAATTGAGTCATTTCTTACTAGGTTCAAGAAAGCCAGGGTTCGATGCGATATTGAAATACCAGAAGGAGAAGTGGTAGCACTGGCAGTGAAAGGCACGCTCGTTCAATTTCTCTCACCTAACTGCCAATGCTACCCATTACAAAAGAGTCCTTAAAGAGGAGCAAGACATAACCAACTCATCCAAAGGAACCTACTATAGAGACTCTAATTATATGGTGGCCAACTTTGAAGATGATCTTAACCAAGAAGTTGTTGTGACTGAGATTCTGAGCAAAAAGTCATGCATCTGCAAAGATATTGTTTAGTTAGAACCTCCAAAGAAGCCAATAGCAGGCTCATCCAAGTCAGTCAAGTTTTACGCCTATGATATATCGAAGACAAAGAAGATCTTTGATTGCCTCCTAGTACATAAGATGATCAAATTACCTTCTGAACATAGAATTCTTCCTCTAGAAGAAATTCAGAAGACGACTTCAAAATTTTGGAGTCATTTTACCATTGATTATGTGGCTTTCAGGAATGAAATTCAAGCCTACATAGAAAGAGGAGACTTTATTTTTCCCGAACCAACAATGGGAATGGACTTCGATCCATTTCCTCCAGAGATGGGAATTCACATGGTTTCAGTTAACATAGGCCAAATGCCTGTCAACTCCAAGACATTAGGTGATTCTTGAAGATGTTTAGAAGACTAGACCTCCAGGAAGACACCAGAGACCTCCTGTACAGGCACCAAATCCTAAAGAGTTGTGGCACAACTGAAAGTTTTCATAGAAGCGGCAACCATCAAGACCTTCTAGAAAGACAAGGTTTTGCTCAGATTGTGGACATAGATTATTCAATTAGAAACAGACTCTGCTAAAAGAAGGACGATTCATCCCAATTTCAGAGAAGGGACTAAAGGCTCTTTTCTAGATGTCAGAAGCTTCAAGCTCGGGTTCATGCTTGATGGTCAGTTCAATGCAGGAAAGGTAAATTTAGAAGGCTCTAGCTCATTTAAGCAGGGTGACAGTAGGAAAGGGATCAAGAGAGTAAGAAGATTAGTTGATAGGCCAGTCTATTATCATTCCTCACAACCCACACCTAGGATGGTCAAACCTCTAGTTTCAATTGTAAATGTTTTAATGAAGGTCCAACATTCGAAGGATATACCCACATTCCCCAAGACTCAGAAGAAGAGGTTGTAAAAGAAGTGACATAAGGAAAGGAATGATGCCAAGCTTCCTCAGTAGCCATTTGAAGTTCTTTGATAGATTCCCGTCTAGGCAGTCTATCGAATAAGGTGTACATTTTGGTGTTGCTGACTTCCTATCTTTAGCATTAAGAGAAATCGACTATCAATCCCTTTTTAGGCAAGTAGCTCAATATCTGGCAGAAGAAGTGCATGATCAGCTGAGGAATCCATGCCAATAGGAAACTCAGAAGAAAAATGCTTTTAACCCAAAAAAGATAACACTCGAGAAGCGGCATCGTAGAATGGTGGTATTCCAATGATCTCTCTTACAATATGCCTTATGTTTTGCTTAGAGATATTGAAAATATTAAAGCGATCCCGGTAGCAAGCTTATCCATCATGGATCAACCAACAGTTGCTATTATCCTAAAAGAACAAAAAAGGAACAAAGCTAGAAGCAATCAAAGATGAATCTCAAAGATGTTCTTCAGAGGTGTCTCAGAAAAACCAGCCAGCGGTGATCATTCAAGAAGAAGCTTCTGCAAATTTAGAAGATGAAGTAGCATCCCGTGTCATGTTTGAAAGCCAACACTCAACATGATTCAGCATCTGTGATATATCTATCTTTCAGAACATATGGATGGAATGTTGGTTAACAGGCTCTTAGTGGACATGTTTCGAGAAGATATTGTGTTGGGACATCTTATTTCTGAAAAAGGGATTGAGGTTGACAAGGTGAAGATTGAATTAATATCCAAACTACTGCCCCCTACATTAGTCAAGGAGTGAGATGAATGTCTATAGGCATTCAACAAGTTGAAGCAAATACTTACTTCTGCACATTTAATGATGGCTTCGGATTGGAGTCTACAATTTGAGCTTGTGTGTGATGTGAGCAATTACGCAATTGGAGCAGTATAGGGGCAAAGATTCGAGAGACTAACATATGTCATCTATTATGCTAGTCGTACTCTCAACGATGCTCAACTAAATTATTTAACACGGAGAAAGAGTTGCTTGCAGTAGTTTTTGCATTGGAGAAGTTTCGACCATATTTTATTGGCTCTAAGGTAATCGTATATAGTGACCATGTGGTACTCAAATATTTACTCTCAAAAAAAGACTCAAAGTCGAGATTGATTTGTTGGGTGTTACTGCTTCAAGAATTTGATTTAGAGATAAGGGATAAGAAAGGGAGCTTTTTTTTGTATATAGCACCTTTGTACAAATTAATTGGACATACAACACCCAGTTTAATTTTTTTAAGGATATAACATCATGCCGTTATAGAAAACAGCGGTTACGCTTTGTTGACAACTACCACATTCATATATTCTCAAATTTGAAATGTATCTGCCAGCCTAAGAGTGAAAAAGTCACTTGCGTTGATGGTCGATGGTCACAAACATAAGTTGTATAAGATCTTGCTACTTATCTTGGCAATCCAAATGGGTATAGACTGTTTATGCATATATAATATTGGCCTTTGCTTATTTTCTTGGGATGTATATTGTAAGAATGATTTTTGTGATAGGCAAAATATCAATATATAGCAGCAAATAGCAGAATCAAACCGTGACAATAGGGCATTTGAAGATGGCCTATGAGCAGTACAGTTGAAAACAAGCAAGATAATTTGTAATTGCACTCAGTTTCTAGTATAGAGGAGATCCCATTCCCCATTGTTCACCCTTATAGTGAGAGACCCCATAACTCACCCACCTTATCTATCCATTTTTTTTTAAAAAACTTTTTATTGTTATTAGTCTGATTTGAGTGAATAAAACTTCCATTGGTGTAGAAACCATTTCACACTATCTTATGCGGAAACATGAATTGGGGTTGCAGTTTAAATGGCCGCCTTATGGTGAATTGTCTTTTTTCTATTGTCCAATCAAAGGAATCGAGAGTCAGTGCAATAGAAGTTTTTCTTGGTCGATATCAGACCATATATGAATGCCGCTGTTGTCAATAGCGACATTCATGTAAAATTTGACACCGAGGCCATGCCGCTGTTCGCAACAGTGGCTTCGCTAAAAACAAAGCGTATCCGCTGTTCTCAACATCGACATTGTGCTATATTCCTAAAAATTAATTTGTACAAAAGTGTTATATACATAAAAAGCTCTAAAAAAGGAGCATAGAATGTTCATGCAAATCAGTTATCTTGTATTGTTCAATCAATTGAAGATGAACAATCAATTCTCTCTTTGAATGAAATTATTTTAGATGAGCAGGCATTCGTTGTGCAAAGTGAAGTATTTTAGAATGCACATATAGCAAATTATCTTACACAAGGCATCATACCCAAAGACTGGACCTCTCAACAATGAAAAAACTTGGTCAACAATCAAGCACTATTTTTGGGATGAGCCTTACTTGTACAAGCACTGTGCAAACCAAGTCATTCGAAGATGTGTACCTCACAACGAACAAAAAAGCATTCTAAATTTTTGCTATACAGACGGATGTGGATGTCATTTTCTTTCTTTGGTTTCGATTGGAGCCATGGTGATCTGTTGCTTGTTGTGAATGTTGGACCAAGACTTAGTGTCTAGTCAACATTGTGTTTTTGATGATTGTGTATGATTGTATACTAAAATGTGTGTGAGCATGCTTGACTTGAACATATCCTAAAATGCTAGAAAACATGCTTAAATGGTTATTTGGTTAATTGTTTAATATCTTAATTGTGCATATACAAATGAAGGCTTATGCATATCTCTATGTGAATTTGGTATCTATATATTTTTGAGATAGTGCTGGAAATTAAGTTTTGAAAATAAATATACATGGACTAAGTTAGGGTATTAATCTTCTAATGATCATAATTTATCTTACTTAGGTCCAAATTACTTGAAACTTGAACCACATGCACATGAAGGTTTAATATATGTTCTAGGACTATAATCATGAGAAATTAAGTGCATCACATATATATTTGGTCATATGCTTAAATTCCGCCAAAACTAGGTTTTACCTAATTTTGTGCATATGTGTTCTTTGTGAACGTAGTGAACCAAATGAACTCCGATTTAAATGAAATTTCGTGTGCATCTTAGTTTCATCACTATGAACATATTTGACTTAGTAAAGTTCAAGAGAAAATGTCATTTACACTGAGTTTGCAAAATAACATTGAATTTACACTTAGAATTTATCGGTTTCACTATTAGTGACTTATTTGCTTGGTTGAGTGACCAAACGATTTCCGATTGTTATGAAATTTTATGTGGACATTCCAATATATATAAAATGATTTATCATGCAGTAATACGAATTTTCTGGGTTGTTTTTCTAATGTAATTAACCTATGCGCTCTATATGAAGCTCTTTGAGCTTACATGCAATTGGGGAGTTCTACCTTCTATTTCTTTGTAGGTTAATCATCATGAGGATGTTATATCACTCAGAATTCAGTTTGCTCAAGTGAATTGAAGTCCGGTTTTCAAGTATGAGCTTGGATCTCTAGAAAACCAAGAAAAACCTATGTTCATCAACCTTCCACTAAGGCATTTTGATTGATGATTGGAACTAGCCTTAGGGCTGTATAATATGGATATATTGGTGCTGCCAAATTCAGAGTTTGAAGTCAAGATTGGAGGGACATGTTTGGTCATGTGAAGGATCTCTTATCTTCATCAAACAAGATCTTGCACATGCTTCCTTTATTGAGGTCAATGATAAGATTTTTGTGAGAAGAAAATTGATGAAGCTAAAGGACAAATGCAATGGTTGAAATTTGTAAGAGATGAGAAAGTATATTTTGCAACTAGACAAGACTTAGATTATGAAGATATTCTTGAAGACTACAAGCTCCAACGGTACACTAATCTATGGCCGAGATTGAATTGTTTTGAATTATGAATGGATCAGATTACAACAAGACTTGAAGGGTTAAGATGACCATTTAAAAGGTGAATCCAATGGTTGTGCATAAGACCATATTCTTGCTTGCAATTTTTGACTTAAAAGAAGATCTTACTTGATTTTTGGAGTCAAAGATGGTTGCAAGTTGCTACACATTTTGTAGGAAATCATTGGAGATACCAAGGCCAAGATTTGGTGTAAGTTTGATCAAATGGTCAAAGATGACAAAATTGTTGGAGATACCAAGGTCAAGATTTGGTGCAAGTTTGATCAAATTGTCAAAGATGGCTGCAAGTGCACATGACAACTCAAATCTTGGAAAGCTAGACTTGGAAAATAATGCAAGTGCAATGGCTACATATTGTAAGGTCAAGATTTAATGATCTATTCATTCAATGGCCAAGATTTGCACATGTAATTGAAGGTCGAGATTTGAAGATAGAAAAAGATCCAATGGTGGAAATCACAAGAGCTTGGTAAATTATAAAGAGGGGTTCTTCCTCATTCCAACTTGGAGAAGCCAAAATTACATTGAAGAAATTCTTACTCTCAAAACTTTCAAGCTAGTTTGTGCCATTGAATCCAAGCTTCTACCCAAGCCACTCTAAAGGCTTCCTCACTATTTTGCTTTTGCAAAGAGGGAGTGCTTCTCATTTGGCTTCATATTTTCAGATTCGAAAATCCTCATTATTCTTTATTTTCTATCCAACCCGTGAGGTGATATTGTGATTCTTGAGTGTTCCTCAACCCTATTTGCTTAGTGCAAACCTTGAGTGAACCATTTATACCGAACACTTGTAAAAGTCCCTTCATTGGGCAAAAACCTTGTTGAGGTTGAGTTTAAGGGAGTGCTTGAAACCCTTGGTTGTAAAGTTTGAAGATTGTCTTGAAATCTTCAGTTTTAAGGGTAACCTAAAAACCCTTGTGAGTTTTGTGGAGCTCTTGAGAAAACCACATCCTTAGTGGAGGTTGGAAAATCCTAGGTTGGTGAACCTAGGTAGTAGATGTAGGAGAAGAGTCTCCGAACTACTATAAATTGCTGTGTGGATTTTCTTGATTGCATTGCTTGCTTGTTGATTGATTAAGTGTTTTGATTGCAGAATTTTCTGAACCACTAGTCTGTCCGTGCACTGTTCACATAGCTAAACTTTGAATTTTAATCTGAATTTTTGATATAGTATTCATTAGGATGTTGTGATACTGCATACCAAATTTCATTGAATTCTGACTTGATTTGCTAGGTGAAATTTGAGTTGTAAAATCTGTGTGCAGTGTGTTGTTTGAAAAAAAAAAAATCTGTTTTTGCAATTCCTTGATTATTTGATAATTGATCATTCACCATATTGTATCACATCTTGCATTGAAATGAATATTGATTAGGATAATCATTAGAGTTCAAATTTGTGTGATAATTGTTAATTGACATTGATTTCCTTTTAAATTATAAAAAGAGATTCCTATCGGAATTTGGGGACACAATTCACCCCCCCTCTTGTGTTAAGTACGATCCATCAGTGAATATTTTGTGTAGGGTCTCCATGGAAGGAGTGTTGTTGTTTGCAAATGCATTATCAAAGCAATTTGTGCTTAAAACTTGAAGAATTGCCACTACAGATGTCGGGGTGCTCAAGTGCTCTTTGGAGTGCTCGAGCGCAAGGTAAGTTTATTCTCTCAATGTTTTTGCTCGAGCGCACTTCTTGGTGCTCGAGCACCATCTTCCACTCAAACATCACAAGGGTGCTCGAGCCCGAGATGCCCCAATCTTACATTCCCATACCCCCATACAGTCGCACCCTATTTCCGCACCAAGATCACTATCCTCCACTCAAACATCATACTCCTCATTACCAAGCACCCCCTCAACCCATACTTCCACACTCAACTTCTCTATGCCGCACGGGCGATGTAGCGCAGAAATCCAGACACACAAAGATGAATCTGATAGCTGTATATCAGTTGACTTATTGCCATGATATTAGCATATCAATTATCTGAATAATAGCCATAATATTGGCTTGTCAATTAGCTGATAGTTAGCAATTATATTATCTGTAATCGTACAAGACATTCTAGAATCAAGCTAGCAATATATGTATATATATTGGGTCCAAGACCTCAGTGAAAGATAATACAATATATATCATTTTCTCCAAACGTTCTTTACTTTAATATGGTATCGAAGCCTTATTCCGATTGATCATATCCGCTGCCTCTTCATCTTGTTCTTACTCTCAATATCTTCGTTTATATTATCTTACATTCTCATCTTCCCTCCTTCCTACCATGGATCATCCTGATGCATCTCAACCTATTGCCATCATCATGGACGGCTCAAACTACATCCTGTGGGCCCAAGCCATGACCAGTTTTCTCAAAGGTCAACGATTATGGCGCTACATCAACGGTGACATCACCGAACCAAAACAAAAAGACAAAGAACCCGCAGACTCAGAAAAGCTTGAAGAATGGGATAGCAAGAATCATCAAATCATCACCTGGATTCGCAACACTTGCGATCACTCCATCAGTCTCCAGTTTGGTCGTTTCTCAACTGCCAAATCTCTTTGGGTTTTTCTGGAACAACGCTATACCACTTCTAATCTGGCTCACCAATACCAACTGCTGACCACTCTTCACCAAATCAAGCAAAAACCAGGTCAATCCATCAATAACTTCCTCTCCGAGTTGTATTTCATCTGGGATCGGCTTCCCTCATCTGAACCTATGTTTACCGATCCCGAAAGTGCTACCAAATTTGCTGCATATCGAGATCAATAGCACTTGGTTCTCTTTCTCATGGCTCTCCTCGATGAGTTTGAACATGTTCATGCTTCACTTCTTCATCGCAGTCCTCTGCCTATATTAGATCAGGCGGTCACTAAACTTCTTTCAGAAGAAACAAGGCTTCAACCTCGACAAAAAGTTCCTACAGATGTTGTCTTTGCTACACCAAATAATAGAAGATCTTCATTTGGTTCCTTCAAAAATTGGTGTAACTACTGCCAAACTACTGGCCACATTCTCCTAGACTGCCCAGTCCGCACCTGCTAGTTTTGTAAAAAACGAGGACCTGGTCATCTTCAACGAGACTGCTCTCATAATCCTAATTGATCCTCTTCATCTTAGCCCAACACATATTAAGGATCCATATCTAAGTCAGTAGCTACTGTGCTTGATACCTCCGCACCAACACTTTCCACAGGAGAATTGTCTGCCTCTCATATTGAGGACATTGTCAAACAAGTTCTCGCTCATTCAGGTAACTCATATTCTACTGCCATGTCTGTCACATCAGGTAATAATTCTTGGTTTTTTGATTCAGCATGCTGCAATCACATGACCCCTGATTCCACAATCTTTTCCACCAAACAATCTATTGGTTCCACCCCCACTATCCAGACAGCCGATGGATCTCCTATGACTATCCATCATATTGGTAAAGTCTCCACATTCGATACTACTCTCCCAAATACCTACTGCATCCCACAATTAACTCTCAATGTTGTCTCTGTTGGACAACTCTGTGACTATGGTCTTAATGTCAATTTTTCACCTTCTGGTTGTTGTGTGCAGGATCCAAAGACGGGGCAGACTCTTGGGATAGGCCGTAAGGTTGGATGCCTCTTTGAAGTCAGTAATCTCCATATTCCATCATCATTTATCTCATCACAGTTCACTGCCTCTGCCTCTCCCACAACGTCTCTTCACCTATGGCACAATCGCCTAGGTCATCCATCCGTTGATCGTCTCAAAACTTTGGTCTCTCACGGTCAAATACAATATGCTCAAACTGATGAATTTGACTGTCTTGCATGCCAACTGTCCAAGCAATCATCATTACCTTTCTCTGATAGTAATTCTATTTCCTCTGCACCATTTGATTTAATCCACTCTGCTGTTTGGGGTCCTTCCCCAACAGCTACCATGGGAGGATCACGGTACTATGTTATTTTCGTTGATGATTTTTCTCGTTATACATGGTTATATTTTATGAAAAATCACTCTGAACTTCCACAAATATATTTTGATTTTGCCACTATGATCAAAACTCAATTCTCTTGCAATATCAAAGTATTACGAGCAGATAATGCTGCTGAATATAAAGACTCTAAAATGCTCAACTTTCTTCACCAACAAGGCACACTTCCTCATCGCTCATGTCCTGGCACTTCTCAACAAAATGGGCGTGCCGAGCGTAAACATAGGTATATTCTAAACCTTGTTCGTACTCTTCTTACATCTGCCTCTTGTCCTGAAATTTTTTGGGGAGAAGCCGCCCTCACTGCCATCTATAATCGTATAAGACATCCTAGAATCAAGCTAGCAATATATGTATATATATTGGGTCCAAGACCTCAGTGAAAGATAATACAACATATAACATTTTCTCCAAACGTTCTTTACTTTAATAGAATCAACTCTTCGGCAAACCTAACTTAACACTCAAGTTAGGAATATGGGAAACCAGCTTTTGCTCAAAAGGCGACTGTTATTTACTCAATGAGCTAATAATAAAGGAGTGATGCTATTTAAACCCCCTTTTTTGTTATTTACACCCCCATTGATTAGACAGTTCTTGGGATTGGAGTGGGCTGTCTCATCTCATACCATATTTGTTTGTGTGTATAACAATTTAGAAAGAAAATAAAGATAGTAGTCAACCATGGAGACAAAGACAAGGCTCGAGAATGACAGAGAATGATTAAGAGAGAGAAGAGAGAGAGAATTATTACGACTCCCACGCACTCTTTGTTTTTTTTTCTTCCTTAATACATGTGACAGAGAACTTAATTGAAAATAATAAAATTTTGATATTAATTTTGATGATGATATGACTATCATATCGGTAGAATATAGTAATTAGTCAAAATATTTTTTTAAAATTTTTTCAAAAAAATAATATTAAAAAAATTCATTTAAGATATATATTGAAGTTCATAGTTTTCAAAGAAAAAAAAGAATAAAGAAGGTAATTAATTAATTACTACAATTGCTGGAGTTTGACGAGTTCATGCATGGGTAAACGTCCGGCAAAACTTGATTCTAATGTTATAATAATTAAGAAAGGATTAATTTTTGGTTAATTATAATAATCAAAAGATTGATATATGTGTGATTTAGTGCCATTGAATAATATCTAATGTTGGGAAATTAATAAAAAAAATTATCTTATTTTTGGAATTTTTTTTTCTAATTTGTTATTATCACATTAGAATAGAGTTGTAATAACTAGTTATTAGCGATAATAATTAGTAAGTGGTAATACCTAGTATTAGTGGTAATAACTAATACTAGTTATTAGTGGTAATAATTAGTTATTAGTGATGATAACTAGTTATTAGTGATGATAACTAGTAATTAGTGGTAATAACTAGTAAGTGGTAACAACTATAATTAGTGGTAATAACTAATACTAGTCATTAGTGGTAATAACTAATACTGTCTCATCTTACAATAGGAGGGACAATTTTTTATTTTTTTATTCTTTGTTAACCATGGGTGTCACATGCTTTAGTCAACTTTTTTGTTCATTTATTTTAAAATCATGGGACCCACTAACTTTACATTTAAATGAAATATTTATATGAGATAAATTGAATTCTTAATAAACTACAAAACATACCGTTAATTTATTACCACTAATAACAAGTTATTACCACTAATAACTAGTTATTAGATATATAGCTAGTTATTATCACTAATAACTAGTATTAGTTATTTCAACTAAAACTAGGTATTACCACTTACTAGTTATTACCACTAATTACTAGTACCATGTTTGGCATCGTCATCACTAATAACAAGTTATTACGACTAATAACTAGTTATTAGATGTATAGATAATTATTACCACTAATAACTAGTTAACATCACTAATAACTAGTTATTACCACTAATAACTAGTACTCCCTCCGTCCCATTTTAATTGTCCCCTTCAATTTTACACAGTTTAAGAAAGTGCGTTACTCCTCTTCAATTTGACATTTATACCCTCATTTATTGAGTTGGTTGTTGAGCTCTTCTAGCTTTTCAATTTAAGGATAAATAAAGGTAAGATGGGAAAAAATGGATGAAATTAGCTTTAATTAATTGAAATGGGCAATTCATTTTGGGACATCCCAAAAAGGAATAGAGGACAATTAAAATGGGACGGAGGGAGTGTTAGTTATTACCACTAACACTAGGTATTATCACTTACTAGTTATTACCACTAATTACTAGTTATTACCACTAATATCAAGTTATTACCACTAATAACTAATTATTAGATGTATAACTAGCTATTAGTGGTAATAACTGGCTATACATACAATAACTAGTTATTAGTGATGATAACAAGTAATTAGTGGTAATAACTAGTAAGTGGTAATACGTAGTTTTAGTTGTACGTAATTATTAATACTAGTTATTAGTGATGATAACTAACTATACATCTAATAACTAATTATTAGTGGTAATAACTTGTTATTAGTGATAATAAATTAATGCTATGTTTTGTAGTTTATTAAAAATTTAATTTATTTCAAATAAATATTTCATTTAAATGTAAAATTGCTGGGTCCCACGATTTTAAAATAAATGAACAAAAAAGTTAGCTAAAGCATGTGAGACCCACAAAGAATAAAAAAATAAAAAAAACTATCCCTCCTATTATGTCTTTTCAATAGGAGGTGTAAAAAGTAAATGTGGAGGGTCTCAAAATCATGACCCTTAATGACATCAACAATTCTAACATCTTTTCTGATAGAAAAGAAAAAACAACTGCTAGCTAGTATTAGATGGGGGTGTAATATAAGAGAGAAGACTTTTGAAAGTTTTGCACACTTTTATTCACTGCCTTGTATTCCAATATATACAGGATATGTTTTGTCTAAGAATGGTAACACGTATAAATAGAATTCACAATTCTAGCCTATATACATGTATTTCCTTTACTATTTCCTTATGATTTGCCTGACATTATAGTGTTTTGTTTCTTCCTGATTTGTTGCTGCTGGAATCATGGATAGGATCAACCTGCCCTGCATTATTTTCTCTTGATTTATTGTTGTGTTTGACTTGCATGGAATCGTGCACTGAATCTTCCGTAATACACCCCCGCAAGATTGAGCCGCCATCAAGTAGGCCAATCTTGGTTCTGAGTAGTGCTGTACGTTGTCGAGACAATGGTTTGGTTAGTAGATCGGCCAATTGATCAGTTGTATGAACATGCCGAACTGTTAAAAATCCCTTCTTCACCAAGTCACGAACAAAGTGTATATCAATCTGAATATGTTTCATTTTGGAATGATGAACCGGATTTAGACTGAGATGTGTAGCACTAAGATTATCACACAATAAGTTTGGGGGGTCAGATAGCGGATACCCAAGTTCTGTTAGAAGATGTTTCAACCACATAGTTTCAGCGGCCGCCATTGCTAGTGCACGATATTCAGCTTCGGTTGAGGAGCGAGCAATGGCTCGTTGTTTCTTGGAGGACCAAGAAATCGGATTTGAGCCAAGGAAAATTGTATAAGCTGATGTGGATGTGCGATCATCCAAGTTTCCAGCCCAATCGGCATCCGAGAATGCTACAAGTTTGAACTGTGAAGTTCTCCGAAGATGAAGGCCATGAAACAAGGTGTTTTTCAAGTAACGTAGTAACCTTTTGGTGGCAATCCAATGTGTTTGACTGGGCCGGTGCATGAATTGAGAAAACTTACTGACCGCAAATGAGATGTCAGGCCGAGTGAGAGACAAATACTGAAGAGCTCCAATGATTCGTCGATATTCGGTGGCATTGACCGAGGGAGAGCCATCATTGAGATGAAGTGGGGCAGATTGAGATAGAGGAGTGTTCACACTCTTTGCGGCATCCATTTATGTCAAAGTGAGGATTTCCCTGATGTACTTGTGCTGTGATAAAAAAATGCTGGTGGTTGTTGGGATGACTTCAATGCCCAAAAAGAAATGTAGGTTGCCAAGGTCTTTGAGAGAGAACCGAAGTCCAAGTTTGGTAAGGATGGTGCACACAAATGCATTGTTATTTCCTGTGAGAATCAAGTCATCTACATACACCAGGAAAAAAACAATGACAGAGGCTTTATGATAGATAAACAAGGATGGATCAGCAATAGAATTTTTGAAACCAAGATCAAGTAGTGCCTATTTGAGAGTAGAGTACCAAGCGCGAGGGGCCTGTTTTAAGCCGTAGATAGACCGATTTAGCTTGCAAACATAATCTGTCTTGGAATGATCAATAAATCCCGGTGGTTGACACATATAGACAACTTCTGTGAGATTGCCATGAAGAAAAGCATTGTTGACGTCCATTTGTCGAAGATGCCACCCCTGCATGATAGCAATAGATAATACCAAACGAATAGTTGCTGGTTTGACAATCGGACTAAACGTCTCCTTGTAGTCCAACCCAGGCCATTGGGTAAACCCTTTGGCCACAAGTCGGGCTTTGAATCTGTCCACACTACCATCAGAATTGCGCTTGACCCTGAAAATCCATTTGCATCCAACAATGTTAGTATTAGGAGGTTTGGGAACAAGGTCCCATGTCCCATGACGTAAAAGTGCAGTTATTTCTTGAGACATGGCATCACGCCATTAAGGATCTCGAATTGCTTGGCTCACACAAGTTGGTTCAAGAGTTTGGGGCATTGGGTGTTTTGTGACTAAAGAAAGTTGCTTGGGTTTGTAAATGTTGTTCATGGCTCTTGTAGTCATTTTATGAGTTCGGTTAGGTGGTGGAACCGTGGGTGGTAAGGAAAGAGAAGAGGTGTGTGGTGGGCTAGTATTACCTGAAGATGATAGTGGTGTAGAAGAAGACACTTGAGGACTTAGATCTGGAAATGGGGAGAGAGAAGAGGGATTACCTGGAGAATGTGATGATGGAGGTGACCCGGACATCATTGGCAAACCAGCTTGCTGTAAAGATGAAACATGTGGTGTTGTAGGAGGTGACGGTGGGATGATTTCATGAGGTGAGGAGGCTGAGAGATGCGGGAACGGGCTGGATTGTTGCGAGGTCGTCTTGAAAGATGTTTCTGCATATGGATACCGGGTCTCATGAAATAACACATGCCGAGAGTGATACACACGTTGATCGGAGAGAGACTCACAAACATAAGCATTTCGAGCAGCGGAGTAGCCGAGAAAGAGACATGGAACAGATTTTGGTTCAAGCTTTGTTGGATTGTAGGGTCGTGTAAGTGGGAAGCAAAGGCAACCAAATTTTCTGAGCTTATGATAGTTTGGTCGACTACCAAACAAGGCCTCAAAGGGTGAAGTATTATGAAGTATAGATGTGGGCATGCGGTTAATTAAATATGCTATAGTTTTGAAAGCATGAGGCCAATAGGAATGAGGAAGAGAGGCAGCAGTGAGAAGAGTTAAACCAGTTTCAACAAGATGACGATGGCGACTTTCGGACACTCCATTTTGTTGCGGGGTGTGGGGTGTAGTAGTAAAATGACTAATTCCATGTTGAGAAAGATAACTCTTGAGAGCAAGAAATTCCCCCCCATTATCAGAATAAATATTTTTGATGGATTTTTGAAATTGTTTTTCCACGAGATTTTCGAATTGGGGAAAAATGCAGCTCACACCAGATTTTTGACTCATGGGATATAACCATATGTATTTGGTGTAATGATCAACTAGAATGAGATAGTAGCGAGAGCCATCCTTGCCAGTGGTGGGGGAAGGACCCCAAACATCTGTATACAAGAACTCTAGAGGAGTGGCACTTGTGAGACTAGTTGAACGAAAAGGTTGACGATGTGCTTTATTAATAGAACAAGAAGTACAAAGAGAATGACTTCTATTTTCGTGGGTGACAGGTAAATGAAAGGAATTAACTAGATGAGTGACAATGCGATGGGAAGGGTGACCGAGGCGACTATGCCAGCCATCAATGGATGTGCGTTCATGAACATTTGCTTCTGGTGGTGTTGAGTTGTTTGCCAAAGATGCCGGTAAAGTGTAGACGCCATTTTCACATTCTCCTCGTAGAAGTATCACCCCCGTTCTCGGATCCTTCACAAAGAAATGAAATGGATGAAATTCAAGAAGAACATCATTTTGTTTGGTAAAATGATGTACAGAGAGTAGATTTTTTTTAATGGACGGAACATAAAGAGTGTCTTTGAGATGAAAAAGACGAGTTGAAGTTTTGAAGGTAAGAGAACCAATGTGTGAGACTGGCAAACCTGAACCATCCCCAAGAATAACCTCATCTGTGCCATCATATGCCGAGTGAAGTGTGAGGTTGGACAAATCAGAAGTCATGTTGTGAGATGCACCTGTATCAACCAGCCATTTATCGTTGTTGTCAGAGCTGGTTGTAGTGTAATTTGCAGTAGCCGCGGAGAAAGTGAACTTGGAGCAACGTTTGGCCGAATGACCAAGTACACCACAAAGCTGACATTTACCTTTGTAGCCAGTAGAACGAGTATCAGGTTTGGAATGAGGAGAAGAGCGATGCTGGCCGTGTGGGAACCGCTGAGGTGACTGACGAGAGTAGCCAGAGAACTGGCGTTGATATGAACCATTGGAGCGATTGTTGTTGGAGGCCGAATAGTTCTTCTTGTGGCTGTAGTTTGCAGATGCAATCAAAGGTTGTGAGACATTATTGAGTCTGGTAAGATAAGTCTCATGACCAATAAGAAGGTCATGCAATTCCTCAAAAGTGAGTGAGGTTTCTCGGGTACGGATCGGGCCTGCAATATCTCGAAACTCCAGTCCAATGCCCTGAAGGACATAGAGGGTGATGTCATCATTTGAGACGGAATGATCAATTAGAGAGAGTTCATCAACTAGGCGTTTGACCCCATGAAGAAACTCTGTAACTGAACGACTGCCACGTTGGATGGTGGAGAGTTCTTCTTTTAATTGAAGAACTCTAGTGCGGGATTTGCTTGCATAGAGCTTTTTCAGTTTGTTCCAGGCTTCACTTGAAGTGCTGGACGTAGCAATAAGAGGTTTGATATTGCTACTGACCGCAGAGAAAATAGCAGAGAGGATAAGCTTGTCTTGGCGAATCCAGTGACGTTTAGTAAGAGTAGGTGTTGTGTCAGCGGTGGAATTGGAATTGAGGTCAGATGGACATGAAAGAGTGCCATCAACATAACCTTGGAGATCATATCCAATAAAGATGGCATCAAACTGAGCACACCATTGAGGGTAGTTTGATGGGTTGAGTTGGTCTGTAATTTGAGTGTTGGTGGTGAGAACATAAAGAGGAAGAGTGTTTTTGTCGGAGGTGATGGATGTGACAATAGGTGCAGTGGAACCTTGGTTCTCGGCCATGGTAAATAGGTGGATCGAAGACTCGTTAGAGATGAGTTCGTCCGATACCATATAAGAGAGAAGACTTTTGAAAGTTTTGCACACTTTTATTCACTGCCTTGTATTCCAATATATACAGGATATGTTTTGTCTAAGAATGGTAACACGTATAAATAGAATTCACAATTCTAGCCTATATACATGTATTTCCTTTACTATTTCCTTATGATTTGCCTGACGTTATAGTGTTTTGTTTCTTCCTGATTTGTTGCTACTGGAATCATGGATAGGATCAACCTGCCCTGCATTATTTTCTCTTGATTTATTGTTGTGTTTGACTTGCATGGAATCGTGCACTGAATCTTCCTTAATATGTAAGAAGTAATATGGGGGTTTAAATAGGAACGCGGTAATAATAATAATGAGTCTTGAAAATCCTACAAAAGTATTTAAATATGCTCCTCCACGAAGCCTTAATAGGGACCAAACATACTACTAAAACAAGGAAATAATTAAAGAACTAAATACGAAGAAACTAAAAGATTCATCCATGCATTATCAGCCACTTTTAGTTCGAACCCGTCTGTTATGCTTGCCACCCTCCATCTTCTCCAGATAAGACAAGGCAATATCATCTACTTCACATGTTCCATCACCAACCACATCATCCTCGCCGGGTTGCAAAGAAGTCGTCCACGACTTAGAGGGGAGGGTTAGCAAAGAGGAGTCATCCAGAAAAGGCACTAAATGTTTCACGTTGAACACATCATGAGCTCGCACATCCGAAGGAAATTTTAAACGGTAGGCATTGGAATTGATTTGCTTAACCACCTCTAGAGGACCAATCTTACGAGCAACGAGTTTGTGTTTTGTTGGACCAAAGGTCCTACATTTTAATTTTGATGATCCAATATTATTGTGCTATTTGATTACATGCACTATGTGATGAATTTAAGATTGAATTTGAGATTGGTTTTTACTGATAGGGTTTATATCTACTTGTGAACTCACTGATCATTTTTACATCAGATGAATTCGGATTAAGCTGAAATTTCGTAGAGACATTATTTACATCATAATAAACATATTTCATGAAGACATGATTAAGAAATTTTGACTTTTTCTTGCTCAAAATCGTTTCCCAATTAACTGTCCGAAATTGCTGCGCAATGTTATTATCCGATTGATTTATGTGACTTATTATATGACTATATGATATTTATTTGAGCTGAAAACTTACATGCACATTAGTCTATATATGTTATGATATTATATGCTTAGATTTTAATTATTTAACCTAAATTAACCTATGGTTCAAGCATGAAACTCAAATGAGTTTACAAGCAAATTTTTAGGAAAGTTGAGAGGGACTTCATCAACAGTTCATTATAAAATGTTTCGTTACATATACAAGACGTGTGATCTATATTAAAGAGGATGATTCAGTTCCCATGAGAAATTTTTTGACTTGGTGATATTTTGAAGATTAAAAGCAAAAGGTCTACTTTCCTTACTTATTGTCCGAAATCATGGAGAGCTGGAGGTCAATCTCTCATAAAGGAAACCTCCTGCTTGTGCTGCCAAATTACAGAGACTAAATGGAAAGATAGTTGGCCGGCGTTTGATTTCAAATGAAGAAAGACTTACCATATTTGATTGAAGCCATTAAGCCAAGAATTATGGAGAATTATATCAAGTCTTAAAGTCTCTATATGGTGCACTCAAATATGATCTGTGAAGGGAAACAAAATCAAGACTGTTACACGTTGATTCTCTGAACTCTTGAATTCAAGGGAAGTGATTTGGTGAGAAAATTATCAAGTTGATTGGAGAATAAAGTGTGATATCACTTTCCATTTATAAAGCTTTGAATCAAGCTATTCTTGAAGATTGAACAGCAATCCAGCAAGCTATGATTCTAATATGGCAAGCTTCATTAAAATATTTAATGATTCATACAAGCAAAAGTCAAGATGTTTCTAAAGTGGTGGAGTTGCAAATATGGAGATTATTTCTTATTAAAGACAAAACGTGAAAGAGATTGAAGGATATCATATGAATCAAATCAAAGCTATTAATTGATTGATTAATTTGGTTTGAGAAGAATCAAATTACCGAGAAAATCAAGGAGTCCTTGTGGACTATAAAAGGAGCTCATGAGACGCCACCAATCACACAAGAAAAGTTTTCACTCTCAAGCATATTCTATTGTTTCAAATCAGAGAGCTATACTTTATCTTTTCTTCACTCGGCTACGAAAGTTTCTTAACACTCTTTCATATTCTTCACCTTTAGCTTAGTGCTAATCCAGGTGTGAAGAATCATGTCTTCTTGTGAGCTCTTCTAAACTCAAATCTGATTTTCTATCCGTGAGCCTCACTTTAAAATCTCTTGAGAGTTCCTTCTAGTTTGTTGAGTGCAAACACTGAGTGAGTGAATCATTGAGTCTATCTTTGTAAAACCCAAACTGGGTACTATATTTGTGAGATTTTGGAAGAGTTGGGGTAATTTTGAAACCCTTGTGTACGAGTTTTGTGGAGCTCTTGAAAAGCCACACCTTAGTGAAGGTTGACAAATGCTAGGTGGTGAACCTAGGTAGTAGACGTAGGAGAAGGGTCTCCGAACTACTATAAATTATTTGTGTGCTCTTTACTTGCTTTACTTTTACAGCTTTCATTAACTCTTCTAATCTAACATAACTTGCTTTATTTTATTTACTTTCTATTATTGTTTATTCTGTGCATATTGCTATTGTCCTGTAAAATTGCAAGTTAAGTACTTTCTAGTGCTTATCTTGTCAGAAGCTTTGCTTCAATAGGTTCCTATTGTGCAATTTATTCATATTGCTCATATAGGTCCATTTGTGTGCAACTATACTTTGCCATTGATTAAATTGATAGGATTTTGCATCTAGACGCATTATATACTTAAGTTACAAGTTTGCTTAGAAATAAATTAGGAAAATTATATTAGTAAGACTCACTTTGTGTGCTTGGTGTGGTGCTTGATTTGTGAAATTGATATAAGGGGATTCCTATTCGGAATTTGGGGACACAATTCACCCCCCCTGTTGTGTAACCTAGGTCCAACAAGTTTATGGGGGCCCTGGGCAAACTCTAAAAAAGGGGCCCCTTAATTTTTTTCCTGTTATTATCATATAGTTTTTAAAAGTTTAACAATATTCTATATACAATCCATGCATTTGAAAAATCACCATCCATTGTTTGCAAATGATTTAGTATTTCAATAAGTTTTTTTTTATTTCTTTAGGTAAAATGTTACACCAAACTTTGAATTCTAAAGTTAAATCTCTTCCATCAATATCATAAAAATTAAAAAATGTCACACTTCAAAAAATCTTTTGATTTTTGAAGAGGCTTTTGATTTTTTTTTTCTTAATTTCTTTATGGACTAGTCTAACTTCTAAGAGTTTAAAACCTAAAGTGGTATTTCTTACTTTCGAATTGGGTTGGGCCTTACTTTTATTAGTTTGTTTTAATTATCAAATCCTTTTGGACTCTATAAGTAATATTTATAGGCCTTAAAATAGGCTGGGATTGGTTTTAAAATAAACTATCCTATATGGCTATAACTAAAAATTTTCAAAATTTAGGGCCCTAAAAAATTGGGGGCCCTGGGCGAGGACCCAGCTCGCCCAGGCTCAGGGCCGCCCCTAGAGGAAACCTGTCTTTGGTTAAGACAGCCCACACGCAATCACCAACAACAAATTCAACTGCCTTACGCTTATTGTCGTTGTTGATTCGCTAATTTATTTCGGCTATTGTAGATTAAATCTACATTTTATTTGCTCGTTTGTTGGGTAGGTATACTATACCCTAGTTATTGTTTTGTTTCTTTCCGGTAATCTTTGTCATTTGTTTTGTTCATTTGCTAGTTCCCCCACTTGATTTAATTGTTCTTTCATTTATGTCCCCACACCGAAGGTTGAGGTTTTAAAGTTAGTATAAGAGGTTAGGTAACATGTCAAATAATTTTAAAAAAACACCCTCACCTTCACTGTATATACGGAGAGAGAAAATTAAACAGAAATCTCTTTTTTATTTTTGTAGACACCATGGTAAATTATTGTAATGATATTATGTAAGGACGAAATTTGATGATTTTTTTATCATTATATTACCATAAAACACTGATAAGAGTAAAATGAGTAAAAATTAATTATTGTTTTAGTTGTTAATTCATACATATTACCAAAAATTTTATACTATTATTTTGTCAAACAACAAACCAAACAATGTATTATGTAAGAAATATATTGTATGAGTTTTTTTTTTGAGAAGACATACTATAGGAGTTTAATACCATATTCTTTCCAAACATTGAATAGAATTAATTTGTGCATAAACTTATATAATGATTAACTTATACATTGAATAATAATATTATATTATCTTATACGGACTTCAAACGGAGACTTATGGAAAATGTGTTACCCAAGCGGGTCCAAACCCACATTTAATCAACTCTAATTCCACCTCCATTAGGAGAATACATCAATTTACATTAAGGGCCTACTTGAATTGATATTTTAGAGAATTAAGTGAGGAGGATTTAGAAGAGATGAGTAACTTCAACTTACTTGGATTAAATAATAGAGAGTTAAGCACAATTAAGGAGGGGCTAAGTTCCCCCCTCGGGCCTTCACTTAACTCTCCAACTTAACAGTTTGTAATCCCTCAATTTGGGGTTGTGAGGTGAGAGAAAAATTTGCTTATTATTTTCTAAATCATACATAATTTTTTTTTTCCATTCATTTCAACTTTAATAAGGATAATTTTGTAACTCGTATCTCTTAACTCTCTTCAACTCTTACTAACTCTACCTTCTATCCAAGTAAAGGTGAGTAATGGTTTCACCCCTTCCATAACTCTCCCTTATTAACTCTTCATTTTTTAATCCAAACAAAGCCTAAGAGGTGTAATGTAACGAAGGGACCAGAACTTAAAAGTCATAGGTGTCTCAACTTAGGCTTTACCGTCAAATTTTCAGGTCTTCAAGATTGGTATCATAATCAATGAAGTCCAATAATAGCATTCGTATTTTACTTATTAGGTGATCAATGTACTTCCTCAACAATGTCATGTTTCAAATTCCAAACAATGAACTAAAAGCTTAAAATTAGGAATGATTTAAAATTCACAATTGAGAAAGGCAGTCAGTTGTTGAGAATTAGACGGGCCACGATAATATAAAGCTGAATTCATAAAGGTCGCCTACTTATGGTTTGGATGTAGTTGTAAGGAATACAAAGAATGTGTCGAGTAAACAAACAAACACCCAAAGAATGTGATTCTTTGATCTCTGTGGCATTCAAGTAACCCCATATCTAATGCAATTTGGGCAACAAAGTCTCCAAGGCAGAATCAAATGGAAACAAAAGTTCAGATGCAGGGGTTATCAACCAAGAAGTTAACAGGCAAAGTTGCTGTAATAACTGGTGGCGCAAGAGGAATTGGAGCAGCCACGGCAAAACTATTTGCTCAAAATGGTGCTCATGTTGTCATTGCTGACATACTAGACGATCTGGGGGAACGCCTTGCTGATTCGATAAAAGGTCGATACATACACTGTGACGTTGCAAATGAAGCAGATGTTGAATCAGCGGTGCAGCTTGCATTAGAATGGAAATGCAGATTAGACATCATGTTCAACAATGCAGGAATTCCTGGGTATGGAGGGTCCATCACCAACATAGACATGGAGAAAGTCAAGCATCTCTTCTCAGTCAATGTGAATGGAATTGTACATGGAATCAAGCACGCGGCGAGGGCCATGATTCAAGGCCAAAAAGGAGGGAGCATCATATGCACATCAAGCTCTGCAGCTTTAATGGGAGGCCTTGGATCACACGCCTACACGTCGTCGAAAGAGGCTATAATTGGATTGGCAAGAAGCACTGCTTGTGAGTTAGGGGTACATGGAATTCGAGTGAATTGCATTTCTCCGCACGGTGTCCCCTCGGAGATGCTTGTCGATGCCTTCAGAAAGATCATTGGGACGGCAGATATGGGGCCCGAAGATGTGAGTAAAATGGTTGGGGAGAGAGGAAGTCTGCTGCGGGGGAGAGGTGGAACGCTAGAAGATGTGGCACAAGCTGCATTGTTTCTTGCCAGCGAAGATTCTGGCTTCATAACTGCACACAATCTTGTTCTGGATGGGGGATATACTTCTGCAAACAGTAACATGACCTTCATTTACCAAAAAGAAGAAAACTAAAACATACAAGTATGGAAAGAAAGAGAAACCCAAGACTTCCACTTCCTTTTGTAGACTTCCATAAAACTCATCTGAGCGATCAGAATCAAAATTGGAATTTCTCTTCTTCACCAACACAATCAAAGAAAACTTTAGCAGTTTTACTATGACGATCAAACTGTACAAGACATCATCTAGGGGCATACAAGAAACATGATGACTAGCAATACAGAAGCTGCAAATGAATTTCACTTTATATGGTACGCACACATCTTCACTGGCTTCCTATAGAAAAGGATATTCGGGCAACTGAATTTCTCATTATCACCAAAGGAATATATGCAAGAGTTGCCTTGGTGTGAAAAGAAGATTACAAACAATTTACAATCAATCACATCTCCACAATCTTGGGATTCAATCAAGCATGACCACCGGTTGTCAAGCATGACCACCTTTTGTGAAGTTAAACATATTTACTCCCTATTTAGTTACAAACAAATATATCATTTCCTTATCTGTTTAACACTCCCCCTCAAGTTGGAGAGTGAATGTCAAGAACGCCCAACTTGTGCAACATGACTGAAAAATTTTCTTTTCCCAATGGCTTTGTGAATATGTCTGCGAGCTATTGTGAAGAGCTAACAAACTGAGTGACAATTGTCCCGTCAATTATCTTGTCCCGAATAAAATGACCATCAATTTTGATATGTCAAGTCTTTCATGAAAAACAGGATTTCATGCAATATGGAGCGCAGCCTGATTATCACAATGCATGACGGAAGAAGTAGATTAAGCAAAGTATAAGTCTTTCAATAAATAATGCAACCAAGTAACCTCACAGCATGTACCGGCCATTGCCCTATACTCGGCTTCAGCTGATGATAATGACACAATCTTTTGTCTCTTTGTCCGCCAAGATATCAGTGAACTTCCCAAAAAAACACAATAGCCGGTAGTTGAACGCCTACTAGTATGACAACCAGCCCAATCCGAATCACAATAAGCAATCAAATTTAATTTGTTACTAGCACGGTACAACCGTCCTTGACCCGGAGTGGATTTAAGATATCGAACAACTCTAAGAGCAGCATCCATGTGTTGGAGACGTGGTTGATGCATGAAAAGGTTGAGAACATGAACATAATAAGTAATGTCTGCTCATGTGATAGTAAGATAGATTACACGGCAAACAAGCCGTCCATATTTGTCAGGATCCTTCAATAATTCTCTAATATCAGAAAGCTTAGTCTCTTCCATTGGGAAGCTGATTGGTCGAGTCCTAAAAGCCCATGCTCTTTTAGGATCTCAAGTGCATACTTGCGTTGTGATATGTAGATATCTCCCTTGCTTGGATCGAAAGACCTCTATACCCAAGAAAAATTTCAAATCTCCAAGATCTTTGATGCCAAAAGCCTGTTGAGAAATCTTTTGAGAGAATTAATAGCTTCAATGTCATTGTCTGTGCGTAGAATATCATCAACATATATTAGTAAAGTCGTGAAAGAACTGTCGTCCTTACGGGTAAAAAGAGAGTAGTCCGCTTTGGATTGAACAAAACCAGCTGCAAGTATTGTAATACCTCGTACTTTTAGAGTCTTTATACGAATGACATATGTTGAGTACGTATCCATTTCAGCAAGGCAGGCAAGTGTGAATAGTCAAATATGTGATTTAAAAATATTAGAATTTAATATTTTGTGATTTGGAGTAGATTATTGCGGTTCAAGACTCATTTTGGAGTATTAAAATTTCTTAGAAATACATACGAATCGAATATGAGAGGTATTGGTAGAAAAGGAGGTGAAAAGAAACTACAATGTCCAGTTTCGATCGATCAGAATTGATCCCGATCGATCGGAATTAGTTACTGTGAAAAAATCTGCACGCGTGAACCTTGTTAAAAACACTCATTTCGTGATTCTTTTTTAAACCATCCGACCTAAACAACCCCCAAACTCGATCCATTTTCTCTCAAAATCCCTCACCTCCATCACCCAAGATCATCACTTAAGGTAAGATTCTTCTCATTTAAGTTGTTTCCTGGTTGGATTATGGATTCTCTCTCTAGATTACATATTCTTCAACTTCTCTTTTTGTTCTAATTTTCAAGATTTGAACGCAAACTCGTATCCATGGGTTCTTGCATCATTGGAGGCCTAAAGGAAGCTTGAATCCATTCCTTTTACTTGTTTCTATACCCTTGGTAAGTCTATTTAACTTAAAAGCTTATATTTGGGTATTTAGGTGATTTGGGAGTTTAGGGTTCATGGGTGGGCATTTTGAGATTTTTAGTTTGAATAAATTATTTTGGGTTGCTAATGACAAAATGTTGTTTATGGGTAATTGGCTGAATGTACAGTACTCGAAAAAGCATTTGATGCGCACGTGGGTCGATTTGGTGCAGTTTGGTAAAACGCTAAGGAAGAGAGGTAGGAGATTTCTTATCTTTGGGCTCCTAAGCTTCAATATTTGTTGCTTATTCTTGAGGTGGTAATCCTTGTGTAAATCACTCTTTGTTTGAGAATAAGTGAATTCCTTGAATAAATGGTTCGTATATCGTTATTTCGGCTTGGTGTTTTAATTCCTAGTCCTTGCGGTATTTTGATCATTGATAATTTTAGACCATTTCTATTAATTAAATTCATATTCCTTGGGTGTATTAGGGATTGATGAGCTCCTTATCTTCCTTTGATTAGGTTGCTAGAGTTGTTTGCGAAATCTTGCAAATTCTTCGACTCATTCTTATAATTGTTGTCCGTGGTGTCATCCTTGGAGTTTGTTGAGCTCCCGATTGATGAACATTCTTGATTTCTCCTATAGAAGAGGGTGGTTCATGCATGCATGGTTTGATATGATACACGGGTTTTAAATATCTACATTCAATTAAATTAAATTATATATATATGTTTAAATGCATAAGTCTAAATATTATATGTAGTTAAATATTTAACATTCGGTTTTCCTGGGCTCAATGGGGTATGGGACCTAGCTAGGCCTCCGAAGATAGACCTATGTAGACCTATGAGTCCCGATGTGACTGGGCTAAAGTTTAACTACCTATAATATTTACACTTGGTTTTGTTAAAGTTCCATGTCTTTGGAAAGTGGGTGAATAAGGGGATATTGATATGGAAATATTTAAGCTTTTGAAAATACAGCATGCATCATGAATGTTGATGAGATTTTTACATGGAATTGCAGATTGTATAAATAATTGACACAATTGGTATTCCTGGACCGGATGACCAAAGCTCTTGGTTAGGTACCAAAGTCGTGGGGGTCTAGGATTGAGCAAAGCTCTCAGCCCAAGATTCTTTAGTCGAAAGTAGGCTATTGGAATGGTATACTCCAATAGCTAAGGTAAGGCTCTGGATGTCCTACTAGGTGTACTTTTAACCTAGTTAAGCAATTACTGGTGATCCTTTTTGAAGACCCGATGGTGAAAACGAGGAGGGGACTAGGAGCAAACAAAGTCACGGAGTAACACGGAGGGTTGTTTTGGACGGGTAGATGTGCGAGGAAGTGCTGGTGGTTGTTGGATGTCAGTGGATGAAGGGACTGGTTCAAATATGTGAGAAATTGAAGGTGGTGATGGTTCGGTGGCAGGAGGTGGTGGTTCAGTTTCAGTAGATGGTGATGGTGGAACTTCATTGGAGGTTGTAGCTGAATGCTCATTATGAGATGGATAGGCAGGGGTGGAGTCGAGTGGAAATGGAGCTGGTGTGGAAGCCGAAGGTGGGATGTGAGGTTCGGATGTAAGGAGTGGAAAGGGAGGTCCGGTGGATGGTATAGGCTGGTCTATATCTGGTGTAGAAAATGAGGGTGAAATAGGTTGAAATGGAAAATTATTTTCAAGGAAAAGAACATCTCGGCTAGTAAATGTTTTATGGGTGGTGAGATTGTAGAGTTTGTAGGCCTTTTGTCCAAGGGGGTAACGGATAAATATCCACTTATGGGCTCGAGTATCAAATTTGGATTTTGGATTGACATTTGTAGCATATACAAGGCACCCGAATACTTTCATGTGATGATATGTAGAAGCCTTTTGATCGAGAATTTCGTAAGGAGTTTTATATTGATGGAGATGGGTTGGAATTCGGTTGATAATTTGCAGCAATGAAAATACATTCCCCCCAAAATTTAAGTGGTAAATGAGATTGGAATCGAAGGGCCCTGGCAGTAATGAGCAAGTGACGGTGTTTACACTCTACAACACCATTTTGTTGAGGTGTGTAGACACAATAATGCTAAAAAATAATTCCATGTTGGAAAAAATAATCACGCATGGATAAAAATTCTCCCCCATTATCAGCCTGTATTTGTTGAACCTTAAATTGGAATTGATTCTCAACATATTCAAAAAAAGATTGAAGGATATATGGAGTTTCATGTTTGTGACGCATCAAAAAAATCCAAGTGAAACGAGAGAAATCTCAACAATTGATAAAAATAATGAGCCCTAATAAGAGAGGGATTTTTATTTGAACCCCAAATATCGCAATGCAAAAGAGTAAAAGGTCTATTAGTAGAGATAGTACTAACTCCAAAAGGTTGACGAGTTTGTTTCACCAATCGACAAACATCACAAACATAATCAGAAGAAAAGGAACAATCTAAGGAACTACTAGCTAAGACCTTCAAAGGAGCAGTTGAGAGATGTCCTAGACGACGTTGCCAAAGTTCTGGCGAAATGGAGATAAGGTTGCAGGCCGGTGGATTGATGGTATTGGCTAAGGCAACAAGGTAGTATAAGTCTCCGTGTCTTTTATCCACTCCAATCATCGTCTTCTAAACCAAGTCCTGCAAAGCAACCCAAGAAGGGAAGAAGGTTACATAACATCATAGTCCATCGGTAATTTTACTTACGGATAAAAGGTCGATATTAAAACTTGGCACACATATAACATTATGTAAATGATGACTCGAATTGAGAGATACAGTGCTGGTTAATGAAATAGGAGCCTTGTCTCCATTAGGCAAGGAAATGGGTGGCAAGAAAGTGTTGGAAATGCTTGTTGTCAACAAATGGGGAGAACAAGTAAAATGATCTGTGGCTCCACTGTCAATGATCTATGGGCCATGTGAGGAAGCAAGTGGCGATGAACCTTGGGTATTACCAGCATGAGCATATGGTGGCATACTTGGTTTCTCTGAGATGATCCAAAAAATCTGCTGGTGTTGTTGGTCAAATAAATTCGACATGGCAGCTTGAATGTCCTGTAGAGAAGTCATAGAATTGGAGTAGACTTGATTGGCGGAAGGAGAACCACAAGTACGATTGTTACCTCCTCTGTTATTGTTGTGGCCATAAGTGCGATAATGAGGTCGATTAGTTTGCTTGGGCTGCTGTCCATGACGTGGATGTCTAGGAGGATATTCGTTAAGTTGCCAACAATTTTTCCTTGTATGATGATCAACATCACATTAAGAACAATGAAGAGGAGGCGGTCCTGTTTAGATCAGACAGCCATTGCAGTAGTGCTTGGAACTCGGGTAAGACCAAGTTCTCTTTGCTTTTCTTCTTGAGAAAGAGAGGAGTATGTCTGGCGTTCTTTAGGGAGAGGTTTCATCAGCAGAAGTTGGTCACGTATTGCACTATAAGACTCATTCAGACCCATGAGAAATTGCATAAGTTACGTTGTTTCATATTGTGCTCCGCATGTGCATGATACCTTCTCACTATGTGATGCCAACTCATCCCAAAGGCCTTTGAGCTTTTTGTATAATATTCACCAATAGAAGGCTACCCTTGGGTTAGAGACGCAATATCCCGTTGAATTTGAAATAGATAAGGGGCATTACCTTGTGAAAAATCGTTTATGAAGATCCACCCATATTTCATGGGATGTAGATAAAAAAATAACACTATCAACAATGTCCGGTTCCAGAGAGCCCAAGATCCATGAAACAACCATGTCATTACATCACTGCCATATGTTGTTCTTGTCTGGTGTTGGCTATTTGAGAGTTCCATCAATGAGTCCAATCTTGTTCTTGGCATTGAGAGCAATACGCATCGCACGAGACCAAGTACTGTAGTTGTTGCCATTGAGTTTCTTGGAAACTAGAATCAAACCAGGATGGTCTGAATGATCAAGAAAGAAAGGATTAGGGATTTCATTTTCACTTCAATTGGGCTTCGTGTTTGAAGCTGAAGAATTGTCATTGTCGGCCATAAGAGACATGAAGGTGGAAGGAAGCTAGGGTTTGTTAAGTTGCTCCGATACCATGTAGAAAAGGATATTCGGGCAACTTAATTTTTCATTATCATCGACAGAATAAAAAAAGAATTTCCTTGGTGTGAAAAGAAGATTGCAAACAATTGACAATCAATCACATCTCTACAATCTTGAGATTCAATCAAGCGTGACTACCGGTTGTGAAGTTAATCACATATTTACTCCCTATTTAGTTACAAACAAATATATCATTTCCTTATCTGTTTAACACTTCCTCGTCTTGGTTTTCAGATAAAAAAAGATGGACATAGATTTCGTGGGACTCTAATCAAGTGCTAGTGCATGTTGGATGAAAAAACATATAAAGATTCGCCAACCAAATATGAAGTAAGACGGATCTATTGGGTTGATGCATTTCCCACTTCAGGAACTATGCAGCTAAAGAGATTCGTTATTGGGGCCATTGATTCCATATGTTGAACTATATATAACTGTTTATGGATGGAGTACAGGGTTCTCTACGATCAAATAAATTGCTTCTAATGAGTTTTCCTCACTAAGCATGATATACAAACTTCATAAAACGTATCCAAATCATAGCAACTACTTATTCCTGAATGCAAGGAAAAATATTTTGCGAACAAGAAAAAAGTCCTAAAATTTATTGCAAGCATTCCATTGACAAGAATCTAGCAGCCATAAAGATAAAGGACTGGGATGAGAAGGATAGAGAGTGGAACTCTAATTTCATAAATCAAAAGGGATTTATGCAAAGGCATATCTAAGGCCTGGTTGTAGTGGGCTTTAGCCTGCCAGTGTGCCGCCTCAATTATGGCAACCATCAAGAGGCATTTTAATGACAAATGATACTGTCCACACTGCTAACTTTTATCCTGAGGATGTTCCTTACTTTTATCTATGTCATGCCAGCGACTCAGCATGTGGTGGAAAGATGTCTATTTTCAATATGATGACTTTTAAGGTAACCCTGACCATGATTCCTTTGATGTACTCTGGTTTATATATATATGTATAGCTTTTCTCTCATAAGGGTCTAATTTACGGGTCTAAAATACGGATTTCTTTGATAGTCATCGGATCAATCTTAAGGCTGAGATCTAAAATCATAAGATACACCCTACTGTACACCATCTCTTTCACTCTTTACCCCCTTCCTTCCTTCGCGATCTTTCACGTTTTACCCTCTTCCTTCTTTCACATTCAACCTAAATCGACGACTTCGTCTCCCTCCTTCGCGACTTCCTTCCTCGACCCTATACCCTCAGGCGACAAAGGAACACGATGATCTCCTAAGGGTCGAAGGCACTCAGGCTAACGAACTCAGTAGACGGAGGCGCACGAGTTCAGAGAACGAATCCACTCAGGCGATTGATTTCCTTTCTTCCTCGACCCTATACCCTATTTCCAATCAAACTCAGGCGACGAAGGCGCACGATTCACCTTGGAATCTAGAACCAGTCTCGATTCGCAAGGGGTGTATCCAGATCCAATGAAGGGGTATTAAAGAAGGGGTGATTCTGCATAGTCGTGATTCTTATACTGTGTTGATGCAAAGTGTTGTATTATTTAAATTGATAGACAATATTGAATTAAATTGGTACTCAGTGTTGAATTGAGGTCATTGCGATTCTTGTAATGTGTTTGTTGATGCAAAGTGTTCAATTGAGGTAATCACGATTGTTCAGCTATTTTCGAACACCAAAATAGGTGCTGAAAAATAACTCAATTTAATCCTTGCAACTTAAGAAAGACGTTGTTGAGTACAGTGAGAAGCAAGGGTATCTCCCGCAGAGGATTGGAATGTAATTGCAAGTCAAATCTAATTGTGATTCGAGCTAAACAGTATTGTGACTCGAGCTACACGACTAACTTAGAATAATCAATAAGAAGTAGGAAACGTTTTTGATTCTTATAAGAGAAATAGTCAAGGGAAAGCTATCCACCACTAACAATCATGTACTGCTGCAATCTTCAACTGTAATTCTTGATTCACGAATGACGATGTTTAAGATAAAACAATGGCATGTTGATTTTATCTTATTGCTTTCTCTTAATTAGTATGTCAAGTGCATGGCATGTACTCCTTAACTTAGTTCTTAAGATGCAATCTAGAATGGCATGTTCATAGATTCAACACTCAAGAATCATTAAGCACAAAGAAAGCAAACATCACTAAATTCACAAGATGTGGCATGCATCTTACATAACCTAGAAATCGATTCACATGAATATGAGCTATCTTATTCATTGGCTACTTGAGACTTTATGAAGATATGGGCGATCAATCATATTGTCCTAGCAATAGAATTCTAAGACATGCATCTAAGCGTGCACTCAAAGAAACATATCTCAGATTTCATCAACAAGTAATATAGTGAAAAGATTTTCATTCGATATCATGAAATAAGATTAAAGATTAACGAAGCATCAATACAATCATGTTCGGGCTTCAACCAGCCCCTTAACTGAAGGAAAACTAGCCACTCATCATCTGTTTTGAACACTAAAACACAAAAGAGAAAGAGACAACCAAGTAGTAGATCTCCGCTTGCTTGCTGCCGATTTCACCTTCTCTTTGCGTCCTCCGTTCGTTCTTTCCTCCGTCCGTCTATTCTTTGAGGACTTTTACATCCCTTTTATAGTTTCACAATAGGGCACGACTGAGACTTTTGAGACAAAATAGGAATTAAGTCCAATTACCATAAGGAAGTGATTCTCCTAATTGATACAGAACTCGACTTTCGATGCACTTCTCCTTATGGAAACTGAACTTAATTGATTGAGAGAGTTGTCATTGACTTCTAACACATGATTCGAGTGCCCCGTAATCTCCCAAGATTTGTTTCTTGTCTTGAGTACCAAGAATGGTAACTTGAGGTATCAAATCTTCTAATTTCGTATATAATTTCTGCACTGAACCACTGATGCTAAAACTGATGCAACTTCCTCTAGGGAACTCCAAATCACGAACCGTAAAATTCTATGGAAACTAGACTTCTAGATCTTTCCAACGGTATATCACTTGTTGTCCAATTCCTCCTGAGCACGTCCAGTTTATTCCGTGAAATTGACGAATCTGTTTAGGAACCTGACTTGGCTTCAAAATTGTGAACATATTCATCTTTTCTTATTTCACCATATTTTTGCCTCTTTAGCTCTCAATCACCATTAGGGACGTATTCCTTCAAAACTTACACAAAACACATCAAAACAACCAATTTCACAAAGGAAACTAGTGCAAAGTATAGGAATAAGGGATGTAAAATGTGCATAAATATATGTTATCAACGTACTCAATGAACTAAGATCATGCCACTATAAGGAAATACATCACAATGTATAGACTAATGCAGATACTCATAAAATCCAAGCTTAAAGAAACACCATACCCGAATGCCATGGAATAAATTCGCCTCGACTCTATACCTCACATGATAACTTTCTCTCCTTTTCTTTTAGTTCACTCAGAACCTAGGGCTTGAAATCTCTCACAAGCATACGTGGCGGAAGTTATGTGAAATAGGTAAGGATATTCCACGTATGAATAGATGACAATGAAGCACATTTATAGAAAGAAGATCTCACGAAAGAAATCAGATACTAAGAGCACAGATAAACCATAACACTTATCTTCACTTCCAAGAGAAATTCACCCAAAAATCAGTTAGGTCTTTTGTTATGGTTGTAACGTAAGGTAAGGCTTATGGGTAGGAAAGAAAGAAATACAAAGGGATCAGAGCTTGAGCTATACTAAAGTCTTGCATTCATGAAGTACAATAGGTTGGTCCGCTTATAAACTTTGTAATTGGTGTCCAGGCCTTCAGTGCCCTCTTTTTCTTTTTCTTCTTTTTCTTTTTTTTTTTCACTTGGGAGCTCAAATGATTTTTCCTTAATTTGTGAGCTCATATTCTTCTCAACTCCAATTTCGTTTTTTTTTTTTTTTTCATTACAACATATTTCTTTCTTCCAATCAAAGCACAATCTGCCTCGGTACACACCATATTTTTTTTCTTTTATTTCCAGCTCAACCTCGAATTTCTACAAGATTACCTTAACATAGCTCAAGTTACAGGGTAGGTTCAGAACAGGGCAAGCTGGATAAGTTGAGGGTAATGAAAGAAAAGGCTTAAGTGTTTGGTTTCAACAGGGTAAACGGCGCACACAAAGGGTAATGAATTCAAAAGGTTTAACAAGGGTAAGACACACATAGCCTAACTTCATCTTTCAGGGTTCATTCAACTCAAAAGCAAAGGCAAGCATCATGATATCTGTATAGAGATTAGTTCTTTAGTATCCAATGCAAGGCCTAGTGAGATCAATCTAAACGATGAAGTTGAGAGTGTTTAAGAATAGAAATAACAATGCATCTCTTAGAAAAAATCAGTATAGTCTCAAAAATCTCACAAGGTAGTCTCCACTATTTTTCCACAGTTCATTCTGCTATGGCATCCTTGTCCACCAAGATATTAAGAGCACAACACAATTAAATGAATCATCTATGATGCAATCCCTACGTGACACTCTCTCAGTCAAAGATTATTGATCAATGCACACCATATACATCTCCATTAGTAAGCAAAAGTAGCACTTCAACTCAAGGTTTCAAAACAGTTTTTTATTTTTTTATTTTTTTATTTTTTTTTGACTGACTCTAAACCTTGACTCTAAACATTTCCCGCACCCCCAAACCTAAACTAAACATTGTCCCAATGTTAAGAAATTAAAACACAGAACAAGCTAAGCCAAGCATGGAAAGAGGGAAACACAACTAACTATTAGAAATTAAAACTGAAAAGAAAAGAAAAGTTACGAGAGTGTAGCCTTCTTCTCCCTTGTTGGGTTGCCTCCCAAGTAGCGCTTGAGTTAACGTCTTCAGCCAGACGAAACCACAAATCATGCACTAACATCAGGGTCATGGAGAGGTACATTCTCCACCAACCGCTCTGTGACCAACTCAAGGTATGGCTTAAGCCGATGCCCATTCACCTTAAAAGTGCTCCCTGTTTTTGGATTCTGAATTTCAACTGCACCATGAGAAAAAACATTAGTAACAACAAATGGTCCACACCAACGAGAGCGAAGTTTACCCGGAAACAACTTAAGTCGAGAATCAAAGAGAAGGACTTTCTGGCCAACTTCAAAGGTCTTCTTGGCAATTAGCTTATCATGAAACGCCTTCGTCTTCTCCTTGTAAATTCGAGAATTCTCATATGCTTCAGTCCTTAACTCGTCAAGTTCGTTCAACTGAAGACGTCTATGATCACCCGCCAACCTCATATCAAAATTGAACTTCTTGATGGCCCAATAAGCACGGTGTTCAAGCTCCACTGGAAGATGGCATGACTTCCCATATAGTAACCGAAAAGGACTCATGCCAATGGGGGTCTTGTAGGCAGTTCTATATGCCCATAAAGCATCGTCCAACCTATCACTCCAATCTTTTCGGTTTGTATTGACGGTTCTTTCTAGAATGTGTTTAATCTCTCTATTCGAAACTTCTGCTTGACCATTCGTTTGAGGGTGGTATGGTGTAGACACTTTGTGAGTGATATTATACTTCTTCAACAAAGCTTCAAAAGATCTGTTACAAAAATGAGTTCCTCCATCGCTGACAATAGCTCGAGGCGTACCAAACCTTGAAAAGATTTTAGCTCGAAGAAAACTGAGAACAACTTTAGAATCATTAGTCCGAGTGGCCTGTGCCTCCACCCACTTAGAAACATAATCTACAGCGAGAAGTATATAAAGGAATCCATGAGAAGAAGGAAAGGGACCCATGAAATCAATGCCCCAAACATCAAAGATTTCAACAATATTGAATGGGTTTAGTGGCATTTGATTTCTTGGCCCAATATTACCTGTCCTTTGACAACGATCACAAGTCTTACAAAAATGATATGCATCCTTGAACAATGATGGCCAATAAAAACCACTCTCAAGTACTTTAAGAGCTGTCCTCTTAGCTCCATAGTGGCCTCCACATGCATAAGAGTGACAGAAAGTTAGAATAGAATCAAACTCACTTTCAGGTACACACCTTCTTATCACTTGATCCGGGCATTGCTTCCGTAAATATGGATCATCCCACACATAGTACTTTGCCATCGTGACAAGTCTATCCTTTTGTGCTCTAGTGAAGTCCGCCGGAATCTTCTTGGTAACAACATAATTGATGATATCCGCATACCAAGGATCCGCAACCTGCATAGCAAAAATTTGTTCATCAGGAAATTGTTCTTGTAAGGGTAAAACCTCACCTTCCCAACTTCGAGTATGTGTCATGCGGCTGAGATGATCCGCCACAACATTCTCACACCCCTTCTTGTCTTTGATTTCAATATCAAACTCTTGAAGCAAGAGCATCCATCGAATCAGTCTAGGCTTAGCATCCTTTTTTGTGAGAAGATATTTTAATGCTGCATGGTCAGAAAAAACAATCACTTTAGTGCCTATAAGATATGATCGAAATTTATCTAAAGCGAAAACAACAGCAAGTAGCTCCTTCTCTGTGGTGGTATAATTGACTTGAGCCTCATTGAGAGTCCGAGATGCATAGTAGATAACGTGAGGCAGCTTGTTTACTCGTTGTCCCAAAACAGCGCCCACTGCGTAGTCACTTGCATCGCACATTAATTCAAATGGAAGGCTCCAATCTGGTGGCACAATGATAGGGGCTGTCGTTAACATTCCCTTAAGCTTGTCAAACGCCACTTTGCATTCTTCATTGAACTCAAATTCCACTTCTTTTTGAAGTAGGCGGCAAAGAGGCCTTGTAATCTTTGAGAAATCCTTGATGAAGCGTCGATAGAAACCTGCATGACCAAGAAAAGAACGAACCTCCCTCACACATGTAGGGGGTGGTAAAGAACGAACAAGATCTATCTTTGCTTTATCAACTTCAATACCCTTAAGAGATATAATATGGCCTAAAACTATGCCTTGTGTTACCATGAAGTGACACTTCTCCCAATTAAGTACAAGGTGAGTTTCTTGACAACGTTTTAAAACAAGCGACAAATTATGAAGACAATGGTCAAAAGAATTACCGAAAACTGAAAAATCATCCATGAATACCTCAATAATTTTTTCGACCATGTCAGAAAATATGCTCATCATACAACGTTGAAATGTGGCAGGCGCGTTGCATAAACCGAAAGACATCCTCCTATATGCAAATGTTCCGAAGGGACAAGTGAATGTCGTCTTCTCTTGATCTTCCGGAGCTATGGCAATTTGGTTGTAGCCCGAGTAGCCATCCAAGAAACAATAATATGCATAACCTGCAAGACGCTCAAGCATCTGATCAATAAAAGGTAAAGGAAAGTGATCCTTACGCGTAGTATTGTTGAGCTTGCGATAGTCGATGCACACTCTCCAGCCCGTTTGCAAACGTTGAGGCACTAGTTCATTGTCCTTGTTCTTGACAACTGTTATTCCAGATCGTTTGGGCACAACTTGTACAGGACTCACCCATTTACTGTCAGAGATAGGGTATATCATACCGGCATCAAGAAGTTTGAGAACTTCTTTCTTTACCACTTCCATCATAGGAGGGTTCAATCGACGTTGGGATTCTCTTGTAGGTTTTGATCCTTCCTCAAGAAGTATTCTATGCATGCATGTGGTTGGGCTTATGCCCTTGATATCTGCTATACTCCAGCCAATTGCTGTTTTATGCTCTCTGAGAACTCGAATCAGCTTATCTTTATCCTCTACCGAAAGGTTAGCTTGTACCCGTGGCAAAGCTTCAAGGGCAGCCACCGAAGTCTCCAATTCTTCACACCAAATAGCTTCTTGGTTGGTCATTGTGATGGCTGATTGTTGGCATGGTAATAAACCCAATTCCAGCACAGTTTTTAAAGAGTCATCACCCATGCTTGTATTGAATGTATCCTACACCAAATAATCAAAAGTATCAATGGAAAAACAAGATTGATCATCACAAGGATACCTCATTGCTTCGAAAATTCTAAAGCCAATTTTTTCTCCTTGAATTTCCATGGACAAGGTTCCTTCATAGACATCAATCTTGGTACGCGCAGTTCTCATGAAGGGCCGGCCAAGTATGAGGGGTAAGGAGACCGGCATAACAGCTTCTTCCATCTCCAACACAAAGAAGTCGGCCGGAAAGATCAATTCATTCACACGTACCAAAACATCTTCCAACAAACCTCTTGGTCGTCTAAGTGATCTATCCGCAAGTTGAATAGCCACACTAGTCTCTTGGAGCTCACCTAGATCAAGTGCTTCATAAACAGAAAAAGGCATTAAATTTATAGAAGCACCTAAATCAAGTAAGGCTTTTTCAAACCTTTTTTCACCGATGGTACACGGTATGGTAAAGCTTCCATGGTCTTTCAATTTGAGAGGTAGTTTACGTTGGAGCACAGCTGACACCTCCTCACTCAGAGCTACTGTTTCATGTTCTTCAAATCTCCTCTTGTTAGTGCAAAGCTCCTTAAGAAATTTCGCATACTTGGGAATCTGTTTTATAGCATCCAAGAGAGGGATGTTTACTTGGACCTTACGAAAGGTATCCAAGATATCTTTATCGTGTTGCTCCTTCTTGGTTTTCATGAACCTGCGAGGGAAAGGAATGGGCACAGTATACGAATTTGAAGCATTGGTTACCTGATGGTCGGTTATTTGCTTCTCCTCAATATTTTTTTCCATCTCCTTTTGCCCAAGAATTGTGTCCCTTTTGTCCTCCTCCTCTACCACATCATTCTTTCCTTTGTTATTCAACATTGGCTTGTCCAGAATGTGCTTTCCACTCCTCAAAGTCACAGCTGCTGCTTGTTTAGGGTTTACTCCTTTAGGATTAATTTCGGTTTGGCTAGGGAGTTTACCCGGTTCCCTTTGAGAAAGAACAGTCACAACTTGACTCATTTGTCTCTCAAGGTTCTCTATAGCCTTATCTTGCTTTTGGAAACGACTATCTGCTTTCTGTATAAAGGAATTAGTGCTATCAACCATAGTCATAACCAAATCTTCAAGTGACTTACCAGGTGCACGTTGCAAAGGTGCTGGAGGATTCATAGCTCGAGCTATCTGTCCTTGGCTCGAGCCTTGAGGTGCAGTAATTGCTTGTTGGACATTGTCATTGTTACTCCATCTTAAGTTTGGATGGTCATGCCAACCCGGATTATAAGTATTGGAGTAAGGGTTATACCTTGACCTTTGTGCCGCATAGTTAGCTTGCTCCAGCTCTGTAGAATACATGTGACAAGTTTCAGTTGTATGATCAATATTGAAACATTTAGCACATACCTCACTTTGAGTAGCTTGTCTTATTGGGAGTATGGTCTTCATTAGCATGTCTAATTTATTTTCAATAGCTGTTATTTGTGAGGAAGATCCATCTCGAACATTTACTTCATAAACACTCCTACTCCTTGATCCTTGCCTTCCTCCAGTAGAGAATTGCTGAGAATTTTCACTTAAAGTCTCAAATATTTGAAAAGCCTCATTACTTGTTTTATTCATGAAAGCTCCCCCACATGCTGAGTCCACTAAGACTTTGTTGGCATCGTTCAAGCCTTCATAAAAGGATTGAGCTTGGTCATCTTTGGAAAAACCATGATGAGGACACTTGCGAAGCAACTCATTGAAATGCACCCATGCTTCATGAAAAGAATCTCCATCTTTCTGCTGGAAGGCATTTATCTCCTTTCTCAATTGCCTTGTTTTCTGAGCAGGGAAATACTTTGTGATGAACTTGGTAGCCAGCTGATCCCATGTGGTAATAGATCCTGCTGGCAAGGAATTTAACCACCACTTAGCATCATCCTTTAGAGAAAAGGGAAAAAGAATTAACCTGAGTCCCTCGGCATTTAGGTGTTGGATGTTCTGTGTCCTACACAGATCATAGAATTCCCGAAGGTGCATGTTCGGATCCTCCATCGACTTTCCATAAAAGTGTGGTACAGAATTGATCAATTGAGGAGATATGCTATATGTAGATGCCGTAGTGGGAGTAAAGGCAATGCATGACGGCTGAGCTAGATTTGTAGGGACAAAAAAAGCCTTGAGTGGTTTCTCCTCTTCAGCCATTGCGTTATCCTCAAAAATATGCTGCTCTTCCTCTTCGTCCGAACTAGATCGTGGCAATAGTGGTAGTGACTGAGAGGATGTGAATTCCGTAATTCGGCGTTGGGCTGCTTCTTTACGGTGTAGACGAGCAGTGCGTTCAATCTCTGGATTGTAAACAAGGTCCTTTCCTTGAGAACTTCGAGTGTGCATACACTGAAAAGAGAAACAAAAAGAAAATCAATTTGCAATTAAATAAAACAATCCCCGGCGACACGGCGCCAAAAATTGTTCAGCTATTTTCGAACACCAAAATAGGTGCTGAAAAATAACTCAATTTAATCCTTGCAACTTAAGAAAAACATTGTTGAGTACAGTGAGAAGCAAGGGTATCTCCCGCAGAGGATTGGAATGTAATTGCAAGTCAAATCTAATTGTGATTCGAGCTAAACAGTATTGTGACTCGAGCTACACGACTAACTTAGAATAATCAATAAGAAGTAGGAAACGTTTTTGATTCTTATAAGAGAAATAGTCAAGGGAAAGCTATCCACCACTAACAATCATGTACTGCTGCAATCTTCAACTGTAATTCTTGATTCACGAATGACGATGTTTAAGATAAAACAATGGCATGTTGATTTTATCTTATTGCTTTCTCTTAATTAGTATGTCAAGTGCATGGCATGTACTCCTTAACTTAGTTCTTAAGATGCAATCTAGAATGGCATGTTCATAGATTCAACACTCAAGAATCATTAAGCACAAAGAAAGCAAACATCACTAAATTCACAAGATGTGGCATGCATCTTACATAACCTAGAAATCGATTCACATGAATATGAGCTATCTTATTCATTGGCTACTTGAGACTTTATGAAGATATGGGCGATCAATCATATTGTCCTAGCAATAGAATTCTAAGACATGCATCTAAGCGTGCACTCAAAGAAACATATCTCAGATTTCATCAACAAGTAATATAGTGAAAAGATTTTCATTCGATATCAAGAAATAAGATTAAAGATTAACGAAGCATCAATACAATCATGTTCGGGCTTTAACCAGCCCCTTAACTGAAGGAAAACTAGCCACTCATCATCTGTTTTGAACACTAAAACACAAAAGAGAAAGAGACAACCAAGTAGTAGATCTCCGCTTGCTTGCTGCCGATTTCACCTTCTCTTTGCGTCCTCCGTTCGTTCTTTCCTCCGTCCGTCTATTCTTTGAGGACTTTTACATCCCTTTTATAGTTTCACAATAGGGCACGACTGAGACTTTTGAGACAAAATAGGAATTAAGTCCAATTACCATAAGGAAGTGATTCTCCTAATTGATACAGAACTCGACTTTCGATGCACTTCTCCTTATGGAAACTGAACTTAATTGATTGAGAGAGTTGTCATTGACTTCTAACACATGATTCGAGTGCCCCGTAATCTCCCAAGATTTGTTCCTTGTCTTGAGTACCAAGAATGGTAACTTGAGGTATCAAATCTTCTAATTTCGTATATAATTTCTGCACTGAACCACTGATGCTAAAACTGATGCAACTTCCTCTAGGGAACTCCAAATCACGAACCGTAAAATTCTATGGAAACTAGACTTCTAGATCTTTCCAACGGTATATCACTTGTTGTCCAATTCCTCCTGAGCACGTCCAGTTTATTCCGTGAAATTGACGAATCTGTTTAGGAACCTGACTTGGCTTCAAAATTGTGAACATATTCATCTTTTCTTATTTCACCATATTTTTGCCTCTTTAGCTCTCAATCACCATTAGGGACGTATTCCTTCAAAACTTACACAAAACACATCAAAACAACCAATTTCACAAAGGAAACTAGTGCAAAGTATAGGAATAAGGGATGTAAAATGTGCATAAATATGTGTTATCAACGATCCTTGTAACCGTGCGAATGAGCCAATTTCAATGAAAGTGTTGTGTTCAGAGTTTCAATGTAACACCCCGACCCGGAATGCGTTACTTTTGGTACTATCTAAATCAAACCCTAATAAATTCAATCATCACACCACCGAAAATTTTCACAGCACTTCCCCATATTACGGAGGATGTCAACATGGGGTAAACAAGCAGCAAAATCACCAATATATTCACAACCTAGACAGGGCCTCCGCCATCTAACAATTCATGTCAAAATTTAAATTCTCAATTCTAAGCAGGGCCTCAGGCCACCTAACAGTCACACATAATTTCTCCACACAACAACATATATAATCAACATCCAGCACAAATAGCAATCCAGCAAACATAAGAAATCGTCAGAACACGAAGTCCACAAACCCAGTTCGGGAGTCCCGATCACACGGAGTACCCTCCCTACCGTCCATCCCCCAATCAAGAATAGGGATATCACACAACGTCTCAACTAAGAAATATAGATACGACCAAATAGTAATAACATAAATCAAGTTTAGAACTATTTATTCCTATCACTCCCCAGGGGTCCATCAATGTCACTCTCCCTCCTCCTGATCCGCGACCCTGGTACCGGAGTTAGACTCACCTGCGATGAGAGAATAGGAGAAAGAAAAGGGTGAGCGAAAGGCCCAGTAGGGAATCATAAAGAGTAAGTGAATAATATAAGGCTGAAATATTAAAGAAATGCATAAATGCAACAATATGATAGCTAACATCATGTACACCAAACACAAGTAGATAACCATACCATACGAGATCCTAACATGGCCCACCGGCATCCCTACACATCGGGACCCTAACAGCCCAACGGCATCATCGCATGGTGTTTTAAGCACATATGGTATCCTGATCCGGCCCACCGACATTCCCGTAATCATGGGAACCCTGAACAGCCCAACGACATTCCACATTTCACACCAATCACAACTAGGAGATATGCGGGTCCATACCCGACATCTTCCATGCAATTACAATGCATGTCCAACATGGTTATGCAATAGGGTAAACCTACAACCTACATATATACATATACTACTACATGATGCATGTTCAAGAGTAATTCATGCTCAATGGAAGATTGAACACGTAAGGTATGCAATATAATTCAAATCATACAATAAAGATATCACAAAGTGGGGTTATTCTCCTTTAGGCACAAATAAAGGCGAGAACTCATCATAATGAATAATGGGGAAGAATAAATGTTCTCAATAGGAAGACATATTCGAAGAGAATAACAAAGAGTGAAATTTCCCTACCTCGCACTCCAAAAATTAGCTATGTAACTCAATACTGAACCTTGACTTTTCCCGGCCTCAACCAACCTATTATTCGATAAACCCATCGTCCAATCAATATACAAATAACTTCAATTGCACATATCTAACACAAATTAATCCAATAAATCAAGAACTCATTACCTTCTCTTACCCAAAACTCCCCAAATTCTTGAACTTCACCTACTCAAGCTTGCTACTCCAATCAACAATAGAATCTAGCAATACAACCATAAACAAGTCTAAATCAACCTATTAGATCACTAATTTCATCTAATTTAAAGATTTTCCCCCAAATCTACAAAACCCATAAAACCCTAAAATCCCAAATCACCCAATCTTTAAATACTAGCTTTTAGGTTTAAGAAAACTAACCAAGGTTGTAGAAACAAGTAGAGGGAAGGGATTCAAGCTACCTTTAGGCCTCAAATGATGTGGGAACCCATGGATTTGAGTTTGGGTTCAAACCTTGAAAGATTAGAACAAAGAGAGGGATTAAGAATATGTAAGCTAGAGAGAGAAGTTAAAAATCCAACTTGAAACAACTTGAAAGAGGATAATCTTACCTTGGTTGATGATCTTAGATTGATGGGAGGGAGGAAATTTGAGAGAAAATGAGGTTTAGAGTTTGTTTTGGTCGGTTATTTTGAAAGAATCGCGAAAATGGGTGTTTAAAACAAATTCTCGAGTGCAGATTTTTTGGAGGTGTCAGGACACCTCTGCCTAAAAACGCTCTGTTCCCATTTCTTCAGTAGCTGTTCGGACGGCTTTTAAAAACTGTCCGGACGGTTACCTCTGTAGTCAAAAATTTCAGTTTTAAAACTACTCGTACACCCCCCAAATCAGCCGGTATTAATTTCTAATGATTTTATATATATATACATACTCAAACGTGTTTGTCATACCTAATTTCTAAAAGAAATGAAGTTCGGGGTATTACATTCAATGACTTAATTTCTCAACAATTTCAATAACATAAGGCAAAGTGTTGTGGTCAGAGTTTCAATGACTCAATTTCTCTCAACAATAAACCAAGCTCTTGACAAAATAGATAAAACCCGAATGTACAATTTTCTGAGACCAAAATGGCATCAATCTGAGACCAAAAATACGGCCTGCAATAGGGTTAATACAACTCTGGAATCAATCTGAGACCAAAATGACATCAATACAGGCCTGCAATCCTAAAATACTAATATGAAACCAAAATGGATAGTCATTCCCCAGGTATTTACAGCCCATCAATACCAGTATCTCAATATTTTCAAAGTCACATATCAATATGAACATACAATACATAAAAGTAAAATTTTTAGGATCAAAACATCATCAGCTTATCCATCTTCCAATTGTGTCTTCCATGCATCCAATGTCCCATTATGTGAAGGCCTGCATCAAAAAACCAAAAAAAAACTGTAAATGTAAGTTCAGTTTATTATTTTCAAATAAATTTGAATTAAAAACCAAATATGTACCTAATTGTTCTTCAACAAAGGACAATTCCTCTTGTCATGTGATTGTCCAGCAAGGCTACCTTGCTGACTAGCTATTTCTTTATCCCCTTTGAGCCTCTTACCACAACCTTTTGCTTTTACTTGTTCGAGCTCATTGATGACACGTTCTGAAAGAGCAATGCTAGGTTTGCTAGAGCTCTGTCCCCTATCATTTTGAGTCATCGCATTTAAATTGCTTTCAAGAGACTTCAACGTGTTGAAGGCTAGCTTATATGTATCTTCCCTAACCACAGATGCCTCAACAATTTTCCATGCAAGCCCACGCAATGCATTGTGCTTTGTAACTACGTTAGTATCAAAAGTACCTTTTCCATTGTCGCTACCATAAGACAAGGTATTTAGATACTTTGCAGATTTTGTCCATCTATGCAATATATATACCTCAGGCAGAGGAGCGTGCACTTGCATCTTGGTGTTGAAAACAACAAATATGTGACGACATACGTAACCAAATGACTCAAATTTCCTACAAGTACATGCCAAACGATTTAGTGACTTGTTGTCCACTACTTCCACTACTTTTCTTCCACTTTTTTGGCTCCCATCAACACGCATAACATTGTAGAAGCACCTATTTTCTCCCTCATACTCAATAGTAACTATGTACGCCATGCCTTGATACATTTCCTCTTGGACTTCGTAAAATATGTTGTGTGTATAATTCAGCCATGGACTTCTCTATAGACGACATAGTCTTAGTAATTGGTTGTTCATTAATGTCTTTGTGGTCAAGATATAGCTCTTGGTGTCTTTGATGTTTTAGATCTCTAGCAAACCTAACCACAAAATCCATCAACGTATTTTTCTTCGAAACATAGGACTTGAAAAATACGTGACAACTTTCTACTCTTTGACTTGAAGACATTCCTGCAGAAAATGTGTCATTCATATCTACCCAAAAACAATGAGTAATCTTGTCATTAACATCCATGTTGATTGCAAAGTAAAAGTCTGGATTTTTTTCCTTTTCGGACTCAAAATACTCGTATAACATTTGTGCATCATGTCCAGCATACATTTGCACCTCATCTCGCTGATCATTGTAAAAATATTTTTCTATACTCCCCATATTCTCTATCCCTCCCGTATCTAACTCCACAATATTGATTTGTTTATGTATTGGCACATTTGCTACACTAAGTTGTTGTGTCAAGGCCTTCTTGGCAGGACACATGGAACGGTGCGACCGAAGCATATGAACTTTCCTAGGTGGTGTTAACACATGATTATGAGCCTCGTAAAATGTTGAAACAATGTAACATTGACTGAAATCTGACTTCACAAGAGATATCCTAGCATTACATCCTTCTCTGGTTAAACCTCGTTTCCTTTTAGGAACATAATCTTTCTCTACCTTCTCTCGAGACCCTCGTTTAAAGCAAACAAATTCCCTCTGATTATTTCTTTATTGCTAGTTTTTTAGAAGTCCACAGATGAGTACTAAATCCAGCTTCTCTTGCATATTAGTTATAAAAAGAAAGGGCTTCTTCCAATGATTCGAACTGTTGACCAATTTTTGGAACTTTTTCAAGGCTTACTTGTGGAACGAAGGTTAAATTATTTGACGAGGAGGAACTCATATCCATAGTAATGCCATCGATACCAACCCACAATTTTCTCCTACATTTGTCAAACAACAACCATGTTCAACCAAAAAATAATTACAACAATAAACAATACATTACTAAAGAAAAAGAAGTGTTGATTGAAAAACACAGTACAAGATTCATTTGCTCCTAATATTCATCTTATACCACATATTTGCCATTGGGTTACCTCAATGGCAAATAGCTCAAAACCAGGTGAAACAGAGAAGCTCGCCACTGACCTAAAGCGTAAAAATGCACAAAAAGAGAAGGTCGAGAGTGAGTATTAACTTATAGAAAAATAGAGAAGATTATGAACTTACAGAAGCTCTAAACCTTACCCAGTAAATTTAGAGATGTACTCGCGACGAATGTGCTGATGTGCACAAAAAAATATATGGGTAAGAGGCGTGCTTGAGGAGAAGACGCTGTCTATAATCATGACGGGTCACCTTGTGTGGATTTCGACAATTAGTGACTTAATGGTGTGATGAGTTTCATGAATTTTCCGGTGAAGGGAAATCACAAAGGGAGGAAGGGGGTAAAGAGTGAAAAAGATGGTGTACAGTAGGGTGTATCTTGCGGTTTTAGATCTCAGCCTTAAGATTGATCCAACGGTTGTCAAAGAAACCCACAAATTAGACCCTTATGAGAGAAAAGTTGTATATGTATATATCAATTCTCTCATGAGGTCTTAAAATGAAGTCTTAATTTTTAGGAATCAAAATATTTTTAAAACAAATTTAGAAAAAATATATTGTATTTTGATCGGTTTTACGAACCCAACAACATATTTTTTGTTCGAAACAAAAATCAAATTCAACATGAAAAATACGTGATAATCCATTTGACCAATTCCATTACCTTGGGCAAGTACAGACAATGACCAATTTCTTGCCTCCACCACCTGTGGGAACATTTCTTGCTCACATTTCTTGCTTTCCATCTTCAAGATATGAATCTCACTGCTATTGGCATGGATGATTCCACAATTTAGATATATAATGTCCATGTGCATGAGGTATGTTCGAGATTCATGTGTGCATAGTTTCAGAGAGATTGGCTATTTAGTTGCCATTGTATTCGTTCAGGTTAAGAGCAAACGTTAAGGCTAGGGATGGCAACGGGGCGGGACGGGGGCGGATAATGGCTGCCCAACCCCCGCCCCGCACCGCACCTCAATGGGAGCCCCCTGTCCCGCACATCGGGGGAACTTTTCCCCCCATCCCCGTCCCGTTATAATCCGTGGGTCTCCTCCCCGATCAAGGGCCACACAAATCCGCTCGACCCCGACCCGACCCGATTTAACATATACAAATAATGAAATAAACACCTAAAGTCCTCAATAAACATACAATCAAAATTACTATAATCCAAGCATCCAAAATAATCATCATACTACTTAATCCAAGTATCCAAAATAAACATATAATCAAAGTTACTATAATAATTCAAAGTCCAAACTACTTAATCCAAGCATCCAAAATAAACATCCAAGCAAAACTACCACAATCATCCAAAGTCCAAACTACTTAATCCAAGCATCTAAACTAAACATTCAAACAAAACTACTACAAATATCCAAGCATCCAAAATAAACTACTACAATCAAAGTTACATAATCCACGCATCCAAAATAAATAAGTTCAATACAATCAAAGTTACATCACCCAAAGTCTCAAACAACCAAAATAAATAAGTTCAAGTCTTCAAGACAATCAAATAACATCCACAAGCATAAAAAAATCAACCAAGCATGGTTACATCACTTGCTTCTCCTTCTTCATCATCACAATCATCAAGAATATTTTGAATTGTGCTTCCACCCTGATGTGAACATCGTTCGTGAATCCCACATTGGTGGATTCAGGTTCTAAGTTGCAGTATATAAGTGGGTCAATCCTAACACTAGTTAACCGATTTTCTAGTGGATAGTTAGGGCCTGCTTGTTGCTGGGCTTGGGCCTGGATTTACATCACATCCATTGGTAATTTTTTTGATGAAGAACCTAACACCAAAAATATATTGTAAAATAAGATAAACTCAAATAAATAACTTTCAACTAATTTACATATTAATTTTACATACCTCTATTTGTAGAAATTTCATTCCATAGCCAGTTTTGAGCATACATCAATGCCTCTACGGTTTTCGCATGAAGTTTACTACTGTGTGGACTCAACAATCGACCACTAGTGCTGAACGCAGACTCTGAAGCAACTGTAGAAATCGGAATGGCATGAATATCCCGTGCAATACATTGCAAAGTGGGATACTTGGGTCCATTAGTTTTCCACCAAGCTAGGATATCAAAATCATTAGACCGAGGCAATACATCATCCTCAAGATAGTGGTCCAGCTCCATTTTCACATTTTCAATTGTACCCTTTTTTCTGCTATTAACAAATTGGTCAAAACTTGCAAGAGAGTCTTTCTTGACCACATTTGTAATACCAGATGATGTTTCAGAAGAGTCACCAACCTTGTCTATATTTTGGGACCTATATTCACGCATCAAATCCTCACAAGTTCCCTTAATCATCCTAATATGATCTTCTGCCTCATCACCATAAATCATAGGAAAGTAGAATTCCAACAACATCATCTTATATCTAGGATCTAGGACAGTTGCAACACCCATGATCCCACTAATGACATTCCAATAACTATTAAATTTATCAAACATGTGAAATGTCATTTCCTTAATCACAACATTATGACTCAAACACCACTCCATCAATGCTATTTTAATCTCACAAACTTTTGGAAAATAAGAATTAGAAGTAGGATATGTGGTACCTGAGAACAATTTAGTCACATTGAAGAACAACTCTAGCTTCTTGCAAATATTTTCACAAAACCTCCCATTCTTCCTCTCTTGACATGCAGTCATAGGATGAGTCACGTTGTTTTAAGCGAAAGAAAACATTCTTGTACATTATAGTAGTAGACAACATTATATATGTGGAGTTCCAACAAGACTTACAATCAAGTACCAATTTTTTATCTCTTCCCATATGTAACTATAGTGCTGTCTCTTTAAATTTTTGTCTTCTCTTTGTTGATGCTGTCCAACAAACAAGGAAGATAAGATGTACCTTATCACTCGACTATGTAAAGTCCACGAGTCATCAATAAAATGTGTTGTTACAACTATAAATCCCCTTTTTCTGTTACTTGATGTCCACATATCAGTTGTTATGGCAACTCTACCTCGATTCTTATCTAATTTCTTCATCACCTTCTCTCTCTCATGCTCGTAGATATTGAAGATCTCCTTCTTTATTGTATTTCTACAAACCATCTTAAACATAGGTTGCAATGAAGCAACAAATCTTTTGAACCCAACATGCTCAACCATAGAAAGAGGATACTCATGCAAGATAATCATAATCGAGAGTTCCCTCTCTGCTACTTCTTGATCAAAGTGATAAGCAGTCAAACTCATTTTCTCATCTTCTTTATTTTGTTGATTCACCAAAATTTGTTGTCTCATATCTCGAATATCCTTGTACTTCCGCTTAGGGCATCTCTTATAATGATCATGTAGATGACTGGTCCCTATTCTACTTTCTCCAACAAGGTACTTAAAACAATATTGGCACTCCGCTTTAACTTTTCCATCGACTGTTTTTCTTGAAATGATTTTGGGTATACATAATTGACTTCAATTTTCTAGTACTCTCACTCTCTATAGCAGGAGCTTCAGACTCTTGTTGAGTATCCATAGGAGGAGGAGACTCTGACTGAGTCTCAGGAGATGGGATCACAGGAGATTGTGGATTCTCATTGATCGGTGGAAAAGATGGATAACCACTACCACTTTCATTATTTACATGAGAAGATGTTGTAGACATTTTCTTCACAATACCTACAATCAATTATTAAAAACATTAACACAAATATACAAATATAGTATATATATAAATGATCTCACACATTTAAACACAAGTATAGTATATATAATTATATATAAATGACTCTCAAAAGTTAGAAAATAAACAGCATGCCTCGCTAGTATATGTATAGATTCTCTGCCGTGTCATTTAATTGATCATTTATTTTGCACTATTGATCAATTAAAGAGTACACATCATGCTAACCTTGACAAATCAGGCTAGCAACATCAATCTTTTTAATACAACAGGAGGCTGAAACAAAAAGGAAATAAAGACAACACTCGTGTGTTGACACCATATACAGATATACAAACACTATCACAATGGCAAATCAGAATCCATGTACAAAATAAGATAATGACACAAAATTAATGACTTAGGTACAACAACAGTGCTCGAACAGATACGGTTGTGTGTTGACAATTGGAATAAACAAATGTGGCGCCGGAATCATGAAGAGAGATAAGATGAGTAGTTACCGGGAGCAGGGGACTTGCCGGAGGTAAGTGAATGAGTGAATGAGTGACTGATGCCCGGATGCCGTAAACCCGTGATCACTCTTTCTTGAAGCTGTAGCGGCAGTGGCGCGAGAGAGTAGAGACCGAGTGATGGGTTTAGCCGTTTAGGGTTCCTACTTCCTACTTCCTACTTCTTAGTCTCTTAGCCACTTAGGTGAGCTGGCAGTGGGGTTTGCCGGTTGGGACTTGGGGTATCAGGTATGGGTTTTTCATTTTTTAAAATGTTTTGAGTTAATTGAATTAATTCATAATTGGATTAATAATGACTTAATAAGATTTGATTTTTAATTTTAATAAATGAATTAATGACTTATGGTTCAGGGATTAGGGATTATTTATATTGGATTAAAATTAGTGTTTAGGGTTTAGGGTTTATTATATTGGATTAAAACTAGGGTTTAGACTTTAGGATTTAGTGCTTAGGTTTAGAATTTAGGGTTTATGGATTATTTAGTTCTTGGGGTTTAGGGATTATTTATATTGGATTAAAATATTAAAACTAGGATTTAGGGTTTAGGGTTTATGGATTATTTAGTGCTTAGGTTTAGGGTTTAGGGAATTAGGGTTCATGGATTATTTAGTGCTTATGGTCTAGGGATTATTTATATTGAATTAATTCTAGGGTTTAGGGTTTAGCGCTCAGGTTTAGGGTTTATGAATTAGTTAGTGCTTAGGTTTAGGGGTTTAGGGTTCATGGATTATTTAGTGCTTAGCGTTTAGGGATTATTTATATTGGATTAAAACTAAGCATTCAAGTCTCTATTTTAACATTATTAGTTTATTACTATATTAGAATGTGTTAAAATCAAGTCAATTTAAGTTAGACCATATTTAATTTAAGATTTAGGGTTATGTTTTTATCAATATTATTCAATAATCAATCTAATTAAGAGTGTAGGAGTATTGTAATATTATGTTTAGGTTTTTAGGGTTTTAATGTTTAAGTACTTAGGTTTAAGACTTACCAAATAAGTTTAGGGGTTACTTTGATTTTGATAATAATGTCAAATTAATATATGTTTAGATAAACAAATATTTATCTATATATATTATAAAAGAAATCTTATATATATATAATGTACATAAACAACATCTATTGCGCGATAGGTCGGGTCGGAGCAGGTGGCATACCCGCCCCTCCCCCGCGCGGGTTGAAATACTTTGCCCCCGTCTCCACCCCGCACAAGTCTCGGATCGGGAAAAATCCGTACGGATCAGGGTGGGTCGATGCGGGTCGGGCACGAATTGCCATCCCTAGTTAAGGCCACTCTCAAAGAACAACAAGCCTCGCCTTCTCTTATGTATTGAATGTGCTAGTTTCATTAGGAGCAGATGCTCAGGTGATAAGTTTATATTTCCGTATTTGTTGACAAACATTTGCTCTTTGGCTTTATTATTCTCATATAGTTGTAACTTGTAACTAGGTTACTGCATTTATTTAACATCTTTCAAATGTCATTGCCAAAAATTTCCCCGAGGCGCTGTCCTTGGAAACCCACAAGAGTTTTGGGGCGGATAAGAGTGATATCGTTTTAATATTAGCCTATCACAACATAACTTCTTGGCTCCGCCTTTGAATTTATGAATTCAGATGTAGTAGCCAAAAACTTGTCGAACCCACTTTGCAGTCAACACAAAGTTCAGTAAACATATCCGGTCAAAGCAAACCAAAGTTGGGGATGACAGGGGGCTGTTGTAACTTTTACAACAACCCCAACTGTAGTATTATTTTATGGCCGTGTTTGATGAATCATTTTGGGCAATAAATGGTTTACCATCACCAAACAACAATTTCATGTACCAAAAATCGAGGCATTTTTTTAACAGTATATGATCTTTTCCGAAATTGTCTCATTTTAACAATTTTGAGAAACTTTGAAACCATTTTTCATTTATGCCCTCGATTTTCTATGCTTCTCTCACCTCTCCAATGAAGCAGCTTTTCATCTCGTACTGCGCGAACTCTCTGACAATGGCTGATCATTGAAGAGTAACAAGATGAAAGATAGCATTGAAAAGTGGAGAGATTTGGGCATACTTTTTTTATTTCTTTTTTAATATAAAAAAGCAAGCTATATAAGGAAAATAAAATACGTATTTTTAAAAATATTTAATATTATTTAGTAAATGTACGAATTTATTTGTATAACGTATGAATTTATTAATATTATAAATATTTTCCAAATTATTTTAATATGTTACAACTTATATATATAATACTCTTGCACGTGATTTACACAACAATTTTAACACCATATATGCTATCAACAAAAGTACAATCAAACACCTACCAACATTTTAAGAACCATATCTGTTACCATTTATTACCACTATTTATTATCTACAATAAATACAATATATGTTACTGTCAAAATTGTCTACCAAACGCACCCTATGGCTCAATTTTTTTAAAAAAATTTTTAATTATATTTATATTTTGATCGGTTTACGAATTTAGTAGTGTATTTTTTGTTCGAAACAAAAATCAAAATCAAATAATAAGTACATGACAATTTTGGATCATTGATTATAAATCTAAAATATTACATACATTTTTAATATTTAATTTGATTTTATTTCAAACAAAAAATATATCATTAAATTCATAAAACCGATAAAAATATAAATGTGTATTTAGTCGAGGCATTTTTTCATATTTCATTTATATATGAATGTTTTGTATACGTAGTAATTTTGGATACTAATATACACTTTATGTGTGAGTATATATATACACACAATTTATTATTACATCCAAAATAAACTAATCACAACTAGACTAACAAAGCTAGACATTTTATTAATATAGGTAGTAGTGCATGGACATATCCAAATACCAACTAATACATTTTACACTGAGCTCTGTTGTAAAAATAATTATAACAAAGCCCAGCACCCAAAGTTGGGTCACTACTCACCTATGTCCAATCTCGCGAAGTCCCGTACTCGCCAAGGTACAAACTGACGGAGCCTAGGTCCGCCAAGCTCAGTCCACTAGCAAAGCCTATGGCGACCAAGCCCACTCATTGGGCGACCAACGGGTATGAACTATACGTCTATACCCGCCTCACTGCCTCAGGTATAAATGCTCAACCTATTCTTGGTCTTGCTGTTCATGCACGTCCATACGCATGACCTTCCACCCCCATAATCGCTAAAACCTCCCCCATCACTATTTAATCACATGACTTGCCTGCCTTTCTCCTCTGTCTCGACCACCCTATGAGATCAATCATCATAGGCTATTGTCAACCCTTGTCCTGACCAACTAACTAAACACATCTCTGAACCTCACACGCCGAGATAGACACAACCTGTAACCGCCATCCGTCTACTCACTAATATCGATTCAGGCACAATCATTTTCTCAACGAATCACATTGCGCCGTGCTCTCTGACACGAGTCAACTGTAACTCCCACCTTCCCACGACTGCCCTACGACCTACATTGACATGTCGCCTCCGCTACAACAAATTACCATTGTACTTGCCCTTTTGTTTCTGCGATCAACAACTTACCACAGATAGCATACCAATACAACTTCAGTTTTAGAGAGTGAAAGGGTTGCAACTATGGACCCCTGTGATTTTTATTGACCACAAGTGTGAATCTCTCTCTTCTCTCCTATAACAATCCGCCAGGAACGCAAAACACTTTCGATAATCAGATTCTTCTCCTTCTGCACCCACAACCGCCCTACCATGATCAAAATTATCTTCCCCGACTTTCGACTTTCCAGGGCCCAAGTTAATGTTAAAGGTTCACGGTATGGTTAGCATTTATTTATTTTGGTTAATGGTTCTGCATTAATAGGACCACGGTTTTGTTCCATCAATGTGTCCTAGAGAATTCAATCATTCTATACGAAATTTTGGATGGGATTGTTACTTTAAAAAGCCACCAATACAAGAAGTGTTTTTTGCTCGTTAATGCAGATCCAATTCAGACTTCGTCCGAAATAATATTAAACGAAAATTGAAAATTTCTCATATCACATTTGAAAAAAAAAGAGAGGGTATTAACTGCATTTGTTTTTTTTTTCCAGAGAGCGCTACTCTTACAGGTAAACAAAAAATGTTCCTCGCCAATTACGAGAGAACCAATAACCTTTCAAAAGGGCGCTCCCTTAAAACCTATATCTTGATGTTAAAGTAATCCGGATCGAAGTGATGTAGCCTCACATAACCATCTTCACCTCCACTTGAGAAACTGTAATTTCGAAGAACAAAAAAAGAAGGGGAACTGGTCAAAATTATGAAACCCTAAACTACACAAAGCTTCAATTTGAAAGAAATTTTCCACCCTCAACAGGAAAAAAAAAATCTTAGCAAAACCAGAAAGGCATCTCCCTTGTGCATGAACTATGAAAATGTAAAAAATGGCAGCAACTATGATTTGGTTCACCAAATAGGAACTAGTGATTTACAAGACAGAACATTTGAAAAATTAAACCACATAAAAGGCATGCGAACTTAAAAACAGAACACACATTCTCGAAAACTAACATTCAATGACACTATAAAATAATGGGATTCCACTGCAAAACAGCTGTTCAAGTGCTCAGTGAAGCTAAAGACGAAGGATATAAGGGTAAAATTCACTGATCCCCCTATGTACTGCCAATTATCATTTTGCTACCTATCATTCAACTTCAGTCGCTGCGTCCACCAAGGTTTACCCCCCAAAAACGGGTTCAGGAAATACTTGCTGAACTATGGCCCTCACTCGGAGGATCTGCTAACAGCTTGAGGTGGTAAAGGGAGACAACAAAACCACAAAGTTCCAAAAATATATTTGCTAGCTCAAAATTCTAATCCATCCCACAAGAAATATCAGTTAACCCAAGCACAGAATATTTGGGCATTCAACATATCAGTCAGCCCTTGCTCTTCACAAAAAGAGTGAGATTCAAATTTTTAAATCACTTGATGTTCAAACACACCATGTATACCCAATGGCCACGAATTTCTGACTTCATAAATTGCTTCAAGGAAGTTGTCCTTCGTGAGCATCTATTTAGCTTTCTAGTTGTATGTTAATAATATAAGCAGGTGATAAACAAAATGCAAGGAATGTTATATGCATAATTTTATTGCTGAACAAGAAATTAAAAGGTCATATTAATGAATTTGACGATTTCAAAGGGTACAACAGCAGATTTCTTTCTGAAAATTATAGAGCAGCAGATGTCATAAGGCCAATGCACGGCAAGAAATCAAAGACCAACACTTAAAAAGTTCCACCATAAATGGAAATACGCCAAGATAAATGTATTAAAAGAAAACTATACCACCCACATAAAAAGGTTCTAACGTTGGACCAACAAGAACTTGCGGTAAAAGCAGATAACAACCAACCCGACTGATGTGAACAAGAACAACAGAGCTTAAATAATTTTTCACCTTGACAACTAAACAAATTTTTTTATATAGATTAAATTCAATGTATCACCTCAAAGGTTATCTGTCAAATTCAATCTCTAATATAATTGAAAAAAAAAAAAGATTCAACATAGTCTGTAAAGAGAATCTCTCAACTTAAATGGATACACTTTCTAAAGATAATAAGTTAATAACCACCAACGAGATGTGATATAAACTGAACTTTCATGAAAAATAGATGAAGGACGACATTCTATTATGAAATGGCACAGCCAATAATCAATTTATGATTCATAAGCTGTAATATATTAAAATCCTACCTCCTCCCATCCGGATTGAAAGCCAAAGCATTTATGGGTCCAAAATGTCCCTTCACACCACCAATTTCCCCTTGAAGAATCTGAACATGCAAAAGTCAAAACGCAAAATAGATTGAAGAAACTTCATAGCCACAAAACATACAAAAGCATCAACTACAATTTACCTTATCATAAAATTTAGCCTCAAACTTTCCAGCACGATGGTCAGTGGTTGTAACAGCTGATGCATCCTGACCACCTCCAAGAACCACCTGGATAGAAAAAAGGCCCGTATCAGTCTTAATTTTTAAACAACAAAATACTGAAGGTCAAGAAAAAAAAAATGTAGCATCATGAGAAACCAGTAATAATAATCAAACGTACCATCTATTCATTTATCTACATTGGACTAAACCATCTAGCAATCTATCACAACCAAGTTGCACCATTTGTTTAAAAAATAACTACTAGCACAGACCTTTCATAATTCAAATACACAAACTAAGAATGTCTAAATGACCATTGAAGCAAAACTCATTGTACAAACAGTCAATTCAGCAAAGGATTAGGAACTTAAAAAATGTAGACCTCATAAACTGCTAGAGCTAGAAGTAAAAGACCGTTTAATGAGGCTGAGCATTCATACGAAGAGAAGATAATTTAAGGAGTTGAACTGATCCAACCTCAGCTGAGTATTACGCATGCAAACATTCATCTAAGGCCCTAATTTATAGACCATATTATACAACGATGAGTGGCTAGACTTATATCTGAACAATTGAAAATACGATAATTTCTATTCCATTACAACAGTTTTTAAACCTCATGCCAATATAAATAAATGGTAATATATTAACGGCTACACCTATTCACATACCCAACCAAGCATGGTTAACCAATACCTCTTAATCTGTTCTCTTAATATTTACTCAACAATTGCTAGTCCTACAATATTCCATCACATTCTATTAAACTCAGATGTCTGCACCCATAGCTGATCACAAGGAATAATGCGACTACAAAAATTATTTTCTTCTTGTAAAGCACTTGAAACATAAACAAAAAATCACACTTGATATCTAATTTTCCATTAAATTTAAGCCCTTCAAATACTCTTTAAGAGCTCAGTCATGGTCATCTTAGAAAGACCTCCAAAAAACCAAAAACCGGTGGGGGACGCACTGCCACCTCTCTATGTAAAATAGATGGGAAAAGTACAAATGAGAATGTAAATGAAACTTTAATGCATCTTCAGTCATATGTAATTTGAGAAAGAAAGATGAGCAAGAATCCAATACAAAAGTTGAATAATTGAAAATTCAATATTACATACATGATCAAGAAGAGGTGACATTGCAACAGCATTCACAGGGCGTTCAGTCACATAGGTCTTGATAAGAGTCAATGTTCTGGCATCCCAAAGCTATAACAATTGAAGAAAAAGAAAACAGACATGTCAAAGAGAGATAATCCAGAATTTTTAGGGGAAGACCTATTAATTTCAAAAATGGCGGGAAACACACATACACACTCACTCACACGGAGAGAAGGGGAGGGGTATCATACCTTAGCAGATTTATCCAGAGAACCAGTTAGAAAGTGAGAACCATCGGCAGATTTCATAAGTGATGTCACCGTCTTTTTATGGCCAGTTTCCTTATCTGATTCTTTAAGCAAGTTGCCAGTCTGCCCCATAATAGAGAAGGAAAAAGTTTACACGCAAGTTTCTGGAATTAATAACACGATTGAGAATGAACATAAAAAGTGATCAATGGAATATTCAAAACTCATATTTTAGAATATTCAAAGCTGATAGTAATAATATCTAATATTTTCATTCAAAGCTGATAGTAACAATATCTAAAACTTAAAATTTGAGCAAGAAATATGTATATATTAAATTAATATAAATGTCAAAGGGACAAGGACTGCAGACCAAACAGGAAAAAGATAAAGCATGCAAATTGGAGTCAATCCAAGGCTTAATAAGCCAAAAAACAAAAGTAGCAGAACCAAATTTCTCTTTTTGGAATGTAAAAATTATTTATTAGAGGAGCACCAAGGGGGTGCAACCAAGAAACAGAGGGAGACAACAGAAGACCAAGCCACCAATATTAAAAAGTGGCTAGATCAATGTTCTCCAAGACATAATTACATAAATCTGCATCCAGAGCTTAACCATAATAAGCCAGCTGTCAATAAAAAGGTAAACAAAAGACTTGATGGAAAAACCAATGTTAGCTAAAAGATATAGGCGAGCATGTCGCCTAGTGATAGAGTTCCAGTGTGCAACCTAGAGGTAACAAGTTCAATTCCTGAAAACAGCTTTTTCACATACTACGTGGGGATGTGTACATCTTGAGTCCTTGACATCCCAACCCCGCCCACTGCCAGAACCTCGTGCACAAGTGTTGTTTACCTTTAATGGTAGCTAAAAGATAAATTTGGTGCAAAAATATGCACATAAAATATCCACTAACCTCAGTATCCCAAATACGGACAATAGCGTCTTCTCCGGCACTTATAATAGTCTTGTTCAATGGCCCCCAAACAGCTCGGTTAATTCTTCCTTGAGGGCCTTGGATGGTTAAGACAGATTCAGCAGTCTCTGCAAAAGTAAATTGAAAATGCTACAACTGGCTGAAGCTGAACAAAAAACTTTCTTGAATAAACAACATAATTACACAGTAGAACCCCAAATTCTGAGAATGTGCATGCAACAGAGGAATTGTAAATATTGCTCTACTGTGCTGCATAACCAGTTAACCACCCCTACCCCAAAAAAAAAAAAAAAAAAAAAAAAACTGAAGTGGGAAAGGAAAAAAAAAACATTGGTTTCGAATAATCAGAACCTTCAATGCCTTTAAGTTTTGCATTATCTTTGAGGGGAAGAGGCATTTTGCTGAAATCATTCTATTCTATTTTAAAAAAGATTCCTGGTTTCAAAACACTTGCCTATTTTTAGATATCATAGAGAGAAATTTATAGTTCTCCGTAAACCTTTTTTATTAACTGAAATAACATCTCATATTAAACATAATAACTCTCCTTCAACCCCACCCCCTTGCCAGAAAAAGAGAATCAATATTTTTTTCATTTAACAACATTGTTTTATGAAAAAGGAAAAGCTCATAATAATCATTCACTGCTTTCCTCTGTAAAACATAACTTCCTTGCAGCTCCCCTCCCTTTTCCAAACACAACCTCTCCACTATAATGAAAAATTGTAACTATGATTTAGGGAAATTGGCTGCATAACAAACCAGCATTAAAGTTTCCAAGTCAGGGAAAAAAGAAACTGCAAAAAAGAGAGGTCAAATTTCAAAATTAAGAACCACAATAGAGACATGGTTCAGTGGGAGACGTGTCAATATTAACAAATCAATGTAATCTAACTTTCTAGTAGCAGTTATGATAAGCACTAACATGCAAACTACTAGTCGCAGTGAAATCATATTGTTTGCAAGAGAAAAAAATATATAACAAACTTTTAAAAACATAATCCATGAAAACAACATCTTTGCTTTCTTTTTAATCAAAGGCCATCACTGAACCTAGTTCTCCACTGAACTGGACAGTCAAAAACAAGAAGAAAAAAAATCATGCTGAATTAGCTGATCATTAATCTATTCGAAACAACTGATAATCTGATATGCTTACGTTCATCGACATCTCTTGCAATGCGCTTAACATGAATGGCAGAAGTCAATCCCATAAAGGGATCAGTGGTGATCACAGCATGCTTATCGCCAACGGAAAAGTCCACAGCCCTAGCTGGTGATTCAAATTTGAATGTAAATAATTGCTGTCCTGTTTGAACATTCCACAGCTTTGCAGTCTGATCCGCACTCCCAGTAATAAGTCGCGTTGAATCTCCTGCAATTTTATTAATTCAAAAATAGATAAGAATCCCAAAAGAATGTTATCAAACAAGGAAAAAAAATCAAACAAGAAACAGATAAAAATTTTACAGGAAAAAGAAAAGAAGCCATACTTTGTCCCAAGAAAAAAATTTCAGTTTATAAGGAAATTTTAAACATCAAACTTCACATGCTAAGCCCTTTACCAAGTCAAGCTAAGTTATGAGCCCATTTCAATCGTTTAAGTCAGCAATCTTAAGTTCCACTATGTTAGCTTCTTTCACGTACAGAGATTAATTATCACGATTCACACAGATTGAGGCATCAATGCAACGGTTCAGATTAGCTTTATTTCAGTTTTGCGTATATAGTTAAAAGTTTATTGTCTATAATTTTCTTAGCAAGAATTGTTTTTCATTCAGCTCTATATCCTCGATTAGAAGAACGTATAAAAAGAAGAGATGCAAAGAAGAGAAGAGGCGTAGAAGACAAAACTAACTTGAGACATCGCAACACCAAACGGCGCCATTATGGCCGCGATAGGTGCCGAGGCGCTCGCCGTTGTCGGCGAACCAGACAGTGGGGTCGTGATCCTTTGCACAGGAGAATAGAAGATCTCCGTCTCTGTTGTACTTTAGGAACGTTAATGGCCTTTCATGGCCCTTCATCAATATCGGCCTCATTCTTCCTTCTCTTGATTGCCGTTCTCTCTTGAAGGTGAGAGATTTCGACTGTAGGGAGTTAAGGTTTTTTTTAAAAAAAACTCACTTGCAGATGGAGCTGTGAATTTTGATGAGGACTATTTGCATCTCTAGTTAACTAAATACATCCTAAAGTCTAAAAAAAAAAAAAAAAACTCAATCTAACAATACCACTATTGACCCTATCAAATTCCCCCAATTTCTTTCCTTTCTCCCGTTCTCTTTTTCCTTCTCTCCTTCTCCTCCTTCTCAGATCTCAGCCTATCTGCTTCTCTCCTCCTTCTTCCTTTACCATAGCAGAGGATCTTCAAAAAAACCCAGATGGAAGATCCATAACAGCATTTGGAATCTTCAATAAAGGAAAAAAAAGTCCAAAGAATTTCTTGGGAGGGAGAAGAAAGTCGAGTGATTAAAGAAAGATGGTGTGGATGGTAAATTAGGAGAAGGGGAATAGAAGTCAATTATGGGGAAGAGCGTTTCTGTGCTGGGTTTGCCTTATGTTGGCCACTCCCAAGATACCACTATCCTCTGAGTACCACCTGTTCGCTGATATGCACAACTTCTTTCAGTCTTTGGTATGCCATTTCTTCTTCTCTCTTTAGATAGACTCTGATTTAGGGTTTTGATGAAGAAGATGAAAGAGTTTTTTTGAAAAATAACTGTCGGTAATAAATAATTTTTAAATCTAATCATTTTTTTCAAAACACTTAAATATAATCTTTTTGACAAAGGAAAAGAGATTCATATCGTTTCATGTCTTTTTATGCATTATTTCTCACTTAAACCCCAAAAATGGGTTTCCCTCCCAAAAACACTCCTCTCCCTCTACGAAACCACTTTCTCTCTCCTTCAAACCCAGTAAAACCGCCCCTGTATACCTCTTTCATTCAAAATTTGTCACAGATCTAGTGAAATCCATAAGTCAAAGCTCAAATCTTCAAGGTTGACTCAAATCTTCAAGGTTGAAGTATAGGGACGTCTAAGCTCCATAAGCTGCCATAGCGACGTCGTCGAAGATGCAAACAAGCATAAAGTCGGCAATGCAATCTCCGTATTCGTTCCCCTAGAACATATAAGTGCTCACCGTGGTCGCTAAGTGTCCAACCCTTCGTCTCCTACTTCATCGAGTCTGCATTTTACCGTACAACATCTTGTGCTCAAAAATCTTGTCATTTAAGTCGAGAAGGAAGATAGCACCAAACTAAGATTAGTGTAGTGCATTTTATGAGTTAATATACCAGTACAAATATTTCGTTGATAAATGATTTTTCGTTGATGTGAGACAAATTTTTCGTTGGTTACTTCATTAGTTTTCGTTTAACTCAAGCAATTTTTCGTTGATAAAACATTTATATGGTTGATAATATCACGATTTCAATGAAGTGGGTTTCTCACCCAACAACTTTAACCATGGCTAGATGTATAGCGCAGAAGATAGTTCGACCAATCGTAAATGGCAGAAAGTTTACACTTACACTTCACCATTCTGTTAGTGTAATAAAAACACCAGTAAATATATTTCGCTGTTAAACTTGTGTATTTTCGTTGCTAAACGGGTATATTTTGGTTGCTAAACGTGTGTAATCTCGTTGCTAAATGTTTGTATTGTCGTTGATATCAACAGCTTTTTTAGTTGATAACTGTTTTACTTTTCTTATATCATACCAATTGCAGGTGTTTCGTTGATAACTGTTTTACTTTTCGTTGTTAAACGTGTATAATTTATGCCTGTTTCGTCGACAAATTGCATGTTTTTGGTTTTTAATATTTCAGATGCAAGTTTTGGTTGATAACCCTGTTACTTTTTGTTGAATTTTTTGATTAAATACTCACTTATTTTGTGATTCAGAAATGGAAGAGGTTAGCATATTGGTTCGTTATTGTGGGTCTTGGGAAAAGGTTGGTCTCAGTTATGCATATAAGGGTGGGAAGAGTAAGGGCATGATCACTCCAAATGACATTTCCTACAACCAATTATTGGATATGGTGTACGAATTGACCAATATCGATTGTCGGACACATAACATCCAATTGAAGTATATTTTCAATGTCCATGGTCCAGCTGAACCTGTTGAGATTGAAGGTGACAGGGATGTTCTTTTTTTGTACGATGCAACAGCGACAAGAACATACCTGGGACATCTCTATGCATTTCAAACACTGATAGAGAGGTATATGATGAATGATGATCGATATGATATTGCAGATATAGAATTGTTTGATGAACCTGACATAGTTGGATTGAGCCGGAACATTGATGATCGTAACGAACCTGAGATAAATATATCAGAAGTTAACGCCAATGATCATACAACTGCCCAGGAAAATTTTTCTTCTGAGGGTAATGCTGGATTTGCCAGTTCTAATTCAATTGGTGCGTCACAAAGCTGTGGTAATATGATCTCACCTGTTGTACATGATGATTCATATGCTGTTTTGAAAGTCGGAGAAATATTTCCAGACAAAAAGAGCTTGTTTAAAAAGCTATGCATGCATGCGCTTCATTTGCACTTCGAATTCAAAGTGACAAAATCGACAAAAACTCTTTTTGTTGTTCGATGCAAAGTAAGTGAATGCAAGTGGTGGTTTCGAGCAACAAGAGTTGATGACACTTGTTTTTTCGTCATAAAGGTATATCGTGACGAACATTTGTCTTCTTCTTGTTTTGAATTTCATGAAGCTCGTCAAGCAACAGGTTGGGTTGTGGGGGAATGCATTAAGTCTACATATGAGGGGTTAGTTGAATTTATAGACCAAATGACATTGTCAAGGATTTTCAGAGAGTGCATGGAGTTTCAATCACTTATGGGAAAGCTTGGAGGGCTAGAGAAAGTGCCCTACATTCATTACATGGTACGTCAGAACAATCTTTTGCTGAACTTCCTTCTTTTTTTGCACAATTGGAATCAAACAATCCAGGAACGGTTACACATATTGAGTTGGATTCTATCAATCGATTCAAATACTGTTTCATGGCCATTGGACCATCATTAAGAGGTTTTCGTACTTGTATAAGACCTGTAATTTGTGTTGATGGAACTCATTTGAAAGGTAAGTATCTTGGAACATTATTTGTTGCCACATGTTTGGATGGAATCAACCAGGTTTATCCTTTGGCTTTTGGAGTAGGGGATTCAGAAAATGATGATGCGTGGACATGTTTCTTTGAAAAATTGAATGGAGCTATTGGAAGCATGGATTCACTTGTTTTTATATCGGACAGGAATGCAAGTATTGAAAAAAGTATCCGGAGAGTTTTCATGAGGCCATACATGGTGTTTGCATGTATCACCTTGGTCAGAATTTGAAGTCTAAAAAGTTTAGTGATTCCGTCATCCCTGTATTCTACAAGGCAGCAAAGTCATACAATAAGGTGGAGTTTCACCATATCATGAATCAAATACGCAGATTCAATGCAGGTAATGTTTTCAAGTATTTAAGTGAAGCTGGTTTTGAGAAATGGTCTAGGGCTTATTTTCCTGGACAACGGTATAACATCATGACAACAAATATTGCTGAATGCTTAAATGGAATATTGAGGGATGCTCGAACTTTACCTATTACGAAGTTGATGGATCATCTGTAATCTTTATTACAACGATGGTTTCATGAGAGACGATCAATAGCTCTTGAAATGAAAGGTGAACTGACTGACTATTACGATAAAGTTGTAGAAGAAAGAAGGAATAGGTGTTTAAAGTAATTTAATTCTCGTTGATAACCTTGAGAAATTTCGTTGATGATTTATTTATTTCGTTTAGAATTTAGTTATTTTGGTTGATAAAACTTTGAGAATTTTCGTTGATGATTTAAACATTTCGTTTAGAATTTTGTTGTTCTAGTGGATAAAATGTATCGTTGATAACTTTGATGATTTTGGTTGATGATTTATATATTTCATTGAGAATTTTGTTATTTTCGTTGACTAAATGTTTCGTTGATAAATATTTTTTTCTTGTTGACTACTATAATTTTATGGTTGATAATTAAAAATTTGCAATTTTCAGGGCTAGGGTCATGACTGTGAAGCCTATTAGTATAAATACTTTTCTTGTTAAAGATGGTGCTGATGGAGGACAAGTGGATTTGGCCAGCAAGACTTGCTCCTGCAGAGTTTTTGATATTGATCATATACCTTGCGTCCACGCTTTTGCAGCATGTAGAGTTAGAAAATTACCAATAATTTCATTGTGTTCGTAATATTATCGTACTGACAGGCTGCTACTGGCATACGCAGAACCAATCAACCCTGTTTTGAACACATACACTAATGTTCTGACTGAGGAAGTGAGGGTTGTCTTACCTCCAGAAACCAGGAGAAAAAGTGGACGACCAAAGAAACGTCGAATTCCATCATCCGGTGAGTAAATACAAAAAAGAAAATGCAGTCGTTGCAAACAAGATGATCACAACCGTCAAACTTGTAGTGAGCCCATTTGTTTACACCCTAGCACATTAACACAATGAGAGTTATGATTGAACTTGGTCATTGGTTTTTATTTGTTAGGCTATCTCATGTTTCGTTGATAACTATTATTCGTAACGTTGATAACTCTAACTGTTTCCGTTGGTAGTTATGTTATGGTTCATAGTTTTTCGTTGATAACTATTACTTGTAACATTGATTACTCAAACTGTCTTCGTTGGTAAATATAGAATATCATATATATAAATGAAATAATTACAGTTGTATATATTAAATAAAGATAATATGTTAATGAAATAAAAATTACATTCTCATCATACCCATTTTCCATGTCCCGACTGTAAATTTTTTCCTAATAAATCCCATGTCCTCAGGTTTCAAAATGGCCACGTCCTTATTGGCTGATAGAATCTCTATGAATTTTATACAGAACATGCCGCAGTCCGAACTAAACGAAAAAGCAAGCGAAATTAGATCAATTATTTATTAGAAGAATATTTATTAAAGGAATATAAAACCTTACCCATTTTGTTGTTGAGGAACTTCAGGTTGACGCTCTATGGTCCATGGAGATTCATTGTCGATGACGTTGGCCCGCTTTAGCATCTTGGGGATCAATGTTGCAATGGATTTCATTTCATTACTAAATGTCTCCTGTCTGGTGTGTTTGATAAGTGAATCATAACAAATGATCCTCTTCTCTTGAAGGTCTATCACACCAGCAGCCCAATGATCAGCAGTTATATTAATTGGGAAATAAACCCTATCCAAATTGGACCAAGAGACCATATTTGCCTTAGATCCGTCAACAAAATGCAATAGAAGATCATTAGGGTCCCAATGTGAAGCCTCATTGTTCTCTTCGTGCAATTTGTAACGGATGTTGAGATATGTCTGGAAAAAAAATTATATTGAATTGTTAACGAAAAAATATTTATGTTATCAACGAAAAAGTGTATCTTATAAACGAAAAGTGTAATATAAATGTCAACCTAAACATAGATAAAATCAATGAGAATTAAAATACTTACATGAAAAGGTGTATCCATAATCGCACATTTTTGTCTGAAAATATCAGTATTCTCAGACATTCTTTTACGAATGAACTCGAATGCAACGTCAAGATGCTGCAGAACATATTTATATCATTATAAGAAATAAAATAAGTTTATCAACCATAAACACCAAAACAAATACAGTTATGAACCAAATCTATATGCATATATCAACCTATAATTCATTCACGTATAACGACAACCATTGGATATCAATCTAAATAGAAGCAGTAGTCAACGTAAAAGTAATTCAGTTATAAACATAATTTAAAAACTTTCATTAACATAGACACTAATGTATAAATTTCTATATCATTAACAGAAAACGTAATGTACATAATGTACAAATTAAGAGTTATAAGTGCGTACCGTATATAATAGCCACTTGCTTTGGTCGATGATTGTATCAAACCAATCCTGTTTTGCATCAATTATTTTTAGATCAATTGTCTTATCATGATTGATGGGATTCTTATAGAATTCATCCATTTCAACTTCCCATTCGTTCGGATACTCTGAAATAGGATTGAACTCTGAGAGGATCTTTCTCTTCTTCTTGGAAGGGTCCGTATATGGTGACACTTGGTATGGACCCCTCTTCTTCAATCTTTTACTCTGATACTGTTGACCTTTTGTTGCAAGCTTTGTCAACAAACATAATTTATTTGCATTAGTATCATCCTCCTCATTAGCAATTGAACTACCCCCATCAACCATTTCTTCATTCTCAGTTTCTTCAACTGAGGCATCAACAAGTTCATCAGGTTGATCAACCTTAACTTCAGAGATACCAACCATAAAATTCATTGGTATCAATCTTATCTGAAGTAGTTGCAATCGTGTTGTCAATCATCAACCTTAAGTTCACTGTTATCAACTTCAAACTGGTCATTATCAACTTTATCATCAACCTTGATATCAACACTGTAACCCTTCTCAACTGCTACAGAAGGATTATCAAGATGACGATCATCATCATCAACAATCTCATCGACATGGGGGGCAACATAAAATCTATTTGCATCATCATCATCATCGATTGTTTCAGTTGGCAACTGATCCACCTTCTCAATAATATCGCCAATAACTTTATTGGATTCAGTTGCCAAGTGATCTTCCCCCTCGATGGATGTTATATCACCCTTCTCTAGGTGCCCAATTTCCACCTGAGCAGCTCCAACTCCATCTTTATCATCATTTAAAGAAGGCTTCTTCTTCATTGAAACCTTCTTTCTCCTGGAAATCAGCTCTTCCATACCCACTTTTTTCTTCTTCTCCAACTCTTGTAACTCTGATATTTCTTTGGTGGCCTTCGGCATTAAACTTGAGCTCCTTCTCATAGTATTTGTCTTTACATTCTTCCCCTTTTTTATTGCCCTCATCTCACAATCTTCCTCTTAATCCCCACCTTTTCTTCCTTTTCCTCAACTTTATCATGTACAATTTTCTTTTCTTCTTCTTTTTTGCTCAACTTCTGAGCAGATTTTAGGCCCACAATCTCGTGCTCAATAGAACTGAGTCTCACCGAGATATCATTTATCTTCCCATCCAGTTTATTTTCTAATGCAGCAAGAGTATCCTTGACCAATCCCTTGATCAACGAACTCACAAGCAATCTCATCTCAAATGTATCATCTGACTTTTTAACTGAACTGACATCAGAGTCAGCTCCATGGTTCTGAATGGGTTGCTTGGCTTTCTTTGCCTTCTTTAACAAAACACCTACATTCCCTTCACAATTAAATGTGTAGTCTTGCTCACTTTCTGAGTGTGTGTTGACCATTTCAAAGACTGTAACCTGAAGATGAAAAAATAATATAAATTAAAACATCTAAATTATATTATCAACGTAAATATATACAATACCAACGTAAAATATATACAATACCAACATAAATATAACAATACCAACGTAAAATTCTCAATAACAAATAAAACATCTAAATTGTAAATTATCAAACTAAACATTTTCATTATAAACCAGAAAAATATAATTACCTCATCCGCCTCCAATATATCGTTGACAGTCTTCGACTTTGGTGCCTTAGTTGATGACCATTTCAACATTCTAGGCAACAAATTCAGATCAACACAGTCTGCAAAACTTGCTGCAATTCTGGGAATAACCTCATATACCCATAGTTGGAAAGCCCAATAGATTGTACCATTCATAATCATTCTACTTGGCCTTAAATTTGTCGAACCTTCCAACAAGACAATTAGTTAGGGACTGTATTGTCTTCTTGTAGGACAAAGTCCCTCATGGGTACTTGTTGAACATATCAACATAATCAACTAGATTCAAGAAATCAACATCAATCAGCAGCTTCACGTCTCTACCTAAGAGTACATACTCAATAAAATATACAAGTGCCAACTTAAAGACATCTTCTGGATCTTGACAGTGCATAAAAGTCCTTTGTAACTCTTGGCATGAAATATGAGAGCTTCCATTGAAATACTTATTCTGCAAGCCCACCCTAGGTTCACCAGACTTCTCCATCTCTTTCAAATATAATGAGATGCCTGGTAGGGAGTGACACCTCAGTTCAGTTATGAGGTTAAATTCCCTTATTGAAAAACTAGATTCTTTTCCACCAATCAAAAACACCAACTTCCCTTTCTTTTCATCCTCTTTTGATTGTATTTGCCGAAGGAGGAGTTGGTGTACAATCTGTGGAGCCCATTTAATGTTTTTCAGTTGTAAGAAAGCACCAAAACAGCTTCCCCTAAACAAAGTCAGCTGATCTTCGCTCAGCTTACTCTTGATATCGCTTATTGTTTCATATAACTTTGAAAAAGAAAGAACCTTGGCACCAAATCTCTCATTGATGAGAATCTTGTACGCCATTTTATGTCAAATCTGCATATATATGAATAGTGTAAAATAAGTTTATCAAACATAAACACAAAACCAAAACAGTTATCAATTAAATATATATGTATTTATCAATGAAAAAGTAATACAGTTCTCAACGAAAACGTAATACAGTTCCCAACGAAAAAATAATACAGTTATCAACGAAAAAAGTAATAAAGTTATCAACGAAAAATTAATAAAGTTATCAACCTAAAAGTAATACAGTTATCAACCTAAAAGTAATACAGTTATTAACGAAAAAGGTACAAACTTTCATGAACAGTACAACACCTTTCTACGTGTATTGTAAAACTGATAACAACCAACATGCATGTCTTTACCAACGAAACCCAACACCCTATAACATATATGTTACACACATGACTGTTTCACTAACATCTTCCAAAAATCTCATACATATGAACGAATATTCAAATAAAAATAACGTAAATCAGCACCGTCAATCCATGAATTGCAACTAACCTTAGTCACGTTTGTTGTTGTTGTTCGTTGGTAAAAAACCAGAAAAAATTCCAACAAAGTGGTAGTCTCGGAAGAACGAAGAAGATGAAGATGTGAGAGAAAATTTTTTATCTTGCTCGTGTGTGAAGAGACGAAGAAGAAGATGAAAGGACGGGTATAACGCAAATCGAGACGGTTACTATTGGCTTTTAGAGTTTTGAACAGTGCAAGGGTAATTTTGTCTTTTCCTTTGTCAAAAGGGTTATATTTAAGTGTTTTGAAAAGAAGGGTTAGATTTAAAAATTGCTTATTACTGAGGGTTATTTTTCAAAAAAAACCCAAGATGAATTGGTTAATTTTTAATTTTTTAATTTTCTTTAATCTCAACCGTTGATGAGATCCAATGACTGAGATTATGGGATGCAAACTGCAAAAATTAAACAAAAAATGAAATTGGGGTGAACTCATAAATGTTATGTTTTTTATTGGGGTTTATTTAGAATGGGGTGTACTTAGTTAAGTAGGGGGTGTAAATAGTACTCATCGTGATTTTTTTTTTTATTTTTTATTTTTACGTTTCTCCCCTTGCTGTGGATCAGTAGATGGTGGGCCGTTTGACCACCCAAACGGTCCAGCCCATAACGCATAGCACAGTAACAGTTCCAAGAGTAAATACTGTGATTCCATTGCACTGAGAGAAAAAATAAGAAAAAAAAAATGTACGTTGAGTTTGAGCTTCATTTGTCCTTTGTTTTATTTTTTTCTAAAAAAACGCTGTGGGAGACAGTCATACAGAGATATTGGGTCCACTTGATAGAGCGATTGAATTGATTTTTAATGTTAACGGGAAAACAATAAAAAAAATAATTGAGCTTAAAGATGTGGAATTGTTGTGAGGTGATTGACGGACAAAAAGCTGACGCTAGTGGAAAAGTTGTCGAATTAAAATATTATAATATAGATTTTATGATTTTGTTATTAAATTTAATCTAATAAATATAATTTTTATTAAAATTAATTTTAAGCGTAAATTATCAAATATTATATAAATTAATAAAATATTTAATATTAAATTTAATAGTTTTATATTATAATCTTTATATTAATAAAATACTATAATATGATGCAAGTGGGAATAATAATATAAATTATATTTTTAAGTAAAGCTAATAAAAATTGTTACCTAAAATAATTATTTTATCAAATATAAAGTTGGGTCCATGTTTGTTTTGTTAAAAAAAATAATAAAAAGGTTAAGTACTAAAAATTGGGGCCCATGTTTGTTTTTTTTAAAAAATTAATAAAAAAGTTATGAATTAAAAACTGGGCCCATGTCATTAAAAAAAAAACAGACAGCTTTCCGCTAGGGGTGTTCATTCGATTTTTGGTTCGGTTTTTAATCAAAACCGAAATGTCCGAATTGATTCGGTTATGATATTTTAGAATCCATAATCGAACCATATATGTTTGGATAACCAAACCGAAATAACTATATTTTTCGGATCGGTTTTTGATTTTTGAAGAAATGGAAAATAGCCCATGGTCGACTCCAACTCCATCTAACAAAGTTTGATAAAAATTCATGATAATGATAATAAATATATTATCTCATCACAATTAAAGAAAAATAAATTTACAAAACCGAGAGACAAAATATGATCTAGAAAGAGAAAAGGAAAAAAAAAACATACATGAAAATGTCTCCCCACTTTCGCTTTAGCAATAATCAATCTTAATTTATGTGAATTTTAAAATGATGAAGCCACCATGAGTTTCAACTAATCGATCTTAATTTATAATTTGTCTAATGATTAAGTTAATTGGTATCTAAATTTATAATTTTTTATGAAGATATAATTAGAGTTTTACAAATACTACTTGATCTCTCATAGTCTCATATCCCAATATATAATTTATATATATATATATATATATATATAATATTAATATTATTCGGTTTTTTTGGTTACGATTATGGTTTACGGTTTAGGTCACACGACTGACCAGACAATGATCACTCATTGTACTGTACAAATCCTTCAAGTCATTACGCCTTCTTCGTGGGGACAAGATTTAAGCAAATATAAAAAAATTTCTCAAAATTTTGATCCTTTGGGATATAATTATTGGGATTATCAGGAAGCTTGGATAAATGCTTTCCTTTTTCAAAATCAAGAACAAAAACATTCCTGGTTTTTCTACTTTAAACCATAACAAAATTATAATTTTCCTTATTGGTTCAATGAATGGTGGTGGTACCACGGACCGGTCCCACAAATTCTTCCTAAAAATGTCCAAGAGGGTTATGACCTCTTTCGATCCCAATATCAACCTAAGGACAAGTCCTTACCCCCATTATTATATTTTTTCTCTTCATTTGCAATATCCTGGATATCAAACTGGGTTTATGATTTTCATACTGAACCCAATTCACAAAAATTCCTTATACGTGTTTTCAAGTGCAAATGGTGGGATAAATTTAATTCCTGGAGGGCTTCTCCTGACAATGTCACAAAATGGCTGTCAATAAACAAAACTTTTTTAAAGACCCCAGAAAAAGAACACCAGAATATTCAAGGAATAAAATCATTTATCAGCTCAAAACTGGTTTCAGCCAATTCAGAAAATGAGCTCACTGAATTCCTTCAAAAAACTCTTTCTGAATTAAAGACCAGCCAATCCTCTGTTCAATCATCTAGAAAATCTTCCCAAAGTTTTGGATCTGATGATCTCTTAGAGGATTGACACTATTCAAACCCAGTTATGGTTTGGCTATTCCACCTCAAACGGTCGGTGGTAAAGAAATTATCAAATCCGTTGATAGTTGGAGACTTTACTAAAAAGTCCACAAAACCCATGCGGTACCTAATCAAATCTAGGTCAATGATTTGGCTATTCCACCTCAAACGGTCGGTGGTAAAGAAAATATCAAATCCGTTAAAAGCTGGAGATTCTGCTCAAAAATCCCACTGGGTCAAAGCTCAAGACCAGGTTCATAGCAAGCTGGCGAAAATCCAGCCATAATGCCTGCTCTTCCTGACAAAAACAAAAGAGACGACATTATCATTAAAAGCACCAGTCGTCAAAACCACAGGAACTAGGCAGCGCTACAGGAAAATACAAAAGCAACAGTGACAAAAAGTGAAAGCTACAGGGATCGGCGCAAAAGTTAAAGTAGGCCAAAATAGTCCAAAAGAGCTTTTCACTTTTATTCCAAATGTCATGCTCTCTCCATCTATATAAGGAGAAGACATGTAGTTTAGGAGGGAGTTCACTCCTGAGTAAAAATACCTCTCTCTAAAACCTCTCAAGTTGATAGTCTCTCGGAGTTCCTCCGCAGTAGGTTAGTTTTCAATTTTAAATATGCTTTCATATATGCTTGCATATATATATGTTTGCATAAGCATACAGATTGGTATCATAGATACCGCAAGTGGTCTGTAAAGCTTTTAAATTTATGCATCAAAACACCAGTACAAACTGATATCACAGATATCACAAGTAGTCTGTCAAACATACAGATATCATTTGATATCTGATTATCAATACAATCAGTTGGCTGATTTAACCGCCTTCTTTATTTATCAATTATTTAAGTTTATGCAATTTATTGCATTTTATTATCAAATGCTTGGCCGGTTCTACCGCCTAAAGCTTTAAATTATTTATGCTTCCAATATCAAACTGCTGCCATCTCCATCGGATGGTTTAACCACCAATGGATGGTTTTATCCAATTTTTATTTATGCAATTAATTTTAATTTTATTATGTTTATTATTTGAATATATTTTATTCTTAATATTTGTATAAATAATCTGTCCATAATCTTAGCATAATTTTAGATTTCTTTTATATATATTTTTGTTTATGTCTACTTTAAGACATATTACAGGCCTCAATTGCCTGTCTTAGTCTTCTCCCTTAATCTCCTCTCCGCTTGCCTTGGTCCTCGTCGTCTTGGTATCGGAGCCAGAGGCAAGTACGTTATCTAAAATAGTGAGTCTGTGTCGCCTACGGTCTGGGTTGGTGTCTGGCCGATAATTGTGAAATATAGGGCCGGCCATGCTGGCGTTTGTGGGTGAGGACAGGCAGTAAGGGCCGACGGACAGGCCAGTAAGTCCCAAGTGGCCTCTTCCCACCATGGTAGGCATGTATCAAACCCTATAGGAAACAATTCGTAGGTCACCGTACCCGAGTTCAGACATGAGTTCACTCTTTAGATCAATGTCTACCTCCAGCTCAGTTGCTGGCGATGGGATCATCAACACTGAGGAGATTAACCTTGAAAACTTAGATAGATCAATTGATATTTGGGATATTCCCCGAGTAGAAATTAACAAAATTTATAAAAAAGAATCTAAGTTATCAATTTTAAATAGGACAGATTATACAATCAAAACTGAGGAACGTGATGTATCTCCCAAGAAAATCGAAAATACAAACATTGAGTACATTACTCAATCATCCGACGGAAAGGTCGAAATCTCTTTCGGCTCTCGACGTCATTCAAGTTCCTACAAACCACCCCTTAGTCCACAAAATAGAAAGTCCTTTTCTACATTAAATGTCAAAAGCAATACTAGAACTCCACAAAACACCTCTTATCATTCTGAGATACGAGGAGTGGATACCTCTAGTACAATACCAAAGCCCTTTTACGATGTCCAACAACCCGAATCCTCATTGGATTCCCAAACTGAACAAAAAAGCTCACCACCAATGTCACCCACCTATTCACAGATGGTAGGTAATTCTGACCATTCTGAAATACTAGAACTAGGTGTGCTAGACAGCAGTGCTGAATTTGTCATAGACAAAAAATTCGTCCAAAAAGAGTTTTACTCAAAAGAAAACACCTCAAAACGTGATTGGTTTCTTGCCAATTACAAAGGTCAAAAAAGAGATTCAATCCAAAAATCATATTATGATTTTATGACAAACCATAGAATCCAATTATTATTCTTTGAACGGTTCGAAATGACTTCCCCCATTGGGAATGATTATCCTTCCAGTTTACCCTGTGAATACCACCGAAAGAGTCCAAAAATGGCAGGATATGCCTCAAGACACTGTCATCGAGTTTGAACATCCACCTTTAACCCAACTCAGACTTCAATACAAAAAAATCCCTGTAGTAGCTACTCATTTTAAGATAGCCAAGTCAGATACGGAATACAAAAACTTAGTTGAACAAAATAATTTCACAAATCAACATTTATCCACAATAGGACAACAGTTGAATAGGATTGAAGACTATGTCCAAAAACCATTTCTCCATCCTACTTTAGATAAACCAATTTTTAAACCCTATGAAATCCCTTCACCTTTGATCAAAATTTTTAAACAAAAGGACAATGATTTCAAAGAAACCTTAGATAATAAATTAAACCAATTACGAAGTGAAATTGCACAATTTCCTTCCTTACAAATTCCGGACACCTCAGAAACATCTTCAAAACCTGTTCTACACAATCTTGAGAAAACGATCTGCCACACTGACGACTCGGCGCTTGAGCTAAACAAAATGACGTGGCAGGCGCCACAAAAATTATATTATTCCAAAACCACTGTACCCGATCTTATAACCGAAAAAACCATAACCGCAAAAATATTCAAACATTTACTAAAATCATAACCGTATCCGAAACCATAACCGAAAAACCATATCCGAAAATCGAATAACCACGGTTGCGGATCGATTGTGGATACCCCTACTTTCCACTGTCAATAAGCTCCCCATGGATCCGTTGGTTCCGCATCATCGTTTGGTGCAACGGAACCGCAAAGAGGCGGATCTGCTACACCACACTCTATACACCTTAATACTATTGGTTTATGAAGTGTTACACTCCAATATACCCAAAGTGGGTACTCTTGTGCTAACACTCCAAATGTTTAGTGGGTCCCGCAAGAGAGAGAAAAACAAAACCAAAAGAGAGTAAGAGATGATGTGGCATCAATTAATTGGTTGAGTGGGTCCCACAAAAATTACTATTTATCAAATTAGAGTCACTCCAAATATGGAGTATGGATAAAATTTCTACATGTTTTCAAGTGTGAAATGTTGCCCATTGTGAGCAACTAGCACTCCATTCATCAAGAAAATAACATTTGGCGCACCCTCAATGGCTCCCATTGGAGTTGCTCTTAGTTAGATTTTGCTAGTTCGCAATCCATGCAATATATCGAATTATACATGTACAAATCAATGTCGAGCAGAGAAACCCATACTACGATTAGTTCGGGAATCGAGAATTAGCTTCGTTTCTGAGTCAGTTCCTAGGCTGAGTTTCTCAACCTTAGTATATTAAATTTTACTAGTATGTTCATTAAATAACATTAATTTTTAAAGGGCAATTAATCGACACCCAAATATGCAGTTTATACTTACCCTAAGTGTAAGGCGGTCGTCAAGTAGTAAATCCGAAGGATTTCGGTATCGAACACAGAGAAACAATGGAAGTTTGAAGTGCACGAAATGCAAGAAACTAAAAAGAGAGTAAATCACAACGAATAAAGTGTTCGACCAAGAATTAGTGTTTAGGTCAACATTGTGTTTTTGATGATTGTGTATGATAGTATGAAAAATGTGTGTGAGTATGCTTGACTTGAACATATCAGAAAACATGTTTTAATGGTTGTTTGCCAAACTATATGTTGATTGTTTAATCTTAATTTTGCATACTTACTCTGGTTCATGATCATATATCATGTGTTAAATGCTTGTGCTTAAATATGTACATGTGCCAAGTAATTGACCTTAAGTGTCAATATACTAAGGGCTTGAATTGGAACTTGCAAGTTGCTTAGAATTGCACTAGGGTTTGTGACTTTAGATGAGCATAGGTGTTGTCCAATGGCAGTAGCTTCGACACTTGAGTGATTTATCGACGTTACATATATTGAATTAGTTGCAGCCTTATTTCTTGATCAAACGATGTACGAATGACTTGAAACTTGGTATGCACATCACATTATGTCTAAAATGATTTATCATACAAGTGTCATGATTTATTGAATCTGAATTTTATATGATTAACCAAGTGGCTTTATATGAAGATATTTGAGCTTACATGTAATTGGGGAATTTCATCTCCTATTTCTTTGTAGGCTAATGCATATTTCCATCATATATGACTCAAGAATCAATCTTGGACCGTATGAGAAGGTTCGGCATTCAATCGTGAGCTTGGAGCTCTAGGATGCTAGGAAAAGTCCTCATACCTTCCACTAAGGAATTCTATGAAATGATTGGAACCAGGCTTAGGGTTACTAATTCTGGATATTGGAGCTGCAATATCATTTTATATTGTGAAGAATTCAGGTCATGCATGACAGTAGCAATATTGGACCCAATTGACTCAAGTGTTCAACATTGGTGCAATGTGTGCATGGAATTCTTATATGGTCGTGTATAAAAACTATATGGTGCTAAAATTTATTTGATAAATCTTCAAGAAAATGTCTCAAAGGTTGGAGGGAAGTCTCTTACCCATTTGAAATCAAGAGAGAAAGAAACGAGCCAAAATACTTGGAGAAGAATATGTCAATAAAGTTTTTACCTAAATAGACCAATATGTGGGACCAGCCTTGTACTCTCTACTAGATTTGTATAGTTCTTTGTTTGGCTATCCTTGTGAGAACCTATTTGTATACACTTGTAAAAGCCCTTTTTGTAACGCCCCGACCCGGAATGCGTTACTTTTGATACCATCTCAATCAAACCATAATAAATTCAATCATCACATCACCGGGAATTTCGACAACACCTCCCCATATTACGGAGGATGTCAACCTAGAGTAAACACACAGCAAAATCACAAATATATTCACAACCTAGGCAGGGCCTCCGGCCATCTAACAACTCATAACACAGTTAAATTCTCAAATCTAAGCAGGGCCTCAGGCCACCTAACAGACGTACATAATTTCTCCACACAACAACATATATAATCAACATCTAGCACAAATAGCAATCCAGCCAACATAAGAAGTCATCAGGACACAAAGCCCACAAACCCGGTTCGGGAGTCCCGATCACACGGAGTACCCTCCCTACCGTCCATCCCACCGTCAAGAATAGGGATATCACACAACGTCTCAACTAAGAAATATAGATACGACCAAAATAGTAATAACATAAATCAAGTTTAGAACTATCTAGTCCTATCACTCTCTAGGGGTCCATCCGTGTCAAGCACCCTCCTCCTGATCCGTGACCCTGGTACCGGAACTAGACTCACATGTGAGGAGGGAATAGGAGAAAGAAAAGGGTGAGTGAAAGGCCCAGTAGGAAATAATAAAAAGTAAGTGAATAATATAAGGCTGAAATATTAAAGAAAGGCGCAAATACAACAGTATGATAGCTAACATCATGTACACCAAACACAAGTAGATAACCACACCATACGAGATCCTAACTTGGCCCACCGGCATCCCTACACATATCGGGACCCTGAACAGCCTAACGGCATCATCGCATGGTGTTTCGAGCACATATGGAATCCTGATCCGGCCCATCGACATTCCCGTATTCATGGGAACCCTGAACGGCCCAACGGCATTCCACATTTCACATCAATCACAACTGGGAGATATACGGGTCCATACCCGACATCTTCCATGCAATTACAATGCATGTCCAACATGGTTATGCAATAGGGTAAACCTACAACCTACATATATCCATATACAACTACATGATGCATGTTCAAGAGTAATTTATGCTCAATGGAAGATTGAACAAGTAGGGTATGTAATATAATTCAAATCATACAATAAAGAAACCACAAAGTGGGGTTATTCTCCCTTAAGCACAATTAAGGCGAGAACGCATCATAATGAACAATGGGGAAGGATAAATGTTCTCAATAACAAAGGGTGGAATTTCCCTACCTCGCACTCCGAAAATTAGCTATGTAAATCAATACTCAACCTTGACTTTTTCCTGGCCTCAACCACCTATTATTCGGTAACCCATCCTCCAATCAATATACAAACAACTTCAATTTCACATATCTAACACAAATTAATCTAATAAATCAAGAACCCATTACCTTCTCTTACCCAAAACTTTCCCAGTTCTTGAACTTCACATACTCAAGCTTGCTACTCCAATCAACAATAGAATCTACAATTTAAAAATTATCTATTTAACAATAACTACATCAGAATCTCTATTCTAAACTACATTATCAAAATATTAATTTCCTCTTATTTTATTATTACTTGTGTATATTATTTTATTTGAAGTAAAAAATTAAATTGTTTACGAAATATATTCTAGTTTATATATTAACTTTAGCAAAGACAGTTAATAATAATTTTTATAAATATATTAGTAAAAAATATTGAGTGATAATAAACTAAAAGTCTGAATTAATTATAAATAAACTAAAAGTAAAATTTCCCAACGACTATATTTTAAAAGAAAACATTCTCAACTATTATATTTCAAAAGTAAAGATTTTCAACGACTATATTTGAAAAACAAAGATTCTCAACAACTATATTTAAAAAGTAAAAATTCCCAACGATTATGTTTTAAAACTTAAAATAAAAGTTAGAGAGAGCGCGACTCTCTAACTCCCCTTCTATTGTGCTAGAGGACTCCCTTTCATATGAAAAACCTAGACTTCAAAAAGTTTCTTCACGCGTAGCTCTCCTATTTCTAATTGAAGTACTTCTCGGCTGCGCAAAATCTCCACCTTAATTGACTTTTCACACGGCTTCCTCTCCTTAATGGTCGGCTTTCTTTCTAGTTTCCTAATTTAAGTACACCAAATCTTCCTTTGCCTTGTTTGATGTCATACCTTTCTTTCTTCATGACACTTCATACACGGCTCAAGTCTCCTTTTGTCTTTTTCTTCCCTAAACTTTCTCAAGCTTGCATTGAAATTGTCTTGATGGGCTTCAAAGAATCATTGGCTTATGGGCCTTAGTTGTACTTTGTCTCAAAGCTTAACAATAGTATAACTTCATATCTAAATAAAGTTTTATTGACCAATTTCGCATATATACTCCTGAAAACAAAATCAAGAGAATTTTATGTATTATACATGCTCAATTCAATTAAAGGACACAAAAACATTTGTAATATGAGGTAAAAAATATCTAAAATATAGTACGAACTAAAGACCAGCAAACTCGATTGTCGTTTCCTGTTTTGAGAATTTGCTACCCTATACTTGTGATAATATCAGATAAACAAAAACCTGGGAATGGATCATACGCTCATACCCGTAACTGCATACCCTGCCCACGCTCACCACCCATCAATGCAAAAGAAGCAAAATCCCACCACGTCATTAAATTGCATGGCAAGGACGAGCTATAGACATCCATGACAATAACAAATGTCAATGACTCCTACAGACGAGCATGTTTTTCTTACCCATAACACAAGCATGAATTAGATGAAATATCTGAACAGAGATGCACTATGACAATGTCTGATAAAATGTGTCCGTGTACATCGACAAATAACAATCCACGAATACCAAGCAAATGAATGTTATAAAATACACATAATCCTTTGAACCTGAAATGAAACTTTATCTTTGTAAAACAGGCAACCCTTATATACAATCAATTGTCGTGACGAAACCATTATCAGGACCAACTATAGCACCTTCCTCTCAGATTAACCTTAAGAGGTCTTCTTATGCTTATATTTACTAGCGCAGGCAGTGTAAACTATCATGTTTAAGAAGCTGAGGCCAGCCAGAAGCCAGAAAAAGTAATCCAGATGGCCCTCATTCAAGTTATCCGGGATCCATCCTGAATTTCCACCCCTAGTTGTGAAGTAAGTTACAACGGTCAGAATAAAAGAGCTCAAATAATTCCCTAAGGCGGTTGTCAGAAGCGACAATGCGCTGCACAAACTCCTCATTGCATCTGGAGATTGGTCATAGAAGAACTCCAGCTGCCCAATGAACGTAAATACCTCTGCAGCACCCAACAACATATATTGAGGTACCTGCCAAAAGATATTAAGAGGTACCGGAACAGCCTCATCAACCAAACCTAACGAACGTGCAAGCTGCAATCGCACAATTTCCACCAAAGCAGCAGCTGACATGCATAGAACTGAAAGAAAGAGGCCAATTCCCATTCGTTGCAACTCAGAGAAGCCTCTTTCCTTCCGTGTAAATTTCCTTGCAACTGGGACAATGATCCTATCATAAACAGGCACCCAGAAAATAACACTGATAACATCAAAAGTTGAGAGAGAGGCAGGAGGAATAGTGAAAGAACCAACTCTTGTGTCCATCATTGTCCCTTGTTCAACAAACATAGTAGACATTTGCGCATACACAGCAGAAAAAACAATTCCAGTAGCCCAAATTGGAAACATGCGAATCAAAATCTTCATTTCCTCCACCTGTGTCACAGTGCATAACTTCCATGGGTCAGAGAAGTCCCCACTTTTGATCTCATTATCCGAGAGTACAGCAGCTTTATCAAGACACCTGCATCATAAATCCAGTTTGTTTTTGATGAGTATACTACCACGCATAAAGGAGCATCTGAATATCTTAAAGCTCAACAATTTAAATCTAACGATAATGGACAGAATAAGGGTGATAAGATAAACCAAATTCTCAAACAGACAAAAGAAAGAGAAACAAAAAAGAAAGAGCTGTCAGGTGGGTGGGGTGGTGGAGAGAAGTCGAACAGAATTCCCTTCAACCTCCCGCTGGGAAAATCACACATAACTGTCCATACTTTTAACTATATTTTCAAAACATTAACATTTTGCTGACAGTCTTTCCTCAGAGACAATGTAGATAACCATTATCGATGATAACCTCATGCACCTAATTGGAATAATAACACCGTACAGAAACAAATTTCCAATGGAAAGGATAGAAAACGTAAACTAGAATCTACCACATTACACGTTAAATCATTTTAATTCAAGGCGGAACATAAAATGTAGAACAGGAACTGAGTATCTAAAACCACCACAAAAACCATCCCCCAGATTGCCCTTGGGATGAATAAGAAACTAATGACATGCCCTTCCACTTGAAAATATGGTAGAATGATAAGAATTCCTTTCAAGATTATTCTTAAATAAGATAAATTAATCTAGAAATCTTGTCAATCAATAAGATCATTACTTTGCCATTTCACCATGAAGTGATGTGTTTTTTAAATGTTCAACGAAACATGGGACATATCTAATTCATGCATGTTTGAAACACTACCAAAGAAGTGTGTTGCGATAAATCAATCACAGCCTCCTACATCTCTGTACCAGAATCTCAGTCCACCTCAATGAAGTCAAAGTACTAAATTCATTGCTTTCCAATATCATGCAAATCATCTTTCATTGGGTCCAAACAACCCTTAAAAATAAAACACTCATTAACAAAGCATTTTATAAACAAACATATTATTCAAATGAAAATAGCAATTGACATGGCAAAGCATTAATCTTTGAAGCTTTGTCAGAGTGGATAGTGCTGTGAGGTGGAGTGAGTGTGTGAAGAAAGGGGAAAAAAATGCATTTTAACTCAGCACATTAAAGAAGAAATTTACTTCAGCTCATCACTGTGCTCTATTTTCCGACTTCCTTCGATGGCTGAGCTCTGTGTTTCATACAGGAGACTACTGTCCTCGGGGACCTTCTGATTCCACTTCCGAAATGATGCAACCAGAACCTGACACATCCTTGTAAGAGGACTTCCCCCGGGTTTCTGAAATCTGTAGAGGGGTGTGCCAGAAAAGAAACTAGCAATTGCGATTCCCATGAACAGTGCGGGAATGCCAAACCCTAGGCCCCAACCAGCATTGTCTTGAATCCATACCAGAAAACTACTGGAGATAAGAGCACCAATGTTGATAGAAAAGTAAAACCAGTTGAAAAATGATCCCTTGCTTACTCGTTCTTTAGGATCCGTATCATCGAACTGATCTGCCCCAAAAGAGGAAACACAGGGTTTGATGCCACCAGTCCCCAGTGCAATTAGATACAGCCCAAAGAAGAATACTGCATATTGAGCTGGAGTAGCTGAAGGGCAAACAGAATCCAAGCATTCAACAGGCTTCAATGCAGGAACTGACGCTGATAGGGTCAATGTACACATCCCCTGTGAATATTATAGAAATGAAATGTTAGATCACAATAGAGAAAATACAACAGCAAAAAGAAAAGGGAAGTAAAGATTTCTAGTCGTCCCACTCTCTTGACTTTCTAGCCTAAGATGGACCAAACTCTGTAGTCAAAAACGCTAAATATTTTCTTCGAAATCTAAGTTTTGGATCATTCAGTTTTCATTTCTATACCTTCATATTGTCATAGTTGAATTAGAACAATAAAAATCAAGGAAAAGCATATATACGCAGGCTTACTTCGTTATAGGTGGTTAGAACCCATGACGCGTAGGTTGCAACAAAGCAATTTTATCACTCCACAAAGGGTTGCTCCTTAGTTTAGACTCCCAAATACCAGGTAGAATTTCTCTAGAACTATCTTCCCAACATTTTTGAAATCTGAGGCAAATAATATTGAAGGTGGGTGGAAAACCCTGAGACTCTTATTTCTAAACTGAAACTCCAGAACCAGAATGATTTCGCTAGTATGTATAATGATGCACTATCCCCAATAGATCACTTCAAGAACACTGAAACACGCAAAGCTTGGATGGGGTGATTCTGCAAATGACTAGATGGATATCTACCTATGACCTCATCTATTCATAACTCTCTCGTATCTGAGATGAGGTTAAACAAAAATTTCATTCTATGGTGCTACAAATTGTGAGACAACACTGCAGGACTGACTGAATGAAGGGATATCAATAACCAAATTCTCTAGCTCCCTAGCCTTGAGGGAACATGCAAGTTCCTGGCATATGTAGAGACCCAAGTAACAAACCAAAAGCATAAATAATAAATAAGAAGTTAATCTAATTACCATTAAGTAAATTGTAGAGAAAGCAGCTATTGTCCAATATCTTCCCCAATAAGCATCTGCTAAGACGGCTCCAATGAGAGGGGTAAGATAGCAAGTGCCTTGCCAGGTGGTAACATTTCTTGCAGCCGACACGTTTCCTTCATTTAGCTTCTTCGTAAGATAAGAAACAAGATTTGTCGCAATCCCATAGTAGGCCAGACGTTCACAACATTCAGTACCTGTTTCCATACTCAAAAAGTAAGAAATAAAATTAATTGTTCACCATGTAACTGAAGTAAGAATTTTTTTTAAACTGCTGCCATGCACAATGCTCCCGTGGTGGACGGGGTTGGGGACACACTATGCAGGCAGACGTTACCCCCATATAACATGTGAAGATTCTGTTTTAAGAATTGAATATGTGACCTCCAAATTGCACCCCTACAACTCTACATGCTCGCATGTAAGTGAAGAAGTAAGATGCATACCCAAAATGAAAGGGCATGCTTTCCAGTTTCCAGTGCTCCTCTTCAGAACCGGCTTCCCATGAAAATCAACAGAGCCATCTCCAGTATACAGTCCACTGCCTTCATTCTAAATGTACAGTAGAAACATCATTATATACATATTTAAGTCAGATGAAGAAAAACCACAACCTCTTTGATACATCGATGCTCAAAGAAGAAAAGAAACACAACACAAAATACATATATGAGAACAGTTTTTGAACAAAGGGATAACAGCTAACCTAATGCCCGAGATTCAACCAAAAATACTCATTTTTTGTTGTCAACTAACCACAGTCCACATTTATCTTTTATAATTCCCTGTACCTGATAAAATGGTCTTGAAAATAGAGACCGAATCTGCATGTCTAAGCACAAACCCCTAATGAACTTCAATGGTCAAAACTTAGTATATTCAAACTTCGGAAACACAAAGGCATTTTATTTTACCCACAATCAAACAAGCAACAATCAGCATGAAATTAATAGCAATCATAAGAGGAATCCCTAACTGAACTCGGTCTACAGCAGCACGGCAGATTATTATACTTGAAACTCGTAGAGAAATAGTGATCAAAGACACGATCTCACTAAGAATCAAACCTTAGAATCTCCAAATACTGCTTCAGATTAAGATTTGAATTATCTAGCGAACAATTCAATTATCCTAAATCCAAATCGAAACCCTACATCATACGAAGACAGATTTACTGCATCACTTCGTAGTTATACACAGAATCAAAGTCAATCTAATGAAGGAGCTATTGAGAGAGAGAAAGGTACCTGAATAAGACAATCCTCCAATAGTGCTCTGTCTTCCTCCACGGATCCCATCGGTTTTTTTCTTTTCAGTCGCTCTTCTTGGGCTCTTTCGATATTCCCAAACTGAAAAGAGTGAAGGAAGCAAATAAGGAGAAGATCCTTTACATAGAAGGAAAGGATAAGGAGCCTAGGAATCTGACGTAGCCTTGACGACTTGCTCTGTTGCAGTAAATGAAAACCTGTAAACCGCCGTTTCTTGCGACCCGTAAATTCTGCCACGCCACAACTGCAATTGTTGTCGTAACACTCCTCTTTCCTTTTATTGGGAAATATGCAGCATGACCCTAAAGTTTGTTCTACTTGTATACACACCCCTTTTATATATTAATTTTAGAGGCCTTAATTTTTATTAATTGCACGAAGTGTGTGCAAGTGCAACAAAATAAAATTTCAAACATAAAAAGTTCCCCACGCAATGGGGCAACTTGCACGCCCCTTACGTCTGGGGGCGGCCGGAAGAAAATTAGGATGTGATTGACATGTCAATTTTCTTGTAGGGTAGGTAGGTGACTAACCATCAACACGACTATTCACTTAAAATCAGTGTTATCATAATCGACCTTCGCATCTATTGGTCACAACAATTTTGAAGGTTAAATCGGTTGACCCAATTGATCAAAGGTTGAACCGCTCTTTTTTTAAATAAATTATTTTATTTATAAAAGGGATAAGTATCAGGGAAGCTCCTGAACTATCAAAAAAAGGTCATTTGAGCCCCTAATCTTTTTTTGTGTCAAACCAGCCATTCAACTTCCAACTATGGTCCACGTTAGCCCTTCCACTCCTTTCCGTCAAAAAATACTGACGTGGACCTCATTATCTAACATGGCTTTATTTTGTATAGAAATGTAAAATATGTGTAAAGGATGACATGGCATAGGAAAAGGAAAAAAAAAACCAAAATTAAAATTTGAAAAACCCTAATTCTCTCACCCTCTCTCTCTCTCTACCCCCTCTATCTCTTCCTCCTCTCCCTCTTCTGTCGCCTCACTTACTCATCCACCTTCAATCAGATCCAGCCCAAACTTTTTACCCAAAAAACTGCACTTTCTTAAGTTTTTGTCATGTGAATAACAACTACCCTACAGATAACGACAGCGAATCAAATCTAAGGTTATGAGATGCTCTTCCAATGGCCTCTAAGTCTCATTAATTTCTATGGATTTTTGGGTGCCAAGTCCTGGTTGCCCACCACTTGTTTGATATATGGTTCTTCTATTTGATTTCAATGGTAATTAAAAATTCCACTCTTCGATTATGCTTGTTTCTATTAAGTTTTACAACACCGATCTAATTGACTTTTTGAATTTGTTGTGTGTGTACTTTTCACGTTGCTATATTGACAGAGCTGAGATGTTGTACTTGTTGCCTATGTCGTGTCTATCGTGGACGAGGAAGACAGTGCGAATGGATTGCTGGCAGTAGGGTCGGAGACCTGGTCGTGGACAAGGAAGATGGTGCCATGGCACCGTTGATAGTATTGTTGAATGGAGAAGACAAAGTTAATTGATAGGTGTCATTATTTAATAGGCCATTACCATGTGTATGTCATGTGGAATTCATTAAAAAAATTCAAAATTACATGTCATTGGTCAACGGCCAAGTCACCTCAGTTATGACGGAAAGTGGTCGGATGGCTTCTTTGAACCAATACTGGAAGATGAGTGGTTAGTTTGACACAAAAGAAAGATTAAGGGTTTAAGTGGCCTTTTTTTGATAGTTTAGGGGTTTCCTTGATACTTATCCCTTTATAAAATAATAGTAGTAGTAGTATATATAGTCACTTAATTTTTGAATATTCACTTAATTTTAAGACATTAACAAATTGACTTAATTTCAAATATAACGAAACAAGTATAACTACGAAATATATTGGTGGTGTGGTGAGGTGTGTTCATCCATTGGATTGCTAAAAAGTGAGGCCAAATTGAGATTTTTCATTTTTGTGGTGTTCTTTCTTCTTTTTTTTTTTGATTAGGGAACCCCTTCCAGACACGTCTTGCGAGCTTTGCTCTACGCGACGGCCCACAAGAGTAAACCCTAACCCAGCCCGCCACCCCACTAGACGGTCTGGGCTTTAAGTCAAGACCGAGGCCCAGGTGGGATATAACTCCAGTGGACTAGCATGCTAGCGCTTCGTTCCCGGTTGGAATCGAACCCCTTCCCTCCACATGCACGCGCGAGCACGCACAGTTGAGTGTGGAGACCGAGTGATCGACCAACCAGGCTATACCACTTTCGTTTGGTGTTCTTTCTTTGGGTCTCACAAAGAAAAAAAAGATAATGGAAATTATTTTTTGAAAGACCATTTTGTCCCACATGGAAGATTCAAAAGACATGACATTTTTTTTGTCAAGATGGAAGATTCAAAAAAAGTATGACATGTTTTTTGTCCCACGTCGAAGAATCAAGAAAGAGATATGACAAGTTCCATTATAAAATTAGATGTTGCGAATGTATAGACGTATGGCTCGTGCAGTTCTCATTTCCCACGATTAAACCTACGGGTCTTGAGCGTTGTCATGGGGCAATTGCGTATTTGGGCCAACATGAGAATTGGCCCGACTTCAGTAAAAAATGAAGGTTGAACCTGTCTGACCAGCGGGCTGATCTAATAACATTGCTTAAACTACGTGCTAAGACACCACAATGTGTCTTGTAGAGATCAACTGAGAGATATAGTTGTAGAGAAGAGTAAGGAGTAGGACAAAGAGTAAGGTGCAACGGTAATGTTGAATAAAATATAGAGTAGTGTTCGGCGTAGTGTAGGCTCATATCCCAACACTCACACTCAAACTCAAGATAAAGTCCTAGCTCTCTATGTAATATGTTTGTTTCATGCAACATATCCAATTGATGGCTGGTAATGACATGTTGTTGCCTCTTTCATAGTGAGGCCAGTTCCATAACAAACACAACCTAGTCAAACAAAACCCAAACCAAACCAAATAGACAAACCCTATCCCACTATATTCAACCCAGATCAAACACACTCTCAAATCAATAGTGAAGTGATCGTAGAAAATGAAGAACCCCTAATCGGCAAAAACTATTCACTTGGATTGGGATTTTGGCATGAGTCCTATTGCATCCACCACGTCACGACAGCTTGAGGAGAATCTTATGGCAACACCACTTCCTTAAATACGAAAAGAGAACCTAGACGAAATTGGCCTTTTGTCTTACCAGAGCTAGAGGTCTAGTCAGGTGCTCCCACGTGCCAGTAAAGAGGACAACTACAAGTCGCCTAGAGAGAGAATCCTTTTTTAGAGAGAATCTTTTTCCTCTCACACATCAAGTTTATCCGCATTTGAAAGATTATTTGGGCATGCTCCAGATTATTTTTCTTTAAGAATTTTTGGTTGTAGTTATTTTGTTCTTATACCTCATTTAGAGCGTAACAAATTATCCTTGTGCTCTGCCATTTGTGTTTTCCTATGATTTAGAGAATGTCAAAAGGGATATTATTTTTTTGATCCCAAATGATGTCATTGTTTTGTTCTTGAGCACATTCCTTTCTTTTTATATTCTTGCTAGCACTCATGAATTGATAAAATCATATCTTATTCATATTGACCATTTTTTATTATGATCTTGATAGTTTCTCTTCTCAAATTTACTGCACTAGAAATATTGACCTATCTTCTACATCTCATTCGCACATTTCTATAATCTATGTTGTAATTAGGTTGACTGTTTGTATACATTACATTTAATTTTCTATTTGACGGTCAACTTGGCTATAGTTTTTGCCTTAGAGGACCTTTTGTCATTTTTTTTTTATCAATTGTGAGCTCTGTGTGTCTGCACGTGTGTGTACGGCTCATGAAGGTGGTACAACGTGCGGCATAGGAGGCATGTCCACTATCCCACATCGAACAATGCTTGAGGGGAAGTGCAGAATATAATAGGCCAAACTCTCAAACTAGTAACAATCGGTTTTCCTTGGAGTGGTGGCATCAAATCTCATAAAAACTCCGTGGTAAAACGTGCTTGGGTGAAAGCAATATTGGGATGGGTCACCTCCTGGGAAGACAAAGCCATGAGGGCCAATTGGGCCCAAAGCGGACAAAGTGTTACTAGACTTAAGGGGGCGGGTTGTTATAGTTGGTATCAGAGTCGATGGGTTGGGTCGGTAGGGTACTCATGGTCCTGTGTGGGTGCGCTCACGGGGATGTGAGCCTCTTAAGAGGGGTGGAATGTGGGCTCTGTGTATCGGCACGTGTGTGTACGGCTCCTGAGGGGGGGTACAACGTGTGGCAGAAGAGGCATGTCCACTATCCCACATCGGACAATACTTGAGGGGAAGTACAGAATATAATAAGTCAAACTCTCAAACTAGTAACAATTGGTTTTCCTTGGAGTGGTGGCACCAAATCCCATAAAAACTCCATAGTTAAACGTGCTTGGACGAGAGCAATATTGGGATGGGTGACCTCCTGAGAAGACAAAACCATGAGGGCCAGTCGGGCCCAAAGCGGACAAATTGTTACTAGACTTGAGGGGACTGGCTGTTACATTGATAGCTGTCTGATTTATGGTCATTGTAAGCTATTGATATAGCAGTTGTCAAACACATAAGGGATATGAATCTATATATTATAAAGTGAACCTCAATAAAGTTGAAGAAACATTCTCATGCTACGACGTCACCATCCAAAATTGGTGAAAATATGACACCTGACAAATTATTTGTTATGGATATTCACTTGATTTTAAATAAAAAGTATGTTAATTTATTCACTTTGTCTCTGCTAGACTTTTGTTGTATGGAATCTAGCTTGAAAGTTCTGATATGTATATATGTTCAGGCAGAAGCACTTGTTAAGACGAATCAATGTTATATTCAGGGCTAGAGGTAACAAGAAGAGAGACATGTATGTTGATCCTGCATTAGCCGGGATAATCATCTCGAAGAAGGCAGAATGATCCCTCTTCAGATGGAATTGGTAGGCAAAGATGCCTACATTGTTCTAGATGGTGCTGACATGGATTTGTCTGCAACAAATATTGTTAAAGGAGATTTCTTCTACAGTTAAAGGCCACAAGGCCAACAACACAAGTAATGGATTGTCTTGAAAATGTGGATTCCTCTGTTCTTCCAACTGTTAGTATTGAGATTTGGTTGAACAATTCTCAAACATTAATTCTTGATCTCATTAACTGTTTCCTCGACCCCAAGTGACTCTCTTGTGCATACCTATCCTATTGAAGGATTTTTTCCAACTTTTACAATGGAACATGTTGCAGAAATTTTGAGAGTATCTCAATCTGAAACGTAGGTCAAGCAAGATATGGCCACCCTTCAATTTCTTCAGTAAACTTCTCTCTCACTAAAATCCTCTATTTCTCCCTTCAAGTCTCTTATAGGTTGTTTGAGCTTCAATTACTTTGAGCTACATATTTCCTTTACTTTTCTATCTCGGGGGTGGTAGAAGGGGCTTTGTATTTGAGATTCACTTACTAATTTTAGTTATGAGTTTCAATTAGAATGAATTGTATGCATTTATTCTGAAAGTTGAACTTTTTGGTTTTTGTTCTCTTCAATGTTTTGCACACTGTCGTATGTATGAGGAAAGTAGTTGGTGGACATCACCTTATTTGAAGAAAACATTGTTAGTAAAAAAAACGTTGTTCTAGGGGGTATGATACCTGTTGGTACCGGATTCAAAGGATTAGTGCGTTTTTCACGGCAACATAATAACATTTCTTTGAAAACTAAAAAGACGAATTTATTCAAGGGTGAAGTGAGAGATATTTTGTTCTACCACAGAGAATTTTTTGATTCGTGCATTTCAAATAATTGTCATACAATTGATGCTGCTCAGTGATCACCTATTTTAGCCTCATGTTGTTGTTATTGTGAATTTCAAGGGGTTTCCTTTTCGTCTCCTTAAGCAATTACGAGATATGTACCTCTTTTAGATTGATTTGATGTTTACATGCCAATTATGTAATGACTATATTGTTAGAGAATGACTGATATTGGGCAAAAATTCTAATTGCAACTAGGTACAATTATGTAGCACCATCTTTCCGGGCATGTCTACATGGAAAGGGGGGCGTAGCAAGACTCAGAGGACTGGCTAATTTTGTTGATCATGTCTTGGGCATGCTCCAAAAAAGATGAAGCAATTCATAGATCAAATGGCTTGGATGGAACTTTTATTGGCTATCCCATTCTAGAATATGTTTTGCATGTGCATTTAGCATGAATCTATTCGCTTTGATATGAGATATGTCCTACATAGCTGCACAAAATAACTAAAACATTTGTTAGTCATATTATTGAACTTTCAAATCAAGTATTAGGCTTATGATATTTTCCTTGAAGAGCTTCCCTGTTGAAGAGATCATGTGCATTTATGTAGCAGTATATGTTGCACTCACTCTTATTAGCATAGTTGATGTCCCAACTTCATATGAGCAAGCTAGTATCAAAAGATTGAATACTTAATTTCAAACATGTTAAACTTCTCAAAAGTAACTCATACAAATTAGCACATAAAAGATTTAGAAGTACAATTCAAAATATACCTTGAATGATTAACCCATCCCATCCATCTTCAAGAGCTAAAACATTAAAAAAAATACTTAATCACTCATGATCTTGAAAGAAAACATAAATTTCATTTATATAAAAAGATTTTTACACAAGATTCAAGAGAAATCTAAGTTTAGAGAACACTAGAGAAAGACACAACAAAACAATATGAAAGTATGTAATGTGGGCTTGGACACTTTTATTCGTGGCCCATCATGCAAGCCCACACTTTTGGTCTAAAAGATCATATTCCATGCAAACAATGGCCCACGGGTTTTTGGCGATTTTCATGAGCTATTTTTGCTAGGCAATCAAAGAGTTGCGTTCTAATTGTAACTTAGGCCGTAATCGACCATAGTTAGGCTGAACGTTTTCATATATTACAATTAACTTTCTATTTGATTGTCAAGCTTAGGGCTTTTTTTTGTTTATCTTTCACGACAGTAAGCCATCTTCTAGATAGTTATGAAATAATTTTTCAAATAATGACCATTGATTGGTGAGCAGTCTTTTTGACTCGGACAACTGTTTGATTTATGATCATTGTAAGCTGTTGTGATAGCAGCAAATGAAAACTCACAAAGGATTGTAATACTGTGATGTATGACAAAGTGTAGTAGTTTTATAATAATTAGAAGACTTAGTTTAGTTATTTCCTTGTCTTGTTAAAAGTCTATTTCTAATTTTATTATTAGTAGTATTTGGTAATTTCATATCTATTAGGGTTTTATAGTTTTAGTATTTATAGGGTTATAAGTCGTCAGGCTAAGGGATCTTTGAATCTTTGAAATAAAAGTAGTCTACGTTATTTTGAGGCTTTTCTCAACTTTCTTGGTGGATCCAAGCTTCCTTGGTGGATTCCAAGTTATATTGGCTTAGTCGTGTACTAGACAATTGATCCGTACTTCCACACCGCATCAGTTGGTATAGTTTGATCTTTACTACTAAATTTCCTGTGTTGATTTGTATGATTTACTTTTGATAATTTAGCATGATTAAAGCTAGATATTCAATGTTATGATTCTAGTACGCTTGTATGAAGTTAGGACATCAACTAGGCTAATGAATGACAAGAAAAGAGAGAACAAAAATTTTAAAAGTCAACCTAAAGATTTTCCCCCAACTGTCAGAAAAGAGACTACCAATGCAAAGTATTACAACTCAAAACAATCCAAATTCCATGGGAGAAAGGCAGCTAGTAACACTTCTAGAGCAAATGGTGATAGTCATTGTCATTTTTACTTCTTCATGATAGGCAGCATGTCGAAGCGGAAGTAACAAACTAAATCGTACTATGACGAATTTAAGTGAAAACGTGGAATTTTCCACAAGTTGAGATCAAATCTCATTTTTATTGATATTAATAATAATAATCAAGTGTACCTCAAATTACAACTTAGAGAAATATTTATACTAGAAAAGAAACTCTAAAACGAGTAGAAAATGAAAACTAAACTAAATAAGGAAATATCGTAAATTATGCGGAATAATATAAAAGTACCACGTAAATCCCTTAAACTTACGAATTTGGGCTCAAACCCTGTTGTTACAAAGGAAAAAATCTCATTTTTGTGTAGGGCACATAATTCCCTTTTCAAAAATATATTATGGGCCCCGTAACTCCCCCTGAATTGAAAATTATGAGCCTTCAAAACTCTACTGTTAAACATTGCCCCTACATCAAATATTGAGGTACAATCAATAATCGTCTTCTGCAGCCCTTTTCTTTTTCAAACTTCTTATTTGATTATTGAAAGAAATTGAACTCAAATTGAATTGCTTGATATGACTAATTTGTTTAGAGAAGGGGATTCTAAAAATCTTTTATCCATCTTTTATAATGGCTGTCAATAACTACCACTAACTATCCATAATTGTCAGATTCCTTAATTTTCTCCACTATTCCACTACTTATTGTCATTAACTGTCATATCCTTATGTATCAATAACTGATAGCAACTACTTTCCAAATACATTCAAGTGCCTCCATTTTATGTGCCCCTCTAATCAGTCACAACTTTACAAAGTCCAAGTCTTCTCCAAATAAATACTAGAATAATCTTTGATAGCAATTGAGTTTTACAAGAGTTATCATGTACTGCCTAAAAGGTTGCCAATAAATTACGCATTGGAAATTTAAAATGTTTATAAACAAGCTACCAATGATCAATTAATTTATCATGCATATAGACAAAGAAATGTGATTCACAATTGGGGTTTGGAACAAGTCAAAGAATTGGTTAAATAATAAAATCCCAACAGAATTGGAAAAACCTAAAAGCCTAGCATACCATATGTTCAACAAAGACCATTATACCTGTTAATGCAAAAATCTGCACAACTCACACGTCAGTAGTTGGGGTCCAAGCTGTGACATAAATAGCAAAACTTTGACTCCTCCATGGGTTGACTCTAGGGAGGTCCCTGTGAGGTCTTCCCTCGTTTGTGCCACCAGTCATGTTGACCAAACATGTCATTTTCGTTCATTCAAAATACCAATTAGCCTACCTAGCACCCCAATTTCATACAATTATGGTAGAATAATAAAATTAAGTAACAAACTTCTTTAATGCCAACACTACGCAAAGTAAAGCACAAATAGGTATGATTCATAATTAGAATTTAGGATATAGGGTTTATAGTTTAGAATTTAGTATTTAAATTATTATTTTTTCAAAATCTATTATATCATAACATTATGAACACCAAAATACTCAATCCCACATTTTAATATAATTTTGATAGAGAATTGAAGCCAAAAATTGAAGCTCCCCCATTCCCCAAGTAAACGGTTTAGTTATTCAATATATTAAACCTTAGGACAATTGACAAATTTTTGTCGAGATGTATTTCACCATCGAATCGTGGGGAGGTCCAGTGTTAAATAACACTGTACCCCCTCCAGTGGAGGACTTAAAGAATCCCAATTCGTTTCATTTTTTCATTTTTTATTTTTTTAATGAAACTCCAATTCGTTTCAAGTCTTGATAATAAAATCCTTCAAATAGACTACTTTGTATAAAATAAAATCAATAAACTTCTTTGAACATATTTCCTATATAATATTTTTAAAGAGGAGAAGCCCAGTCCGTCTACAAAGGCCCAATCTAAGGCTCACACCTAACAAGACCAGCTCAACTATTTCTGTAACCATCTTTAGTTTAGTTCAAACCTATATTAAGTCTCAACGGCTCTCTAGTCAGTTCGCACAGTCTTTGTGCAGTCCTCTCTGTACCTATGTCAGTGTTTTCCAACCGTTACCTCTGTTATCAATCCTTTCTATATATGCTCTGTAATATCAATTGTTTCAATTAATGAAAATCATCTCTTCATCTTCTTTATGGTATCGGAGCTTTCACGGCTTCGATACCATAAAGAAGATGAAGAGATGATTTTACCAAATTTTATTTCCTGGAGGCTGCAAATTGTTTCTCTTCTAAGAGCGTATAACTTACTTGGATATGTTGATGGGACAAATCCATGTCCCCCTGCACCTGAGGCAACCTCCACTTCTACTTCTGAGGTTTCATCCTCTACTGCCTCTGTAGCAACTTTGCATCAGACTTGGCTCAGCCAAGATCATTTTATTCTCCACGCAATTGTTGCCTCTATTGATGGAGCGATATTGCCTCTTATCGGTGAAGTTACCCGCAGTGCTGCTGTCTGGGATAAAGTTCATAAATTGTATGCAAATACATCATGCTCGCGTATTATTCAACTCAAGTCACAGCTTTCACGCTGTCTCAAAGGTGACGAAACAATGACCGACTACTTACAAGATGTCCGCCTCCTTGTTGATGAACTCACTCTGGTTGGTCAGCCAGTCGCTCAAGACGGCCTTACTCTTTATATTTTGGATGGTTTGGGTCACGAATATGCTGGTATAGTCGGCTCTATTCGCACTCGTGAAACATCTTTCAGTTTTGAAGAGCTGAAGGATGTCTTAGTGGCCCAAGAAGGCTTTCTTCAACATCTTCTTCCTGTTCACTCGACCTCTATTGCCACTGCCAATTTTCACCAGAAAAGACCACCCTCAAATAATTCTTCAGGCAGTGGTAACTCAAACTGGCAAGGCTCTAAGTATAATCAAAACTGGACAGGCTCCCGACCTCCATTTAATCAGCATCATGCGAATCGTGGTCGTGGCAAACCACGTCTCATCTGTCAATTATGCGATATCCCTGGCCATCCAGCTTCTAAATGCAGAAAATTTCGAATCTCTGCAGCTCCTCCCCCTGCCTCTGCCAACTATGCTTCCACTACGGCTCCTTCATCTCACAATATCTACTCTCCTGCTCAGACTTGGCTAATGGACTCGGGCGCGAGCCACAACATGACTCACACTCTTAACAATCTTTCAACTCACTCTGAGTGTGATGGTTGTGATGAAGTTCATGTTGGTGATGGCACAGGTTTGAAAATCACACACATTGGCACCACTCAATTGCACACTACTACACGACCCATTCATGTCACTAATACTTTATGTGTTCCTTTCTTACAAAAGAATCTCTTATCTGTTCATGAGATAACTAAAAACAATAATGTGTCAATTGAATTTTTCCATTCTTCTTGTGTGATTAAGGATCGAGTTTCGGGGGAAGCAATGGCTTGGGGGCATTGCACTGATGGCTTATACCATTTTCAACCACATCAAATGTCATGTTTTGCTGTCTCTACTGGATCACCAGGCATTAAGACAAGCACTGAAGGATGGCATCACAGATTGGGCCATCCCAATCTTAAACTTTTTACTACTATGATGCATTCTGTTAAATTGCCTTGTACTAATATTGCATCTATTTCTAAATTTACTTGTGAATCATGCAATATGAATAAAAGCCATAGGCAACCTTTTGGTACATCCAGTATTACCAGTGATTCTCCTTTACATATTCTATATAGCGACGTATGGGGACCAGCTCCTGTAAACTCCATTGATAATTTTCGATATTATGTGATTTTTGTTGATTATTACACTAACTATACATGGTTGTTCCCTTTACAGCATAAATCTGAAGTTCACTCTGTCTTCATACAGTTTAAAAGTCTGGTGGAAAAACAATTTCAACACAAGATACGATCTTTATACAAGGACAATGGTGGGGAATACCAGAAAATACACTCATATTGGACTCAAGAGGGCATCAGCTGGTTTACATCTCCACCCCACTCCCCTCAACATGTAGCCTTGGCCGAACGCAAGCATCGACATTTAACAGAAACTGCCCGCACACTTCTACACCATGCTAATCTCCCTCTATCCTTTTGGACATATGCATTTCAGACTGCTACTTTTCTTATCAATCGCATGCCTCTGACTTCCACCACTCCCACCACTCCATTTGAGCTTTTATTTCATCAAAAGCCTAACTACCTTAAATTACGCACTTTTGGTTGCAAATGCTATCCTTGGCTGCGGCCCTATACAACAAACAAACTACAACCTAGATCCAAAGCCTGCCTCTTTGTTGGATATTCTACTTCTCAAAGTGCCTATAAGTGTTTTGATCCTACTACCTGTCGTCTTTACATCTCGCGACATGTTGTGTTTCATGAAAATGACTTCCCTTCCTTTGTCCATTTTCCCAATCCTTCTGTTCCACCAATCGCAGCTTCCTCTATTCCCGCCTCTTTGATTGTTATATCTCCCCCCAATCCATCACCGTCCTCCTCTCCAGCAATGTCCGCCCCTAGCTCACAATCTTCCCTTCCCATCAATTCGCTTCCTACTGATGCACCTTCCTCTACTCCTGACAACTCTAATCCTTCTCTCCCATTCTCCCATCCAGTTGTCACCACTACCACTTCACCATCTCCTCCTCCTGAACATCGCAGTCACCAAATGACTACTCGCTCCATGAATAACATTTTCAAACCTAAGAATATTCATATGACTACCCTACACCCTTTACCTGAAGCTCCCGAACCTCACACCGTTGCAGCAGCCCTCTCCAATCCTCACTGGCAGAAAGCTATGCAACAAGAGTTTGATGCCTTAATTCACCATCAAACCTGGCAATTGGTTCCTCCATCCGCTGAACACAAACCGATTGGTTCCAAGTGGATCTTTCGCATCAAGCGCCATCCCAATGGCACAGTTGCCCGTTACAAAGCGCGCCTTGTAGCACAAGGCTTCGCTCAACGTCCCGGCATTGACTACACCAATACATTCAGTCCTGTGATTCGTCCTGCAACTATCAAAATTGTCTTAAGTATTGCTATCTCCTGCCAGTGGTCCATTAAACACTTAGACATCAATAATGCTTTCCTAAATGGGATTCTTCAAGAACAAGTGTACATGAAACAACCAAAAGGGTTCGAAGATCCCACACATCCCCATCATCTGTGCAAACTCCGTAAATCTATCTACGGACTTAAGCAGGCTCCTTGAGCGTGGTACACAGCCTTAAGCGGATGCCTTCAGCAACGTGGGTTTATCAACTCACTTGCTGATCCTTCTCTGTTTATTTTACAAGAGTCTCATCAAATTATGTACATACTTGTTTATGTTGACGACCTTATACTTACAGGTTCTTCTCTTACTCTAATTAACAGAATTGCTACAGCTCTGGCTGCCAAATTCTCACTGAAGGATCTAGGCGATCTTTCATACTTCCTTGGAGTTGAAGTCTTACCGACACCAACTGGTTTATTTCTCTCTCAACAAAAATACACTCGTGACATTCTTGAACGTGCTGGAATGGAGGGCGCTAAATCAGTCCACACCCCTCTACCTGCACACTTCTCAGTCAGTGCTGATGATGGAACCCTTCTGTCTGATCCTTCCATCTACCGTCAACTTATTGGCTCTTTGCAATATCTTAGCCTCACACGTCCCGATGTATGTTTCGCAGTCAATCGTCTTGCTCAATTCATGAGCAAACCCACAGACGTTCATTGGTCTCTTCTCAAGAGACTCTTACGGTTTCTGAAGGGCACCATCACTCATGGCATCACTCTCACCAAATCTCACAATCTCCAACTTAATGCTTACTCTGACTCAAATCTTCAACTTCATGGTTACTCCGACTCCGACTGGGCCGGCAATCCCGATGATCGTAGCTCTACTTCAGCGTACATCATCTTTTTCGGCAATAACCCCATCTCTTGGAGATCTCAAAAGCAGCGTGCCATCACTCGATCATCAACGGAGGCCGAGTATCGATCGCTTGCTAGCACTGCCTCTGAGGTTGCTTGGCTCCGGCATCTTCTCACCGACCTTCGCTGGAAACTTCCTCAACCACCTACACTTTATTGTGACAATCAGGGAGCTACTAATCTCAGCCAAAATCCAGTTCTCCACTCACGTATGAAGCACATCGCGGTTGACATTCACTTTGTTCGTTCTCTGGTTCATCAAGGTATCATCACGGTCCGACAAATCTCCACCGAACATCAGCTGGCTGACCTTCTAACCAAGTCTTTATTACGCCATCGTTTTGAACATCTAAGCTCCAAGATTGGAGTGACTTCCAGCCTCTCCATCTTGAGGGGGTGTAAAGAGGAGAAGCCTAGTCCGTCTACAAAGGCCCAATCTAAGGCCCACACTTAACAAGACCAGCTCAACTATTTCTGTAACCATCTTTAGTTTAGTTCAAACCTATATTAAGTCTCAACGGCTCTCTAGTCAGTTTGCACAGTCTTTGTGCAGTCCTCTCTGTACCTATGTCAGTGTTTTCCAACTGTTACCTCTGTTATCAATCCTTTCTATATATGCTCTGTAATATCAATTGTTTCAATTAATGAAAATCATCTCTTCATCTTCTTTAATTTTCACTTCACGTCATTAAAGAGATTTACAAATAAGTTTCTCAATTTCACCCATCAAACACACCGTCATTTCACAAAAGATGAAAAGTTTCCAGCACGCATGAAACAATTCAGGCCTAGACTACCCTTATTTTTCTGAGCAATCAAACAACCACACTCATTGAAAAATCAACACAATTCTTCTGGCCATTCTCCCTCTCTCCGGAGACTCCATCAACGATCGATAACCACAGCTGACTCTAAATATATAGATAGACAACGATGATAGTGGTTGTGTTGAATTTCAGAGGGAAAGAATCTATTAATTTGTTGAATAAGTTAGAATTTGATTATACAAACCTAGCATAAATAAAAGAGAAGAAGAGAAAGTTGTTGGATATATAAATGTTATAATGAAACAAAGTTGAAATGTCAAGTTAAGACTATAACATATATTTGAATTTTAATAACAATTTGTAGTGCAAACACTTATTTAATACAAATAGTCCAATCAAGCATAAATAACACAAATATTTTGTATTGAAATAAACATACAAATTGATGCACCTTTAGACTCAAATAGATTAAATATTACCACAATATACCGATCAATTGAAGAACCGGATGAGTTGATTTGTGTAGTTGTCGAACAACAAGTAAACAACAAGGAAGAGAGAGGTACGGTATGCACCGAATCTCCTTAAAGTGAATTTGCCCCTACCACGTGGTGTCCAACAATGCCGAGCAATCACCTCTCAAGATACAACGCTCCTTCACTACCATGTTAATGACACTCAAAAACAGGTGGTTCAAAACGAACCAAGTAAGAACTAACACTCTCAGACTAGATAATAGAATAGAATTTTGGCAGAGTAACAATAGGGGAGAAGCAGAAGAATTTCGTGGCGACAGAGAAGAAAAATTTTCATGTCTATGAAATGAAGCTACAGGTCTCCCAGAAAAATCAGAGAGTGGTTGATGATTTTCTGGGCACACCTCTTGACCAGGAACTGCCGCCCACCACACGCGACCGAATCGAACCGAGCCGGCCGAACGGACGGCGGCACATGTGTGTTTTTTATCAAAGCCCATAATGGGGAGCGTCTCCCTGCTAAAAAAGCTTGGGTGTTCTTGGTCCCAAAGTCTTACTACAAAGCTTGAGCCTATAAACATCATAGCCAAATTGTATTTTTCCAATGTGGTATTCTCACACACACACTTATTGCACTTTGTTCACCATGCTCATCATGGTCACTTTGGAATATTTTTACATTCAACCAAAAAATGATTTGGTCACACTAATTGCTCCAATTCATTTTCTTTATAACAATGATTAATTATCCATAAATTTCATTCAATAAATATTATTGAGTTTTTAATTAATAATGGTCAAACTATGGTTGACTATCATTTTTTGTTGCCTATCATTTTTTTTAACGAAAGTGAGAGATAGAGCGGAAGAGAAACGAGAGATGAAAGAGTGAGAGAGCTATTTTAATTACAAATTTGCCATCCCTGCAAAATATTATAAAATAACATTTTTTTTATATTTTTTTGTGTTTTGTGTTTTTTTAACACCGGACCTCCCCCGGATCCTTCAGCTTCTCCTATATGCAAGATATCAAATTTTTGTTTATCCGTCTCCACTCTCTAATGGACTAACCCATGTTTACTCATCCTTTCCCCCTTGATGCTCTGCCCGGCCCGACATTGGTGCTCCGGGGGCGTCTTCTTTTTTAGTGTCCATTCTCGTATTTCGAAAAAAATAATAATAATAAAAGCGAGATGAAAGAAATTATTGCATTGCATATTAAACTTTAAATCCTCAGTACAGAGGTGGTATCACGACCATCCGAATAAACATATGCAAGAAATTACAAAAACAAAAGACCCCAAAAAATATCTCAAAAAAATAAAGAACATTAAACACACTCCCGACCGACCCATTGTTTAACATATCTTATTCTTGTTGGATTTCTTAGCCAAGACAAAATTTTTCCAGTAAGTAGTGATTTCCCTCTGAGTCTCCAAGCTAGTTTTCTTGACGACCGTACCATTCTTTCCATTCTCTTGATGAGCAGCACTCATTTTGGCATTAATCCTTGCGGGGAGTGTGTCAAGCTCATGGAGCACCTTTGTGATGTCAAGCACAAGCCTTTCAGCAAGGGTGCGCGAGAAGTCCTCTCTAATCACAACACGCAGCACCGTCACATGCTGAGCGTCTGCTGGCATGGTGTAGGCAGGCACGATCCACCCGAATCGGCGCAGTGTCTCTGCTACCTCAAATTCATCGTGGCGGCTGTTGTCCTTGAGAGAGAATGCCACCAGTGGAACACCGTTGTCCTTTGACACAATGTTGAATCGCCCTGTCTTCTCCAATCCTTCCTTGAGCACAATCATGTTATCATGGCAGTTCTCAATCACATTCCGGTACCCCTGTTTCACATATTTGTTAAGCTAATTAGTGTTGGTTTGAAATCACAATGAGATTTGTACTTCCTGGGATTTATTTTTTGGCAACGAAGGTGTTTGAAGATTTGCCCCAATAAAGATTTCCAACAAGGTCTTACCTCAAAACCTAAGCGGATGAGCTGGTAATACTGGGCAATGATTTGACTGGAACCTGCAAATTAAGGACCATATCAAAGATTGAACACTTGGTAGGATGGAAGCAGATCTATGAGGAGGTTATTTGATTATGTGTGTTACCTTTGGAGAAGTTGAGGGTGAAGGTGGGTTGATCAGTTCCAAGGTAGTTAATGTGGAAGATGAGTTCTTCAGGCAAGTCTTCTTTGCTCCTCCAAATAGCCCAACCAACTCCAGCATAAACCAAGCCATACTTGTGTCCACTGACATTGATGCTCTTCACCAATGGAAGTCTGAAATCCCATTCAAGCTCTGGGTAGATGAATGGAGCAATGAATCCACCACTTGCTGCATCAACATGAATTGGGGTATCCCATCTGCCAAAATGTGAATTGACACAATTAGCACACTTAAAAGTTCTAGACCTGGAGATGATTTTCAACATTAGTGGGCAGAGTGAATGATTATATACCCTGTTTGCTTGTTCTTTTCTACCAAGAGGTCGTTCAAGAGCTTGACATCTTCGAATTCTCCATTAAGGGTTGATCCTAAGATAGCAGCAACACAAATAGTGTTTTCATCTACCATTTCCACAGCTTTCACAGGGTCCATTACGTAGTAATCTTCTCTCAGCTTCACTTCCTTCAGTTCTACTTCAAAGTACCTGGCAAATTTTTCCCAGCAAACCTGTTTTTGCACATACCCAGAATGTAAACATCACATAAAATTCTGTGGGTTGTGATGAATATCAGTTGAATTGATAACTGGTGTTGTACCTGAACATTGGCTCCAGTAACAATGTTTGGGTTGTCATAGGGCTTCCCTTCAGCCTTTCGCTTGTTCTGCCACTTTCTCTTGAATGCAAGACCAGCAAGCATGATTGCCTCCGACGAACCCACCGTTCCCACACCAACAGCAGCCTCGGATTCTCCCAGCGGAGCGTTGAAGAGATGTGCTATCATGTTGACACATCTATTCTGCATATTCATATCACACAACTTGGTGTGTTAGCCTTACATAACAGATTTCTATACATAAATAACATGTCAGTGTCTAAAGAGACTTGCCTGAAGCTCTGTGGTGACAGGGTACTCATCCATGTCAACATAGTTTTTGTTAACGGAATCCATGATAAGCTTGTCACATTCAGGCTCCATCCAAGTAGTCACAAAGGAAGCCAAGTTCAGCCTTGGCTGCCCATCAAGCATCAGCTCATCGTGTATAATCTGGTACGCCGCCTCCTTCGGTATCGAGTTATCCGGCATCCTGAACCTGCATCAAACAAAATCACATGTTTGAACATCATTAAGAACCGCCACAAAATAAAAAAAAAAAAAAAAAAAACAACAATAAAACAAATTGAATTGGCGAAAACATTACCTGGGTAGTGAGTCTCGGACATAGCGAGAGGCGAAGGTGGAGTGGACGGAGATATCAGACTCTGAAACAATCCTTGAGAGCACCATGGTTAATTGATATTCAAGTAACTCAGAGAAAAGAAACTTAAGAGAGACGATGTCTGAACGAATGCGAGTGAATGAAGAGTTGTGCAAGTAGTTATGCTTCTCTGGGTTGCTTGTAGGGTATTTATAGTGATTAGTGAAGGTGATGGATTGAAGATTTTTCTTGTAATTTAAAGTGAGAACAAGAAGGGAAGGGAACTCGGAACGAAACCAGAAGAATGCTCATGCTTTAACATTTTCAATAATCAAGACCCGTTGCCATAGTGGACCGTTGATCTAATCATGCGGGTCCCCCACTAAATACCCTATTGGTTATGTAATGTTCCTCCAAGTCGGTCTTAAAGAAGCAGCGAACCACCGTCACCGTGTACTCAATTTCATAGGAAGGGCTCTCTCTCGGTCAATACTCAATAGACTTGAGGGGCTTTTAAGGCTTTGTTTGGTAGTAGATAAAAAAAGAAAAAAAAAAAAAAAACAGTTGGTGACAAGCCTATCAGGATGGCCATGCCCCGATCCCAAACAAACCTTAATCTGTGGTTCAATTAGCTCGTGTAATTTACTGATCTATTGGTTCGGTTGGTGCCAATCAAGATGGACCCAATCCAAACAAGCCCTAGTTTGTTTGTGTTCCATTTTTTTTTTGGTTTGGTTGGTTGTTCAATTCTTTGAATAGAAAATGAAAGCTCTAGAACGAGTGAATAATGAAAAAAAAAAGGTGGAGATATTTCAAGTCATTGAATTAATTTGAAGACTAAATTAAGAAAAGAATCCAATTCGATGACCTTTTTAGAAAGGTAGTTAGTTCCTCCCTACCCTTGTCAACAAAAAGACAATGTGCGGATATTTCGATTTACCTATTTATTTTGGGTACATTGACTTACACAAAAATACAATGTGCGGTCATTTTGATTTTTATTTATTTATTTTGAGTATATTGACTTCTACAAAAAGTTGAAATGTTGAAAAAGAAAATGTGGCATAATTCATCAAACATTCAACTCTTACAATGGTTTTATTTTTTACCAATGTAAAACTTTAATGTTCGATGAATTCTATCACAAATAAAGCCTTCTTTGGTTCCGTTTGGTAAAATTTATTTGATGTCAAAATAAGTTAGCTTATAAGCTGTGAAAAATAAATAAGCTTATATGTTGTGAAATAAGTTATTAGGTATTTGGTGAAATTTATACCTGATGCTAAGTCGTGAAAAAAGTCTATGTCTACGTAATTTTAGTTTAAAAGATATTATAGGAAATACACCCGAATAAATCACTATTTGTTATTTCATAATTTTTTATTTTTTAGTAAATTTCTTTATTTTTATTCTAAATATTTTTACTAAACTTAATTTTATGGAGTTAAAATATTTTTTATCCAAATAAAATTTAAATTTAAATTTAAAAAGTTTATAATATTATCTTTTAAGAAAAAAGAAACGAAAAAATAATAAAAAAGAAAAAAAAAAGGACCAAAAAATAAGCTTTAATTGGAAACTTTTATTTTTTTGAAACTTAAGAGAGCTTATAAACTAACTTATCCAAGGTGTTTAGTAGAGCGTTTATCCCCATCTTATAAGCTAGTTTATCAACTTTACCAAATAGACTATCTGTATAGATTTATTTTCAAAAATGATTGGAATATATATGACTAGTTTATAAAAATGACTTCAACCAAAGATGAACGTAGTTGATATTATTTTATTTTTAAACCTGGAAACAATATTAATTTTTACTAGTACTTTACATAAAAAATTAAGAACATGTTCCATGTTCAGGCGTTGAAGCAAGATACATAAAATGATAAATGATGGATCATATGCTGAGCAAATCAAGTGGTGTTGAAGCAAGATATGTAAAATTTTCATATGGTGAGCAAATCAAGTGGTGGCATTTGATTCATAATTATCTGAGGTGAGTGTATGGTGAGTATGGTCATGTTTGATATAAAATAACTAGTGAGTATGAGTGTGAGAATTTTAATAGTACAATTTTCATATTATTTTTTTTAAAAAGAATAAAATAATTTTTTATAATAAGGACAAATGAGTTTTTTACACAATAAAACTCATTATACTTTGTGGAGAATAGTCATTCTCACAATTTTATTGAGCTTGACTATTCTCCACGATGGATAATAGAGAGTGGGATGAATTTGAAATTTCACTCTCAAAATTAACTAAATAAGGGAATATGTTAATTCCACCCTCATTTTTCCCTTCTAAATAGCAAAACCAAATGCCCCCGACTATACAGTTCCGCCTTCCCCCACTAGTCTTCTAATAGCGGTATATAAATATTCACGTTGAATACACAGGCACCGACCTCATCTTTAAACCACCCTTGGAACTCCCTAAAAATAATTCATTCCGATGAGAGGAATCAAATGCCCCCTATTTACAGTAGATTGACTATCCAAGATGCTGATTACATCTAACAGCCATTTAGTTATTATTTTTATAAATTATACTATTATAAGTGATGAAATCAAGAAAATAGCTAGGCCACAATTTTTTTATTTTTTTTTTAATTTGAAAGGAGCAACCCATCAAATACACAGTTTAATAGGCTCGGCCTTAAATGATCGATAAATTCGTGGTACATAAATAGTAAATACTTGTGTCTCACATGTACTTGAGGTTCAGGACATTCAGTGTCTATGCTAAAGCTGACCCATTGGATTGTCAGAGAATACGCAAAGCTGCGGTTTTTGAGGAAATGAAATGAGGACGCGGCGAATCCAATTCCCCATTTCTGAATTCCAACCTACTATCACGCTCACGCGTTTTCTTTTGTCCTTTTGTTTGGATGAATTACTTTGATTGGGGAAATTAAAATATTCTACAGTCCAAAAACAAGACTTTCTTTTTTTGAAAAGAAAAGAAAAAACAAGACCTATTCAAAGTTGCACATGTCTAGTTGCTTGGTCAAGAGGAAACACAATAACTTGAAATATCATGTCAACTGTCATTTCTCAAAGCTCTGTGATATATGAAAATTATTTCATAATTATGAGTTAACTACTGCAATAACGTTGAGTCTTTGCAACGCTTATATGTTAACATTCCCATGGCAAAGCACGATCGATAGGAAGATGGAGAGATGCCGCTTGTACATTAATGAATAGGCTAATTGTCAATGTCTTTGAGAAGCAATGGGAAATTAGGAAATTAATATAAAATTTAACTTTTTATCATTTTCACCAATGCACAAACTCAGTTGCTTTTTTTTTTTTTTTTTTATACGCAGCAAATATATCGACAGAACAAGACAAAACAACAGGGCATCAATATGGATCACCTTTACCAAGGACAAAAATACAAGAAGAAAACAACTAAATACTAAAATACTAGAAGTGGCAGTAGTAGGATATAGATTAGAGCCAGAGTATGGAATCAAAGGTCATTCTTATCTCTTCTTTAGCAAGCAAATCAGCTATAGACAGTGGCAGAACCAGGATTTTGATTTACTCTGGGCTGAATTTAAAAGTGACAGGGTTTGGGGCAGCGCCTCGAAAAATTTTTAGAACTTCAATAAAGTCTCAAAATGATAAGATTTAACATGCCTTTCAAGATGTAAAAATAAGAGCATGCTATTACAAATATGCAGGGATACACTATAATAACTAACTACCAACTCAAATACTAGCAAAATGACACCTACTAGGAAAATAGGACTCTTCGATCATTTGAAGAAGCAAAGGTATCTATTATCGAATCTGTATTGATAGTTTCTGCGATTTCTCTTTCGATGAAGACAACCAATGAATCGTTCAAATACTCATTTTCCATCTTGTTACGAAGATCACTTTTGATGAATTTCATAGCTGAAAATGCACGTTCTGTAGTTGCCGTGGAAACAGGAAGAGTCAAAATGAGACGAATCAACCTGTCGATTAAATTATAAGACCCTGCCTTGTTTGTTTCTACTAACCCACGACACAATTCTGAAATTGTTGACATATTCTGAAACTTCTCATGGCAAACCACATCAAGTCAATAATGATCTAACTGACATTTCAAAAGATATATGTCTTGTCCGCTAAAGTCAGCTGGATAAAACTTCTCAGCAAGTAAAAGAATGCGATCATGATCAAAACCTTTGAAGTTGTCCCTAGGATCTAAAGCAGAGCTGAGCATAAGCAGTTCCATTGACTCTTCATTGAATCTAATACGTAACTCATCCAATATATAATCAACCGTAGCTTTAAAGATGTCAATGCAATAGTGATGTTGAACTGTGATATCATCATTCTGTTGGCAATAACATCCTGTAGCTTCTTTGTACCGAGTGCTCATATCAGGTATATCAATATCAAACTTCAAGCAAATTGATTTCACATGCCCAAGGAGATGATCAAAACCTTCTTCTCGCAGTGTTCGAAGTAATTCTTTTGTCGTTGAGACCAAATTCATTGCATTCAAAATATCCAAAGATTTTTGCTGCAAAGTTCGACAAAGCATATCCGAAATCCCCATAATCTTGTGCATAAGATGCAATATGAATATAAAATCAAAGGACTTCATTGACATTAAACAACCACCAGCTTCCCCACAAATTTTATTTGTAGCTCCTTCTTTAACCAAAGATCGAAGCACAATAATAGTTGCACCATACATATCTATCAAACTACAAATGGAGTCAAAATGTGAGCTCCATCGAGTGGTACCAGCTCTATGCAAAGTACCAATCTGATTAGCCCCTTTACCGGTCTCACGTTCACCACTAGCTATGTCACATTCAATCTCAGAAGCTTGGGTAGATCGTAACTCGATATGCCGCTTAGGAGAAGCACTAACAAGATTGACAATGCAAGTCAATTTTGAAAAGAATAGCCAAACTGAAATCTCTTTCTCGGCAGCTGCAACTAAAGCAAGTTGTAGACGATGAGCAAAACAATGAACATAGTATGCATACTCACAATCACTGCGAAATAAAGCTTGCAATCCGTTCCATGCACCACGCATATTGCTGGCACCATCATATCCCTGACCTCGTAAATCTTTGATGTGCAAATTGTGTCGAGTGAGAACTTGTGACATTTGATTCTTTAGAGTTAAAGCACAAGTATCTTCAACATGCACAATCTCAAAAAATCGTTCTTGTAAGTATCCGTGAATATCCACAAATCTCAGAATAATCGCCATTTGTTCTCTATTCGATACATCCTTTGCTTCATCAATACAAAACCTTGCATTCCCAACTTCCTCACGAATTTTGTTTCTCACTTTTGTGGATAGGATATGCAAAATATCCTTTTGGATCAAGTGAGACGTATATTTTGCATTCCCTGGGGCCTTTTCTAAGACAACATCATCAATCTCAACATTCAACTTTCCCAACAAACTAATCAACTCAACTAGATTACCACGGTTCTTTGATGTTAAAGATTCATCATGACCTCTCAAAGCGCATCCTTGTAAAGTAAGCCACCGAACACTATCAATGGTAGTCTTAAGACATAACCGATTTTTCTTAACATTTTCCAAACTTTGAACATTCATGACTTTATCGATGTGCCGAGATATATTCTTCAATGCCTCAACATTTCTCACTGCATTATTGTGTGGGGAAGTAGGACCTCCCATATGTGCTAAGAATACACATTTGGCCCCATTGTTCACTCTCTTCCAACTATTGAAACCATTAACGGTAAAAGCAGGATGTAGAGGTTCGCTATCTTGAAAAACGAAGCACGGAAAGCAAAATGCTGCATCCTTTGAAATAGAGTACTCTAACCATGGAAATTTTATGAACCAACTTTGTTGAAATCATCGGTTTTGACCTCCGCTTTTAGTCCTCGGATAGTTGGCCAAGACAGGTTGATTTGGTCCCCATTTGATATAAGCACGTCTAACTTCATCTTTATTATAAACTGGATGACTCCATATTGGAATACGTAGTCCAGGATCTCATTCAAGATCATTCTCATCAAATGCAATCCTTGAAACCTTGGCTTGAGGTTGAGATTCTGTAATAGTCATAGGAATATCAACACTTGTTGATGTTTCTTCTCCACGTTTCTTGTTGAAGAAGGAGATAATAGTCTTCCCTTTTTTCCGTCCTTGATTTTCCATCCTAATAAAATAGAAAGTAACAAGAAACAAGTAAACAACCATTGTGATTTTGTGAATTAAAAAAAGCTCAAAGACTGCCCAAGAATTGCTTGTTACAAGTAAACAACCATTGTGATTTTGTGAATTAAAAAAAAAAACCCAAAGACTGCCCAAGGATTGCATTTGAAGAGAAATTGAGAATGATCTTGAAACAACTATTGTGATTATGTGAAATAAAGACCTAATTATCATATTCAACTTTCAAGTCAGGCGAAACGAGTTGCAAAGTATGCCAGTATTTCGAAATCACTCAAATCAGTGAGGGGCCGAGATGAGGGCAATACCTACTTCTAGAGACAAAATCGAAGATCTGGACAGTTGGAGACTTGGAGCCTGTACTCTAGAGAAACACAGAAGCTGGACGACTGGAGCTTGGCCCTGGAGAATCAATGAATCATAGATGTTGGACGGCTGGTCCTAGAGACAGAGTTGAAGAAACGAAGAAATTCTTCTCGTCGGCGTCGGCGTCGGCGTCTCAAGTCTTGAAGAGATTAGTTGAGACAATGACGAAGGTGTGGTGTGAATAGGAATTCAGAATTGGGAACCAAATCTAACTCTTTTGGGCTAGCCCACCTTAGTGACATAATGTCTTGGTAGACTAAGTTAATGGGCTTAAGTATATTTGCTAAATTTCTTTTATTTTTTTCACACGGGCTCAAGCCCACCTTAGCCCACCTATAGATCCGCCTCTGGCTATAGAATTTCCATCCCTTCGAATGTGCTGTATTGTTAGGTTGCGAATCTGTGACTTAACGAAAGCAACGGTGTTTGGAAGTTGTGCAAGTTTCCAGGGGGTTTCGCATTGCTCAGTAACCCACTTGAAAGCATTTAGGGAGTCTCTTTCCAATTCCACTTCATTTGATTTACATATCCCCGGACTACACGAGAACAAACAAACAAACTGGCCATGTTTATATTGGCATACGTTAATATATTTATTAGGACAAAATTTGAATCTCTTCTTATTTTAGTAATAATAATAACAAAAAATGACATAAAAAATATAATCCTAAAGACTTGAATTTCTGCAAAATTTGAGTCCCTTCTTATTTTACTACTACTAATAATAATATAAAAAAAATGACTTTGTAAAAAAATAGGTAGTGTGATGATATTATATATTCGCCCGCGAATGGTGGAATCATTGCCTTTAAAATATAAACTGAGGCGTTGTGAATATGTTGACTTGGGTCAATTTTACATGGATGACCAACATATACTTTAGAAATGGATACATAACCAACTTATTTAAACACTTGTCTACAATAATGGAAAGCTGACAAGTTGATAATTAAGTCAAGTGTTTGAAATGTCATTATGATTGCTAGCTAGTTTGATCAACTTGCGAATTTATGTTTGTGTATCAACTGGTTTGAAGGTGATATATGACCTGCACCCAAAAGTGACGATCAAACTACCCAAGTGTAGAATGGTCATCAAATAATAAATCCGGAATATTCGGAGTCGAACCACAAAGAAAATTTTTTAAATCAGATGGATGTGATGCAAAACCTATTAGCAGAGCGTATCACAATTAACATAGAATTTTGCATAGAAATTTAAAACCAACCGATGACTCGATAACATGCGAAATTGTATCAAAACAAGGATTTAAGAAAACTATGAGCGAAAACAACGTAGTCCCTAATCCATCTCGATATACACACAGTTCTCATGTTCAATGCAACAAACACGCGATCACACAAGTTCCTTTAGAAAAGTGGTTTTGACGACTTCAATACAAACATGGAAAGACATCGGATTCATTAATTTACAATAAAACTTAAGAGTTGCTCACTTACGTTTCAATAAAAAGACCTAGCCTAGCAAACATCCTAGTTGCACACTCAAAAATCAATGCACCATAACATTATCACATTCATTCCATAAGTACCAAACAATTCTCAATCAAGACTCATATAATCACCAATCATACAATCAATGAAATTAATAATTGAGTTCTGAAAAATTTCATACAAACATGCTAAGATATCGAATCGTAAGATTATCGATGAAAGTTTAGAATACAACACACCAAATATTATGAATTAATGTTCACAACGACTTGGCTTAGTTGTCAAACTAGTTTCACACTCCAAATCTCTTAATCACAACATTAACATGCTCGCTTATAACTACCCAATCCGAAACCATCAATCAATCCCAAAAAAAATCGAAAGATTTAGAACGACAAACCTTACCTTTAACAATCAAACTTTACACCTACCATTCAGAGATTAGAGACTAGAAAAAATAATTAACTACTCATGATTTTGTGATAAATAATAATTTTATTGATTGAAATCAGTTCTCACAAGAATCAATGAGAAGAAACCAGAAAAATCTATGAAAGCTTGAGAGAAAACTGTTTTACAAATGCAGGGCTAACCACGAAAGTAACTGTTTATAACCATCGCACTAGGGTTGTAAACTCTCTCCTAACTCTAAAAAGTCCTATCTACTCTTACATAAATGAGCCCTAAAAGGTTACATGTTTTATTTTCCAAATTTCTTTGTAAAACACTATTCATGGGTCTGGTGTTCACGACACCCTATTCGAACGACACTCTTAAGGTGTCTGGAAGACCTTCTAAAACCTGTCTACTGCAATCTTCCTCATTGTCCAGACGAGCTTCACTATCTGGAAATTCTGACATATCTTTTGTGTTCGGACGGGACATCTGGGGTGTCCGGACATGAGGCTTTTCTAACTCAGTTTTGTAACACTTCATGACTGATCTACAACTGGTCTTTATTGGAACCTGTTCGGATAGTCAATAATAGGTGTCTGGATAGATATTCTGCTGCCTAACTTGTCAGCTACAAAATTCACTCCAAAACTGCTTGTTTTGTCTCTTTTTTTGCAAAACGAAAGGAAACCGCATGTAAGAGTGAAATTATGCTAAAACACGCACAAATGCATTAACTAAATATTAGAATACCCTAATCAAAAGACATTGAAACCTCAATTTAGAGGTCCAATCACACCCCCCCAACTTAGACGTTGCTAGTCCCTAGCAATGCAAACATATTCTAAACAAATAAAGTTAAACCTAACTCACTTTTGTAGGCCTCACAATTGCATTTAGCGCATTTAACAAGCCTTTAAATCCTTAGGTCACCCTAGTGGATGATTTGTAGTCTCGTGAGGTTTTATTAGAGTGATACCCACAAAAATTTTTCAAGGAATCCACATTTACTTTGAAAACACAACTAAAGATTCTTGAGTTCAAATAAGCAACAGATGAAGCTAATCATCAAAAGATGATCAAGAACACTTTATAAAAAAAATGTAAGTGCAATCAAACGAGTATACTTAGCAAATTCACATCCCCATATTGCATACATAAACATTAAAAACATTGTGATAGGTGAATGACCCACACAATTGAATAAAAAACAAAGTTCATGAAAGAAAATTTAAGATGTACATAGCTTTGGGGAAAGAAAATCACCTACACGAGTGACTTTAGCATTCATCAACATACTTGCTCACCATCGAATTGAACTCATCATTAGGTAAATGGGTTGTACGTGGTTAGGAGACAAGGTGGGTAAAATTTTGGATCTAGGTAACACGTCACAAATTTAAATTCAAAACTTGAGCTTCTGTCTCATTTTGTTATCACTTTTTCACGCACCCCCACATAAACATATCACTTCCTCAACTTTGAGCACACTGGGACTAAGCAATTTGTGTTTCTCGTCTATTCTTTTTTTTTTCTTTTTCTTGTATTTTTCTGCAATAGTTTTTTCTTCCGTTGATATATATAGCTATTCGAACAGAATAATGCTCCATTTCGATGAGTTCAGTTTTGCATATATTTCTCTTAATTGTTATTTCAATTAAATGCCTCACACAAGGATTTTTACATGTTCCAAGGAAAACTAGACATTTAAGCTCAAAACTAGGTAGTAGCTCACGAAAAGAATAGGCTAGGTTCAAAAACACTCCCCTAGTCAGTCGTTCAATTTTATATTCACAAGCAAGAGATAAAGATCTAAAAGTCATACTTCTTAGTAATTAATTGTAGTGTATCAAAGCTATCGAAAGAGTACGCTCAAAGAATAATCATGAGAAACATAAAAAATCACCCAAATCTCAAAATATGTCAATAACGAATGGCTTAAAAAAAGAGTAGGGTAATAAGGATTTTAAAGAAAAAGTAACACGACTCATTCATGCAAATGCTTCAAAACTAAGAGACTTGATTCAAAATAGATTTCAATCAACCCAAGAAAGATCAATCAAACTCATCCCATTCAATCACATGCATTGATCCGCAAAAGAAATCAAAGAATCTACATTACACTTGTAAATTCAAACAAGAATGCGAAATTGAAAAGGTTGGATCCCTTAGTCATCTACCCTTCCATTTCATAGGGTTAAACTATCTATTTCTTTATCAAAGAAATAAAAGCATAAATTGCTAGGAGATAGAGTGTAGAAATCATACCATACTATGATATTAGCACAATTTGAAATAGATAAAACTAACCAAATATTCGAGTATACAATGAAATCCGTGTATGCAATCCAAAATAGTCAATTAGACAAGAAATAACAAGTAAAACAGGGGTCATAGAATTTTACAGAACACGTATATAAAAAACACATCAAATAACCAAACAATCTATGCCTAAACTCCTTAGAAAACTACTTAGGAGTCTACTGGTCAAGTGGTGGTGGTGGTGCAGAAGATGTGGATGGAGCTTGTGGAAACCTAAAAACCAAAGACTAATGGGAGGATGTAAATCTCTCCTTGCTGCTGAACTATCTACTGTAACCTATTATCCATATGTAGCTGCCTGTAGGCAACCTGAGATATAATCTCCTCCTGTCTTTGCTCCATATGATGCAGGCTGGCATCCATACCTGTGTGAAGCCCTTGCATTATATCCACAATCCACTGATATTTGGGTTGCTCTACCGATGGAAGACCCTGATCTGTATAATATATGTCAGTTGATGTTCATTCGCTGATAGAGGTATATTTAAGGCTGCCCATGCCATGGCCATGGAAACATAATTGATTGGCCCTAGCGGCCTTCGAATGTCCAAATTTAGCCTAGATCTAGGATGTCCAACAAGCTGAGTGATATAAACTCCAAAAGGTAAGCTCGTTTGAGCCCCACTAGTTCGTCGATAGGTATTGAATAACTGATGAAAAATAGTGCTCCTCGTGTCAACCATCAGCCCACTACGTATGGCATACAACAATTTGGCTCTCTCTACGCTCACATCAAAAGTTCCACACAGTCGAAGAAGATTGCTACACGAAGACTTATATAATGGCATGTGGTGCCACTTTAGGAAGCCCTTTTTGACTGAGCGACCTATCCAATCCACATTTAGTAAGCACACCTCATCCACAACAACTCTCGAATCAAAAGCTTCACTTCCATATGAGTACTTCGCCTCACCCTCAAACTCGGGTAAATCGAAGAATTGACCAATGGACTACATAGTCACTACAACCTTCTTCCCTCTAACTCTCTTCACTATCCTGCTATTAGCACCATCCAACTTGGCTTTAGAAATATTTACGAAAAACTCGCACACCAAGTTCTTGTGGCACTTTCCAAAAAAGCGCACTAGTGTAGCCTAACCACGACCCTCAATCTATTGTCTCCACACCAAAGATGGGTACCTAAAATCCTCGAGCACATCAAAGTTATCTATCTAATGTCCATTCTCTCACAATACTAACTGCATTGAGTTTCAAATAATTATCGAAGTCATCCACCTGTCGTGCATGCTAGGAAGGTATTTTATACTATTAAGAATAAAAAAAGCCAAAAACCCATTGCTCAATCTACCAAAAATAGCATAAAATCTACTTGACTTCCAAATGAATATTTTGGGCATCTGAATGGGCCTTGTTATGTATTGCTGCAGCTCCTCTTTCCCTTCTCAATACCAATCGACAAACCCAAAACTATCACAGAAACCAATAAATACAACCAAACTAAATTTGATAATCAATTCTACTCAATCCCCATCTCAAAGAAACCACAAAATTAGGCAAATATCATTACCAATTTCGTTTCACCTGTATGGCCAGTCATAATTCAACAAGAGTTCTCCAAATATGAACATCCGAACACAAAAGTCTTTCAATAAACTCTAATTCTATTTCACCTAAATTTTCAATTCCTTGCTTCAAGCAACTCACATTCAACAAAAATTAAAAGTACAAATCTAACCTCAAAGACTTCTTTCTCTATGTCGATTAGGAACCCTAATGCCTATTTCTTTGCTTGAGATGGTGAACAACCAGTAAAAAAGAGTATTATGATGGCTTGGATGTTTGGAATTGTGAGGGGCGAGTGATTTACGGTAGAGAGAGTTCAGAGGACAGAAAGAGAAACTACTATGCTGAAAGATAAACACATTTGGTGTTTGGTCAATGTAGCTAAATTGTAATGCATTATGAATTGGTTTCTGAATTTGCCCTTCAATCTTTGACAATTATTATCAATATGAAAAAGGATTATACTAGCAAATGACAACACATAATGACTCCTAATTCTCTTATCCTCCTCCAACAACGGCGTAATTTAGCATATGCAAGAATAACCAACTAAAGTGAAAGAAATTGCAGAGATTGGTAGGGAAGTGTGCTCACCGAGATCTTGAGTTCCAAACCACGAGGTGAAGTCGGGTCGAGGTTTTACCTGTTTCGCTACCCAACTTGACCCACCTGTTTTGAAACAAACACAACTTAGCCTCCCTACCCGCTGACATTAAGTCCATATTAACTTGAACCTGAACCAACAATTTGTCAGAGCAAACCCCATGGGTACTCCACATTCGACTAGTGGAGATGGAGAGGTAGCGAAGCTGGTGCCATCAAAGTGGAATCCTAGGGCGGAGGTAGTCGATCAAGAAACAGAGAGGAATCCTAGAATGGAGGCAGTCGATCATGAACTAGAGATGGAGACAAACTTCAATCACCATGGATCGCGAACCAAAAATGTAGAATCGCCATGGAGATCGAGAGAGACAAGGGTACAATTGTCTTTTTGATATCTATTAGATAAAGTAAGTAATGATTAACATTATTTGCATCCCAAAAATAATTAAGTACACCCCATTTTTAATGCACCCCAGTTAAAAATATAACATTCAATAGTACGCACCCCATTTTCAGCTTTTTCAAAAAAATACTACCTGCACCCCAACCTCAAACCCTAAATCTGCAACTAGTCAGCCATGGCAGCACCACCATCACCACAATCTACTTCAATAGCAAGATCCATATGAAGCCCATAATAACCCACCTACCCACCACTTCCACTGTTGTAAAAAACACCTCTGTCTTCCTCGCCCAATCACCTCCCAAACAATCATGGCATCTTGGTTGACCTATTTTCTCACAATCTTGATAAGAGAGCATTTTGCAACCCTCTGCTGAAAAGGAGGTGGAGTTGAAGAAGGTGATTTGAGGTTGAAAAGTGTAGGGACAAACAGAGTGTTATTATAAGATTTGGCTTTTTAGCGAGAATATGGCAGCAAATAGTCCTACTCTAAAGTAATAGGAATACTTGAATACAATACGTAATCTAATTACACCTTTGTTAGTCTATCTAAATATATGTGTAATTTGATTACCATTGTAAGATGTTAAAAAAAATCAAACAAACATTGTAATGGAATTGGATTCCAATTATCATTACAATTATTCAACAACCAAACAGCCTCTAAAAGCAGTGCATTGAAATCCCAAATTATTTGTGTAGTTTGGAGTATAGATCTTATCATTACAAGGCCCATGGCCCAGCACCAATCTTGTAACGGGTAAACCAGTAATGAGCTATCATGGGTCCAAAAACTTGTGCTAAAACCATGATCTAATAACTTCTTGGGACTTTTGGAGGCCGGTACACTAGATTATACTTAATTGTAAAAAAATGCAATCACTAAAACATCCTTTTAAAAAAGTACACTGGAGATCATCTTTTACCAAAATAACCTCAATTTTGATTTTCTCTCTCCACGAATTGTGATACAATAGTGTCACTTTTAAATTGAAGATCCAATGTAGTGTTCAATTTATATTTTTGGCTCATAAAATGATGATATAAATGTTAGAATGTAAATTTGATAGCATTACATGTCTTTCTGGTTCAATTATGTCATTTTAGTGGATTTTTGATGTTCGTGATACTATAGTGATACATCTCTGCAGCTGTAAATGTTTTTCCAAAACGAGCAAGAGATGTACAAACCAAGAAAAGAAAACCAAGAAAGGAAAAGTAATTAGGAAGAAGAAGTATGCATATTGGTTCAATTGTATCATTTTAATGAATTTTTTGTGTTCGTGATACTATAGTGATACATCTCTGCACTTGTAAATGTTTTTTCAAAACGAACAAGAGAGGTAACCAAGAAAAGAAAATCAAGAAAGGAAAAGTAGTTAGGAAGATGAAGTATGCATACTAGTTTCATCATTTTAGTGGTTTTTTGGTGTTGGTGATACTATAGTGATACTATAGCGATACATCTCTGTAAAAAACGAACCAGAGTCCAGATCTGCAAAAAAACAAAGCACAACCCAAATTGAACAACGAAGCATAGTCCAGATCTGTCAAAAATGAAGCAGAGCAACTCGACGCAGTCCAGATTGAGCAACGACGAAGAAGGAGATGAAGAGAGGAGAAACTCAGCCAAAAACGGAGAAGAAGACAACGAAGAACCAGATCGAGAACCAGAAGAAGAAGAAGAAGAAGAAGAAGAAGAAGAAGAAGGAGAGAAAGTAGATAACTTTTAATAGAGAAGAATGAGAGAAAGAGATGACACACTAGAGTTGGATAGTTGGAGGGAGAAGAAGAAGAAGAAGAAAGAGGAGGGTATTATAGGTATAAACTAAAAAATATCTTAAGTCAGATGACCAAATTACCTTTAAATTGCATTTTTTTACAATTTTAAAAATGTCCATGACCTTTTTACAATTAAGTTGTCTAAAGTGCTCTTACTGCCAATTGTTCGTAACTTCTTTACGTTCTTAGAAGGGCTACGAGCCTACGACCTGTGATTGTGCAAGGTAATAAATAGCTTGTCGTAGTCTTTAAATGGCCCCCCATAAGCCCAAACAGACAATACAAGAGTCTAAAGAAATTTCCATTTTCTTATTAAGGAACAAATGCTCAATTGCAGAGCTGTTTTTTGGGGTTTTTTTTTTTTTTTTTTTTAATTTTTTTATCATGCATGCACATGCATATTGATGCATGACCAAAAACTCTTCACCTGGCAGGTCCAATATTATTCAACGTAAATTATTACATAATAACTAATGTGGTAAAATTTGGTGGAAGTAATTAACGTGATTAATTGTTGCGGGGGTTCTCATGTCACTTTCTTTATATCCTATTTAGATGTAAAAACTATAAACTATAAAGCTGTATTTGGTGGTTAGAATTTGATTCTTTCCTTATTGACATATATAATTAAGCATATAAGAACTGATCAATCGAACCATAAACAAATCATCACACTTCTTTCTACTACTCTGTCGCTCCTCAGCTCATATCTTTCTGGCAATTACCACGCTTTTGTAATCAGATCCCTTCTGATCGCTCGGGCTAAGGATTTCCTCACTTTCATTTCATATCAGGTATTTTCTTCTTTACCTACCCCGGTTAATGGTTGTTCTTCTGAACTCATGGTAAATTTTCTTTTACTTTCTAAATTTGAAATTTGAGATAGGAAGAAAGAATCGTAGGGGGAGTGAGGTATTAAATGTTTCCAACAATGAGAGAAATTGATTATTTCCCATTTTTCTTGTATAGGTCTCTAATCTCTACATAGATTACCCTCAATCATCGACAGAGGAAAAACAAATGAATTCTCAAATGAATCTCTTGGTCTTTACTCTTGCCATTGTCCTTGCGGCTGCAATATCGGAAGGCCAAAATGCTGGTGGTGGTTGGTCTCCAATAAGGAACCTTACCTATCCCCATGTGAAGGATATTGTAGTGTTGACGTTGAGCGAGCACAACAAGGCTGCAAAAACAACTCTGAAGTTGAAAAGCATTCTAAAAGGTGAAGAACAGGTAGTCTCAGGGATGAACTACAAGCTTGTTCTATGTGCAACAGAAGGAACTGCTACTGGGAACTACTTGGCTGTTGTGTATGATATCACATGGGAGTCCTACAGGAGCCTGACCGAATTCTCAAGGTTCCCTTAGGTTATTTAAAATGAGGTCTTGTAACTTGAATATCTATGAATTATGGACATGGTTAATCACTGTTTGTTACTATAGACAACCACTCATGTTCTATGAATGGACTGAGCTTTGGATTGCTTTGCTAATTCATTTACATTCTACTTCTACCATACCCAAGTAAACTATACCAAAGCACACCTGATATAGATTTTCTTTCTTGTTGACTTCCGATTAATCTAAGCATGCAGAAATCACATGAAAATTATGGGAAATTCATTATTTTTGGTTGGACCAAATTTATTTCACCATTCTATTTAAGTGGAAAAGCAGCTTAGGGGTAGTGTCAGTCAGATGTAAGTTAATGAGTGACAGTCTAAGTATATGGAATACGAATTGACTGCATCGCATGGTCTACTAATTAAGTTCTTGCTGCAAGTGTGTTAAATTTTTTCATAGCAAAATGACCAGACCTCTATTTTGAGGTCCTAAGACCATCTAATTAGGGAGTTTTAGTATCTAAAATAATGCATCTGTGTTTAAATAAAATAATTTTACTCTTATGGTGCGTTTGGTACAGGGGTAATGGGGTGTAATGGTTATAAGGGTAATTAAATTTTAAGTTTACTTATGTTTGTTATGTCAGTATAACTTTTACTCTTGTAATAAATTTTAGTAATTAAGCTTATTTTTTATACATAAAGTTTACTAGTGGGGAGACCTGGGTAATAAAAAGTAATAGAAAGTTTTACTCCAACCTATTACCCCTTTAAATAAAAAATTCTAATAGCCCATAAGTTATATATACACATATATATTATATATTATATATATGTATATATATTATATATATGTATATATTATATATATATGTATATATATTATATATATGTATATATATTATATATATATATATATATATATATATATATATATATATATATATATATATATATATATATATGCACATATATATATGCAGACAGTGCAGGCACTGTCAGTGTATTATATATATATACATATACACAGACAGTGCATGCACTGTTTGTGTATGTGTGTGTATTATATATATATATATATATATATATAAATAAATAATGTCGGGCTTGGGTCGGGCTCGGGCTGGGTCAAATTGGCCCGAGGTTTCGGGCTTCGGGTTGGGCCCGACCCAAAAAATGGAGCCCATGCCCGCCCAAGGGGTCGAGCAGGGCCGGGCTCGGACCTAGGCCCGCGGGCCAAATGGTGACCCCTACTCTTGTGTTACGTCTTTGTCATGGATTTGAATGTTATCAGATTATTTTGTTGAAATTCTTAACAATTGTTATTATATATATATATATATATATATATATATATATATATATATATATATATGTCTGGCTGTGTGTGTATATATATGCATGTGTATCTATATTTTTAAAATTTTGGTAAATAATAGTCGTAAAATAAAAAAATAACATAATCTCACTTTTTTCTAGTTTGGTTCATTACAATAATAACAAACAATGGTAATGGTATTACACCAGTAATATATAGTTGTAGCAAACAAGAGTAATGAATACTTAGGTAAATTTTACCCTTCTTTACCAAACAAGGGTAACACTTATTCTCCATAATTATTATTACCCTTGTAACATTTACATGGGTAACAAATTATACCCCTAAATTCTTACCCCCATACCAAACGCACCCTTATAGATAAATCATTTGGTTTTGCAGAAAATCGGGCTTAAATGACTGAATTGGGGACTCTTGGAACTGAATGAGGAAGCTGGAATTCATCAAGTGTCCGGACATCTGATGTACCATCCGGACACTTCCTTCACAAATCAAGATAGAGGCTTCACCAACTTGGAGGACGCATGAAGTGTCCAAAAACTTCATTTGAAAAATGAAACAGAAGCAGCCAAAGCCAGTCGAGTGTTTGGACACCCCCCTTAAGTGTCCGGCCACCTATTATGGATCTGCAACTTTTTGCATTGAAATTTCAAGGGCATTTGGGGCAAATTGAATATATAACCAATGGGGGACGATTGTATAAGGGTAGTTAGGTATTTTTCATTGTAAAAAGAGGGGAAAACCCTAAGATTTGGGTCTCAACCTCATTGATTCATTAGACAATATTTGAGCCTCCATAGTTTTTCTCTCTAGGGTTTTGCTTAGTCCTTTGATCTTGATTGTAAACTTTGGTTTTTATCTATAAAATTGATGTTTATTCTTATTATAATGAGTGGTTAAGTTCTCTTTCTAGTTTCTAGTCCCGAACGGTGGGTGCAAGGTTTCGATTACTCAAGGTATGTTCAAAGGGTAGTAGCTTCAATCCCTCTCTTTTAATTTAGTGATAGTAGTGTGATTGGGTGCAATAGAATGACATCTTGATTGTATTCTTAGATTGTCTAGTCTAGGGATTTAATTTGATGTGTTTGAATTAGAAGTGTTAAACCCCAATGCATGATTTCCTTATTAATTGAGTAATCCATTGCATAGCTATTAATTATGTGTATTGATGATGGGGTTTTGGGTTACTTTAGGAATGCATATGGGAGAGTTGTGGTTAATTTGTCTTTGAGTGTGAAACTAGGGTGTTAGCTAAGCCGAGCCCCAAGGGGGAACATTAATCCATAATATTAAGTGTTTATCCCTTTGTCTTCATCGTAGACTAAGAGACCCGATGACCTCCATGTATGAATAGAAGTCTTATATCCTAATTCTCTTTGCATATGCATTATTGATAGTATCACACAATGCATTGTGTATGGTTGTGTGTGTTTACAATGATACCTTGAGTATGAGAACTGAGTAGGCACTAGGTTTTTAATTAATTGTTTTAAATCCAATTCGTGCTTACTTTGATTACAAAATCACTCATGCTACCAAGTCATTTCGACCCATTTCATTTACTTGTTTTTATTTGATATTCATTGCGTTTATTAGAATTAGCTAGTCATTTGCATATCATTCATCACTAAATTTGCATTACTTCCTTGTGGATCGATACCAGACTCACCGGTTTATTATTTGTCGATACCCTATACTTAGGATAAGTACACACACTTTGATGTTAGTCACAAAACTACGAGGTTAGGCCGGCCCATGGACCAACGCCAATCTTTTGATTGTTTGACTGTGAAGAGACCGACCTCGCGTTGTCCCTCCTCGGTACAAGTGTCGGTTGTTGACTTTGTTGTGAACGTTGAGGAGAAATGAATCAGTGCTAAATACGTCAACACAACCTTCAGAAAGGAAGCTAAACAGACCATTGAAGGGCGTATTGGCCGTATGTGATGTTCCACTTGTATCGGTGGACTTCCGGTATCTTACGTTTCTTCAACAATTGATTCTTACCTGACAAGGTCATGAGAGATGATATGGTCAAGGTGGTGGCCTGGTATGACAATAAATAGGGATACAGGTGAGAATACTAAACATTCTTAGTACCAACCTCGAGCAATTGGGCATATATAATTAATTAAATATTTAAATTTGAACCTGCAAAATCAAACTCTAATAATATTGTTCATCTTGTCTGAAAAATTGTGTTAATTGTCGTAAACAGCTAAGGGATGGTTGATTTGACATATTTTGTGGGGTGTTTGACAGATCTTATTTTGAAACTTAAAAATAACTTTGCCAAACAAGCTTGTGTGAGTGGTTGGAATTCGGTATACTTATGGCTTGGTTTGTAAGGGATAGTCCGTTGAGAATTTCCTTAGGAAGTGGTGGTATCATTTTTTGTTACTTCTTGATTCCTAACAAAACTCAGGACGTTTAAACCAAATTTATCCTATAATTTTTTTTTTTAATGGAGAACAACATTATAATATAGGCCCAAAGTCATACCATCAGGCCTCACACGCAAAAAAATTTCTCACTAAATTGGGTCAAAACCTAGTGTGAGTGGCGATTGCTTCACCAACTGCGCCTCTTATGATTGATCAATATCTATGATTCATTTCAACCAAAGCTCCTTTTGAAGTAGTCATCCAGTGATTCAACTATTAAGCATTGATCGACCTTCTACAGAAATTAGACATTAACCACCTGCCAAGTAGACACTTAGCATTATAGCAATAAAATATCATCTTCTTGTTTTTCTCCATTAAGTATTTTAACAAACAGATTTGTTCAAAAGTCCAACACAATAGTCCATGAAATTCATTAGAAACAGATCCTCAGTGGGTGCAACTATTCTTCCAAGAATAATCAAAGCTATCTATGCAAAAGAAGCATGGGATACTATTGCTAGAGATTTTGAAAGTGATGGTAAAATGAGAGTCATCAAGTTATAGAATCTTTGACTAGAGTTTGAAAATTTACGAATGAAGGATGCTAAGCACGTGAAGGAATTCTATGATAGAACCATTGATATTGTCAACTAGATGAGAATTCTAGGTGAAGAAGTTTTGAATCAGAAAGTTGTGCAGAACATGCTCAGAAGCCTACCAGAGATCTATGATGTGGTGGTGGCTGCAATTGAGGAATCTAAAGACCTGTCAATACTGAAACTTGAAGAATTAGTTGACTCTCTAGAAGCACATGAGCAAAGGAGGGTGCGCCGTGCAGAACATTCACAGCCCCTTGAATCAACTTTCCAAGCCCTAAGTGTCACTGAGAGAAGAGGGAAAGCATCCAACTTGGAGAAAAAGAGGGTGCATCTGACAGAGTACATCCTCTTCTGATTCGAACTAAAAAATCCCATGTGATATGTAAAATATTGGGTCATATGTCTACATACTATTGGTTTATGGATAAACCATAGTGTTATCATTGTGGAAACTTTGGGGATATTAAGAGAAATTGTCATCTCAAACCAGAAAATAGGGCAAACTTTGTTGAGTTTTCACCTGAACTAGAAGAAAATATATTTTATGCAACCCAAGTGGTCTCAATAAGTAGTCCTATAATATGGAATTTAGACAATGGTTGTAGTAATCACATGTCTAGAAACAAGACACTGTTTGATATTATAGATTACACTAAAACAATAAGAATTCGTTTGGGGAATGGCTCTCAAATGGAGTCTAAAGGAAAGGGTAGAGTAAGAATTGATACTAATGAATGTATGAAATTTATTTGTAATGTGTTATATGTGCCTGTGCTCAGTGAAAATTTACTGAGTAGAGGACAAATTTATTTCTAATGTGTTATATGTGCCTGCACTTCTATTAGCCACTCTCTAGTTTGCTTGCTTCTGCCTTCTGCCATCATCTTTGACATGTACCTTAGCTTGAAAAGTAGATTCCAGAGATTGTGAATGTTCACCTCTCCTTAACCTCCTTTGCTCATGAGCTTCAAAAGACCCACAAGCTCCTTAGGTTTCAATCTTGTGAAATCTTTAGAATCGTAATTGTTAGGTAAGTTGATCAGCATCTTTTGCACTATCTTATGATCTGAGATATCCTCTCCAAGCATTCTCATGTAATTAATAAGATCGATGGTCTTAGTGTTAAAATCTCTCACTCTCACAGTCTCACCCATTCTTAGGTTTTCAAACTCATGCCTGTAGTTTTGGAACTTGCTGAGAATCATTTTTTTGTCACTTTCAAACTCCTTTACAATTATATCCCAAGCTTCCTTTGCACCGTGGGCTCTGATGATACAAGGAAAGATCGTGGCACCAACACCATTTTGTATTATCTACAAGGCCTTTGCATTGATCATACGAATTCCTTCACGCTCCTTCTTCTTTGCATTAGACATAGTATCTTTATCGTTGGGTTCTGAGTACCCATTGACGATAACACACCCTTAGACATCAAATACGTGTGCATCTTGACTTTCCAAGAAACATAATCATCGCCATTGAACACTAGCAAACTAACATTGTCACTGGAGGAAAAAGACAACCGCATTGTTCTGACTAGAGATCGTTTTTGTCACCTGAAGTTCATAACTGCTCCGATACTACTGATAAGAATTTGGATTGGAGGGTGAGCCCACACTGCATGGACTAAAATTGGGCTTTTGAACACATGTGGATGATGACCCATCTTAACTCAAAAGCTATAGCTTATGAGTTTGGGTCCATCCACATATATATAAAGCCACAAACATACCCTTCTTTTTCTAATGTGGGCAGACACAAATTTAATGGCCCTAAGACATTGCATGAATATTTGTAAATATATCTAGTAGTGTTAAACATGATGTTGGGCCTCTCATTTACTACCCAAAATAGCTCTTTAAGAGTACATAATAATAAGTTCATCGAATCTTTTCAATAAATTCAAGAGGAATACCATATTAGATGAGATTGCATACCACTAGAGCAATGGAGACAGGGTCAAATGATTTGGATGGAAAAAAGGTTTGTGTCTTTGCAATTGGCATGTATCCAGGTAATTTGATTCTTTCTCGTGGCTTTTTGTTCCTTGAATTGCGCTATGACAGTAAAGTAAGGTTATAAATCCATGCCCTAGAGCAATGATATTGAGAAATATAATATATAAGTGGTATACATCTTCATGATACCAAAAGAATAAGTTGAGAAATAACACAACTAAAACCGGCCAACCAAGAGAACAAATTGCCGATTTGAGAGCCAAGAGACAGATGAATGCACAAAAAAATAGACCCGCGAGAAAAAAATGGCCCTCTACGACCAATACGAACTCCATTAACAACAAAAAATTGAAAGTCCACAACCTTCCTCATACCACCACAGCACACCACTAAACGAAAACCACACTCGAAACGCGCAAAGCGCCCTCCCAGCATTGTAGTGGCATAAAATCGTCAAGTACTATTAATTGTCGAAAAATCATTAAAAACTCAAAGTAAACTTGGCTCATCAATGACCTGTCGCAGACAAGTGTCCTTGACTATCAAGGACCTAAAGCCGACTATCGTAGAGTCAAGGCCGGATAGTCGAGCAACCCAGACACCCCATCGATCCTACCCTACGTATGTATTTTTGCCATCTCGATATCTGATCCTTTATTATCTTCAATTAACAAACCTTCGTTTGCAAGCTAGTCAAATTAGCACATCTCTGACACACGAAAATTTCCTAACGATGCCCTCTAGAAACATATAGGCGTAAGCAAAAGTATTCTTGACACATAAAGCCTGTTCCACGTCTTGTCATGATAGAGCTTTAGAAGGATAAATCGATCCAAATGAAAAGTATAGTGGTCTCTGACGGAAAAATGATTTTGAATCAAAGGGTTAGGATAAGGACACGTGTACGCATAATTGGAGTATTAATACGAAAAAATCCATCAACAAAGAGCATCTTTTTTTGGACTTTTCTCAACCACTTTCTCCGAAATGAAGAAGGCCCCTACCTAGCTCTTTGACTTTTTCTCCTCAACCTAGATCACCTAACATTATTATTTCATTATTGTTTATCTCTAACCTCTGTATTGATTAGGATTACCAGTTTAATTTGATCATTAAAGCTTATTTGAAAGGTAACCCCAGTGCCCAAGCTTCTCATTCGTCCTTTCGTTCAATCCATGGGTTGTTGGTGGCTCATCTCTATAAACCTTTGATTGTAGATTTCACCCTCTATGACCACCACAACACCAAAGAACAGCTCAACAACTAGGCCCAAAGCCAGAATCTCCAAAACCACAAGGCATAGAGCTTCGAAAGCCACGAGAACGAAAAGACTAACCTAGAACACCACATGGTCCTTGTAAGAGAAAACCAAAAAAACCTCCAAAGCGGAGAATAAACAAGCTGAAAATCAACAACCACAGATGCAGAGAACCCCTAGAGATGGAACAAATCAAGGGGAGCAGAGTCGAAAACTAATGGGCATAGTTACTATACCTAGACCTAACAACAATTGACAGAAACAAATGAAAAATTATTATATTAAGAAAGCAATATCTACCTTCATCTACATTTTTGCAAGCTACCTAATACTAAATTCATTGTGTGGGTTGCCCAAATTAGTCATCCGACCACTAGCTTCCTACAGGATTTTTCTATATGGTATTATAAGTAACAATATTAGATGCTAACAAAAAAGTAGCAATATTAACTTCAAATCAAAATGTGACCAAGGCACAACTGAGAGAGTGGTGGAGAGCATGCACAATAATCAACACTGAAGGGTTATTGACACTCTCTAACTCCTTATGAACATCTGATTCTAGAATTTTCCTTGTCATGTCTCTCCATGGAATTTCCTTCTTGGCTGAACTACTCCACAAACCAAAATTTCTAGTCAAAAATCAAAAACCCACAAATCTTTTCGCATTAACCCACAAATATTTTCACATTTCGTCAATCAAAATAACACACCTGACTTGACAAGTGAACTTCTTCAAGGCTTGAGGATTAAGAAGAGGGAAAAGATGAAAGAACTTGGTATTTTGCTTTTCCCTGGTATACCCTGCCAACCCTTCTTGGGGGTTCTGCATCATTTTGCCAATTTTGTGGGGATGATTGTGGCTTTGTTAGGTTGGAGGGTGGTTAATCAAGGTGCAACATAAAAAATCTGTTAGAGATAGTGGTAATGTTAGTTTCATTCTCTTTGAATGGTTGTTGTACATAGTTGATGCTACTCCGTCTTTCTTCATGTGACATATTATCACGAAGAATGAAAGAATAAAAAAGAAATGAATATCAGTGTCTTGAATGTTCTGAAGTTGGGTATTGCTTTTATAGTTAAAGTGGAAGGAATGCTATTGATCATGGATCGACTCGCTCCGAAGAGTTTTCATGTTTGTATTTTGTGGTTAATATAGTCATTTTAATGTTTTTATTTTGGGGCTAATTCGTTCATTTAGGCATGGGTAGTTTGAAATTATGAAAATGACCACATACGTAATGAGATCAATTTAGGCCTCTTGGTCTTTTTGTCTTTTCTTACTAACTTCCACAATTTAGGCCTCTTAATCTTCCTCTCCTGGAGTTTGAGATGATGACGCTTAGCCGACCGTTTGAGGGAACAATCCACTCGCTTTGGGTGGCTTTCCTAATACGAACATCTCGATTTCCTATGAAGATGAATTCCAGCAAGACCATGACAATGGTGGGTGCTTTTGCTGGCTTTTTGTGAGTTTCAGAGAAGGGAAGAGTTGCAAGACAAGGTAAATTTGCACTGCATAGGCCATTGCTTACAATTTCATTTTCTCTTGATCCAGGACAATGAAATATGATGGTGTTTGTTAAGAGATTGAAGATCAATATATTTGGAAATGGCAGCATTTCAAGTCTTACTTGTTTCTCTTCATACATGGCTCAAATGACACTATTTCTTTTATAACATTATCTTTATGTGACATCGTTCGTTTGTACTTCTTATGCGTATTGTTTGGAGAGACAAAACTTTTCTTTTCACTCTGTAGGTCTCAGTGACTGTTGTGTTTGTCAATAGGTTATATAGCTTCCGCTTCTCCTCTTTGTATTCAAGCTTTTGGAAATCAATGAATAAAGTTATTTCTTCTTCCAAACTCTCGAACCTTTAAGCAGTTTGATTTTGAAACAATTTCATGTTATCAGAGCCTAGGGTTTTGAACATGAATGTGGCGCATCAAAAGTTCAAAGGTTTGATGAATCAAACCCCAAATCCATCTTCGAGCTCACCTGTCATTCAAGAACCACTGATTGGAAATACATAAAATTCTCAACCCTCTCTTCAACAACTAAGTCAAGAAACAAACCCTTTCAAAACCCATTTTACCTCACTCTCTCTAATTTCACTTCAAACCTGATCTCACTCACGTTGAATGGGAAAACTTTTATTTGTGGAGCAATTAGTTGGTGACACCTCTCAGAGCGAGAAACAAGATGAGTTTCATCGATGGAAAACCTTTCAAGACTGGGAACAGTGTGACAGCCTGGTAAGAACCTGGATCACAAATTGAATATCACAAGACATAATGATTAGTGTCTCACCAGCAAGGACTGCTCATGGATTGTGGATAGACCTTAGGAAAAGGTATTCGTCAGCTAATCCTACAAGGGACTTTAAGCTGGCTCGCTCGATTTCTAACATTAAACAGGGTACTTCCACGGTTATAGAATATTATGCAAGAATAGAAACATTAAGGGATGAACTATACCAGTGCAGAGAAGTTGTAGCTTGCAAATGTGGTAAGTGTACTTGTGTGTCGGGAAGACAACGATATACAGTAGAACAAAATTTATCCAGTTTTTGATGGGTTTAGATGAATCCTATGAATATGTGATTAATCATATATTATTGATGGATTCATTTCCTAAAGTGAGCATAGCTTTTCCTCAAGTTGGACAAGTAGAAAGAAAATCAACAATCAATCTAGTTAAGAAATAAGTTTCTATTCAAAAGGATGCTCAAAAGCCAATGGCAATGCATGTTTCTAATAAGAACACTTTCACTGGTTCTAAGGATTTCTAGGGAGGCAAAATATTCCAAGGAGACAAAAAGAAATTATTCTGCAATGCAAGTACTGTAAGAAAACCAACCACACGATTGACAAGTGCTTTAAGTTGGTGGGATATCCTTCTAATAGTGAGAATCCAGCAAAGAGATAGTGGTAGAGAGGTGAATGAAAGACCCATAATGTGAATCAGGTGGACCCAAATATCCAAAATGCCTAATCATCTTCCTTGCAGCTATTTGGAGATCAATGTCAACACCTATTGGCATACTTGAAGGCTAACATGATTGGAGCAAAACTTTTAAATCACTAGGCATCAGTGTCAACCGTGGGAGGTAAAAATGTGTTAAATTCAACATGGATTATAAACATAGGAGCATCTAGTCATGTTGTGTGCATCACTGATTATTTCTATAATTATAGAAAATTGCAAATGCATATGTGACTTTACCTAATGGTAAAAAATGCAAGATAGATTACATTGGAGACATTAAACTAGGCAATGGTCTAATTTTGACAGAAGTGTTATGTGTTCAAAATTTTCATTTTAACATAATCTTTGCAAGCAAGATAGTATCAAATCCAAAATTCAAGATGATTTTTTCTCATAATTCATGTGAATTGCAAGATACATTCACATTAATAAAGAATGGGATGGGAATCATGCACGAAAGATTGTACTACTTGCTTGAAGAGTTAAAGCCATATAGAAGAATGTTAGCTAGTGTCAACTATACAAAATAAAGCTTTTTGTGGCATAATAGACTAGGACATCCTTCAGCTAGAATTTCAGAAATGTTGCCTACTTCTATTTTGTGTAAAAACTGTCAAGATTGTATGTCCTCTAACTAAGATGAAGATAACTTTTTTTTGTACTAGTCCAACCAAGAGCACAAGAACCTTTGAATTAGTGCATCTTAACAATCAGGAACCAAATGATGACTTTAGTGGAGCAATATATTTGGAAATGACAGCGTTACAAGTCCTACTTGTTTTTCTTCATATGTGGCTCAAAGGACAACGTTCCTTTTCTTGCATTATCTCTATGCAACATCATTTTCATTTGTACTTCTTCTGCCCATTGTTTGATGAGACAAGCTTTTCTTTTCACTTTGTAGGTCTCAGTGACTGTTTTCTTTGTCAATAGGTTATATAGCTTCTGCTTTTCTTCTTTGTATTCAAGCTTTTGACAATCAATGAATCAAGTTCTTTCTTCTTTCAAACTCTCAAGCCTTTAAGCCGTTTGATTTTAAAACAATTTCAGTTTTTTTTCCCTTTGCATGTTAGTTCCATCTGCATGTCCTAGCTTTTACATTCTTTGTGGGTAAATTTCATTTGTTTGATTCCCAAGTTTCTTTTGTAGTATTGGGTGTCTCAAGTTTTTGAATTTTCTTTCTATTTCAATTTTACTTTATTTTAATTGCATGCAAAGATGGAAAAATGTTTCTATGTTGGTATTTCTTCAATTCATTTTATTCACTGATATCTTTTTTTTGGGGTGTTGATAAGCTCAATTTGTTTAGTTAGCTTTGAATTCAATCTTTTTTGTTTTGTTTTGATTGCTTGCAAGGATGTCACATTTTTTAGAAAACATGCCCCCTCTCATCAAGATTTACTGTTTGTGTGCAACTTGGTGTTTGGTTTATCGTTTTGATTTGATGCGATTATTCCATGCAAACCTACAAGTGGATATTATGATTGCACTTATTTTGAGTGGGCATGCACTTCGTTTACTCCTCACCCTCTTTTAGGTGCTTGCATGAGTGTTATGGCATGCACTAATATTTGAAGTTTGTGCATATATTCTTTGCATTCATATTTCAAACAATTCATCTCAACATTCCAAAATACATTTTTTGGTCTTGCTTATCATGGACCTTTTGGGCATTTCTTGCACATATGTTACTGGAGAAAGTTTTGAGGGGGAAGAAGAACCATAAAACAATAGCCTAGAAGCTATAATACACCAAAGTATCTTCCAAAAGATTTGTTTCTTTCTTTGCCTTTGGAAAGCATGTTTTCCATCAATTTATGATTAGAATTTCCAATAAAAAAAGCTTTATGCTGATTTTGATCGTGTTAAAGTAAGATGGTGTGATTTTGTTGTCATTATACTTATAATTGGTCATAAAATCAATGGCACTGCTCTTCTTTCGTGCATGTTTTGAATCGGATCATTGCAAATTTTTGTGGAGCAAATGACATCTTCTCCTTTTAACAGCCTGCTTTTCATGATTTACGTTGGTGTGGTTATTGAAAGTAAATACTTGACAAAGTTTGGGTACATATAACTTTGAAACACCATAACTTTGAAACCACCAATCCAAATTACGCAAATAATATATGGATTGAAAGATAATTCGACAAGCTTTCTATACATTAAAAAATTGTAGCCTAATTTTATCTGTATAAAAGTTGTGTGGAAAACAAATTTTGGGTCGCTGTTGCTAGGCTTATTCTAAACATGTATAAGAATCCAATACAAAATTTCATGTAGATCCAGATCCAGATCCGTTTGAAACAAGTACAAAGAATCAACCAAAAACATGCATATTTCTAGGTCCTTAAATGAAAGAAAACATATACATGCATACTAATTTCGTTAAATTATATTTTGCAAGCAATTACGACCAAAGGCTCTAATACCAATGTAGATTGAGTGCATATACGCAGCGGAAAATATATTTACCTCTAGTAACGTGAATTCACGGATCTTCAAGTCATGGTATCCCAGTATTAGACCGAGCACTAATCACATCACAAATACCTAAATGACACAGAAACAAGTTAGCTTTAACACTTTCAAGTGTTAGATGTCTCCTTTATTGAAGAATTGGAAGTATCCGATTCTTGGCTAATGTGCTTGTGAAAAGCATGTGTAAAAAGTATTAACTAGTCTCCTTTATAGAGGCTTAATGATAGAGTTTACATAGGATTAGTATTCAAATCACTATTTAAATTAAACTGAGTTGTTATTCTTATCAACATAAACTCGCTTAAATCCATTTGGGAGAGTTGAGTCTTATAAAAAATCTAATCAAAACACTAATCTCTATAGGTTTTCACCAAGGTTAAACCCATATTGGGTACTCCATTAGTGAGAAAGTAATTGGGCCTAGCCCATCAATAATTCCAACAAATAAGAGAAGAAACTTGGGAATCAAAAAATGAAAAAGCTAAGACATGCTAACGTGCTAAAGGAAAAAATACCATCGTATTTCGCTGCCCTAGACTAGAAAGAAAATGAAATTGTAAGCAATGGCCTATGCAACGCAAATTTCATTGTCTTGCAACTCTTTCCTTTTCTGGAACTCACAAAAAAACTCGAGAAAGCTCCCACTATTATCAATTGTCATGGTCTCGCTGAAGTCATCCTCGTAGGAAATCATGAACTTCGAATTCGGAAAGTCGCCTAAAGCTAGTAGATTATTCCCTCAGACGGTCGACTAAGCGTCGTCTTTTTCAAACCCCATAAGAGGAAAACCAAGAGGCCTAAATGGAGGATGTTAGTTGGAAAAGACAAAAAGACCTAAGATATATAGAACTCCAATCTTACTAAATATGTGGTCATTTCCGTATTTTCAAATCTACTCAGGCCTAACTGACCGAATTAACAAAATACAAACATAAAAACTCTTCGGAGGGGGTCGAACAAGGATCAACAACATTCTTTCCACTCTAACCATCAAGGCAATACCCAATTTTTGATCATTCAAGACTCTACTACACATTTCTTTTCATTCTTTCTTGAGAGAATATGTCGTATGAAGAATGACGGAGTAACATCGATATTGTACAAAAACCATTCATGAGGAATTAAACTAACATCACAACTGTCACTAACAGAATTTCTACATTGCACCTCAATTCACCACCCTCCAGCCCACCAAGGCATCCTCCACAATCATCCCCACAAAATGTTGACCCAGAACCGCCAAGAAAGGTTGTCAAGATACACCATGAAAACGCAAAGTAACAAGTTATGGCATATTCTCCCTCTTCTTGATTCTCAAGCCTTCAAGAAGTTCACTTGTCAACTCAGGTGTGTTATTTTGATTGGAGAAATGTAAAAATATTTGTAGTTTTTTCATTTTGGTTCACTTTTCTCGCATATGGCTGTGAGTTTACAACTGTGAGACCATTTGGCAAGATTGTTCCCAGTCAGATCACTAATCTGGGAAACCCTCACATTGAATTTAGTGTTAGATAGCTTGCAGAAATGTGGACGGAGGTAGATATTGCTTTCTTAGCATAATTTTTCATTTGTTTCTGTCAATTGTTGTTAGGTCTAGGTATAGTATTGTTTTTCGAATAGAGATTAAATGTATTTTTGTTCTACAAGTTTACGCGAATGTGGGAGGAGAATTTGCTCTGGAGGTACCAACTATTGATACAAGCTCCACAGAATTTTCTGGTGAGGGATATTGATGCAGCTCGGCGTGGTGAAAAGAACACGTACTTGGACCTGTTGATTCGACACACGAATACCAGGAACAAGTCTACTTAAATCTGTTAATTCAACACATGAATACCAGATTTAATGCTTCAAAACCTTGTTTATTCTAGTGAATACCAAAGAATTGAAAAAGACTAACCATCTCTTAATTTTATTTAATCAAAAACTCAAAACTGAAATTGCTCAATAGGGTTACAACCTTAAATAGTAAACTAAACGAAACTCTAGACACTTCTAATAGGAAACAAATACTTAAAAATATACTAGACTCCTAGAAAAATAATACTAATTGATTTACAAACAATTGATTTCCTAAAATACCAAAATAAAATATTTAAGAGAAATATCACAATCTCAATCTGCATCATTCTCCCCTTACTGGAGAAAACTCGACCTCGAGTTTTAAATAATTGCAGTAAGAAAACTCTGGATTTCTCAATCATTGTCATTGCAACAAAAGAACAAGCCTCCAACTCGTGGCACTTTAAACTCTTTATTAAATTCAGAAACAATATTAATAAAGAGTATTTTCCATGTGGGTCGTCAAGCAATTCTGGAATAATAAACTCCATATGTTGTATCCCTACGACAAGTCCTTGATGAAATCTTTCTTTAGCTACAAATTTTGTAGGTTTTTCCACACCAATAACTTGTTCTAATAGAAAATCATCTATATCTTCCGGATAATAATTAAACACTGATTTAGCCAAGTACGACTCTGACTTTAGAAAATCGTCTATATCGTCAACATCGTTATAATCATCGAAGATAGGATCTCCAACTGGATCGAAGATCAACTCTTCTACAAGAACTGCCTTTGAATCGAAAATATCAAGAACATCTCTCGCATGATGGTAGACCTCCTCACTCGGAACCCGCCCACCACCACGATTTTCATGTTCATAGGCCTCCTCTTTCGAAACCCGCCTACTACCATGACCTTCACAGACTCCATCAGCTCTACCATCGTGTACAATGATTGCGAAGGAAGACCTCGCTCCGATACCAAATGATGCAGCGTGGCGTGGTGAAAAGAACACGTACTTGGACCTGTTGATTCGACACACGAATACCAGGAACAAGTCTACTTAAATCTGTTGATTCAACACATGAATACCATATTTAAGGCTTCAAAACTTTGTGCATTCTAGCGAATACCAAAGAATTGGAAAAGACTAGCCGTCTCTTAATTTTATTCAATCAAAAACTCAAAATGGAAATTCCTCAATAGGGTTACAACCTTAAATAGTAAACTAAACGAGACACTTCTAATAGGAAACAAATACTTAAAAAGATAATAGACTCCTAGAAAAATAATATTAATTGATTTCCTAAAATACAAAATAAAATATTTAAGAGAAATATCACAATCTCAATCTGCATCAGATACGATGATACTGACAAGAGAAATCCATATATGAACTCTATCAATAAACAATGAATTGGTAAGGTGTGACTCCCTCATCATCCATTTTTTTCGCAATATTTATAAATCATACCTTTTAAGTTTGAAATCATTTTGAATGTGGGTGATTCCATTCGTTATAGGTGTTGGAATCCAACAACTGAGGAATTTTCTTGAATCAACCCTCACCTATCAACACAGAACATATGCTGAGGCAATTAAGAATGCTTGTTGCGGCAAAACAGACATCAATCTAGAAGCAGTAGTCATAAGTCTGTTAAAGGAAACCTTAGATACGGTTGTATGACGTGGAAGTAGAGATCATAGCTTCATCACCTCAACCTCTCAGTCAAGCCGAAGCAGGTCTATCTAGTCTAGTCTAGTGTAGTTGGTTCATTTTAGCCCAAGAGAAAGCCATATTAAATCTATGCATTAAGGTTGGGCTTAGTCCGCTGTGTTTGGCCTAAGTTGATGTTGGGCAATGTGTTTTGCTTTTTTAGCGTGTCCGAAATATTGTTTACGCATCTTCAAATTTGAATATTCATGAAAACTAAAAATAAAAAATACATTATAGTTAATCAATTAACAAACATCACCTTACGTGTGGTTAGGGTTCTTTTCCTCTTACTTTTGGGGTGAGGCTAAAGGAAAGGGAGAGGGAGATGGCAAGAAAAGTGATTAGTTTAGGCTTATTTTTACATTAGGCCGATTTTGGACTGCTAGATTAATATCAGGTGTAAAAGTTTTTTAAAAGATTGGTGCCTTTACGGCTCTATAGCCCCAAGCAACAGCTTTGACTACTTTATCCCAGGGTTGGCACTAGATGAGCACGTTTATTATAATTTACTTTAAAGATACTATATTTTTTTTAAAAAAATATTATGAATATGTTTTGATGGGTTTATGAGTTCAACTATATATTTTTTTGTCCTAAACAAAACAAAATTAAACCACGTAAAGACATAATAATGAGACATTATTAAGTTTGCTGATATTAGCACCAAAAATTTGACGCTTGCAATTAAATCCATATCAATTTTTGATACCGTTGTCGGGGATTGAGACTATTGGTTTTTGTCAAATTAGGTTTTCAATTGTGTTAATTGGTTTTTAATTTTTTTCTGTAGAATTTTTTTTCTCTTGCATGAGCTTGGGAAGGCGTACTCTTAATTCGGAATTGATTGATATTGATTTGGAAATTGAGAGGACACTTCCAATCTTAGGGGGGAGCATACTAATAATATATCATGGAAGGCATGGGAGACAATCAAAAAAGGAGGAATGTTGATGATCTCGGTGGGGGTTTAAATGCTAATGATGGTAATGGTAATGGTAATGGTGGAGGTACTAATGGAAGAAACGGTGGTGAAGAGGTTGAAAACTCTCCTAGGCAATTTGATCCTTGCTCTCTTGAGGATTGTGCTAGGCCTAGTTGGGATACATCTCCTTCAAGCATCCGCTATCCTCCTATCAATGCTACTAATTTTGAGATCAAGCCAGCTATCATTAACATCATCTCTAACTCAGTGACATTCTATGGTCTTCCTAATAAAGAGTCCAATGTCCATCTTCGCTCTTTCTTGCATGTGTGCACTACTTTTGGGATTAACGGAGCTTTTAAGGATGCTATCTTGTTGAGGTTACTCCCATTCTCTTTGAGGAAAAATGCTAAGGCGTGGTTGATACCCTTGCCTCCCAATTCTATCACCACTTTGGATGAGATGGCGGAGCAATTTGTGACGAAATTCTTTTCACCGGCCAAAGCGATGCAAATTAGGGCGGATATCATGTCCTTTGGCCAAAAAAATCTTGAATCATTATATGAGGATTGGGAGCGCTTTAAAGACATTATTAGAAGTTGTCCAAATCATGGCCTTCCAGAATGGGTGGTGTACCAAGCTTTCTATAATGGTTTGAGCATCCATACTAAGGAGACTATTGATGCAGCCGCGGGAAGTTCTTTTATGACAAAAAATCAAGATAAGACTAGGGAATTACTTGAAAAAGTGGCCAAGACCACTAACTCTTGGTTCTCGGTGAGGGGAAAATCCAAAGCAAGGGGGAAGTTTTAGAGATGATGAGGTTATATCTACCTTGGCTATTATGACAAAGAAGATTGATGCATTGACACAAAATCAAGCTCAAGAGGTACATGTTATGCAAAGCACACCTTCCTACATTTCTTGTGATTATTGTTGTGGACGCCATCCTACTAAGGAGTGTCTTATTGCTTCTTCTTCTAACTCTAGTGAGCAAGTGAATGCAATTGGTGGAGCAACTTCGATCAACCCCGCAATGATCCTTATTCCAATTTCTATAATCCAGGATTTAGGAATCACCTCAACTTCTCTTGGAGTAATACACAAAATGTGTAAAATCTTCAACATCTAGTGCAGTCCCAAGACAAGAAGAATTATATTGATGAGATGTTCTCAAAGCTTGCTAGAGGCCTATATACACTTACAACTCATACCTCCTAAGCCACTCTACAAGCTCAAGCAACTTTGATGCAAAACTATGGAGCTTCCATCCAGAATCTTGAGGTACAAATGGGGCAAATAGCTAACACTTTTTCATATGGAGAAAGAGGTACCTTGCCAAGCCAATCAGAGGTAAGGTGGCAATCACTCTCCGGATTGGTAAGGTGGTCAAAAATGCTTCTGATCTAGATGTCGAAAAGGTGAAAAATTTGCAGGAAAAGAAGGAGTGCAGCAAAACAGGAGAGAACCAAGCTGAAAGGTTTCTAGAAGGTATTTTCGATCGATCGGATGGGTTGCCCGATTGATCAGATCTCTTTGGTGAAACTTTACCCAAGGCTATTTTCGATCGATCGAACCCCATCCCGATCGATCTGCTAACTGTAGTAAATGAATAAAAGTTTAAAAATGAGAAAAATGTGTAGACGCGATATGCTGTGGAGTAGGATTGGCCCGATAGTTCTCTTTCTACACCTCCAGTCAAGGCTTATGTGTCTCAAATTCCATTTCCTCAAGGGTAAAGAGCAACAGGAAGAAGTATGATCAATTTGCCAAGTTCTTGGAGGTATTCAAAAAGCTTCAAGTGAACATCCCCTTTGCCGAAGCCTTAGAGCAAATTCCTAGCTATGCCAAGTTCATGAAGGAGATCTTATCCAAGAAGCGAAAGTTGAAAGAACATGAAAAGAAACAATTAACTGAAGAGTGTAGTGTCATTGTGCAAAGGAAGCTCCCAATTAAGCAAGATGATCTGGGAAGTTTCACAATCCTGTGCACCATTGGAAACACTTTGATTGAGAGATCTTGGAGCTAGCATACATTTGATTCCATTGTAGGTTGCATAACAAATTGAGATGAAGGAGATTAGTCCAATCACGGTGTCTTTAATTTACGAATGACGGATAGATCTATAAAGTACCCTCTTGGCATAGTGGAGGACGTTCTAGTGAAGGTAGGTGAGCTAATGTTTCTGATGAACTTTCTTATTTTGGATATGGAGGCCAACCCTACTACTCTATAATCTTGGGAAGGTCATTCTTGAGCACTGGGAGAGCTTTGATAGATGTTGAAAAAGGGAAGCTTACTTTGAGAGGTGCGGGAGATGACCAAATCACTTTTAAAGTATTTGACAATAGAAGGCAAGAAGAGATTTCTCAACAATGCCTCCAAGTGGAGCATATTGACATGGTCATCCCCGACACTCTTGAGAAGGAAGCTACATATATTCCGATGGAAATTTTCCTATGCCAAAATTCTAAGGTTGAGCATGGAATTCCTCAGGCAGCCTCCCAAGCAGAAATTGAAGTTCAAAAATCTCAAGTTGAAGATCCCAAGGAGAAGCAAAAGAAGAGCAAGAAAAAGAAGAAGAGGAAGACCATGAAAATGAAGAAAAATGCCTATCCCAAGGAAGAGGTGGTGATGAAGGCTTGTGCTCCTTGCATGGCACTTAAGCAAACAAATGTCAATCCGAAGAAGCCATCAAGGGGAGTCTACACCACAACCCTCAAGGATTCCGGTTGAATTCACAAAGGGAAGTAAGGCTAAAGACTCTAAACCAAGCGCTTATGGGAGGCAACCCAGGTTTTATTATTCTATCTCTATCTCTTTATTTCTATTTTCACCTATTTCATGCATTGAGGACATTGCATATTTTAAGTGTGGGGGTGGGAATTTAGGTTTTTCTAGTTTTTGCTTAAATTTTTTTTGACTTCAAATGCCTTATGTCATGTCATTCTTGAGTATATTTGGATGAATTTTTTGATCTTTGAAGCATTGATGGACCTTGCTATGGACATTCTTCCCAATTGAGTTGTTCCTATCTTGAAAATTGTTTTGTCCATTGTGCTTTTGTGAATATGGAACACTTATTTGTGGGGGTATGAAATATGACTTGATTTTGGTAATTTGTGGTCGTTTGAGATCAATTTGATTCTAAGTAGTACTACTTGAGCAATGAAAAGGCAAAAAAATTATATAGAAAAAGAAAAACAAATTGTGTTTATAAATAAATGGTTCTTTCATAAGTTTTCTGCTGAGTAACCGAGCCTCTTGCTTAGCAAGCAATGAGTTTCACGTAAAAAGGTAGGAAATGAATGTTAGAGTACCTTGGTGACTAGTTTAACCTTGTAACCTTTTTGACTCGGGTAATTAGATCCATTGGGGTGTCTTAACACCTAGCGCCCTAAGCCAACTGGATTGGGAGTCATTGGTCGAAAGCTCACTACATGGGTAATTTAGAAAGCTTAAGGGGGTTGAGCATTGCACAAGTCACCTTTGAAAAGAAAGAGAGAGAGAAAAAGAAAAAAAAAGAAAAGAAGAATGTGAATAAGAATGAAGTTTGAATAAATGCTCATTGTATTTGCTCTTTGATTCTTATTGTTCTTGGAAAACTACATGGCCTTTGTTTATGTCACTTTGAAGCCAAATATCAAGTGAAATCCATTATGTGCATTAATTCTTGAAATTTTAAGCAAACGATGAGATAAGATTCTTGAAGAAATGCTTTTATTGATTTGAATGCCGTAATGCTTGATTTGTTAGTGTGGATAAGGTTGCAATTGAGAATCCAATTTTATACTTTTACTGATGGCATGAATTTTGGCATTGAAGTTGTTTATTATTTGTGGTTATCATTCTGGTAAACCCTCAGGAGGCACAACTCCTTCTACTAGGGGCACCTAGGGGTTTAAAGGCTTGTGGCACATGCTAAGTGTCATCGTGAACCCTACGAAAGTGGCGTAGTTTAATTTCTTATTTTTGTTTTAGTATTAGTTGTTTTATTTTTCATTTGAGCTGAATTGATAACTCTTGTCCTTCGGTCCTTAGTTTGCTCGAGGACGAGCAAATGTTAAGTGTGCGGGTGTTTGTTGTGCTAATTATATACATATAATTACGCACCCTTTACATGTATTTTATGGTTCTTAGAGTGAATTTAGGATAGATATTGCCTAAGGATTGTATATTTGCACATTCCAGGTGTCTAGGAGCATATCGGATGAAAAGGAGCTAAATCGGATCAAAGATTGAAGAAAAGACAAAATAATGGTAGAGGGCAAAACCGATCGATCAGCCATGAGTCCCGATCGATTGGCTAGTGTCAAGTCAAAGATTAACAGTAAGCAATTCTGATCGATCGGACCAGCCCAGATCTGCTATTTTAGATTTTCCAATTACCCCGAAGACATCGTAAACTCATATAGGACCGACTCGAAACGACACCAATGCTTATTATAGATGACATATGGGTTTAGGGGCCATAATTAGGTAGATTTTTAAGGTTTTAGGAAGGCTACAACATTCTAGACTCTTGGAGAGTGAAGGAGAGCTTGGAGGCCACGATTGGAGCTTGGAGAAGAAGAGAGTTCATAAGGGGGTTTTTCTTTTTCCTCTTTTATCTTGGTTTTTATGGTTGATTTCTATTGCTTGATGATGTATCTGACTCTATAAGTGACTAGATTTCTTTACTAGGGTCTTAATGTAACCAAACCTTGAAGATTCAATAAATTTGGTTTCCTTTTTTCTTTATTTCTCTCTTTTGTTGATTGTCTATGGGCGTGCTTAATACTTTTCGATGCTTGATCACCATCTAAATGCTTTGTTGCCTAGATTGAAACCGAAAGGAGATTTTTAGGGTTTTCCTCAAGCCATAGATGACATAGGGTGCATGAACCATAGAAATATAGGGACGCGACCTATGCAATCTCCAAATGGTTAATCCACAAATTTTAATGAGTCTTTGTCTTTTGAATCCGATTGTTAGACATAATAGGGATTAGTGATAGAGATACATTTGGTCTGACTAGGCACAGAGCGTTGGATAGGTTAGGGAGACCGATTGTCAATATTAAGAGAGGAATTGGGGATTAAGGAACCAAGAGAGTTGAATTGGATAAGTGAGGTGAAATTAAGTACCCTAGTGCTTTCCATCTTTGATTACATTTGTGTTTAATTTGTATTTTGTTCTTTATTTTAGTTTAGTTAAAACAAAACCAACCACTCATCCTTTTCACCCAATTTACATAATTGTTGCTTATTTGACATCGATTTCTATTATTAATACATTCTCATGGGAATGATAATTTACTTATCATTTTATTATTTAGGCGATTTGTGCGTTTGTAATTAAATCCATATAATATATGGAATGTAATTTGTTTTGGGAGATGTACAAATACCGCCTCGTTTTTTGGTGGGTGTGGAGACATTATGAATGGCGGTATTGACATCCCAATTTATTTTGGGAGAACGTGCAAATACCACCAGTAATTTGTTGACGAATTATTTCTCTATAAATTATAGGACCATTCAATCGTGCTAAAAAGTGGGTGCAAGAGCGAGGTGCTTTCCATATTGCTTGACAAAAAAAAAAAAAATTACTTTCCATATTGAATCCTTATCTTTGTAGTCTGTACCTTATCTTTGGGTTTGTAGATAAGATTTGAGAAAATCATGATCAAAGGAGGAGTTAGGTTGTTAGGATCTCTTTTACAAACCTATAATGAATCTCATTTGTTTGTTTTTAATCTTCAGTGTCGCTGTTTAAATATCCATGTTTCCTGAAATTTAGAAAGCAATGATGTCTTAGCTTAGTTGAAAAGGTTGTGGATATATTTATTTTAGCTCATTTGATTACATATTTTTCAGTTTGTGTCTGCTTACACATCTGGGATGCCCTATTATTTTCTTTTTTTTTACTTCAATATATTGTGTTGCTGCTTGTTTTTATCTTACAAGTATTTATGAGCATTAGTATCTTCTTTTGCTGGAAAAATTTAACAAGCTAAAGGAGGACATTCTGACACAGTGATCAATCTCCTCCACCAGTGAGTCACCTCTTGAGCTGTTGTATGATGATCCTTTATTCCTTAAGGCGATTGGTGGGAAGAATAAGAAAAATAGCATCTACGGGCTTGGATCTGAGGCAAGCTTCTTGCCTGGTTTTTTATCTTGCTCTAGTGGACATTCCAGATTGTATACTCAGGCGGAGTTGGAGCAACAGTTAGAGGAGCGCATCGCTCGGATGAACTCTGAGTTATTGGATGAGGTCAGTGACTTGAGGCAGTGGATGCAGGATCAGGAACGGATGGTGCAGCAATTATTTTCTCAGATGCAGATGCGATCCCCCAAAAATAACCCTGAAGATGATCGTGCTTCACATGGACACCTTTCAGATGAAGATTACATTGTATTTCATAAAAATACTGAACCACTTATGTATAATATTAATTTTTATTATATGCTATTTCTTGTACATTTTAATAATATATCGAATTTTAAAAATTATTATTATAAAACATAAAATGAAAAATAATAAAAATAAAATATTTTTATATAAATAAAATATATTTATTTAAATAAATAAAAATTTAGAAAATAAAAAATTTTACGACGAAAATCTTGTCGCAAAATTCATGGCAAATTTGCTCCACAAAAAATTTAAATTTTAATAAAAAAATATATTTTGCGACCGAATATGCAGTCACAAAATGCGTGACAAATTAGCTACGGAAAATTCCGTGGCTAATACTCATCAATTAGCGACGGGATATTCCGTCACAAATGGCATTGCAAATTAATTCCGTCGCAAGTTCATCGCTAATTGCCGTCGCAAAGAATCCGTTACTAATTTTTGCGACAATTATTTTTGCAACTGCAAAAAATCCGTTGCAAAAAATATTAGCGAAGGAAACTTCCGTCGCAGAATAGCTTTTTTCTTGTAGTGGTTGCAAGAGACAACTGCCATAGGAGAAGGCATAAAATATGAGGTAGAAGAAAGGAGAAGCAAAATGTACAAAGTTGAAAACTTAATTTTCATGTTAAGTTATCTTGATTGCATAACCATAAGATTAAATCAATGGATGTTGAATCCGAAGGCATACACACCACTAATAACTTAATAATAATAAATAATAATAAAAGGAAGAGTTTCATACGTGCGTGAGGAATGCTCAACCGCAGAACTGTTTTTTGGTTTTTTTTATGATGCATGCGCATGCATATTGATGCATGACCAAAAACTCTTCACCTGACAGGTCAAATACTATTCAACGTAAGTTATTACATAATAACCAATGTGGTAAAGTCAGGTAGAACTGTAGAAGTAATTAGCATGATTAATTGTTGCAAGGGTTAGTTCTCATGTCTCTTTCATTTTATCATTTTTAGATGTAAGACTATAAAGCTGTGTTTGGTGGTTAGAATTTGATTCTTTCCTTATTGACACATAAACTAAAGCATATAACAACTGATCAATCGAACCAGAAACAAATCATCATAGTTTTTTCGGCTACTCTCTCGCTCCTCAGCTCATATCTTTCCGGCAACCTCTCTCTTGTAATCTGGTCCCTCCTAGTCTCTCCGGCTAAGTATGAGGTATTTTCTTCTTTACCTACCCCGATTAATGGGTTATTCTTTTGAACTCATGGTAAATTTTCTTTTACTTTCTTAATTTCAAATTTGAGGTGGGAAGAAAGAAACGGAGGGGGCCGAGTGAGGTATTAAATGTTTCCAACAATGAGAGAATTTGATTATTTCCCATTTTTCTTGTATAGGTCTCTAATCTCTGTTGGAAGTAAGACTAACAAATAAAGAGAAAACTCAGTCTCTGCAAGTAAGAATAGAGTATGCACGAGAGTTTAGATATGTGAAGAGAACTTGAATATTTTTTATTACCAAATAAAACAACCAAATGTGCCTATATATAGGCTTATAGACTCAACAAACTCCTATTAACTCTCAACTAAGGTGAGACATATCTGCTACTACTAACAAATGAGAAATACTTGGCATTATTAACTGTGGAATAATAAAATAGCTCAAGCCAAGTTAGCATGTCAAGTGGGGTTATACCAAGTCAGCCTGACACATCACGTTAGAAATAGTAGATTTATCCTACTAACAAACGTTCAAAAGCAGATGAGATCAAAGATTAAGGGAGATTAGGGATCAGGGATCCAGAGAGATTTGGTCATACCTACCATGATTCTCCATATCCTACCCACCATCAGGTCAGCATACCAACCTAACAACCATGCATGATCTAAGGAAGCACCTAGACTCAACCCACTGAACCCAAAGAATGAAGACTTCCTAACGACAACCTAGGCAAGATTCAAACTATAAATGATCATGAAGAATCCTCATATCACAATGAATGATCAAGATCTCAACAGACTTGGGATATGAAAATCCCAACAGATACTACCTACAACACTATAAAAGAATGATGATCAAACTCATCCCAGTAGGCTCTCACAAGAGACATTTCACTTCCATTTTAATTCTCTGAATAAGATTACTGACTTGAGGAGTGTCTCTAGACCATGACGGCCCGCCCTCTCCCTTGTTCTTGTAGGATTTATAGAGGCTTGTCGCTGCGTCAGCCTTCTTAGTAGTTGACGTGATAATCGTCCAAATTTTTTCATCCACATTAACAAACACAACAACTAACAATTTTGACCATAATCAAATAACAACGTGGAATAGTTTAAGACTTAGTCCATCACTATGACTCAAAAATAAATAAATTAATATAACCCAACTTTGGATCATATTTTGACACTTCCCCTTGATTCAAAGTCGCACACACCAAGTAGTGATCTGAAGTAGACATGTTTACCATAGGAGAGTGACTTGGTAAAGATATCTGCCAATTACTCTTCTGTCCTGCAAAACTTCATAGTTATACTTCTTTTTGCCACCAAATCTCAAATGAAATGGTGCTGAATTTCTGCATGCTTTGTTCTGCAAACGAAAGCCGCATTTTTCGTCATAGCAATAGTTGCTTCGTTGTTGCAAAATATTTCAGTTGCTTGCTATTCCTATGGTTCATGCACCCTATATCATCTATGGCTTGAGGCCAACCCTAGATATCTCATTCCAGTCTCAATCTAGCCAACAAAGTATTTAGATGGTGATTAAACATCCAAAAGCATTAAGCACACCCATAAACAATCAATAAGAGAGAGAAATCAAAAAATAAGGAAACCAAGTTTATTGAATCTTCAAGGTTTGGTTACATTAAGACCCTAGAAAAGAAATCTAGCCACTCATAGAGTCAGTCAAGATACATCATCAAGCAATGGAAATCAACCATAAAAACTAAGATAAAAGAGGAGAGAGAAAACCCCTTTGTAAACCCTCTTCTTCTCCAAGCTCCAATGGTGGCCTCCAAGGTAGAGAATGAATCTCAGCTCCAAGAACACCCCCAAAACCCTATTTTATTCGCTTTTATACTTCCCTAAACTCTTATGTCATTTTTCAAACAAGTTGGGGTCGTTTTGAGTCAAAAACACATGAATTCAGAACTTTTTCGAGAAACTACGCGTGTTGTGAATAGTAACTCCGATTGATCGAACACTGTTCCGATCGATCATAAATGCAGTCTGTCTCCACGAATTCAAGGTTGTTTTGGCAGGTCCGATTGATCGAAAATCGCTTCTGGAGTCCAAATCTTCATTTTGTACTCTTTTCCTCCCTTTCTTGCCTTGGCACCTACAATATGCAAATATAACTTTCTTAGGCAATATCAACTCTTAATCAACTCAAAATGGGATGAACTTATGTGTAAAGGATGCACAAATGTATGTATATATTTGGCACATCACTTGCTTTTGCTCTTTACAAAGATCTTCAAGTAGTCTCTTTAACCAAACCGCTTGACAAGCTAAAGAAGTTGAATTGCATATTCTTCTTCCGATGACGACAAAGTTGTTGTTGCTTGCTTCTTTGAGCTCCAAGAGATCGCACCAGATCCAAGACTGGACATGCTGCCATATGTGCTCTTTCTATCCTCTACCAAACTTGCCCAATCACTATTAGTAAAGCCAGGCAATCTAAAATCATCCACATGAGAATACCATATTCCATAGTCAACTGTTCCAACAACATAATACAAGATCCTCATTGCCGCACCAAAATGTTGGTGTGTGGGACTATGTGTGAACCTGGAATATCTTAAAGTAGCAACTTTTCATTCACGTTCATGGGAGTGGGTGCCACATTGTAATTCAACATATTAAATCTCATGAGAATATCATTGCATATTTCTTTTGTGAAAGAAATATCCCAGCTTCTTCTTGCTTCACTTCAAGCCCATGGAAATAATGCAGCAAACCCAAGTCTGACATTTCTAAACTTTACATCATGCTGGCCTTAAATTCATCTATAAGAGAGTGAGATGACCCCATATAAATCATATCATATCAACGTATAGATAAATTATTAAGAGATCATTTTTATCTTGCTTCTTTAAATAAATAGTAGGCTCACTGTCACTTCTTTCAAACCCATTTTGACGAAAATAAGAATCAATTTTACTGTAGCATGCCCCGTGGAGCTTGCTTCAATCCATAGAGTGCCTTTTTTAATCTGTACACCTTCTCTTGTTTGCCATGTACTATGAACCCTTCAAGTTGAGTCACATAAACTTCTTCTTCTAATTCACCATTTAAAAATGTTGACTTAACATCAAACTGATAAACAGGCCAATGTAATTAAGCAGCAAAAGCCAAAAGCAACCTCACAGTTTCAAACCTAGCAACAGGAGAGAAAATACCTTGTTGTTGTGCATACCCTTTTGCGACAAGCCGGGCCTTGTATTTTTGTACACTCCCATCAGCATTATACTTGGTCTTGAACACCCATTTTAGCCCACTAGCCTTCTTTTCTTTCAGTAAGTCTACTAGCTACCATGTTTCATTTTTCTGAATACCCAAAATTTCTTCTTCCATTGCATGACACCATTCTTCATTTGCTGCCGCCTCTTGAAACTCGTTGGATCCGCGACATACAAGGCAAAGTTGCACGATTCATAGAGCTCTCTCAAGGATCTAAACTTTCTTGGAGGAGTTTCAGAAGAATCTCACTTGAAGAAGAGGAACAGGAATTGCTTGGAGTTGAGGGAGAACTGCTACTTGGAGTTGTGCAATTGTCGCTGTCATATGAACATGTAGGAGATGAAGAAATGAGATCCACCACTTCATTCTCTATTGGAACTTGGATTTGAGACTCTGTCATATCACCACTCCAATTCTAACCTACACTTTCTTCAAACTCTAAATTTCTACTAATAATCACCTTGCCACTAAGAGGATTATATACTGTGTATGCTTTGGATTGTGGACAATAACCAATAAAAATACATTTTTCTGATTTCTCATCAAGTTTTTGGCAATAATGAGAATTTACCAAAGCATAAGCAGTACACCCAAAAATTTTTAAGTGGCTTACCCGAGGCTTCATCCATTTCCAAGCTTCATACGGAGTCCGATTCAAAACAACTTTTGTTGAAGAAATATTCAGCAAATAAACTGCTGTGGGCCAAAAAATTTGGAACCTCCTTCGCTTTGAGTAGACTTTTTCCCATCTCAACAACATTATGATTCTTAAGTTTGGCAACTCCATTTTGCTCTGGTGTATAAGGTGCGGTTAATTCCTTGTGAATGTCATTCTCTTCACAAAAGACATTAAATTCATTAGATAAAAACTCACCACCTCGGTCACTACGGAGGGCCTTAATGCATATACCACTTTCTTTCTCAACAAGACCTTTGAACTTTTTAAAGGTTTCAAAAGTTTTTGACTTATTCTTCAGAAAATAGACCCAACTCATTTGGCTATAGTCATCCGTGAATAATACAAAATACTGACTCCCACCAAGTGACTCCTAGTTCATTGGCCCGCACAAATCTACATGCACCAACTCAAGACATTCTGAGGCTCTCCATGCATGCCCAACTGGAAACGACTTTCGGCATTGTTTTCCATATATGCATCCTTCACACAAATTTTCAAGTGAATTAATTTTAGGCAACCCAACTACCATAACTTTTTGGCTCAATAACTTCAGAGTTGAGGTGCCCGTACCGCAGATGCCATAATTTAGACTCATCATTCACACTAACAGCTATACACGCTTGGTTATCCATGCATGAAATTTCAAGAGGAAACTTCTATTTTCTACCATACGAATACAAACCATAGTCTGACCTGATTCTTTGTCCTTAATAACACACATTGCATCATCAAATAAAATTGAATATCCACCAGCCATCAATTGTCCAACACTCAACAGATTATGAGCTAAGCTAGGAACAAAGAAAACATCATGAAGATATTTAACTTGACCACTTGTTTTGACATTAACTGTACCTTTCCCTTCAACTTGAATTTGCTTACCATCTCTAAGTCTAACCTGTAACTTTTTAGACTCATCAAATCTTTGAACATTGACCTCATGTCACACATTTGATTAGAACATCTGCTGTCTAAAAACCAAACACCATTTGATACACCATTAGAATGAAAACAAGCCATAAACAACTTACTCTCCTCTTTGTTTTCTTCTTCAAACCTTGCTTGGTTCTCCTTTTTCCAACAACTTGCTTCTTTGTGCCCAAATTTTTTGAAAAAATGGTACTGAATTCCACTTCGATGAAATTTGTTCTCACCATGTGACTGCCTTTGATCACCTTGCCAACCATACCTGCCTCTACCATTATTTCTACCATGACCTCTGCCGCAAAAACCACCAGGGCCTCATCCTCTTCCTACTGACACTTCATTTCTGTCTTTTGGAGTAAACAACTCCCCTTCACCTAAAATGCTTTTTCTTTGGATTTCTCACCGGACTTGTTAAGCCTTACTTCATGTGCTTGCAAAGAACTCATTAGCTCATCAAAATAAAAATCAGATAAATCTTTTGATTCCTCAATTGCAACAACAACATGATCAAATTTTGGAGTCAAACTCCTCAAGACTTTAACAACTACAGTGTCATCATTAATTTTCTCACCATATGACTTCATCTGACTAACAATTGCATTTACTATTAAGAGAAAATCTTGAATGGATTCTTTGTCTGTCATGAATAATATTTCAAACGCACGGTGGAGTGACTAAAGTTTCACAATAATTACCTTTGATGAACCTTGATACTCATTTCGTAGTAACATTCAAGCTTCCGTAGAGGTGGTTGTTGCAATAATTCTTGAAAATATTGTGTCATGGAGAGCTTGTTGAATGAAGAAAAATGCCTTGGAATCCTTCTTTCTACTTCAATTTTCGCTCTTCATCTGGATCAGCATGCCCATTTTCCACCAAGTCCCAAATATCTTGAGATTTAAATAGAGTCTTCATCTTAATGCTCCAAAAATCGTACTGCTCCCACTTGAAAATAGGAATTTGTGGCTGGGACACGCTCACAGAAGCTCCATTGACAACCATGATAGACACCGAGTATGATAAAAACCCAAGTTTCAAATAGAGTAACATCACATTTGACTTGAACACAATAACATTATATAATCAAATACTTTGACCTACTTTCTTCAAATTTTGTAGTTCTTTTAATTCTCCCTGTTTACATTTGTCACACAATGTCAATAAAAAAAATATTAGCATTATACCCAAATGCAATGAGGCAGTTATATGCATGTATCGGCCACATTTGAAGGTTAAAGTGCCACTCGCGGCGGTAAGAAATTACAGTAAGGTTGTTTGAATCCTTTTTCCGATCTTAAACTTTGTATTGGTAACCGAGAATAACACTATATTAATTTTTCATTTGGACATCCAATATGAGCCTAAACTCGAGCTATCAATCTTACACATAGAGAAATTTATCCCTTAATACCAGAGTAAGTTGAGTCAAAACTCAACATGTGAACAAACGCATCTAGTTAAGAAAGATATTGTGTGTAAAAGACTTCCCAGTTTCAAGAAAAATCTTCAAATTTATCGAATGGACTTGTATAAACTAGGTGGGAGAATTTTAAAAATATCAAAAACTATGCCTTATATTCTTAATAACGTTTTTAATAGCCACTAACTGTTGTTAAAGCAACCATGGTATTGTGGTGTAGCTATAATATAGATATATGATTTATTTAATATGTACAACCTTGTACTTGACATTTGGCACACAAACATTTTGTGGCACAAAAGATAGTGGAGGATATAATAATGAAGATAAAACCTCGCATGCCCCAATTGGTATGCATGTTCACACACACTTACCATGTAATGTTATATTGAAATAATTACCTCTTGAAATAAAACCAACCCTTGAACCACATACTTCCACCACCTATCCCAACCACCCCACTAACCCGAAAGGTGTTCAATTTAGTTTCACTTTGCATCACTTATAAATACATAGAAGTGCACTGAAGTCTTCAAACAAGAGAACAGGAAAATGACCTCTAACATGAAAGTCTTCCTTGTGAGTATGCTTGTGTTCTTGCTAGCCTCAAATGTCTTTATCAATGAAATTGAAGCTGCCGGAGAGTGCGGCAAGACTCCGATTACGTCTGCCGCGGCTAGCCTGAGCCCGTGCTTGGCTGCAGCCAAGAATGCCAGAGCTAAAGTGCCACCAATTTGCTGCACTAAAGTAAGTGCCTTGATCAAGACTGCTCCGAGATGTTTATGTGCTGTCCTCTTGTCTCCCTTGGCAAAGCAGGCCGGGATCCAGCCCGGTATCGCTATTGGCATTCCTAAGCGATGCAATATCAAGAACAGGCCTGCTGGAAAGAAGTGTGGGAGTAAGTGGTCTAGGCCCAGTAGTGTTATATGGGCCTAATATAGAAGCCCAATAGTTATATCTGAATTTTGCTTATGCTAATTAAACAAGTTGTTAACAAGTTTTATGTCTGTGTGTTTATAGGGTACACCGTCCCTTGATAAGCAAAGGCAAAAGGTCGAGCTACGGAGGAGGAGGATAGTGACTAGAAAATATTGAATAAGAGTTTCTATATATGCCATGTAGGGTCAATATTTATGCTACATTATTTGACCCGCACCGTTTTATGTACTTGTGATGTTTGTTTAGCGGATAAATATTATTGTGCTTTTCAAGTACTTCCACTTTCTTTTCTTTGATCTTTTGGACGACGATGGTTTGGAGTTTTTATTTTAAATATTTTTGGGGTGCTTTGGAGATGATTAAAAAGAGGACCAAATGTGGATGTGAAATAGTAAAACGGATGGATCGATCAAACAAAGTAGACTAGGAAATTAAAAAAAAATTCTGAAAAAATAAAAATACAGGAAATAAAGGGAGAAAAAACAAACCAAACGGATCGTTAAGAAAAAATGGATGTGAAGCATGTTCTTAAAAAAGCACTAAATGATGGTTTTAAGCTAGTTTATGAGCTTCAAAATAAGTTAAGTCAAACAACCCATATAAGCTAACTTATAAGCTAGCTTATAAGCTCTAATAAACTCCAAAAAAATAAGCTTCAAATTGAAGCTTATTTTGAAGCTTATGTTTGTTTTTTTCATTTTCTTGGTTATTCTCTTCAATTAAGAACATTATATATAATATTATGAAATTATATCTTTTAAATTAAATTTACATAGACCTTTTTAGATTTTATACGCTAGCTTATCTTATAAATTTTGCCAAACACATGACAGCTTATCTCACAGTTTATAAATTAGCTTATTTTTCACAGCTTATAAGGTAGCTTATTTTAACAACAAATAAGCTCTACCAAACGGAGCTAAAATCATCATTTGCGAAGCAACTTTTGCTTCATGCATCGGAACCTGATGATCAGTTTCAAAATACTTAGGGCACAGTTAGATTCACCAAAGTCAGGCCAAATTATAGAATCAACAAGCAAGTGTACATAGAAATGTAGAGATTGACAAAGCTTAAGAAAAGTGAGAGGTCCATAACTTTTCAGCTTTCCTGTTTTTCCACCATCAAAAAAAGGTATGACTTGACTTTTTAGAATTTTTTGTTGCCATACCATTCCATTTCAATGACCTGCGTAAAATTTCCTATTAAAAAAAACACCCGAAGAATGTTGATTAAGCACACAAGATGGGTCATAAATAAATTGTGTTTACTAAACTTAACTGTGAGGCTTACCTAGCTAGTTGCAGAGGAGATCTTGATTTCCAACATAGATAAAAACTCTGATTCTGTTTACAATAGGGTAGGAATGCCTACCTACGTCAAGGTTGTTCATCTTGTCCTCATTTAGAGTCTCAAATACCTTAACACTTGATAAAACACAAGTCATTTTTTGTTTTCGTACATCTTGAGCATCCTTTTCTGATGGCACATTCAGAAGCGTCTACATATTTGAGTAGTTATATAATTTCAGCTGTCTTAACGTTTCTTTCTAATATCGTAATATTGTAAAATCATAAATGTTGCAATTAAAAGGCGGCTCCTGCACCAAACGGAAGACTTACGCTAGCGGAATCGTTGGCATATACACCAGCTTGCAATCATGATAAGATTTAACATTTAAAAAAAAAAAACATAAAATGGGGTCCCAATTGCATAATAGTATTTTATTAATAAATCATTAATATTTTTTAAAAGTTTATTAATATTTTAAAATGTGGGTCCCACTTTTATTAATCAATATTTTCCAATAAAATATATTATTATTTACATTTAAGAGGTTTTTATAGTTAAAATTAATTTTAATAAAAAAATATATCGACTAGATTAATTTTAAAAACAATATAAAAATCATAAAATCTAATATTATAATACTTTAATTCAACAGTTTTTCTACTAGTGTTAGCTTTTAGTTTTGTCAAACATCTCACAACATATTACACAACTTTTAGCTCAGGTTTTTTTTTATAGTTTTTCCGCTAACATTAAAAATCAATTTTTCTGCTATATCAAACGAGCACATTATGTGCTTGCCTAGTACACTTGTTAGATTTTATTAGTATCTTACATAATTTTATTAGTATCTTAGATAACATCTAGAGCTTAAATTCAAAATTCAGACAAAAACATCTAGCATGCAAACCCTAGGCACATTCGGTAAGAATTTTCACCAACCTCTTAGCTATCGAGGTCCAAGCTTGCATGGTTGAATTTATCTACTCATGAATACTTAACGAACATATCTTCCACTGCCCAAAACTCATCTTTGGTATTCCTGGCCTTGCATGAACACAGCTGTAGCACCAAATTAGAGTTTTGGTTTTCATTTTGGCCTTAGGTCCTTACTTCTCTTCCTTAGGCCGACCATGGATAGGCAAGCCTTGCTCTAGGAACCGGCGGTTCACTATTTGGCCTAGGAGGTCAACAGCCAACCTAAACAACTAGTGTTTTGTCCCTTGTGTATATCTTTGACCCTAACCTAGCCTAACCTTTTCGCCTAACCTAGCCTTGAGATACTCCTTTGCATTTTCTTCATTCTTCCTGATTAAGATTTATTTTGTTATATGATTCCTATCTTTGTAAATTCCCATTAACCAATGTGATATTAGAGAATTTTTTTCAACCTTTCTTAAATAGGAAAAGAGGATTTTATAAGCTACAAGGCAACTCCGCAGGACATACATAATGTGGCTCCCAAAATATTATTCTTTACCGTCAAACTATAGGAGTACGTATAACGTTTATATTCATTGTTTGTGTAATACCACTTGAACTATGGATGCCCTCTAACATATGTACGATTCATATATCGAGGCTTCCTTAAACATGTCCTTGACCTTTGAGATATCTATGATTAGGTCTTCAATGCTACACCCGAAAAATTGGAGTGAGAGTGTGTACTATCAAACATTCCAAGATCCATGTTTTTTATGAGCTCTCGGTTCCTTTATATCTATCCATTGAGTGTATAAAATTAATCTATCGATTAACTCATATTTCAATTTTCTCTAAGATATTGGAGCCTAAAGTTTCGATACTAACTGTAACGACTTGTACTAAAGGGGCTTCTACAAATGACTAAACTAGTCTCGACTACCAAAAATTTTGTGAAATTCCTCAAAGTACATCTATTATTAAAATAAATAGTAAAAATGTTCAAAATAAACAAAATAAATCAAATATGTTGAAGCTTTAAAAAAAAATCTAACTCTAAATTATAACCCTAATCTCCTACCCATCAACCCCAAGCATGAAGTATCCATGACTCATTGTGCTCACGCCACAGGATGCTGGTCTCCTTCAACTAACTCTTCTGAAAGTGAGAAAACAAAGAAATGGTGAGCAACAAAGCTTAGTAGGGGTAAATACCCGACAAGAATTCAGATACCTATGAGACAGGTACCTAAGTGAGCAACCAAACAATGGAGCAATATACATTGTCCATGGTAGACTAAACCTACCCAAAAAGATAGCAAACAAACAAAACAATCAATGAAAAATATGAGCATAAAATAATCGCAGCGATAAAATTAATTACAAGATGACAAGAAATACTACAAATGTGTAGAATATGTCTACCGAAACGAGAGAAAATTGAGTACATCTTTTATTAAAATAAATAGTAGAAATGTTCAAAATAAACAAAATAAAATCAAATATGTTGAAGCTTTAAAAAAAAACTCTAACTCTAAATTATAACCCTAATCTACTACCCATCAACCCCAAGCATGAAGAATCCATGACTCATTGCGCTCACGCCACAAGATGCTGGTCTCCTTCAACTAACTCTCTGAAAGTGAGAAAACAAAGAAATGGTGAGCGACAAAGCTCAGTAGGAGTAAATACCCAATAATAGTTCAGATACCTATGAGACAGGTGTCGTAACCGGGGTCACAACTGAACCGACGATGAAGGATGAAAAGAAAAATGTTTAGAGACGCCACCAATTGATTTGAGTGCAATTGGACACTAAAAATTTGGTCTACCAACCAGAAAATGGGTAAGGGGGTATATTGAGTGTGAGAAAGGTGTTAGGCACCCCACAACTCTCTAAAAGGTTACCTAGATGATCTATGTGTTTTTTTCTGAAAATTTGTTGTATTTTTTCATATACCCGAAAAACCATGTATTATCAAATAGGTGGAATGTTTTCCACTAATGTTAGACCGAGGCTTTATTGTGAAAGTCCCATTTTGATGGGTTTTATTGGAAATTGATGAAAAATCCCATTTGAGGTGGGTTTTGAAATTTTTAGAATGGGTGCACAGGATCACTATGGTCATTTGTAAAGAATTTGGTGGAATTTGTAAAAAAGGCATTGGGTTTTATACCAAGGGGACTTCCCGATCACATAATCAAAGAACAAGGAACAAACAGAAAGACGGTCAAATTTTATTTGACGAATACAAATGGTATTTTAATTTGAAAAGATAACATAATTAAAATCTAGGCAAGAGCTGAATGTCATCAAGTCCTCCTCCTAATGAACTTTAATTTAGGCATCTAATAAATTAAATTACCATTACTTTTACGAATACAAATGATACTTTAATTTGAAGATATAACATAATTAAAGCCTAGGCAGGAACTGAATGTCATCAATTCTCCTCCTAATGAACTTTAATTTAGGTATCTAGTAAATTAAACTGCCATTAATTTACGAATACAAGTGATACTTTAATTTGAAGAGATAACATAATTAAAGTCTAGGTAGGAGCTGAATGTCATCAAGTCCTCCTCCTAATGAACTTTAATTTAGGTATCTAATAAATTAAATTACCATTGCTTTACGAATACAAGTGATACTTTAATTTGAAGAGATAATATAATTAAAGCCTAAACAGGAGCTGAATATCATCAAGTCCTCCTCTTAATAAACTTTAATTTAGATATCTAATAAATTAAATTATCATTTGCTTTTCGTTTAAATGAAGATAACATAATTAAAGTTTAGGCAAGAGCTGAATGTCATCAAGTCCTCCTCCTAATTGACTTTAATTTGGGTATCTATTGTTTTCCCGTTATTTTGTTTTAAATGAAAATTTAGTGAAGATGTGGTTGTTGAATTGATGAATTTACAAAACTAAGCATACAACCTAACATATAATTATGCGTTCTAAATGATTTATCAATTACTCGTACTCATGCATCTTTGATATTCTAAATTTACCAATCTCTAAACATGCATACTAATCACATTAAACATGCATAAAACTAAACTACACTACTTTTTCATTATTTCCACTATCCTATTACATTTTTACATTTACAAAGATATACATGCCAAATAAAAACAAGATAAAAATGAAAATACAAATATGGCCCATGGAGCCCGTATGTTGCTCAAACCCGGTCCAATTTCCAAATGAACTCTCCGGCCCCGAACGAAGTCAAGTCCGGCCCAACTAGGATCAAGCCCGGTCCAAACCCAAAACAAACAAGAGGATGGGGTTAAAAATGAGATGCTCAAATATAATTAAAAGTTAGATTAATTCAAACCACAGTATGAGAATCATGCATGTATACACAAATATTATATCATACATATATAAGCCTATCTCCAAATCACATATGAACCACAATTTGGAAGTTGGCCTTGAGCAATGACCAAAGACAAATACCAGCTCATATCAATATCAAAACCAAAGCCAAATATCAACTCATAATCAAATACCAAAACACCAAAACCAAAGATCAAAGATCAAATATCAGAACACCAAAACCAGATTTCATTATGAGCAAGAGATATATTCACAGACCAGGTTCAATATGAACAAGCAGACGTTTGCACAGGCCAGGTTTTATTCAAATCAGATATGTGTGCCCACAATCCACATACAAGTAGCAACAACTTCATATACGGACAAACTAAGCCAGGTATTGAAACAAATATCACAATGGTGGACAATGGGTTTAATCTGGACATCAACAGCAAAGAACAAGCAAGTATGTTTCCTTCAAGTCCAGTACATATTATAGATCATACGCATCGGAATAGACTAGGAGAAATACATCCAAAAGCTTGGCAAAACCAAAATCATGATCTAGAATCAGAGGAATTGAAACAGGGAAATGCAGAGATTGAAGCATACACAAAAATGGAACTCAAAACGAAAGATGAAAGTGTGTGTGAATCGTCACCTTTTCGAACCTGAACTAGATGAGACCGAATCTCTCTCTTCTCCTTGTTATCTCTCGGCTTCCAGCTGCAGATTCTCTCCTTCTCTCTTCTGCTCCCTTTACTGCTACCCTATTCGTCTGAATTTGTCCTCTCCATGACTCTTGTACCCGGCGCCATCTCTTCTCTCCTTGTTTTTTTTCTCTATTTCACCACCAAAAACCCAAAACCCCCTTCTCTCCTCTCTTTTAATTGTGCGGCTCCTCCTCCCACTCTCTCTTTAACTTGTATTTTTTATTCTGAAAATGCCCCTCAAACTCTACTTTTTTTTTTCTCTTTTTAAAACCCTCAAGACTAACCTTTTTCTCATTTTCATTCTTCTTGCAAAACCCTAAAAAGGTGCTACCTTTTTCTTTTCTAAGACTTTATTTTTGAATTTTTTAAAATTCTATTATTTTTTAGATATTTTCTAGGGTTTGATTTTATTGGACTAAGATTTGGGTATTTGTGGGCTTAAGGATCTAAGAAACTGACTTTTGAATATCCGTGGGCTTGTGGGTCAAGGAAATAAATTTTTGTAGGTAATTGGTCCAAAAATGACTTTTTGAATTTTTATGAGCTTGCGGTCTCAAGAACGGGCTTTTGCATTTTTCCTTTATTTTTTCTTAATTAATTTATTTATTTTTCCTATTTATTTTTGTGTTTTTGACCAGACGGAAACCGTTTACTACAACAGGTACCTAAGTGAGCAACCAAACAATGGAGCAATATACATTGTCCATGGTAGACTAAACCTACCCAAAAAGATAGCAAACAAACAAAACAATCAATGACAAATATGAGCATAAAATAATCGCAGTGATAAAATTACAAGACGACAAAAAATACTACAAATGTGTAGAATATGTCTACCGAAACGAGAGATTCAATCCAACAATGTTGATGATGTCTAAAACAGGTCTACCCTATCAGACAAATCAGCCAAGTCAGACTGAGCTGGAATAACTAATTTCTCCTTTGCTGGTACGTGATCTCTTCCTTCCTTCCTGCACAAGAAGCGAACGTAAGCTTCGGTAGGGCCCTGAGGGTGTGCTCGGGGGGACCTCTCCGACGCTCAAGTCAGTAAGGTACTAAACTTGGGAGGATGGCTCGTTGCTTCAAGCGTTGCCTCTTGCTCAGTAAGTATTTTAGAGTGCAGGAGTTAGATTGCTTACCTGAGGGCAGAGGTTCCCCTTTTATATGAGTTTGAAGTGTTTGAGTTGTAGTAGGAGTCGGACTCTCTCTCATTGGTTTTCCAAAGGGTTTCTCGGATGGTAAATCCTATCTGCATCCCTCTCCAAAGGGGAGTAGGACTCTATCTAGAATTGGCGTCCTATGAGGAGTCTTCATCAGTTGAACTTCATGCGTACATGCTTCTGTAGTACGGTTATCGAAGTGCGGTCTTCGGTCTGATAGTGCAGAGGTATACACTTCGGTCGAGAACCGAAGTGTACCCTTCGGTACGTCACCCATATTGTCCTCACTGGAACTTATTCTGCCACGTGGCTTTCTCCCATTAGTGGAGGTATTTTGGGAATATCAGTTGCCCCCCACACTCGTACCGAGGTATCTTAACGATGAACTGGGTATGAGTGTAATAATGTTTGTTCGATGGTTCATTTTTGTGGACAAGATCGAAGGATGCAGAGCGTCACAACCTACGCATCGTTAGATCAGATCTTTCTTCCTATAAATAGGTGGCCTGCAGTTCTCTTCGATTTTTACTCGTCCCATTTTTACTATTTAGAGCGTTTAATCTGACTGACCGATCGAAGCCTTCCTTTGCAAAATCGAACATACTTCAGTCTCTAGTTCTCTCAGTTTCCATACCATAAGGTCAGTCTTTACTTCCTTCTATTGTTTTTGTTTTTATTATGTCTCTAAGTTCCTCCACTTCATCTTCCTCTTCGGGGGACGCGTCTTCTTCCGCTACTTCGAGTGAACGGACTGCGTCTGACTCTGAAGTTAACATCATCGATTCTCCTACCCCTGGCCTTACTGAGGCTTCGGTACTTCGGTCAGATTATCCCGAAGTTGCTGATCGAAGTGAACTTCCTCCAAATCAACAAGTGGGGGGAGACGAGGTTGATTACGAACCGACATGTTTATCCGATTCAGGATTGGATGATCATGGGGTGTCAAATATCAAGAGGGACTTCGGTATCCCCTGGGCCTGCCGTCGTATACCTTCAGTCGAACACCCCCTTCATCCAAAGGAAGGGGAATTCGCCGTCTCGCTCCATTCCATAAAATACGATGCAAGGATTCCATATCCTTCTGCATTGACCAGTTTTTTCCGTATCTTCAATATTTGTCCCGCTCTTCTAGCCCCGAACTCCTGGCTCTTCCTTTATACCGTTCTTAACCTTTGTGTCAAATATACTATACCCTTCAATTCTTTTATCATTCAACACATTCTTAGATTAAGTCGTCATGGTAGGGAGGCCGGTCTATACTATTTCCAGTTTCGGCCACCCATTGAATCTCCTCGTTATCAGGCTTCAATCAGGGATTGGAAGAAGAGTTACTTCTTTGTGAAGGCGCCCCTTCAACCTGAAGAACACCTCCCTTTTCGAATTGAGTTCGGTATTCCCCATGTCTTTCATTTCAATAATCCTCGCGAACTAAGGCATGAGATAGATAGGGATTTATTGGACCGACTAAAGTCATACCTTCCTCCGAACCCTTCGGTCAACATATCTTTTAGTAAGATTGACTCTGCGTACACCTATTCTTCGGTCCTTCTTCAGAGAGGTGTGCTTCGGTTGGTCTTTTTAGACTTCGAGAAATTCATTTGTCTATATTACCTATTTATTAACATGTTCGGTCATCCATTGTGCAGATATGGCGAGCATGGAGGACTACGTCAACATGTTCAGCGCTGGGGCTTCGAAGGGCAAGAAGCACGACATTGGTAAGGGAAACATGAGGAAGCCGAACCCGAAGCGTTCAAGGAAGAATACAATGGGAGAGACTTCTGCTGCAGCCAACGTGCTCAACGCTCCCACAACTGTTCACAGTTCGGTCAGGGTGACTCAACCAAGCTCGAACCCCTCTCGGACTTCAGATTATGTCAACATCCCTCTTCCAGTGACCCAACCTCCCCGAACGATGGATATTGAAGACCTCACTGTTCATACCCCGAACTGGGATGTTCTGGTGAGTGATTCTGCCAATAACCCAACCATTGCGGGTAGGATGGTTGCGAAGGCTCCAACTCCGGCTGACTTCAGTCGATACGAAGCGCTTGCTTTGTCGGACAAGGTGTCAGCGCTGAACGTTGCAGCTATGAAGGTATAATAATTTTATTTAACTTCGGTTCTCCTTTTTTGACTTGGTATTTTTACAGATGAAATTGGTCCCGAAGTACCGAAGTTCATTATGCCTATGTAGGTTGTCTCTGTTCTTGCTACACTTCCTGGAGGCATAGCGAACATGGCTCACAATGAAACGGCAGCAATTGAAAGGGCCGAAGCAGCTGCCATGGCGAAGGCGAAAGCTGAAGCCGAGCTAGAGACATTTCGGGCTGAACTGACGGAGAGGACCAAAGCTCTAAATGCTGCTAACGCCAAGGAGCTCAAATACCGTAAGGAAAAATCCCGGCTGGAGGCTGAGGTCACTAGGCTTTCCCAAGCTGCTGAAGCTGAACGAGTGAAGCTATTGCCGAAGGCAAGGCCCTGGGGGTTCAAGAGTTCAAAGCCTCTGAGGAGTTCAAGTTAACTCTTCGTCAAGAAGGCTACTTCGGTGGTCGTAATGCCTTCAAAATGGCCATGAAGGCTCTAATTGAGGCTGGGCAAGATCCAAGTGTTCTTGATAAGCTTTGCCTGGTTTTGGTTGGAAAGGACGAACTGGAGGAGTCCAAGGAGGAGATATATGCTGAACTTGCTAGGGCTGAGGAAGAAATTCGTCGACAGGCTGAAGATGACGAGAATTCTGAAGAAGATTTCGAGGATGGGGATGAACATCCTTCCACTGTTGATCTTACCGTAGTTACTTCGGATGAAGATCCCCCTCATGTCATCCCTACCGAAGGTGATTCTCCCATTCACTAGGCCGAGCTTGGCGAAGTTCGTCCCTTTACGCCAGAGGGTATTCCTCCACCAAATCCTCCTGAACCGATCTTGCCAGAAGCTACCCTGCATGAACCTTCAGAGACGGAGCTGCCCCCTTCAACCGAAGACATTTGACTTCAATATTTTATTTATTTATTATTTTTTTTTGTATGAACGGTTAAGTATCATTTGGTAATGATATCTCTCTCTTTTCATGTTCAGTTTGCTCTACTTTGATTTGCAAAATTTGTTGTGAATGCTTGAAGTGTGCTTTATTGTCTGACCTTACTTCGGTTGCGGATGCTTGAAGTGTACTTCGAGCGTGAAGTACTTGTCGTGGCCGAAGGGTTGGCTTCGGATGAAGTATACACTTCAAGATCGAAGTACCTGATTCGACCGAAGGGTCTAAGGGCCGAAGTGGCCTAATTTTGAGACTTATAAAAAATTTTTTTTAAGCTTTGGGCCGAAGGGCCTGTTTGGACCGAAGGGTCTTATGTGGACCGAAGGGTCTTATGTGGACCGAAGGGTCTAAGGGCCGAAGTGGCCTAATTTTGAGACTTAGAAAATTTTTCTAAGCTTTGGGCCGAAGGGCCTGTTTGGACCGAAGGGTCTGGTGTGGACCGAAGGGTCTTATGTGGACCGAAGGTCTTGTTTGGACCAAAGGGTCTAAGGGCCGAAGTGGCCTAATTTTGAGACTTAGAAAAATTTTCTAAGCTTTGGGCCGAAGGGCCTGTTTGGACCGAAGGGTCTGGTGTGGACCGAAGGGTCTTATGTGGACCGAAGGTCTTGTTTGGACCAAAGGGTCTAAGGGCCGAAGTGGCCTAATTTTGAGAGTAGAAAATTTTTCTAAGCTTTGGGCCGAAGGGCCTATTTGGACTGAAGGGTCTTGTGTGGACCGAAGGGTCTTATGTGGACCGAAGGTCTTGTTTGGACCAAAGGGTCTACGGGCCGAAGTGGCCTAATTTTGAGACTTAGAAAATTTTTCTAAGCTTTGGGCCGAAGGGCCTGTTTGGACCGAAGGGTCTAATGGAAGGAATGATTGGGACAACTTCTGATCTGTTGTTTATTAAACTAATGAAATAATAACAACTCTTTTTATTGTTCAACTAAATAAAATATCTACGTAGATTGTCAACATTCCATGGACGCATCTTCTTCCCAGGGTTTTCTGGGTCTTCAATTCGGTATGTTCCTTCCTTGAATGCTTCAATTATTTTGAAAGGTCCATCCCACGTCTCCCCTAACTTTCCGAGGTGTTTTCCTGCGGCCTCCTTCTTTCTTAAGACAAGGTCCCCTGGGTTGAACTTTCTTTCTTTGACCCTTCGGTTGTAATACCGGGCTGTCCTCTGCTTGTACGCAGCAGTTCTGATTCGAGCCTCTTCTCTAACTTCCTCCACCAAGTCTAAATTATTCAGAAGTGCTTCATTATTCTCTTGGATATTGAATTTAATGATCCTTGTAGACGGAATTCCAATTTCTACAGGTATCACGGCTTCAGAGCCAAATGCCAGGGAGAAGGGTGTTTCTCCAGTAGAAGTCCGTGCTGTGGTTCGGTAGGACCATAGCACACTCGGTAGTTCTTCCACCCATCTTCCTTTGGCACTATCTAGTCGTGTCTTCAAACCTTGGAGGATCACTCGGTTTGTTACTTCGGCTTGCCCATTAGCTTGTGGGTGACTGACCGAAGTGACTCTGAGATCAACCCCCAACTCTTCACATAGCTTCTTCATCTTTCCTCCGACAAATTGTCTGCCGTTATCAACAATAAGGGCCCTTGGTATCTCATATCTACAGACAATGGTTCTCCAGATGAAGTCTATTACCTTATTCTCAGAAATAGTTGCAAGTGGCTCCACTTCTACCCACTTAGTGAAGTAGTCCGCGGCTACTATCAGATATGTCCTTTGACCCGATGCTGGTGGGAATGGTCCAAGAACGTCCATACCCCACTGAGCAAATGGACAAGGACTCTGAATAGGCACCATCTGGCTAGGAGGAAGGTGGGGTACATTGGAATGCCTTTGGCACTTATCACATTTTTGAACAAGCTTTTTGGCATCTGACACCATTGTAGGCCAGTAGTATCCACAACGTAGCACATGATAACTTAATGTTCTTCCCCCTATGTGACTTTCACAAATTCCTTCATGCACTTCCCTTAGGGCGTAATCGGCCTCTCTGGGCGCCAAACATCGCAGGTATGGAAGTGTGAAGGATCTTCGGTATAATTCTCCTTCAATCAGAGTATATCTTGCTGCCCTTTTTCGGAGACTCCTTGCTTCATTCCTATCTTCAAGAAGTTTCCCTTCAAGCAGGAATTCTCTGATTGGGTCCTTCCAGCTTGGTTCAGCTTCAACCGGGGCCACTTCTAGTTCAGTCGAAATACTTGGTTGAGGAAGTACCTCAATTCTGACCGAAGTAGGTCCTTTGGCTGAACAGGCTGAAGCTAATCGAGCAAGGACATCTGCTTTTGCATTTTCCTCCCTAGGTATTCGATTGATCTCTACCTTGGGAATCTTGGCCAGTAATTTCTTGACCGCAGCTAAGTACTTGACCATATTTGAGCCTCTCGCCTCATAGTCTCCCTTCATTTGTTCAGTTACTAGCTGAGAGTCACTGTTGATCAACAAATACTTAACTTCAAGTTCGACAGCAAGTCTCAATCCAGTTAGTATCGCTTCGTATTCTGCTTCATTATTGGACGCTTTGAAATGAAAATGAAGTGCATGTTCAATACATATGCCCCCCGGACCGAAGAGGAGTACTCCTGCTCCGCTACCCTCTTGGTTAGAAGAACCATCAACGTAAAGGTTCCATTTCGGGTAGTCCTCTTCGGTCAGTGTCACTAAGGTTGGGCGACAACATTCAACAACAAAGTCTGCTAAGGCTTGAGCCTTAATCGCATGTCTTGGTTTGTATTGAATGTCAAACTCACTCAACTCAATGGACCACTTTATCAATCTTCCTGATGTGTCCAGCTTCTGAAGTATTTTCTTCAATGGTTGGTCAGTAAGAACTACTACAGTATGGGCTTGGAAGTAGGGTCTTAATTTTCGAGCTGCAGTAACCAATGCTAAAGCAAATTTCTCTGCTTCGGTATAACGAGTCTCAGCATCTATCATGACCTTACTAACATAATACACTGGCTTCTGAATTTTTTCTTCTTCCCGGATAAGGACTGCATTTACTGCATGATCTGTCGTAGCAAGGTACAAGTACAATACCTCTCCTTCTTTTGGACATGTTAGTAGGGGAGGATGTCCGAGGTATTCCTTTAAACCCTCAAATGCCTTCTGACACCCTTCAGTCCATTGAAATTCCTTGGCCTTTTTTAAGGCCTGGAAGAAGGGTCTACACTTATCACCCGACCTAGCAAGGAATCTCCCAAGTGCCGCTGCTCTTCCCGTTAATCTCTGAACCTCTTTCGGAGACTTCGGAGGTTCCATCTGAAGAATGGCTTCAACCTTCTCTGGGTTTGCTTCGATTCCTCTACTAGTGACAAGGAAGCCTAGGAATTTTCCTGAGCTTACTCCAAAAGCGCATTTGTCTGGGTTTAATTTCATTTGAAACTTATCTAAAGTGTTAAACACTTTTTGAAGATATGAAGGATGATCTTCTGCCCTTCTACTCTTCACGACCATATCATCTACATATGCTTCTACCGATTTTCCTATCTGATCAGCAAAGACATGGTTTATCAACCTTTGATAAGTGGCACCAGCATTCTCAAGTCCGAAGGGAATAACCTTATAGCAATATGTCCCTTCTGGAGTTATGAATGAGGTACTCTCCTCATCTCTTGGGTTCATCTTGATCTGGTGGTACCTCGAATAAGCATCCAAGAAGCTAAGGAGTTCGTGGCCTGAAGTTGCATCCACTAATTGATCAATCTTAGGAAGAGGATAGCAGTCCTTAGGACAAGCTTTGTTTAGATCCGTGAAGTCAACTCATATACGCCACTTTCCATTCGCCTTCTTTACCATGACCACATTGGCCAACCAATCTGGATACCGCACCTCTCGGATGAAACCGACTTCAAGTAACTTCCCCACTTCTTCCTTGATAGCAGCTTGTCTCTCTAGGGCGAAGTTACGCTTTTTCTGTTTGACCGGTTTAGTCCCCGGTATGATGCTCAAACTGTGGGAGATGACTTCCCTACTAATTCCTGGCATCTCATGCGCACTCCATGCGAAGTTCTTTATGTTAGAGAGGAGGAGCTTGGTTACCTCCTCAACTAACTTTTTATTTAACAGAGACCCTAGAAATAACTTCTTTTCAGTTCCTTTCTCCACAGTTATTGGAAGAAGTGCTTCAACCGGTGTTGGCTTCAGTATCTTCTCTTCTTCCCGAACATCTAAGCTTCCAACTGATATGGAGGTCTTCTTCTTGTCCTTCAAGTCCGTGTAGTACATCATTCAAGCTAACTTCTGATCCGCACTCACTTCTCCTACCCCATTAGAAGTTGGAAACTTCATTTTGAGGTGGTAAGTAGAGACCACCGCCCGAACCTTGTGCAGCAATGGTCTGCCTATGATGGCGTTGTAGGGGGATTGAACATCCACTACAAGAAGATCGATCATATGCATAACCGTCCTTGGATAGGTTCCCAGAGTAACAGGTAGGGATATGACTCCCTTGGGAACTATGGATTCCCCTGCGAACCCATATAAAGGAACCGAAAAGTTCTTCAATTTTTCTTCTGAGATCTTCATCTCTTTGAAGGCGTGATAGAACAAGATATCTGCAGCACTTCCATTATCCACCAGAACCTTTTTCACTGTGAAATTTGCGATGACTGCTTCTATTACTAGGGCATCATCATGTGGATCCTGGATACCTTCAGCATCTTTTTCAGAGAAAGTAATTTTTTCTTCATCCCTTCTCGGCTTCTTTCTTTCCTTACTTACTTCATTTATTCGAGCATAAGCCCTTCTAGCTGAGGAGCTTTCTCCTCCTGCGGCCAGACCTCCTACAATAACTCCGATTGTCCCAGCAGTCCCCCTTTGGTGACGAGGAGACCTATCCCTTCTTCTTTGTCTCCTTCGGTCGTTATCCCTATCATAACCATCGGTTCTTCTTCTCTTTTCTTCTCTATCTGAAGTGAACTGCTTCAGGTAGCCTCGCCTTATGAGGCCTTCAATCTCATCCTTGAGATGCCTACATTCTTCAGTGTCATGACCATGGTCCCTATGGAACAGGCAATACTTATCTGAAGTACGCTTTTCTGCCGGGGCCCTCATTTTCTTAGGCCACTTCAGTATATCCCTGTTACTTATTTCAAGAAGGATATTATGCAACGAATTATTAAGAGGAGTATAGGAACTATACCGAGGGACTGGACCCCGGTCAATCTTCCTACCAGACTGATCATCCTTCTTCTTGTCATTCTTTCCTTCTACTCTTCCTTGCTTCTTGCTTGAAGGGGGCAAGTCTTTCTCACTCTTTCCCGGGGCGCTCGATCCTTTTTTGGCAGGGGCCGAGGAAGAAGAAAACTGAGAAATTTTCATCATGTCTTCTGATTGCATGAACTTATCTCCCCTAGCGTAGAGTTCTCCCATACTCTTCGGGCGTTTTTTCGTCAATGAACGTACATACGCTTCATCCCTTACTGTCCTTACCAGGGCCGAAATAGCTACTTCTACCTGGACGTGTGTGATTTCCAAACATGCTCTATTGAACCTTGCAAGAAATGATCGAAGTGATTCTCCATGCTCATGGTCAAGATTCATCAGATCCAAACTAGTCTTTGCCGTCCTTCGTGCGGCGGAGAAGTGAAGTGCAAGTTTCTCAGACAAGTCCCCAAAACTAGTCACACTGTGTCTCGGTAATCGATTGAACCAAGTTCTTGCTGGTCCAAAAAGGGTTGATGGGAATATCTTGCACATTATCAGGGCATTTGCTCCCCGACACTCCATCATTGATTTGAAACCCTAGATATGATCACAGGGGTCAGTTAACCCTTCATACTTCTCCAGCTTTGGAACAATAAGGTGACGCGGCATTTCAGCTTCAAGTATTTCAAGAGCTAAAGGGGTCAACGTACTGTCCCACACTCCCTCCATTGGGGACACTCCTTGTAGTGCTGCAATCTTCTTGTTCATCTCATCTAGGTGTCGATCGACGTCTTCATTGTAGGTAGTTCCCCTTCTAGTACTTTCTCCAATGGTACCATTGGGATTCACCCCTCGGCTTGGTTCTTTAGACCTACCTGAGTGTGAACTTTGCACCTCCTCATTGTGCGGGATTTCTTGGTTCACTTGTGTCTGTTGGTTCATGATTAGTTCAGTCAACCTTTGCACCTGCTGGGAAAGTTGTTGGAATTGTTCCTGCGTGCAAGGTACTTGGGACGGTCCAGCGTCCTGGTTATGCTGGTTGGTTCGGTCAGCAACATCCTCTTGGTGTTCTACCTCCTCATGATGGGGGTGTTCACCCTGCCCCCGGTCAGGAGCATTAGGGTCATCAACTCGACGGCTTGTATCTGAAGTAGAAGCGACATTCTTTCTCAATCTGACCATTGTGAGTTTCTTTAGGGAAGTGTACTTCCTTCCCACAGACGGCGCCAAACTGATGATGTCTAAAACAGGTCTACCCTATCAGACAAATCAGCCAAGTCAGACTGAGCTGGAATAACTAATTTCTCCTTTGCTGGTACGTGATCTCTTCCTTCCTTCCTGCACAAGAAGCGAACGTAAGCTTCGGTAGGTCCCCGAGGGTGTGCTCGGAGGGAACTCGCCGACGCTCAAGTCAGTAAGGTACTAAACTTGGGAGGATGGCTCGTTGCTTCGAGCGTTGTCTCTTGCTCAGTAAGTATTTTAGAGTGCAGGAGTTAGATTGCTTACCTGAGGGCAGAGGTTCCCCTTTTATATGAGTTTGAAGTGTTTGAGTTGTAGTAGGAGTCGGGCTCTCTCTCATTGGTTTTCCAGAGGGTTTCTCGGATGGTAAATCCTATCTGTATCCCTCTCCAAAGGGGAGTAGGACTCTATCTAGAATTGGCGTCCTATGAGGACTCTTCATCAGTTGAACTTCGTGCATACATGCTTCTGTAGTACGGTTATCGAAGTGCGGTCTTCGGTCTGATAGTGCAGAGGTATACACTTCGGTCGAGAACCAAAGTGTACCCTTCGATACGTCACTCATATTGTCCTTACTGGAACTTATTCTGCCACGTGGCTTTCTCCCATTAGTGGAGGTATTTTGGGAATATCAAATGTCAATGATACAGTTGAGGCAGGAAAATGATTCAAACAATCATGCTGCATAAACACCACTAACAATTCATATATAATCCATAACAACCAATGCACACAACAGTCCTGAAAGACTCATCGAAGGCTGAGGCATCGACAACTATCTAGCAAACAAACAAGGAACACACAGAAGTATGAAAATACTCATCAAAGGCTGTGGTGCTTAAATGCATCGTAATGTTGAATCAACTAATACACCGTATTATCAAGTGGGTAGCAATAGACAAGAAGGGAGAACTAACCCCAAATTATGATCACATCTCAAGGTGGTGTGTAGTTAGCACTCAACCATAGCAAAGTAGCTCAACCACTAGCTACTATCAAACAACAACACCGCAAAATAACCTAACTATTACATCCAACTACTATAAATCAACAACCAACAATGCTATACAATCCAACCAACACCACCACAAACAGCCAGACAATAACAATAAGGTTACAATAATCCAACCAACTCCATCGTAAATAACTAGATAACAACAAGCCTACAACAATCCAACCAACTCTATCATCAAAATCCATCCAAGACGACCAGTCAATCAACCATGACGCATGAATTTCAAGAAATTTCTCATGCACCTGAAAAGATTCGAAAACTAGTTTAGAAAATAATTTTTTTCCAATAGTGTAAGGATTTACGAAGAATTTTAATCAAAACAAAAAACTTTTACTTGATTAAATACCTTTAACAAATTTTCTAGTTAAATCAATACAAAAGCAAATGTTTAATAAGTTTTGTAAACTTTCAATGAAATTTAAAACAAAATAATTTATTTAAAATTACTACCAAGCCAATTTACAAATCAGTGCATGCCAAAGGAATCTAGCTTACAAGAATTTACGATTCAAAGAATAGAGTACGAAGCAATTAACGAACGAATAATAAGTTCTAGTCAAGCGAAAGGATAATCCACCGAATCATACGAGTCACAAGTCACAACCAATTCCTAATGTAGATGACATATAGGAATTTATCAAGCAACAAATCTAACGAATATAATTTACTGAAAATAAATTTGGACACTAGAATTAAAAAATTAGAAATTCCGCTAAGAAAAATAAATTCAGACACTAGAGACTAAGAATGTGACAAACCCAACAACAAGATTGAAGCAAAACAAACAGTGCGACAAACAAGTTATACACAAGTCCAAAACATTTTAAGATTTTGTGTAAGTCTTCTCCTGAAATTGCATGTTTTACTATCATTCGTTATCTCTGCTCATGTTCCACATACACTCGTACTATGATAGGCGATACTTACAAGTATTGCATTCGTCCGTGTCCACTACATACCACTCAAAAGTAAGTAGTGTCTCAGGTGTCAGACATTGTTTCATGGTTCCTCTATCATCCATGCATTATGCATCCACATTATCTACATCTCATCGTGTACCACATTATTTCCTCGACAACAGGGCTTTACGCCACTACTCTTAAGTCACGTTTTCTTTTTTTCATAAGGTTGTACAGACTATAAGTAAAATATCAATCCAACCAACCACCAATCGCCTCTGTTATATATTATTATTATTATTATTATTATTATATATATATATATATATATATATATATATATATATGTGTGTGTGTGTGTGTGTGTGTCTGTGTGTATGTATTGTTTCTTGTAACAATGGAAACACTTGGAACTTTCCAGATCTCATATGATAACCGTCCGATCAGGATGGAGGTTTTGGGGTCATGAGCACCTTTCGTACACATTATCAAACCCCAAACTCCTGTGGATCTCTGGTATATATGTTGATCATGCCTTGATTGTCAGACGTCCAATTGCGTCTATAAATATCAAATGGTAGAGACTTCATAAGCATTCGAGTGAGTTGTAATGACACATCCAAGTGTGCATGTCATGCTCTGATTTCCATAAGGAAAGGAAACGTGAGGAAATTGATAAAAATTTCCCGGATCAAACGACAGACGTGGTGCAACATTGCATAGCAATGGCACCAACCTATCGAGCCAATCCCTAACATAAAAATCGTCAGAAGTGACTTAGAAATTGTTTCTCAAAAGCATAATAAAGATACAATCCATGCAACCTGCATAATCCATACATAATACGCCTCTAGGCATCCAATTATGGAAGCATCACAATCGGTGTCTAACACCCAAATAATATCAACATAATCCAGAGACATGTCAACAACTACCATTCCAAACATCATAAAGTTTTTAAGAGCAAATAGGCTAACATCCTAGTAAACAAAATAGTTTTACTAAACAATCAGAGTGCCCGTAGAACAATGGAACAAAAGAGCAACATGGACTACGCCTGCATCTTACATCGAGCAACTAGTCATCCTCCTACTCACTTGAGAATAAAGATAAACAAAGAAAGGAAAAGAGAATAGGGTGAGCCAAATCCCAATAGGTTATAGAAAAACCAATGACCAATGTTAGAAAGGGAAAGTAAGGCAAAATGTTGAAGACAGCCAAAATAGGCCCGATGTGACGATGCATAAGTGATGTCCATGCCAACAAACGATATAT